>NC_092402.1:55929359-56558942 GCF_030028105.1 Mobula birostris
GCTTTGTATCTACCACTGACCCTCTCTCCGGTGATTTCGTTCATGCAACAACAATGCCAATTTACACTAAATGTCCTCTTGCTCTGTATCACCCATATCTCTCCATTCCCTTCATATTCCCATCTAAAAACCTCTTAAGCTCCACCAAACTGCCTGCTTCCACTACTACCCCATTCCAGACACCCACCACTTTGCATGCTTAAAAACGAAAACCTTATCCCACACACATAAAAGTTGCTGGGGAACGCAGCAGGCCAGGCAGCATCTCTAGGAAGAGGTACAGTTGACGTTTCGGGCCGAGACCCTTTGTCAGAACTAAAGGTCTCGGCCTGAAACGTCAACTGTACCTCTTCCTAGAGATGCTGCCTGGCCTGCTGCGTTCACCAGCAACTTTGATGTGCGTGGCTTGAATTTCCAGGATCTGCAGATTTCCTCATGTTTACTTTATCCCACACATCTCCTTTATACTTCCCTTTTCACCTGAAATGCATGCCCGCTTGTATTTGCCATTTCTACCCTGGGAGTAAAGAAGGGTAGGGCTGTCTACATTATTTATGCTTCTCATAATTTCCTAAACCTGTCAGATCTCCCCTCAGCCTTTGATGCTCTAAAGAGAACAGCCCAACTCTGTCCAGCATCTCATTATAACTCACAGACTCTAATCCAGGCAGCATCCTGATAAAATTCTTCTGCACCCTTTCCACAGTAGCAACATCCTTCCCATAACGGGGTGACCAGAACTGCACACAGTACTCCCTCCGTGTCTTCAGATTGAAGTTTTATAAAGCTGCAACATGACTTTCCTACTATTATACCTACACCCCACCAATGAAAGCAAGCATACATAGACCTTCTTTACCACTGAATCACTTGCACAGCCACTTCCATGGACCTGGACCCCAAGACCCCTCTGTACCTCAGTGCTATTAAGGGCTCACCATTAACTGTATACCTTCTCCTTTTATTTGACCTTCCAAAATGCAACAACTCACGCTTGACCGGATTAAACTCCGTCTGCCACTTCTCTGCCCATATCTTCAACTGATCTATATCCCGGCGTACTCCTTGGTAGTCCTTTACGGTATCCACAACTCCACCAATCTTGGTGTCATCTACAAAGTTGCTAATCCAAGTCATTGATATATATCAGAAACAACAGAAATCCCAGCACCAGTCCTTGTGGAACACCACTGGTCAAGGATCTCTAGACAGAATAACATCCTTCCATCCCTGCTCTCTGTCTTCCACGGGCAAGCAGCAAGCCAGTTCTGAATCCAAACTTGAAATTCACCCTGGATCCCATGCATCTTTATTTTCTGAATCAACCTACCTCGAGGGACCTTATCAAATGCCTTACTAAAGTCCATGTAGATAACATCCACTGCCTTACCCTCATCAAGCTCCTTTGTCACCCCCTCAATAAACTTGATCAAGTTTGTAAGGCATGGAGGAGAGGGAACATCAACTCAGACCATGAGAGGCCTGCGTTGGGCACTTTCATGCCTTACAAGGCACAGATTGAAAGTCTGTGTGGGGCGCCACTTCTCGCAAAGAGCATGACCTGCCCCATACAAAGCCATGCTAACTGTCCCGAAGCAGGTCATGCCTTTCCAAATGTGCATAAATCCTATCCCACTGTATCATATCTAATAGTTTCCCTATCACTGACGCGAGGCTCACCTGTTGTTAATAAGAACACAAAGATCCTTGTTGAAAGCCCCAGCAACCTCCACACTTGTTTTTTTTTATATTCTGGGATATACGCCATCATGTCTTGAGGATTTACCAACCTTAATGCTTTTCAGAAGACCCAGCACTACCTCCTTAATCTCAAACAATCCCAGCATATTAGGATTCCCTTTTCGCCTTTTCTGCCTTCACTATTCTCCAAGTATCCTCAGCTCTTGCTGGAGGCTGGAACTACGCAGAGGTCTAAAAAGAGGAGAAGAGAAGATGAGGCTTGCTGCTGAAGAAAAGTGCACTCACTGAAAAAACAGCACCAAGACAACACTGGAGGACAGCGCCTTCAAGTGCAGTCACTGCAGCCGAGACTGTCACTCCCGTGTAGACCTTTACAGCCACAACAGACGCTGCTTTACCAACACAGACTGAAGCAAGATTTTCCAGGCAAGATCCATGGTCTCACGAGACTAACGGATGCCACCACAGATCCTCCAAATCCTCCTCTTCAGTAAATGTTGACACAAAGTACTCATTTAGTGCTTTAGCCACTTTCTCTGAATCCAAGCACAAATTCCTTCCTTTATCCCTGAGTGGACCCACCTTTTCCTAAGTTATCCTCTTTATCTGAATATAAGTATAAAATGTCTTATACTTATCCTTGATCCTGCTCACCAAAGATATTTCATGGCCCCTTTTGACCTTCCTAATTACCTGCTTAGCACTTTATTGCTGTCTTTATATTCCACAAGGGTCCAGTCTGACTTGAGCTTCCTATACCTTACATATGCTGACTTAATTATGGACCCTAGGGTCATCCAAGGATTTCTTACATTACCATCCTTGTCCTTACTCCCTCACAGATCTTTAACTCTGATCAGCTGCTCTTAAACAACTCTCACATGTCAGTATACTCTCTGTACTCCTCAAAGATCTCTCTCATTTTCAGCCGCCTATACCTCCCATTTGCTTCCTCTTTTCTCTTGACCAAATCCTCAATTGCTCTGATTATTCCCTGTAACCTTGCCTTTCACCCTCCCACATGGCAACATGGAGGCCATGAACTCTCTGCTTCATTTTTAAAAGACTGCCACTTGTTGGATGTTTTTCTACCTGGAAGTAGCTACTTCCAATCTACATTCGCCTGGTCCTTTCTTACTGTATGTTATTGAAAAATACCTTCTCCCAATTCAGGATCTTAATTTCCAGACCATCCTTACCCCTCTTCATAACTCCCTTGAAATTTGCTGCATTATGATTGCTATCCGCTAAATAATCCCCTTTCTGCTGATGTACAAGATTCTAGAGCGAAATATCATTTGCTTTGTTTGACTAATATAATTGGTCTTAGCAAAATACTGCCAATGCTGATAATTGGGAAGAAAATATTAATTATAGTTTGGTTGATTGTGATTGGATTTGGGACCAGTTAAGACCATGTAAGGTGTTACAGAAATTCAAGTCTTTGTTTGATTTAACCTGGTGAACAATCCCCTGTTTTTAAAGCCAGATTGTAAAATCCCTGCTGGTTCACTCATGATCTTTCAGGTAAGGAAGGCTACCCATTCTGGCATACATTTGACTCCAGTCCCCACACTAATGATATTCTGGCTTCCCTTTTACCCCTCCTCTTCTTCTCGCCAGCCCATCACCTCCCTCTGGTGCTCCTCCTCGTTCCCTTTCTCCGATTGTTCATTCTCCTCTTCTGTCAGATTCCTTATTCTTCAGCCGTTTCCTCCTTCCACCTATCACCTCCCAGCTTCTCACTTCACACCCCCCCAACCCACCCACCTTCCCCCTCATCTGGCTTCACCTATCACTTGCCAGCTTGTATTCTTTCACCTCCCCAACTCTCTTAACCTGACTTCTTTCCAGCTCTGATGAAGAGTCTTGGCCCAAAACGTTGACTATTTATTCCTTTCCATAGGTGCTGCCAGACTTGCTGAGTTCATTTAGCATTTTGTGTGTGTTGCTCTGGATTTCCAGCATCTGCAGAACCTCTTGTCTTTATGATTTCCCAAACTAACGACTCTTAACCTTCCTTTGTAATGGCTGCTCCAGCGTCAAGCTGCGTCACTGTGGTGTTTTAGAGTGCCCACCAGCACCTTCTCATGACAGCTAAAGATGAGCAGTGCATGGCAGCTTTTTGCTTTTCCAATGATGTTCCCATCCTAAAGGCAAGTCCTTGACTTCTTCCGCTCACTCATATTTGATGCGTGACTGATAGCTTATTGAGAAACAGACGTCCAAATTCATAGGTTGTGTTTAATTCCTGCGGTCACCATGGACCTTGGATTTGACTTGCTTTCAGTTTATCTTCAGAGAGGTGCTGAAAGAGACACTGGCCTGGGAAAGCCAATCCGTTTATGTGTGCTCCAGGACACTTGTTTTGTTGCACTTGCTGAGTCTATTCCAGAATTTGTACCTTTACTCTGGAATGCTTGCAGAGTGGTGCCCTGCACAAACGGTGGAGTATGCACAGAACACCGGTGGTACAAGACACAAGTGCCAAGTGCAGAAGCAAGCCACCATTACTGAAAGACTTGTCTCATGTCTTCCCCACCTCCAATCTATTGAGGCCAGTGCCGGGAGCAGGTCACAGGCTGCAAAGTGCTCACCACTTGTAGCAGTCCCTCTTGAGTCCCTCGCACTACCATCGCCACACAACTCCACCCACTCACCAGATTGTAAACGTGATTCTATCGACCCAGCAATCAATCTCACCCCAGCAACAGCCAATCAGGTCCAAACCCTCAACGCTCCAACCCTAGCCTCAAAGTACGGATCACCCTCTCAGTTGGTGCCACCCCACCCTCCCTCCAGCTCAACCTGAGCCAGGACTATGGTCACTTTGCAACGTGGGAGTGAGCAGAGGCAAGCCACAGAGTGCAATGAACTACCACAGTGCACAGCGCCTTGCAATAACTGTGGTCAGGAGAATGGTCAAGAAGCTTGGCATTCAGGATGAGGTCACGAGTAGGACTGGACATTAGCTTCACAGAAGTGTGCAGAGTGTAGTAGAAGATGATTGCTTCTCTGACTGGAGGCCTGTGACTAGTGGAATGCCCTAGGGACCAGTGCTAGGTCCGTTGTTGTTTGTCATCTATATCAATGATCTGGATAATAGTGTGGTTAACTGAATCAGCAAATTTGCAGATGACATCAAAATTGGAGGTGGAGTGGGCAGTGAGGAAGGCTTGCAACGGGATCTGGACCTGCTGGGAAAATGGGCTGCAAAATGATGGATGGAATTTAATGCAGACAAGTGTGAATCAGAATCAGGTTCAGAGTCAGGTTTAATATCATTGGCATATGCAATGACATTTGTTGTTTTTGTGATAGCAGTACAATGCAATACCCAATAATTATAAAACTGTAGATTACAATAAGATATATATATAATTAAATAAGTAGTGAAAAAGTAAGCAAAAAAGCAAAGAGAAAAAGTGAGGAAGTGAGGGTAATGTTCAAGGGTTCATTGTCCATTCGGAATTCTGATGGTGGAGTGGAAGAAACTATTTCTAAAATGTTGAATGTGTGTCTTCAGGCTCCTGTGCCTCTTTCTTGATGGTAGCAATGAGAAGATGGGGTGATGGGGGTCCTTGATGATGGATGCTGCCTTTTCAGGATGTCCTGGATGCTGGGGAGACTAGTGCCCATGATGGAGCTGGCTGAGTTTGCAACTTTCTGCAGCTTTTTCTGATCCTGTGCAGTGGCTCCTCTGTACCAGATGGTGATGCAACCAGTCAGATTGCTCTCCATGGTGCATCTATAGAAATTTTCTAGAGTCTTGGTGTCATACCAAGTCTCCTCAAACTCTTAAAAAAGTATAGCTGCTCCCATGCCTTCTTTGTAATTGCATCAATATGTTGGGCCCAGGATAAATCTTCAGAGATATTGACACGTAGGAACTTGAAACTGCTCACCCTTTCCACTGCTGATCCCTCGATGAGGACTGTTGTGTGTTCCCTCGACTTCCCCTTCCTGAGGTCCATAATCAATTCCTTGGTCTTACTCACATTGAGTGTGAGGTTGCTGTTTCAACACCACTCAACCAGCTGATCTATCTTGCTCCTGTACGCCTCCTCGTCACCGTCTGAAACTCTGCCAATAAATCAGCAAATGTATAGATGGTATTTGAGCGGTGCCTGGCCACACAGTTGTGGATATAGAGAAAGTAGAGCAGTGGCTAAGCATACATCCTTGAGGTGTGCAAGTGTTGATTGTCAGTGAGAAGGAGATGTTATTTCTGGTCCACACAGACTGAAGTCTCCCAATGAGGAAATCAAGGATCATCAAGGTGTGAGATATTGCACTTTGGGAGGATAAACCAGAGTAGGACTTACATAATGAACAGTAGGGTACTGAGGAGTGCAGTAGAGCAGAGAGAACTGGGAATACAGTTCCATATCTCCTTGAAAGTGGCATCACAGGTAGGTAGGGTCATAAAGAAGGCTTTGGGCACTTTGGCCTTCATAAATCAAAGTACTGAGTACAGGAGTTGGGATGTTATGTTGAAATTGTATAAGTTGTTGGTGAGGCCTAAACTTGTAGGGGTAATGTTGGTGAGGGAGTCCTGTGTCCAGTTCTGGTCACCTACCGACAAGAAAGATCTTAAGATTGAAAGAGTACAAAGAAATTTTACAGGGATGTTGCCGGGACTTGAGGAGCTGAATTATAGGGAAACGTTAAGCCATTCAGGGCCCCAGACAATCCTTTCAGGTGAGGCAACACTTCACCTGTGAATCTGCTGGGATTATTTATTGTGCCCGGTGCTCCTGATGCGGCCTCCTTTACATTGGTGTAAGACCTGTCATAAGTTGGGGGACTGCTTCGTCGAGCACCATCAGCCACAAGTGGGACTGCCCAGTGGCCAAACATTTTAATTTTGATTCCTTTTCCCCTTCCAATGTGTCTATCCATGGCCTCCTCTTGTGCCAAAATGAGGACACCCTGAGGATGGAGGAGCAACACTTTATACTCCATCTGGGTACCCTTCATCTTGATGGTATGAATATCAATTTCTCCTTCTGGTGAACAAAATATTCCCTCACCCCTCCTTTATTCCCCACTCTGACCTTTTACTTCTTCTCACCTGCCTATTACTTTCTCCTGGGTCCCCTCCTCCTTCCCTTTCTCCTGTTGTCCACTCTCCTCTCCTATCAGATTCCTTCTTCTCCAGCCCTTGACTTTTTCCACCCACCTGGCTTCACCTATCACCTTCCAGTTAGCCTCTTTCTCCTCTCCCCATTTCTTGATGCAGTCATCTCCTCCCTTCCCTCTCAGTCTTGAAGAAGGGTCTCAGATTGAAACGTTGACTGTACTCTTTTCCACAAATGCTCCCTGACCTGCTGAGTTCCTTCAGCATTTTGAGTGAGGGTTGAATCAGCTAGGACTTCATTCCCTGGAGTGTAGGAGAATGAGAAGAGATTTGATAGGGGGATACAAAATTACGAGGGTTATAAATAGGGTAAATGCCAGCAAGGTTTTTCATTGAGGTTGGGTGTGACTAGAACTAGAGGTCTTAGGTTAAGGGTGAAAGGTGAAATCTTTAAGGGGAACTTCTTCACTCAGGTGATGGGAAAGTGTGGAACGAGCCGCCAGTGCAAGTGGCAGATGTGAGCTTGATTTCAACATTGAAGACAAGTTTGGATAAGTACATGGGTGGGAGGTCTATGGTTCAGGTGCGGGTTGACGGGGCTAGGCAGAATAACAGTTTGGCACAGAGCAGATGGGCTGAAGGGCCTGTTTCTGTGCTGTAGAGTTATGTGACTTGATGACTCTATAACGTCGAGGCAACTTGTTTTTAGAAACAGAAGCCTAACTGGCCCTGTCTTTGGTTTAACTATGCTGATCTGCATAAACAGTCTGCAAGACAAGCTTTTCACACCATCTTGGTACATCAGACTAAAATAAACCAATGTAGAATGTGCAATGTACAATAGACTCACTTTCTTTCCAAGCTCTTATCCAATTCCTTTCTGAAATATTCTGCTGGATCTTCTTTGCACATTTGTTATAAACAATTTCTGATAGGATGACAGGCCTATAAATGAGAGACAAATGCAGCCTGAATATACAGAATGGGCATCTCAGAGGCCTGGGCCATTGAGCTGAGAATTATGAGCAAAACATCAAACTGCTGAAGGAACTCAGGAGTTCAGCCAGCATCTGTGGAAGGAAATGAACCACTGATATTTCAAGTTGAGACCCTTCATCTGGACTTGTATTCAGTTTAATTCAGAAATCCTGGAATAGAAAGATCGTGTCGGTAATGGTGAGCATTAAACTACCTGATTGTCATTAAAACCATTCTGGTACATTGATGGCTCACAGTAAAGAACATCTGCCACCCTGACCTGACTTGGTCTGCTGTCTATGTGACTGCAGACCTATCATTGCAATTACAAATAGAAAGTGCTGGAAACACTCAGTGGGTGAGGCAGTGGCTGCAGAGAGAGAAGTAGTTAATGGTTAGGGTCTGGGACCTTTTGTCAAATCATAAGAAGCAAAAGTAGATAAGTTAGTGTGCAGTAGCAGAGAAGGTGGAGGAGGGACAAAGGGAATATCTGTGATAGGATGAGACCAAATAGGCTACTGGGGGCAGTTACCAGCTTCATTGCCCATGTTGCTCATGGCAGGCTTGGGATATTCTGAGCAGGTCAGGCTGTGCTTATGGAGAGAGCTTCGATCCTGCTGTTATAAGACTATTGAATGGTTTCCTAGTACAATAAGACAGACTCTTGACCACACAATCTACCTCATTATGATCTTGCATCTTATTGCCCACCTGCACTGTACTTTCTTTGTAGTTACACTCTGTTATTGTTTTCCTTTGTTCTACCTCAATGCACTGTGGCGATGAACTGATCTGTATGGACCGTATTGCGAGATAAGCTTTTCAATGTATCTCGGTACATGATGACAGTAATGTACTGATCCCAATTCCAATTCCAATGTCATAGAAATGGCCTGCTCTGATACAGACAGAGAAGGGAAATGTGAGTGGTTTTGCGGTTGACTCCCAGCCGCACTCCGAAGTGGCTACTCCGTTCATAGTCTATATGCTGGCTTTGCGAGATCTGTGTCCTATGAATGAATAAACACTTCTCAGTCAATGGGAACTGAAGTCAACTAACGGTTCCCTGCTGTTGGACCAGCTATAATCCTTTTAAATAATTTTTTGAGAAGATGAGGCCAGTGCTTATTGGCCATCCCTAAATACTGTTGAGATTTTGCTTTTGATTCCAGGATTTAGACCCAGTGACAATGAAGGATATATTTTCAATTTGGGGTAGTGTGTATTTCTGGAGGGGAACTTAAAGGTGGTGGTCTTCCCATCTTTCTGCTACCCTTGTCCTTCATGGTGATAGGTCTTGGGGGCAGCCTGGGTGAGTAACGGCAGTGCATTTAGTCGACAGTTTACACTGCAGCCTCTATGCATTGGTCATGGAGAGAGGGAATGTTTAGAGGAGAGGGGGAATGGGGTGTCAATCGAGCAAACTACTTTATCCTGGATGATGTTGAGCCTCTTGAGAGCCGTTGGAGCTGCACTCACCCAGGCCAGTTCCGTCCCAGTCCTGACTTGTGCCCGTAGATGGTGGAAAGTCTTGAGGTGTCAGAAGGGGAGTCACTCACCACAGGATCCCCACCCTCTGACCTCCTCTTGCAGTCACAGTCATTGAGTCATACAGCATAGAAAGAGGCCCTTTGGCCCAACACTTCTATGTTGACTTTTTTGCCCCACATTAATTCCATTCGTCTGCATTAGACCATATTCTCTATGCCTTGCCTATTCATGTCTGTCTAGATGCCTCTTAAACATAATGATTGTATCTGATTCAATCATCTGCCCTGGCAGTGTGTTGTAGTTATCAACTATTCTCTTTGTAAAAAAAACTTTACCCCTTTTTAGATCCTTTTTAAAACTCCTTCCTCTCACCTTAAGCCCATATTACTTATTCCCTGACCATGGAAAAAAAAATTCTGACTATCTACCCTATCTATCCAATCTCTCACCATAAGTAAAGTCTTCCAATCCAGGCAACAACCTTGGCAAATCTCTTCTGCACTCTTTCCTGAGCAACCGCATCTCTCCATTGGTGTCGCGACAAAAACTATACACGGTACTCCAATTTTGTAAAGTTGTAAGATAACGTCTCAACTCTGATAATTTATATGTATTGAGATGCTTTTCAACATTGATGTTGGAGACTCAGAACATGGCTTGCTTCATTTACTGAGGAGCTGTGAATGGAACTGAACACTGTGCAAACATCAGTTACCGTCCACACTTCTGATGGAAGGAAGGTCACTGATGAAGATGTTTGGACCCAGGACATTGCCCTGAGGCGTTGACCTGAGGCTGGATTGATTGACCTCTGACAACCTCTGAACACTGAGAGTAGACTGATTGAATGGGAATTTCTCAGACTGGAATTGCTATACTTTTTTTTTGATGGGACATACCTTGGCAATTTTCCGCATTGTCAGGGAGATGTCAGCATTGTAATTGTCCTGGGACAGCTGGGTGAGAGGCACAGCTAGTTCCAGAACACAGGTTACAGTCTTACAGCTGGGATGCTGTCTGGTCCCATAGCCTTTACCATATCCAATGCTCTCAGATGATTCTTGATATCACATAGAGTGAATCGAACCAACTAGAGTCCAGTTTCTGTGCTGATGGGGATCTCAGAAGGGAGCTGAGGTGGACCGTCCACTCGGCACTTCTGAATAAACATGGTGTGAATTCTTTAGCTCCACTTTCAGCACTCACACATTGGGCCCCACTGTCACTGAGATCGGGGAGGTTCCTGGAGCCTCCTCCTCCTGTTATCTGTTTAATTATCCAACTCCATTCATGACTGGATGTGGTGGGATAGCAGAGGTTAGATCCAATCTGTTGGTTGTGAGATCATTGAACTGCATCTGTTGCATGCTTGTTTGGCTGTTTAATATGCACATAATCCTATGTTGCAGCTTCACCAGCCTAGGACCTCATTTTTAGGTCTGCTTGGTGCTTCCATTTATTTCTCTGCCCTCCTCATTAAGCCAGGTTCCAAGGCTTCTGAAGCTACATTCACTTCAAGCTAACAGTTAAACCTCTTCCCAGGACACCTGACTTGATGCACCACTTTTGAAGATTTCTTTCTCCTTCTTTCTCTCCAATTTTGTGTTTTATTTCATGCTATTCTCTTTACTAGCTCCTGAAAAGTTTGGCTTAAAATAAAAGGTGCTTGTTGCCTTAGTGTTCACATTGGAGGTAGAAAGAAAACCTTGTATTTCTGACTAATCTGCCAACACCCCAAGAGCTCCCCAACACAATAAGTGGTGCCACAACAACAACCTCTTACTCAATGTCAGCAAGACCAAGGAGCTGATTATTGATTTCCAGAGGAGGAATCTGGAGGTCCATGAGCCAGTCCTCATTAGGTGGAGAGGGTCAGCTACTTCAAATTCCTTGATGTTATCATTTCAGAGGATCTGTCCTGGGACCAGCACGTACATGTAATCACAAAGATAGCATGGCAGCGCCTCTACTTACTTAAAAGTTTGGGTAGATTTGCATGTCATCTAAAACTTTGACAATTCTATAGTGCAGTGGAAAATTGGAAAATTATATGGATGGGAAATGTTTCAAGGGATTATGAGCCAAATCGGGCAAATGGGACTAGCTTAGATGCACACCTTGGTCCTGTTTCCATGCTCTATGATACTATGGCTCTGTATGCTGATGGCCAAATATTCTGCTTTTAGTGATGTGGTTGAGGATGAGGTATTGATCCAGATAGTGGTGAGAAATCTGTGCTTCTTTGGAATAATCTACAGGATCACATACACCTTTCCCCTGAGAAAGCAGTGCGGTGGGGGTGGGTGTCTTTGTCTAACTTCTCACTCAAGCAACAGCACCCACCGTTGTACAGTAGACCTTCAGCACTGCGCTGGAGTGTCAGCCCGACTTTAATGCTCCAATCTCTGCAATGTACATATAGTAGCATGGAGATGGAGCTATTGTCAACTGATCCGATGGTGAGAATGAGGAGGTCATTGAATTTGTGGAGAATTACTAGAAATTCCTGACATGAGCTTTATCAGTGAGATAATCCAATATGCTCACTCACACACACGTGCACATAAAACTACAGACACGTATCTGCAGACAACCTAAAAACTGACGGTGAAGACTCAGGAAGTGGCAGATCCTGGAAATCTTGAGCAACGTACAGAATGCCGGAGGAACTCAGTGAGTCAGGCAGCATCTGGAAATGGGAAATGGACAGTCAATGTTTCAGGTCAAGACTCTTCTTCACTTCTGCCTATCACCTCTCAGCTCCTTACATCATTCCTACTCTCCCTCCCCCCCACTTGCCTTAAACTCCCATCATCTTCACCCATCAGCTCTTGCTCCACCTTTTCCTGCTGCCTATCTCCCCTCTTTCTCTCCGGTCCTGAAGAAGGATCTTGGCCCAAAATGTAGTCTGTCCATTTCCCTCCATAGATGCTGCCCAACTCATTGCGTTCCTCCAGCACTGTGTGCACTACTACAGGATTGTACTGATCAGTTGGTAAAATGGGAAAAACAAAGCAAGTGGAATTTAATTCTGATAAGTGTGAAGTAATGTATTTTAGTCAGGAGGTGGGTTGGGTTGACAAATCAGGGTATGACATGCATACTTTATAATTTGGGCCTAGGGAATGCTAATGAACAGAGGGAACTTGGAGCACAAGTCCAAAGATTCCAGAAGGTGGCAGTGTGGGTAGATAAGGTGGTGACGAAGGGATATGGGATACTTGCCTTTATTAGTCAGGGTGAAGACTACAAGAGAAGGGAGGTTATGATACAAGACCATAAGACATTTTGCCCATTGAGTTTTGCTCTGTCATTACATCATGGCTGATTTATTTTCCCTCTCAAACCCATACTCCTGCCTTCTCCCCATAACCTTTGATGCCTTTACTAATCAAAAACCTATTAATCTCTGCTTTAAATATACCTAATGACTCAGCCTCTACAACAGTCAGATGCAATGAATTCCACAAATTCACCACCCTCTGACTAACAAAATTCCTCCCGACTTCTGTTTTAAGGGGATGTCCTTGTATTCTGAGGCTCTGCCTTCTGGTCCTAGACTCCCCCACTTTATCTCAACACTGTTTTATACCCCCTTGTTCAATCCCTTCCTACCTATGTTTGTGACACTTCTCAGGCTCTTAAACTTTTCGATGATTTTATGTTCCCTGGCTCCCACCGCTTTATTTTCACCATGGATGTCCAGTCCCTTTATACTTCCATCCCCCATCAGGAAGGTCTCAAAGCTCTCCACTTCTTTTTGGATTCTAGACCTAACCAGTTCCCCTCTACCACCCCTCTGCTCCGTCTAGTGGAATTAATCCTTACTCTTAATAATTTCTCCTTTGGCTCCTCCCACTTCCTCCAAACTAAAGGTGTAGCCATGGGCACCCGTATGGGTCCTAGCTATGCCTGCCTTTTTGTTGACTTTGTGGAACAATTCATGTTCCAAATCTATACTGGTATCTGTCCCCCACTTTTCCTTCGCTACATCGACGACTGCATTGGCGCTGCTTCCTGCACGCATGCTGAGCTCCTTGACTTCATTAACTTTGCCTCCAACTTTCACCCTGCCCTCAAGTTTACCTGGTCCATTTCCGACACCTCCCTCCCCTTTCTAGATCTTTCTGTCTCTATCTCTGGAGACAGCTTATCTATTGATGTCTACTATAAGCCTACTGACTCTCACAGCTATCTGGACTATTCCTCTTCTCACCCTGTCTCTTGCAAAAATGCCATCCCCTTCTCGCAATTCCTCCGTCTCCACCACATCTGGTCTCAGGATGAGGCATTTCATTCCAGGACGAAGGAGATGTCCTCCTTTTTTAAAGAAAGGGGCTTCCCTTCCTCCACCATCAACTCTGCTCTCAAACGCATCTCCCCCATTTCACGCACATCTGCTCTCATCCCGTCCTCCCACCTCCCCACTAGGAATAGGGTTCCCCTGCTCCTCACCTACCACCCCACCAGCCTCTGGGTCCAACATATAATTCTCCGTAACTTCCGCCACCTCCAACGGGATCCCACCACTAAGCACATCTTTTCCTCCCACCCCCCACCCGCTTTCCGCAGGGATCGCTCCCTACGCGGCTCCCTTGTCCATTCATCCCCCCCATCCCTCCCCACTGATCTCCCTCCTGGCACTTATCCGTGTAAGCGGAATAAGTGCTAAACATGCCCTTACACTTCCTCCCTTACCACCATTCAGGGCCCCAAACAGTCCTTCCAGGTGAGGCGACACTTCACCTGTGAGTCGGCTGGGATGATATACTGCGTCTGGTGCTCCCGATGTGGCCTTTTATATATTGGCGAGACCCGACGCAGACTGGGAGACCGCTTTGCTGAACACCTACGCTCTGTCTGCCAGAGAAATTAGGATCTCCCAGTGGCCACACGTTTTAATTCCACATCCCATTCCCATTCTGACATGTCTATCCACGGCCTCCTCTACTGTAGAGATGAAGCCACACTCAGGTTGGAGGAACAACACCTTATACTCTGTCTGGGTAGCCTCCAACTTGATGGCATGAACATTGACTTCTCTAACTTCTGTTAATGCCCCTCCTCCCCCTCGTACCCCATCCGTTATTTATTTATTTATATATATTCTTTTTCTCTCTCTCCTTTTTCTCCCTCTGTCCCTCTAACTATACCCCTTGCCCATCCTCTGGGCTCCACCCCTCCCCCTTTCTTTCTCCCTAGGCCTCCTGTCCCATGATCCTCTCATATCCCTTTTGCCAATCACCTGTCCAGCTCTTGGCTCCATCCCTCCCCCTCCTGTCTTCTCCTATCATTTTGGATCTCCCCCTCCCCCTCCCACTTTCATATCTCTTACTAGCTCTTCTTTCAGTTAGTCCTGACGAAGGATCTCAGCCTGAAACGTCGACTGTACCTCTTCCTACAGATGCTGCCTGGTCTGCTGCGTTCACCAGCAGCTTTGATGTGTGTTGCTTGAAATTCCAGCGTCTGCAGATTTCCTCGTGTTTGCCACTTTATAATACATTGGTTTGGTCACAACTGGAGTTTAGCATGCAGTTCTGGCGACCACACTATGGGGAGGATGCAAATGGGGATGGTGCAGAGGAGGTTCACCAGGCTGTTGCCTGGGATTGAGATGGAGAGCTTCAGTTATGAGGAGAGACTGAAGAGGCTGGGTGTGCTCTCCTTGAAGCAGAGAAGGATGCGGAGTGGGATCTGAGAGAGGCGTCCAAAAGGGCATAGACAGAGTAGATAATAAGAGACCCAAAGCAGACGTATCAAAAATGGGCAGCATAGGTTTAGAGTAAGGGGTGAAAGGTTTAGAGGGCACCTGAGGAAGAATTTTTTCACTCAGACAAGTGTTCAAATCTGGACCACACTGCCTGATGGGGTGATCGAGGCAGAGACTCTCCCAATGTTTAAGAAGTGTCTGGATGAACACTTGAAACATGAATCATGAATGTGGAGAAGTATATGGACCAAGTGCTGGTGAATAAGACTGGTGTGGTAAACCATGTATATATGTTGTAACTGGGTTACCTGTCTGGACACACCCCTCTGCTGACTGCCCCTGTGGCTCCTCCCACAGAGTCCTGTATAAAGGTGTTCGCCTTGCCCCTCCCCCTCAGTCCGGGGGCAGACAGTCACTGTGGAGGTTGTATTGTACAGCGAATAAAAGCCTTTCAGTATTTTACCAAACCTCAGTCTTTTGGAGTAATTGAAGGTGCTTCAATTTTATTTGCTGTACATTTTAAAACATGGAACAGTCTCTGAGACCAGACAAATTAGACCTCGATCCGCAAATGCCTGAAGCTGGAAATGCTTTTGAACTCTGGCTGGCCTGCTTCGAAGCGTATCTAGAGGAGATTAAAGCGGCCGACACCGTAGCGAAGCGCAGAGTTCTACTCTCCAGGGTCAGTCCACGGGTTTATTCGCTGATCAGAGACCAGCCGAACTACGACGGCGCGATGAACGCACTCAAAAGACAATACCTGCGGCCGATAAACAGCGTCTATGCTCGGCATCGCTTAGTGACACGGCAACAACGGTCCGGGGAATCGAGTGCTGAGTTCGTCCAGGCCCTACAGACACTCGTGCGAGCCTGCAATTGCCAGGAGCTGACGGCGGTACAGCATGCAGAACTCCTAGTGAGAGACGCCTTCGTCACGGGGACCAGGTCAGTGTACGTGCGCCAGCGGCTGCTGGAAAAAGCTGATCTTACCCTAAGTTCGGCGATGGAGCTGGCTGATATGTTGGAGGCCGCTCTGCATAACTCCGAGGCTCTCCAGGCACGCGATCCCCCGATGGCCTCGTGGGTGCCGCAGACCCCACAACCCGCCGGCGAATCGACCTCGGCTGCCGCCAGTCGTGAGTCCGCAAAGTGCTACTTCTGCGGACTGGAGAAGCACCCCCAGAAACGCCGCGCGGCCCGACAAGCTACCTGTTCCAGCTGCAGAAAGAAGGGCCACTTCGCCAAGGTCTGTAAGTCAAAACCACGAGCGGGATCGAGCAGCGCCACGTGCGAGACGTAGGGGTCGCCATCTTCCCTGCACACTGCCACCACGTGCGAGACATGGGGGCCGCCATCTTCCCTGCACACTGCCACCACGTGTGAGACATGGGGGCGGCCATCTTGGTCGGCGCCACCTCCCACCGCCTATGACCAACGGGTGCTCACGGGCCACCCCACCGGGCCGGACCAAGACAGCGACCCCACCCTGGCTTCCGTGACCCTCGACCAAAGCGCTCCCCACCAGCTCGCAAGGTCAATGATGGACATCCTGGTGGAGGGGCGCAGGACAAGCTGCCTGTTTGACACAGGCAGCACGGAGAGTTTTATCCACCCGGCCACGGTGCAGCATTGTGGACTCATGATACGGCCGGTAAGTCAGAGGGTCACCATGGCCTCCGGGTCGCATACAACAGACATCCGGGGGGGTTGTGTAGCGACGCTAGTGGTGCAGAGCACAGAATATCGGGACTTTAAGTTACTGGTCTTGCCTCAACTGTGTGCCCCTGGGGCTCGACTTCCAGAGCCACCTGAAAAGCGTGACAATGGAGTATGATGGGCCCCTCCCGCCAATCACTGTCATAAATCCCCTGTTTTGTAGAGATATGTCACATACCCCGCTACTGACCACGCACACACACCGACCCGCGCATCCCACCCAACACCATGCCAACTGCCGCACTACCGATGCCACTTGTGGCCTCTCCACCCTCAGGATCCCTCCCCCACTGCTGTTCGCCAACCTGACCCCCGACTGTAAACCTGTGGCAACTAAAAGCAGGAGATACAGCGCGGGGGACAGAGCTTTCATTACGTCGGAGGTGCAGCGGCTGCTCAGGGAGGGGGTCATTGAGGCAAGCACAAGTCCTTGGAGGGCGCAGGTGGTCGTTGTTCGGAACGGGGAGAAGAAGAGGATGGTCGTGGACTATAGCCAGACCATCAATAGGTTCACGCAGCTCGACATGTATCCTCTACCCCGCATCGCGGATATGGTCAATCAGATAGCACAGTACAAGGTGTACTCGACCATAGACCTAAAATCCGCTTACCATCAGCTCCCCATCCGCCGGGAGGACCGCCCTTACACCGCCTTCGAGGCGGATGGCGGGCTTTATCAATTCCTGCGCGTCCCCGTCGGTGTCACGAATGGTGTACCTGTCTTCTAGAGGGCAATGGACCAGATGGTGGACCAGTGCCAACTGAAGGCTACGTTCCCATATCTGGATAACATCACCATCTGCGGTCACAACCGGCAGGATCACAACAACAACCTTCAAAAATTTCTCCAAGCGACCAAATCTTTCAACCTCACCTATAGCAAGGACAAGTGTGTATTTGGGACCACCCGACTTGCTATCCTTAGGTGTGTTGTGGAGAATGGAGTCATTGACCCTGACCCCGACCGTATGCGCCCCCTGTTGGAACTCCCACTTCCCAATACCCTCAGAGCCCTCAAAAGGTGCCTGGGCTTCTTTTCATATTACGCCCAATGGGTCTCTAAATATGCAGACAAGGTCCGCCCCCTGGTCAAGTCCACCACATTCCCCCTCTCTGCCGAGGCCCACACGGCCTTCAACCGCATAAAAGGGGACATTGCCAAAGCAGCAATGCATGCGGTGGATGAGGCCATTCCCTTCCAAGTAGAGAGTGACGTCTCTGACTTTGCGCTGGCTGCTACCCTCAACCAGGCAGGAAGACCAGTGGCGTTCTTCTCCCGTACCCTTCAAGGCCCTGAAATTCGGCACTCTGCGGTAGAGAAAGAGGCCCAGGCCATAGTGGAA
The DNA here is from genome assembly GCF_030028105.1 of Mobula birostris. NCBI lineage: Eukaryota > Metazoa > Chordata > Chondrichthyes > Myliobatiformes > Myliobatidae > Mobula > Mobula birostris. The sequence goes on from NC_092402.1 coordinate 55,947,379, forward strand.
GCTATAAGGCACTGGAGGCACTATCTTGTCGGCAAAAGGTTCACCCTGCTAACTGACCAGCGCTCAGTCGCGTTCATGTTTAATAGTTAACAGCGGAGCAAAATCAAAAATGATAAAAATTCTGAGGTGGAGAATCGAACTCTCCATCTACAACTATGGCATCATGTACAGGCCTGGGAAGCTCAACGAGCCCTCCGATGCCCTATCCCAGGGAACATGCGCCAGTGCGCAGATCGACCGGCTATACGCCCTACATGTAGATCTTTGCCACCCGGGAGTCACCCGGCTTTTCCACTTCGTGAAAGCCCGGAACCTGCCTTACTCCCTTGAGGAGATCAGGATGATGACCAGCGACTGCCAAGTCTGCGCAGAGTGCAAACCGCACTTCTACCGACCCGAAAAGGCACCAATCATCAAGGCCACCCGCCCCTTTGAGCGACTGAGTGTTGACTTTAAGGGCCCCCTTCCCTCCACCGACAACAATGTGTACTTTCTTAGCGTAATTGACGAGTACTCGCGGTTCCCCTTCGCCATCCCCTGCCCCGACACCACTACCACGTCAGTTATAAAAACCCTGCGCAAGCTCTTCACTCTGTTTGGATACCCATGCTATATCCACAGTGACAGAGGGTCCTCGTTTATGAGTGACGAGCTGCGCCAATATCTACTGGCTAGGGGAATTGCAACCAGTAGGACCACGAGCTATAATCCCCGGGGGAATGGACAGGTAGAGAAGGAGAATGGCACAGTGTGGAAAGCCACACTCTTAGCCCTCAGGTCAAAGGGACTGCCGGTCTCCCGCTGGCAGGAGGTCCTTGCCGAGGCATTCCACTCCATCCGCTCCCTGTTATGCACAGCCACCAATGCCACCCCTCATGAGCGGCTCTTTTCGTTTCCCAGAAAATCGACTACTGGAACCACCCTACCAACTTGGCTGACGTCCCCAGGGCCAGTGCTGCTCCGGAAACATGCCAGGAGCAATAAATACTCCCCGATGGTCGAGAGGGTTCACTTACTTCATGCGAACCCCCAGTATGCCTACGTGGTTTTACCTGATGTGTGGGAGGACACGGTCTTCATCCGCGACCTGGCGCCCGCAGGAGCTCCGGGCCCCTACCCTGAACACTCCGTGGTGACTATTGACCCCGTACCCACCAATGTATGTACTTACAAGACACCGTGCACCTCAAACCCTATACAGACACCACACAACACTCCCATACCGGGCGCGACGCACACGCACGAGGGATTACCGACGCCTAATGTGCTGGCACCTGAAGTCAGGCCGGAGCCAGCACAACCGCCATCGCCGGTGCTACGTAGATCACAGTGACGGACTCGACCGCCTGATAGACTTAACCTGTAAATATACTTCTTGTAAATATTGTGTGTCACTTCACCCCACGGGACTCTTTTTAAAAAAAGGAGGGGTGAATGTGGTAAACCATGTGGTAAACCATATATACAATGTTGTAACTCGGTTACCTGTCTGGACACACCCCTCTGCTGACTGCCCCTGTGGCTCCTCCCACAGAGTCCTGTATAAAGGTGTTCGCCTTGCCCCTCCCCCTCAGTCCGGGGGCAGACACTCACTGTGGAGGTTGTATTGTACAGTGAATAAAAGCCTTTCAGTATTTTACCAAACCTCAGTCTTTTGGAGTAATTGAAGGTGCTTCAACTGGCGTATGTGGGTAGTTCACACACACATACACACACACACACACTCATATTCATGGCAATCAAATGGTTCAAATGGTTGAATTTAACATCAGAGAACATATACAGAATGCAACCTGAAATTCTTACTCTTCACAGACATCCACAAAACAGAAAAAACCCATAGAATGAATGACGGAAACCTCAGAACCCCGAAGCCCCCCTCTCCAGGCCCCAATTAAAAATAGTAAATAAAATAGGAGATGCAGTGTGTGACAACTTGAACATTATATCTGTCAACATGTTTTCTGATTGGGAAGGATCTTACAACATAGATTCTCACATAGTTTGACCTGCATTTATGACAACACATTGCACTGTCAAATTGAACAGTTCCAGCAATCTGTCAGCAATGAGTCAACGGTGTAGATTATTTCAGTTCAGAAGCAACAACGTGCATGACACAATGATGTGTAAAATGAAGCTGTTGTAAAAGGGTAATTGTGTGGATGATAGTTTAATCACACAAATTAAAGTGCAATGGTGTGAATGAAAGGGTGGAGTGAAGGAGTGATCACGTAAATGAAGCCGTGAAGATGTGAACAAAAAGGTGACCCTGTGACTGCAAGGATGAAAGAATAAATAAACATGATGGCAGGATTGAGTAAAGGCAGAAGTGAAGTGATGGTGTGAATACAAGTGTGATGGTGTAAGTGAAGTTGTGATGGTGTGAATGACATTGTAAAGGTGTAAATAAAAGCTTCAATGGTGTGAATGGAGGAGTGAATGTGTAAATAAATGTGTTATCATGTTGGTGAAAATGTGAAGGGTTTAAATAATGGAACTGGTACAATTGTGGTGGCGAAGGGTATAAACAGGAATAAGAAGATATAAAGGATTAATGAGGTATTGAAGGTGTTGTTGAAAGCACAATGGTTTGAAGTGAAGGTGCAGGCTGAGGCTTTATAAGACTTCGGTCAGACCACATTTGGGGAGTATTGTGAGCAATTTTGGGCCCCTTATCGAAGGGAGAATGTGCTGACATTGGAAAGAGTACAGAGGAGTTTCACAAGAATAATTCTGAGAATTAAAGGGTATGAGGAGTGTTTCATGGCTCTGGACCTGTACACACTGGCGTCTGGCAGAATGAGCAGGGTTCTCGTTGAAACCTATTGGCTTAGATAGAGTTGACATGGAGAGGATATTTCCTGGAGTGGGAGGAGTCTAGGACCAGACTACACAACCTCAGACTAGGGGAAGTCTATTTAGAACAGCGAAGAGGAGGAATTTCTTTAACCAGAGGGTGGTGAATCTGTGGAATTCATTGCCATAGACTGTCATTGGATATATGTCTTATCTTTGTATGGTGTAAATAATAGAGTGATGATTGAAGGGGAAAAGGTGTAGAGAAAAGAGCAATGCCATTAATGAGTATGTGAGCATGTACTGTAAATAAACGAGCTTTGGTTAATGAGTGGAAAAGTGTAAGTAAGAGAGCAAAGGTGTGACTGAGATGATGAAGGTGGAATGATGGAATGGCAGAGGTGATGGTGAGATCCTTGGAGGTCACAAGAACACCTGAACAGTTGTGAAAGTGCTACAGTGCAGGAGAACGAATCAGGTGGAAAGGTGTGAACATCCCTGCTATTGCCTTTCTCTGATGTGTTCTGGTTAAAGCTGTAGGTTCCTTCGCTATAGTTTCTCATGCACGTTGAGGCGATTTCACCAGCTCAGATAAGAATCATACTTTCTTTCTTTATTAATCTTTTTATTGATTTAAAAGGAACATAAATACAAACAAGAGGAGAATTATCTCAAATATATATATCAATAACAATACAAACAGAGATTGAAATAAACATTATCAAAATCATACATAGTGTTAAGCTATTGTATAACATAATAAAAAAAACAGCGATTCTCCTCTTATCAGTTCATGAAGAGGAAAGAAAAAACTTTGAATTTTAAATGAAAAAAAATCCCCACTACACTATACAAAAAAAAGGGACTGGGCAGTCCATTCTGAGGATAGGACCAAAAAAAAAAGAAATACTTTCTGATCAAATCTAAAACTTCGAAAAAAAAATTGTAAGAGTAATAAATCAAATTAAATGAAAATATTGAATAAAAGGTTGCCAGATCTGCTCAAACTTAAAGGATGTATCAAATGTCCGACCTCTTATTTTCTCTAAACTTAAACAGGACATAATGGAGGAGAGCCAATAAAAGACAGTAGGTGGATTAGAATCCTTCCACTTCAGTAAAATGGCTCTCCCAGCCAATGAAGTTGAAAAGACTATCATACGTTGAGCAGAAATAGGAATATTTCCTGGTTTCGATGAGGTGATCCCAAATATTGCTGTAAGTAAATTAGGTTGTAGGTCCAGATCCAGGATTTTAACTCACTATTTCATCTGTCACAAATATGATTGATATTGGAAAAATTACGTGCTAGTTTATCCTTTGACATATGGGCCCGATGCACTATCTTGAACTGTATCAAGGAATGATGGGCACAAGTAGATGAGTTATTAACCAAATGAAGAATTTTACTCCATTGATTATATGAAAATGACTCTTGAACTTCCAATTTCCAAGCATGTTTAATTTTATTGATAGATATCATTCGTAAATTCAATAACTGTTTATAAATTATAGCTATCAACCCTTTTTGAAGTGGTTTAAGCTGAAAAGGAGCATCTGTCGTATTAGGTGGATAAGCAGAAGGGTAATTTGGCAGTAAACCATGTAAAAAATTCCTGATTTGTAAATATCTAAAGAAATGTACATTAGGTAAACTATATTTATCCACTAACTGAGAAAAAGACATTAAACAGTCCCGTAAAAACAAATCTGGAAAAGTTATTATTCCCTTGGTTTTCCAAATTAAAAAGGTCTTATCCAAAATTGATGGTTTAAAAAATAATTAAAATGGATATTACTAGAAAGAACAAAAGTATTTAACTCAAAAAATCTGTGAAACTGAAACCAAATTCTTAAAGTATGTTTAATAATAGGAATAAAGTCTTGTCTACTAATCTTAGAAAACAAAAAGGGAAGAGGAGCTCCCAGTAAAGAGGCCAAAGAGAACCCTTCACTGAGTTTCACAAGAAATTTTTTTAGCCAGAGGGTGGTGAATCTATGGAATTTATTGCCACGGGGGACAGTGGAGGCCAAGTCATTGGGTGTATTTAAGGCAGAGATTGATAGGTATCTGAGTAGCCAGGGCATCAAAGGTTATGGTGAGAAGGCGGGGGAGTGGGATTAAATGGGAGGATGGATCAGCTCATGATAAAATGGCGGAGCAGACTCGATGGGCTGAATAGCCAACTTCTGCTCCTTTGTCTTATGGTCTTATGAAGGACATTCATGTATGTCTGAGTAATGAATCCAAAAAGTAATATATCGAATATTAATTGCCCAATAATACATTCTAAAATTTGGCAAAGCCATACCACCATCCTTTTTAAATTTCAGTAATAAAGGTTTACTCAATCTAGGATTTTTATTATTCCAAATATAAGATAAGATTATAGAATCTATTCTATCAAAAAATATTTTAGGAACAAAAGTAGGAACTGCCTGAAATGTATATAAGAATTTCGGTAGAACTATCACTTTAATAGCATTAATTTGACCTATTAATGATAACGTCATAGGTGACCATTTAGAAAGCATTTGTTGGGTGTAATCAATCATTGGGAGAAAATTATATTTATATAGGTCCTTTAAATTTTTAGAAATTTTAATACCAAGATAAGTTAAGTAATTTTTAGCAATACTATTCTATTCAATCAGGGAACCATGTCTAGTTTGCCCATGTGTACAACCTGACCTGCTGGATATTACTTATGACCCTGCTACTGGCAACATATTAGAGGATGTTTTCAACAGAGTGGATATGGAGAGAAGTTTTGAACAGTGGGAAAGTCTAAGACCAGAGGGCACAGCCTCAGAATAGAAGGATATCGTATTAGAACAGAGATGAGGAGGAATTTCTTTAGCCAGAGGGTGGTGAATTTGTGGAATTCATTGCCAAAGACTGTTGTGGAGGCCAGGTCATTGGGCATATTTAAAGTGGAGGTTGAAAAGTTCTTGATTAGTAAGGGCATCAAAGGTTACAGGTGGAACATAGGAGAATGGAGTTAAGAGGGAAAATAAATCAGGCATGATCAACTGGCAGAACAGACTCGATGGGCTGAATGGCCTAATTCTGCTCCTATACCTTATGGTCTTATTGCCTCTTTGTCTGTGATATTACCTTCTGACTGTCTCCATTAACCCAACCACTAAAACCCACCCCCATCGCAACCATATCACAGATATTTCATCTGTCCCATCCATTCCTCCTGCCACTTTCTCTGCAACCTAAAGCAAACTATTTTTTTAATCTTTTGAAGGAACAAGAGATGCAGATGCTGGAGTCTAAATAAGAGTTTTGACCTGAAACATCAACTGTCCACCACCCCCCCAACGGATGCTGCTTGACATGTTGAGTTACTCCAGTATCTTGTGTGTTGCGTTGTTTTAGTTCTGATGGAAGTCTTCGACAGAAAACTATCTCTCTCTCTCTCCACAGATGCTGCCTGGCCTGATGAGTGTTTCCGCCACTTTACCTTTTTATTTGATGCACATGGGCACGGTCAGGCACGGCAACTCTGCATACACACCCCACTCACGCCATCCCCTCCACTGTCGCCAATTATAAATTTCAGTATTCCCGGGGTCAGGAGGAAGAAAAATTAGTCATGGTTTCTCCTGCTGTTCCAAAGTATCGCTGATGGAGAGTGTGGGTGTCAGGTGGATGGCAGGACTGGAATTTTTTCCTGGTGGAATTGTCCACTGCCGAGATTGAAGGCCCAGGCTGAGTCAGTGAGTAGGGAGATATTGGATCACTCAGGTGCCTGAGTGTGGTGTGTCTTGGAGTGGCCAACTCTCAGGGCTGCAGCAACAAGGGAAAGCACACTTCCTTGAGGCTGAATAGCAAATTCTGCCCTGGTCTTCCATGACAACACACACAAAATGCTGGGGGAACTCAGCAGGCCAGGCAGCATCTATGGAGAAGAGCACAGTCGACTTTTCGGGATGAGACCATTCGGCAGGACTGGAGAAAAAAAGCTGAGTAGATTTAAAAGGTGGGGGAAGGGAGAGAGAAACGCCAGGCCATAGGTGAAATGGAGGGGGAGGGATGAAGCAAAGAGCTGGGGAGTTGATTTGTGAAAGAGACAGAAGGCCAGGAAGAAAGAAAAAGGGAGAGGGGGCACCAGAGGGAGGCGATGGGCGGGCAAGGAGATAACATAAGAGAGGGACAAGGGGATGGGAAATGGTGAAGGGGGCGGTGGGTGGGGGGCATTACTGGAAGCTTGAGAAATTGATGTCCATGCCATCAGGTTGGAGGCTACCCAAACGGAATGTAAGGTGTTGTTCCTCCAACCTAAGTGTGGCAGTGGAGGAGGCCATGGATTAACATTTCGGGATGGGAATGGGAAGTGGAATTAAAATGTGTGGCCACTGGGAGATCCCGCTTGCTCTGGTGGACGCTACCTACATGCTCAGCGAAGCGGTCCCCCAATCTACAGCGGGTGTCACCGATGTACAAGAGGCCACATTGGAAGCACTGGACACAGTAGATGACCCCAACAGACGTACAGGTGAAGTGTCGCCTCACCTGGAAGGACTGTTTGGGGCTCTGAATGGTAGTGAGGGAGGAGGTGTAGCACTTGAACTTTTCTAAAGGGAAGTCCTTTTATTGTGAGTTGGGACATCATGTTACAGCTGTACAGGATGCTGGTGAGAGCACACATGGAATAGTGTACTGTAGTTCTGGTATGAAAGATGTCATGAAACTAGAAATGGTGCAGAAAGGGTTCTTGTGGATAACAGGTTTATTATCACTGGCATGTGTTGTGAAATTTATTGTTTTGTGGCAGCAGTACAATGCAATAATAAAAAACTAAATCACAATAAGAAATATAAATTAAATTAAGTAAGTAGTGCAAAAAAGAGAGCAAAACAAATATTGAAGTAGTGTTCATGGGTTCATTGCCTGTTCATAAATCTGATGGTGGACGGGAAGAAGCTGTTCCTAAAACATTGACTGTGTGTCTTCAGGCTCCTGTACCTCCTCCTTGATGGTAGCGATGAGAAGAGGGCATGTCCTGGGTGACGGGGGTCCTTAATGATGTTACCAGGACTGGAAGGCTTGAGTTGTAAGGAGACACTGGATAGGCTGTGGCATTTTTTTCCCTGGAGCACGGAAGGCTGAGGGGTGTCATGATAGATATCGATCGAACAATGAGAGGCACAGAATGGTCACAGTCTTTTTCCCAGGGCAGGGGCGTCTAAAACTAGAGGGTAAAAGTTTAAGGTGAGAGGAGCAGATTTAAAGGGGACCTGAAGGTCATGTTCTTCCACACAGAGGTAGTGGGTTTATAGAATAAGCTGCCAGAGGAAGTGTTAAATGCGGGTGCAATTATAATATTGAAAATACATTTGGACAGGTACATGGACAGGAAAGATTTAGAAGGATATGGGCCAAACACAGGCAAATGGGGCTAGCACAGGAAGATATCTTGGTCTGCATGAATGAGTTGGGCTGAATGGCCTGTCTCCGTACTGTATTACTCTGTGACACCACAGACAATGTTCCAGACTGCAATTCAGATCCAGGACTTTGGGTTAAGCCCGCAGTCAAAGAGCCAGGTCGTATTGGCAGCCTGAATCCGATGGAGGAAGGCCACTTTGAGTGAGGTGCTGGGTGTTGGATGATGGTCAGGCTCTCCCCCACCACACCTCCTCCCCTTCATAGAACATTTCCTAACATACTGTAAAGATGGAGCAAACAATGTGTGAATTGAAAGAGAAACTAGACACGAACATAAGGAAGAAAGGAATCGAAGCATACATCGACAGAATGAGATGAAGAGAAAGTAGAAAATCTGAGGGGTGGGACATTTGGCCCCTCAAGTCTGCTTCACCATTCACTTTCATGCCTTTCCCATAACTCTTGAACAAAACCACCACTTGGAAATCCCCCTCCAAGTCACTCACCATCCTAATTTGGAAACATATCGCCGTTCCTTCATTGTTGCTGGGTCAAAATCATGGAATTCCCCCTCTAATAGTACTGCAGGTGTACCTACACCTCAGGGACTGCAGCAGTTCAAGGCGGCAGATCATTACCACCTTCTCAAGGGCAACTAGGGGTGGGCAATAAATGCCGGCTTAGCTGGCAACACCCACATCCCATAAATGAATAATTTTTTTAAAAAATGGCCCAAAAAGAGAGGGAGGAGGCTGAGGTGAGGCACAAATGAAGCCATTGGAGCAGAGGGAACCAAATGAGCTGTTTCAGTGTTCTCCACTACTACAACAGCCCAGACTCACTCACAGACAGCTGCCGATGGGTGTTGGAAGGAAAAAGCAATACCAAAAGAAGTCATAAATAAAGCAGCAAACTTTTATTCCTTTCTTCTGATTGAATCTGGTTTATTACTTCTGTGGAAATGCTTTGATTAAAATATATTCTAAGTATGACATTTATGGGATTAATTGGAATTACATAATACAGACAAAATAGATGTTTCTTTGATATAATTGCACACGAGCATCATCACAGAACATTAAGAATGTGTAAACTTTCAAGAATTAATTAGATTTATAACTTGTCTCACTAAATATGGTAGGAACTTTAACTTTTGCTCAATTGCCTTCTCCAGTCCTGAAGCCCGTGGTAACTGGGGCTCATTTATGTTACCTAAGACTCAGCTGGCCCTCTCATCAGCTGATTTCTGCACATTCGCACGGGTCAAAAGTCACTGGATACTAGTCAGAATCAGGTATCCTGGTGAATTTCTGCAGCAGCCTTCTCCTCCACTGAGACCCTAGCCCTCATGTTCTCACGGGTCTTGAGAAGATTGGAAGACCCCGATGGCTATTCCAACTCTGGGCAGCTAAATGTGCACAGATCACACAAAACACAAGAAATCAGCAGCAGGAATAGGCCACTCAGCCCCTTAAGTCTCCCCCGTCATTTAATAAAATCGTACTGACGTACCCCAGACCTCATCTTCTCTTCCGTGGCAGTTCCCCATCACCCTCAATCCCCTCCAACCTTTCAAAAGTGTACCCACCTACATCTTCAATACTTCTAATGACCTAGCTTCCACCGTCCTCAGGGCAGAGAATTCCAGAGATTCACCCCTCTTTGAGAGAAGAAATTTCTACGCACCTCTATTTTAAATGACCGCCCCCAAATCTTGTCTCCTTGTTTAAGATCCTCCCACGAGTGGGAACACCTTGACAACTTCCCTGCCAATCCCCTTCAGGATCTTGTACAGTATGTTTCAAGAAGGTCACCCCTCATTCTCCTAAACTCAAAAGAATACAGAGCCAAAATATCCAGCCTCTCCTGTTGGATAATCCCCTCATCCCAGGAGTAAGCCTAGTGAATCTCCTTTGGACTGCCTCCAATGCGACACCAAGACCCTGTACAGCTGTGGTACAGGAATCAAAACCTCACTCTGTAAACCTGATCACCACTCCACGCTTTGTGCTTTAATTGCTAGGCTTAGGGAGCACCAAGTGTGATCTTACAAAATATATACACTCAGTTGCCACTTTATTAGGTACATCTGCTCGTTAATGCAAATATCTAATCAGCAAATCATGTAGCAGCAGTTTAAAGCATGCAGACATGGTCAAGAGGTTCAGTTGTTGCTCAGACCAAACATCAGTATGGGGAAGAAATGTGATTTAAGTGACTTTCACCGTGGAATGATTGTTAGTGAAAGACAGCGTGGTTTGAGTGCCTCAGAAACTGCTGATCTGCTGGGATTTTCACACACAACAGCACAGCAGTCTCTCGAGCTTAAAGAGGGTGATGCGAAAAACAAAAAAATCATCCAGCGAGTGGCAGCTCTGTGGGTGAAAATGCCTTGTTAATGAGAGAGGTCAGAGGAGAATGGCCAGACTGGTTCAAGCTGATGGGAAAGTGACAGTAAATCAAATAATCACACATTACAAGAGTGGTGTACAGGAGAGTATCTCAGAATGCACAACGCATCAAACCTTGAAGTGAATGAACGACAGCAGCAGAAGACCTCCAATGTACACTCAAAAGTGGCCATTTTATTAGGTACAGGAGGTACATAATAAAGGAGCCACTGGGTGCCTGTCCATCCCCACATCACAAGTGATGGGAAAGTTTAAATTATTTCTCCCACTTCTTTCTCTTAGCACAGGGGGTCGCAGTCTGCCCCAGGTCCATGTGAGTTATTAGGGGTACATCTGCTATCCCAGAACAGCACCAATTGGGTCCTTCAGCAGAGGACGGCTGGTAATATGAGGTGTAGTGACATCCTGATTGTAGAAGGGATAGGTTTGTAGAGGTGGGCATTCCTTGGCCCACATCTTGTGACCTTAGACAATCTTCTTCACTGTCCACCACAGCACCAATTTTAGTGTCATCTGCAAACTTACTAGCCAAGCCAACTCCATTCTCACCCAAATTGTAAAACTAAATGACAAACAACAGCACCGATCCTTGTGGCACACCACTGGTCACAAACTTCCACTGTCACCCTCTGACTCCTACCTCCAAGACAATTTTGTGTTTGATTAGCTAGCTCACCCTGAATCCCGCGTGATCCAATCTTTGGATCATTCTGGACCTTGATAAAAGCTTTTTTGGAGTCCACATTGACAAGATGGACAATTGTGTGTTAAACTATCCACAAAACAAAGATCACTTGTGTTTACATTGTGGATCAGGGTCTCTAACATCTGACTGGTAAGTCTGCCCCCCACTCCCACAACAATATTACCATCCGGTTGTTGTATGCAATCCTACCCCAGAACTGGCAGCCTGCAGAATCAGTGTACATTAGGTAAACTGGTGCCAGCTCTATTAGCTGTGGCATCTGGCCTGGCAGAAAAGCCAATCAGCTGTACCCAGCCCCTGGAAAAGTGCCATGAGCTGTTTCTCTGCTAGGAGGTGTTGCAGGAAAGGTGTGTTCCCTGGTGTAAGTGAGGAGAATGAGCAGTAAATTCAACCCCAGTTTTATTAACAGATTAATTGAAGCATTCTGTTGTAAACAGCAGTATCATTATTTCAAAACATGGTTTCGCTGCTTGGCAGGAGGAATGCTTTCTGCCACTGTCAAGGTCTGTGCGCAGTAATATGTGTGCAGTGGTGTCTTCGCTGGCCCAGCTCCTGTTAGTGGCAAGAAGCACTGAAGCAGCAGACTCTCAGAGCTGGAAACAGGCCTTTCGGTTTCGGCCCAACTGTCCACACTGACCAAGCTGCACATCTATGCCAGTCCCATTTCCTCACACTTGGCCCATATCCCTCTAAACCTTTCCGATCCACGTCCCTGTACAAATATCCTTTAAATGGTGTTATCGTGACCACTTCTGCCATTTCCGCTAGCAATTTGTTCCATATACCCAACACCCTCTGGGTGAGAAACCTGCTCTCCTTGTCCCTATTAAATCTTTCCCCTCTCACCTTAAACCTGTGCCCTGTAGTTTTCGACTCCCTTAGCCTGGGTAAAGGACTGTGACCATCCACCTTATCTATACCCCTCATGAGTTTGTAAACCTCTGTAAGGTCACTCCTCAGTTTCCTTCACTCCAGGGAAAACAGTCCCAGTGAATCTGGTCCCTCCTTATACCTCAAGCCCTCCAGTCCTGGTAACATCCTTCTGAATCGTTTCTTCATCCTTTCCAAACTAACAACATCCTTTCTATATCTGAGTGACCAGAACTGTGCACAGTACTCCAAGCACAGTCTCAGCAGCACCTTCTACAGCTGTAGCATGACGTCCCAACTCCCTGTACTCAATGCCCTGACTGACAAAGGCCAGAGTGCCAAAGATCTTTTTCACCACCGTGTCTACCTGTGTAGGAACTACGTACCTGAGCAATTGTCATCCAACTGGGATATCATGAGATTGAGAAGGGCATTGTACAAACATCAGTCTTTCCTTCATAGCTTTAATTTTAAGTCTCAGGTTCTGGCACTTCCTAAAAGTTTTTCTTCTTTATGATATTCTCCCTCTTGGTCTCCTGATCCATTAAAAATTCCATTTCCTTTCTCTTCTGAAGGTGCTGATGAACTATCTTGGTCAAAGTCCCATCATCAGCCTTGGCCATTTGACATCTTTAAGGCACAATTTCACATGACAGCTCTCACTCAGCCGTGTGACTGTGGTGAGCACCACAGTTGGGCTCTATCCAGCCCTCATCCAAAGTCCATCATTACACTGGGATAAATTAGTAAAAGAAGCTAAAGAGAATGTGGGAAATTCTCAGGGAAGTCTGTCAGCATCTAATTATTCCTAAGCTTGGTCAAGCTGGGCGTTGACACACAATGCTGTCTTCCGGTTGTCTGCCTTTCTTCAGCAGTGTGTTCAACAGGAAAAGGTGGGTATCATTGCCTCAACTCCACCTTACCTGTGGCATTGAAGATACCTGGTGGATTGTGATCATTCACCCTCCAACTCTTGTGTCTCTGCCTTTCCTTGCACATGTGTGCTTTCCACTATAATGAACCAGCAACATCAGTGATGCTCTGTGTTGGCCAAGTCATTGCTGTGTTACCAGCAGCCTCTCTGTATGAATTGTGCTGCAGTTGACCATAACGTGCAATGTCTCTACTCTTCTCACCTGCCCTTCACCTCCTTCTGGTACACCTCCTCCTTCCCTTTCTCCCATGGTCCACTCTCCTCTCCTATCAGATTCCTTCTTCTCAGCCCTTTACTTTTTCCACCTATCACCTCCCAGTTTCTCACTTCATCCCCTCTCCCACCGACCTACCTTCCCCCTCACCGGGTCTCACCTTTCACCTTCCAGCTTGTACTCCTTCCCTTCCCTCACCTTCGTATTCTGGCATCTGCCCCCTTCCTTTCTGGTTCTAACGTAAAATCTCGGCCTGAAAAATGACTATTTATTTCTCTCCACAGAGGCCCCCTGACCTGCTGAGCTCCTCCAGCACTTTGTGTGTGTTACCCAGGATTTCCAACATCTGCAGAACTTCTCGAGTTTATAACATGCAATATGTAACATCCACTTAGACAGAGGTCAAAAACTATCACCCAAATGTGTTAAGTCATTGAATTTTTAGCCCAGGGTGTTTTAACAACATGTGAACTGGTTTTCAAGGTTCCTTGCTGTGAGGTATGTGTGTGACCCTGTCCTCTCCACAGATACTGTCTGACCCACTCACATTGTTGGCTCTAGTAGATCCAGAGGTAACGTGGAGAGTTTGTGCCTGGGGCTGACTCCCATGCTCAAATCAGGAGCGTCTACACATAGAAACCTACAGTGCCAGGATGAACTCCTGTGCTCAGGTGTGTCCTCGCCATCCAATTACACCATGTGACCAATTATTCTACAAATCCATACAAATTGGGACTGTGGGAGGAAACCAGAGCACCTGGAGGAAACCCATGTGGACACGGGGAGAACGTACATGCTCCCTATAGACGGTGGCAGGAATTGAACCTGGGCCGCTGACGCTGTGTTAGGCTAACCGCTATGCCGCTGTGACACTCCAAACCCCCATGTAAATTCCTAAGCCCTCTAGTTCGTCCTGTGCCCTGTTCTGATGTTACATGTGGCCAAGCCCGCTGTCTGATGAGGCTGGGTTATTGTTAGCCACTCGTGCTGGGGTTTTCACGTCTCCGATGGTGTTACTCAGCACTGACAATGAACACGAAGTGCCAACGCTGCAGGTTTCATAGGTCAAGAAAACCAGCACGAATTCTTTTGATTACAATACTTAAGTTTATATTAGGACTGTAAAACACGTATATAGTAATTAAAATCTCCATGGTAATTATGCATTTGATTTTTCTTTCTTATCTTATACCAAGGTTTTCTGTCAAATGTTTACAAAACCTGAGCAGCATCCTATTCACTATTAGTCCTCACCGCCACTCCTGCTGTTCATGGCTTACTCTGTAAAAACTGTCCTGAATAATTCTGTTTGGTGACCTCTTAGTGCAAGGCAACAGTCTATAATAATCCAATAGAATCTATTTTGAGCTCACCAGTAAAGCTCCATGTGTGGTACCTCATTGGATGCTGGAATCTTGCTGTGCATTGTGTCAGTCCAATACCACAGCAAGTGCTACACTTAACACAGCAGTGTGCAAATTGCTCTGAGAGATTTCTGTAGGATTTCAACGTAGGAATTTGTTTTGTTCTTTCTTCTTCTTGTGTGTTTGAGGGGTCGCTTGAGAGCTTTGTTTAAGAGCTTGCAAAATGTCTTGATCCCCACATTCTTTCCAGTCCGGGGTCAGTTGGGAGCAGAATCCAAACGTGGAGCAGATGCTTGAGAGTTTTTGCTTGCAAGCTAGAAGGACATTAGTCAGGGCTGGGATGGATTAACTGGCAGGTGCTGTCTGAGAAGATTTAAGGGCTTTTCTTTTGAGGATCAAATTAAAAAGAGTTAACAGTCTGGCTTGAGCTTGTGCAGCGTGATGTCTGCATTGGCCAGGTTGGTTATGGTCTTTTTGATGCGGAGGGCCGTCAGCCTGGCAGAGGGGCTCTGATACCAGCATTCCTTCATCAGTTTAGCAAGAGAGGACAGAATCTGAAATAAAAAAGAAAGAAACATGAGCTCACAGAAAGAGGCTGGTGGTTAGTAAATTGGCCTTAATGTCGTCCTTAGCAGGCCAATATTTTCTTGAATACAAAATGGTAACACAATGGGAAATGAATATTCTCAAGATTTTGCTGAACAGCCACCTTGTGGACTGATGCAGAAACTCCTCCGACAGCTGACAGAACAGTTTATATTTCTGTAGCCTCATCATCGCCCAGAATGTCCCAAAGTCAGTAATCTACGCTTGAAGCATGACACTTGTAATTTAGGGACACACACATCCAAATGGAACACAACGGACAAAATAAAGCAGATGATCTGGGCATTTTAGATGCTGGTTTGTAATTATTAACAGAAAAACATGACTAAATATTGTAACAACTGCACGTAAGGTTTTTGGAAACAGATGTGTTCACTAGTCAAGATTATTAATACATAGAAAATAATTTAAACCACAGAAAATAGTTGGTTATCCCACAAGGATCAGTCTCTGAATCACCATTCATATTCTAAAATCAAAAATACAACTTGAGACTGAAGCAAGACTAGAGGATAGAGTCAATACTGAGGAAGTTGCAACAAATGACAAAACATTAATACATTTGCAGTATTGGGTTATAATTTGCAAATGAACCAGCCAGATAAGCATACATAAGTCTCTGGTATTCTAATTTCCAAGTAATATAAAGATATGGCATATTACTTGGAAAATCAGAAACCAGTGAATGAAACCAAGGAACCTCCAATTAATACCCCTAAAAGCCTAGAAGTAGCCAGGTTGGTTAGTGTGGTCAATAGTTCGCTCACCCTTGCTCATTTTGCACTGGGCTAGACCACACAGTTTCAATCCTTATTATAACCTATAAATGTGGACCAAAGAGCTAATTTCCAGGGGTGAGGTGTGAGTGACTGCCCTTAATGTTAACACAGGATTTGGCTGAGTGTAGCATCCTGGTAAAACTGGTCAATGGGAGTGTTCCTGACCCAACCACCTTCAGCTGCATCATCCTTCTATCACAAGGTCGGAAGTGGGGACGTTCACTGATGACGTTCAAATTCCATTGTAATTCAGAATTGAGTTTATTATCACTGACAGATGTTGGGAAGTTTAACATGAGGAATTCTGCAGATGCTGGAAATTCAAGCAACACACATCAAAGTTGCTGGTGAACGCAGCAGGCCAGGCAGCATCTCTAGGAAGAAGTACAGTCGACATTTCGGGCCGAGACCCTTCGTCAGGACTAACTGAAGGCAGCATCTCTAGGAAGAGGTACAGTCGACGTTTCGGGCCGAGACCCTTCGTCAGGACTAACTGAAGGCAGCATCTCTAGGAAGAGGTACAGTCGACGTTTCGGGCCGAGACCCTTCGTTAGGACTAACTGAAGGCAGCATCTCTAGGAAGAGGTACAGTCGACGTTTCGGGCCGAGACCCTTCGTCAGGACTCCTGACGAAGGGTCTTGGCCCGAAACGTCGACTGTACCTCTTCCTAGAGATGCTGCCTGGCCTGCTGCATTCACCAGCAACTTTGATGTTGGGAAGTTTGTTGTTTTGCGGCAGCAATGCAGTGCAAGACATAAAAAGCACCATAAATTACAATAAGAAATACACAGTATATAAAAAAGAATTGAATAAGTACTGCAAAAAGGGAGCAAGAATAGTGAGGTCGTGTTCATGGGTTCATTGTCCATTCAGAAAACTGATGGCAGAGGGGAAGAAGCTGTTCCTAAAACATTGAGTGTGTGTCTTCAGGCTCCTGTACCCCCTCCTTGATGGTAGCAATGAGAAGAGGGAATGTCCTGGCTGATGGGGGTCCTTAATGATGGATGCCACTTTCTTGAGGAATCAACTTTTGAAGATGTCCTGGATGGTGGGGAGACTAGTGCCCATGATGGATACTCAGCCCATGGCTGAGTTTCCAACCCTCTGCAGCTTTTTCTGATCCTGCGCAATGGAGCCTCCACACCAGATGGTGATGCAACCAGTCAGAATGCTCTCCACGGTACAGCTGTAGAAATCTGCTAGTACCAAATCTCCTCAAACCCCTGAAGAAATTTAATCGCCGACGTGCCTTTTTTGTAATTGCATCATATGTTAGGCCCAGGATAGATCTGAGAAATTCCTCAGTAAAGCAAGTAACATCCATGTCACAGAAGTTCTGGGCAATAACCTTCCCCATGATATTCAGCAACATCTCTGTCACAGAGGCTCTGCTATCAACATCTGAGGAATGACTACTGACCAAAAGCTTAACTAACCTAACCAGTTAATACATTACCACGAGAGCAAGTCACGACTCGACTCCCCTAAAGCATTTTCAACAGCTGCAGAACATAGCTAGGCGTGTAACAGAACACTCCCTACTTGCCTGGATGGATAGAGCTCCAACAACTCTCAGGATGCTCCAAACTATTCAGTAGAAAGTAGGTCATTCAATCAGCTCCCTACCCACCAGCCTAAACACTCTCTCTCTCTCTCTCTCTCTCTGCCACTGGTGCACAGTGGCTGCAGTGTATGCCGCAGACAAAATGCACTGCCTCTGCGAACAAGGAGGGCAAGGAGACTGGAGGTCTCCCCTGGGGTTGGAGGACTGTCCCTGTGTGTGGGTGGGGTGTGGGTGGGAGGAAGGAAAGAGGCTTGTTCTGGTGTTGCTTTGTTGTTTGTTGTGTTCTGCGTTGTTCTGCTGGGCATTGTGGGCGTGCTATGTTGGTGCTGGTATCTGTTGCTGACACCTGTGGGCTGCCCCCAACACATCCTTAGGTTGCGCTGGTTGTTGACAAAAATGACTCATTTCATTGTATGTTTAAATTTCAAAGTAAATTTATTATCAAACTACATAAATGTCACCATGTACAACCCTGAGATCCATTTTCTTGTGGGCATTCACAGTAAATACAAGAAACACAGTAGAATCAATGAAAGACCACACCAAATAGGATGGACAAACAACCAGTGTGCAAAAGACAACAAACTGTGCAAATACAAAAATAAAGAAAAAAAGAAACAATAATAATAATAATAATAATAATAAATAAGCAATAAATATCAAGAACATGAGATGAAGAGTTCTTGAAAGTGAGTCCATAGGTTGTGGGAACAGTTCAGTGATGGGAAAAGTGAAGTTATCCCCTTTGGTTCAAGAGCCTGATGGTTGAGAGGTAATAACTGTTCCTGAACCTGGTGGTGTGGGTCCTGAGGCCTTACTGATGGCAGAGGTAAGAAGAGAGCATGATTTGGGTGGTGGGGGTACTTGATGATGGATGCTGCTTCCTGTCACAGGGGTCCGTGTAGGTGTGTTCAATGGTGGGAACAGCTTTACCTGTGATGGACTGGGCCAATGTACACGTGAGAAATAAATCGAAATCTAAGTCTGAGTTTGAGTCTGAAAAGAAGGAAAAGGGGAACAGGTGCATGTAGTGTTGATGTTCAAGGAGTATTCTTGTACACAAGTCAAATGTACAAGCAATTATGGAGGACAGGGTATAGTAGACTATAAGATCATAAGGAATAGGAGCCGAATTAGGCAACTTGGCCCATTGAGTTTGCTCTGCCATTCCATCATGGCTGATTTATTATCCCTCTCACCCTATTTTTCTGCCTTCTCCCCGTGACCTTTGACATCCTTACAACTGTAGTCAAGAAGCTATCAAGCTCCACTTTCACCCTACGCAATGACTTGGCCTCCACATGTATCTGTGGCAATGAATTCCACAGATTTACCACCCTCTAGCTCAACAAATTCCTCCTCGTCTCTTTTCTAAAGGGATATCCTTCTATTCTGAGACTGTGCCCTCTGGTCGTAAATTCACCCACTATAGGAAACATCTGCTCCAAGTGCACTCTATCTAGGTCTTTCAATATTCGGTAGGTTTCATTAAGCACCCCCCTCATTTATTCTTCTAAACTTTAGCAATTCCAGGCCCAGGGCCATCAACCTTGCCTGATATGTTAACCCTTTAATTCCTGGGATCATTCTGAGGAACCTCCTCTGGACCTTCTTCACTGCCAGCACATCTTTTCTTAGATAAGGCGCCCAAGACTGCTCACAATACTCCACGTGCGGTCTGACCAATGCCTTATAAAGACTTAGCATTACATCCTTAATTCGAATGTCAAACCTGGTTCATCTGTACTGTGGATAAATCTGGTCACTCTAGTATAAAAAGGGTACAGGGAAGAATGGACGAAAGGATTGGCAACATGATACTTAAACAGAGAATGCCTGTTGTGTGAGTCTGATGGGAGGAAGCACAGACCAGTTCCAAGTTAGCAGGCTGCAGGCCAGCAAAGTCAGAGAGAGACAATTTTGTCTGTTGTTATATTTGAACTAGGGCACACTGAATCATGGATGTGGGCCCTTCAGTTCAATTAGTCCATGTTGGCCATGGTGCATACACAGCTTGTTCCAGTTTCCTGCGTTCCGAGTCCAGGCCCTCCATGTGCCATCCAAGTGCTTCTTAAATAATATTATTGTACCAGCCTCAACCACATCCTCTGGCAGTTTGCTAGACTCACAACCTCCTATGTGAAAAAGTTGTCCCTCAGGTCCCTTTTAGACCTTACTCCTCTCACCTAAACCTACGACCCCTAGTTTTAGGTTCTCCTACCTTGGGAAAATACTGTGACCGTCCACCTTATCAGTGCCTCTCATCATCTTAAACCCTTTAGTAGGGTTGCCTCTCATTCTCCTACATTCTAAGGAATAAACGTCTAGCCTGGCGAACCTCTCCCTACAACTCAGACCCTCTAGTCCTGGCAATATCCTCATAACCCTTCTCTGCACACTCTGATTGGGTGACATGTACACCCTGAGTCAGAAGGGCACAGGCCGAACTCCCAGCTCCTGAGACTTGAGCACGGAGTCCAGCTCTGTGGGACCATTGACAGCTGGGAGGTGCTGTCTTTCACAGGAGATTCTGCACAACGGCTCCACCTGCCCCCTCAGGTAAGTGGAAAGATCCCGTGACAATATTCCAAGAAGAGCAGGCGAGTGCATCAATACTTATTCCATTGTTAATGTTACTGAGGCACAGTCAGTCATTGGTATTTGTGGCAAGTTTCTTTGGCTGCTGTCTTTCCTACATGAGTGGGGAGTGAGGAGGCAGTATTGTAGCTGTATAGAGCTTTAGTTGGGCCATGCTTGGAGTGTTGTGTGCAATTCTGGTCGCCCTCATGACATGAAAGGTGTCGAGGATCTGGAGGGGGCAAAGAGGAGATATGCTCTATTTGGCCTGGATTAGAGGATATATGCTATAAGGAGAAGTTGAATCGTTTTCCCCAGGTAGAAATGTCAAGTACTAGATGACATGCATTTGAGGTGAGAGGTGAAATGTTAAAGGAGATACGCAAGACAAGTTTTTCTTCCACATAGAGAATGGTGGGTGCCTGCTACAGGCTGCCAGGGGTGTTGGTGGTGTTTAAGAAGCTGTTAAACTGATGCATGTTAATTTAATTTAGCATCATGGTCAGCACAGACATTGGGGGTTCCTCGTTCTATGTTCTCTGAGTACTGTGTGCAGTTCTGGTTGCCCTGGATGTCATTAAACTGAAGTGTGTGTAAAAAGGACTTACAAGGATGTTACAGGACTGAAGGACATGTGTTATAAAGAGAGACTGAATGTGCTGTGTGTATTTTCCCTGGAGTGTAGGAGGCTGAGGGATGACTTTATGGATGTTTATAAAATCATGAGGGGCATAGATAAGGTGGATGGTCACAATCCTTTTCCCGGGGTAGGGGAGTCTAAACATACAGGGGTTAGGTTTAAGGTGAGAGGAGAAAGATTTAAAAGGACCTGAGGGACAACTTTTCCACACAGAGCTGGTGAGTATATGGAAGAGCTGCCAGAGGAAGTGGTAGAGGCAAGTGCAATTATGTTTGAAGCTATTCCAGTGGGTTTGTGGATAGGAAAGGTTTAGAGGGATATGGGCCAAATGCAGGTAAATGGGACTCACTGAGGGAGGCAACTTTTTGGCACAGACGAGCTAAGCCTGTTGTATAACTCCTTCACCCTATGACTCTGTTACCCTTTCAATGTCTGCAACAATTTTGGGTGCCTTGATGGGAAAGGGCACTGGACAAAAGTGGCAGATTTGTGATAGAGAGGTCAAGGAAAGGCAGACTATTCACAACCTCAGTGCCCCACAGGAACTGAGCTGTGTCCACTGCACCAAAATCACTCTATGTGTCTTTACCTGACTCGGCTTCAGCTCCCACGACTGTCACTCTCTCCATCCATTTATAAGCTCTAGATGTAGCTCTTCCAATATCGACCAGCCTCCCCTGCTCTATTTTACAGCCTTGTCCTTATCCTATGTGTTGGGCACGTGGCCAAGTGGTTAAGGCGTTCATCTAGTTACCTCAAGGTTGCTGGTTCGAGCCTCAGCTGTGGCAGTGTGTTTGTGCCCTTGAGCAAGGCACTTAATCACACATTGCTCCAGTTTGTGCGAGGAGTGGCGCCCCACACGGACTTCCAATCTGCGCCTTGTAAGGCATGAAAATGCCCGACGCAGGCCTCTCATGGTCAGAGTCAACATTCCCTCCCTCCCTTATCTAAAGCTCTGCTACCTATTACGTAACTCGCACCAAGTCCCATTTAGTCATTTGCTTTGTGCTCTCTGGAGTCCAACAATGCTTTGATTTATATCAAATATCCAAGATTCAAGTTTGTCACAGGCCCATTGAAATATAGAGTGAAAAAGCATTGTTTGCGTTAACAACCAACATACCCAAGGGTGCGCTGGGGCAGCCACATTTTCCGGCGCCAACATAACGTATCCACAATGCTTGGCAGAACAATACAGAACACAACAAACAACAAAACAACAACAGCAAAAACAAGCCCTGTTTGTCCCTCCCACCTGCTCCCATACACAGTCCTTTAACCCCAGAATAGGTCTCCAGTGGACACAGACTCGGGCCTGTAGAACACTGACCATCGACATCCCCAGTGGACTCACGGAGATTCACAGGCTTGGCGCTGGTCAACGGACCTTGACTTCTGGACCTCTAATTCAACCCTTTGGCCTTGATCCTCAGCATCAGGTCATAGCACCTGCTGATCACCAAATGCTAGGCCTCGAACTCCAGACTCGCCAATGATGGGACCCCGAAAACTGGGCCTCGAACTCCGGTCTCAGCGGGTCACAGGAACTCATTCCTCCTGTCCGCACGGAACTCCAACTCCAGAACCCACCAACAACTCGACTTAACATTGCCCTTGATATGGTATCTTTGTAAATTTCAGTAGCCCTCCATCTCTGAACACCTCCAAACTCATTGCTTAGGTCATTCCTAGTTCCAGCATTGGTAGCTATGCCTTCAGCAGCCCAGACCCCAACATCTTGAACTTGCCTCATACAGTGCCTCTGAGAGTTTGTCTTTCCCTCTACACTGCCTCTTTGACCCAGACCTTGGCTGTTGGCTCTCATATCTCATGATGTGGCCTGGTGTCAAATTTTGTTTAATAACGTGGCTTTGAAACAACTTGCAATGCTTAATTACAAAAGAAAGGTGCAATGCGAACACATCCCACTGGAGTAGATGTTTATGTGTCACCATTTTCCTCACAGAGCCGAAGAGAGTTACATCACGGAAACAGGCCCTTTGGCCCACTGAGTCCGTGCTGACCATCAACCAACTATTTACACTGATACCATTTCATTGTCCCCATGTTCCCATCAACCCCACCCAGATTTTACCCCTCTCCCACACACCAGGGGCAATTAATAGTGGCCAATTAACCCTCCAACCTGCCCGTCTCTGTGATATGGGAAAAACTAAAACTCCCAGGGTAAACCCACACAGTCACAGCGTGAATGGGCACACCCCACACCAATGGCCATTGCGAACTTATGTTTGCAATTTGAACTTTAACAAGAGAGCAAAGTCCTTCAAATCAGGGAATGCCAAAAAAAAAGGGAGCAGATACATACCGGATCAGAAAACCATCTGTTGGGGATGTTGGGTTGCTGTTGATCAGTGCAGACAACTTTCCTCATGTCTTCAAAGCTGGGGTCAGTGGGAACCAAGTCATAAAATGGAGGCTTGTACTCTTCTGTGATTCCTGTTTCCAGCACAAGGAACAATTAAGGAGGCTTTAGTCATATGTTCAAAACTGATCACGGCTTTTGTCCTGTGAACGATCTCTTGCATCAGCAGAGCAATGCAAATTTACCAGTCATGAACTCTGAGGCACAAAGGGAACTGGAGCTGCAGCTGCATGGCCTGAGGCTCACACGGGAGGATGAGGAGTTGGTAGATAGGAGCCACGGAGAGTAGTCATTCCTAAGTCAGTCATTTTGGATTGGCAACAACATCTCCTTCACAATTTCCATCAGTACAGGCTGTGTGCTTTAGCCCCTTGCTCGACTAACTTTACACTTATGACTGTGCGACTAAGCACAGCTCCAATGCCTTGTTCAAGTTTGCAGATGACACCACTGTCATTAGCTAACTCAAAGGTGGTGACCAATTGGCATATAGGAGAGAGATTGAAAATCTGGCTGAATGGTGCCACAACAACAACCTCTCTCTCATTGTCAGCAAAACCAAAGAGCTGATTATTGACTTCAGGAGGAGGAAACCAGAGGTCCATGAGCTAGTCCTCACTGGGGGGTTAGAGGTGGAGCGGGTCAGTAATTTTAAATTTCTTGCATTACCATATCAGAGAATCTGTGCTGGGACCAGCATGTAACTGCCATTGCAAAAAGACACAGCAGTGCCTCTACTTTCTTAGAAGTTTACATGGTCCAAGTCGATGTTCCCCTTACGTAGCTTTTGGCATCTAATACTTTGACAGACCTCTATAGATACACGATGGAGAGTATCCTGACTAGTTGCTTCACACCCTGGTATAGAAACACCAATGCTCTTGAACAGAAAAGCCTACAAAAAGTATCAGCCCAGTCCATCACAGGAAAAAGCCTTCTCCACGATTGAACACATCTACAAGGAGCGCTGACACTAGAAAGCATCATCCATCGTCAAGGACTTTCACCATCCAGCCCGTGCTCTCCTTTCACAGCTGCTAGCAGGAAGGAGGTACAAGAACCTTTGGTCCAACACCACCGGGTTCAGGAACAGTTATTACCCTACAAGCACCAGACTCCTGAACCAATGTGGATCACTTCACTTGCCTCAACACTGAACTGATTCCACAACCTATGGACTCATTTTCAAGGATTCAGTATTATTTATTTATTTACTATAATTATTTTTATTTGTTTTTTTGTATTTGCAGTTTGTCTTCTTTTGCACATTATTTGTCTGTAGTTTTTCACTGATTCTGCTGTGCTTCTTTGTATCCACTGTGAATGGCTGCAGGAAAACGCATCTCAGGGTGATATATGGTGACATACAGTGTACGTACTTCAATAGTAAGTTGACTTTGAACTTTGCACTGAACTTAAGTGGCGGGAGGCAGGTATCTGGGTAAACTGTCAGGACAGGGAATTGGAATATGCAGACAGCGCAGAGTAATCCCGTGGCTGTTCCCCGCAATAACAAGTATACCACTTTGGACACTGTTGGCAGGGATGACTAGCAGAGGAATTCTCTGGCACTGAGTCTGGCTCTGCGGCTCAGGGGGAAGTGTGGGGGTGGGGGGTGGTGGTTGGAGAAGAGGACTGCAGCGGTGCTAGAGTTAGGGGAACAGACAGCAGATTCTGTGAACATGAAGAGACACCCAGGTGGTGCGTTGCCTCTCAGGCGCCATAGTCAGGGATGTCTTGGATCGCGTCCACAGCATTTTAAAGGGGGAGGGTGAGCAGCCAAAAGCTGTGGTACATATTGGAACCAATGACATGGTTAGGAAAAGGGAGGAGGTTCTGAAGGGAGAATGTACGGAGCTAGGTAGAATGCTGAAAAGCAGGACCACCAGGGTAGTGATCTCTGGATTGCTGCCTGAGCCACGTGCCAGTGAGCGTAAGAATAGGATGATTTGGCAGATGAATGTGTGGCTGAGGAACTGGTGCAGGGGGCCAGGGCTTCAGGTTCTTGGATCATCTACGGGAAGGATGACCAGTACAAAGAGAATGAATTATACCTGAACTTGAGAGGGACAGATATCTTTGCAGGCAGATTTGCTCAAGCTGTTGGTGAGTGTTTGAACTAGTTTGACAGGGGGATGGGAACTAGAGTGATAGGTCAGAGGATGGGGCAGTGGGTGTACAGCGCTTAGAGATACTATGAGGAAGGATAGGCAGTTGATATGGCAAAATTGCAGTCAGTAGATGGGTTGAAGTGTGGTCATTTTAATGCAAGAAGACAGCGGAGTCAAAGGTTATGGGGAAAAGGCAGGAACTGGATACTGATTGTGGATGATCAGCCATGATCACAGTGAATGGCGATGCTGGCTCAAAGGGCCGAATGGCCTACTCCTGCACCTATTGTCTATTGTCTAATTATCAGGAACGAAGGTGATGAACTCAGAACAAAGGTCACTACATGGAGCTACAACATTGTGACCATTTCGGAGACTTCGCTATCACGAGGACAGGAACGGCAGCTGGATGTTCTGGGGTTTAGATGTTTCCAAAAGGGACAGGGAGGGAGGTAGAAGAGATGGGGGAGTGGCATTGCTAATCAGGGATAGTATCACAGCTGTAGAAAGGGAGGGTGTCATGGAAGTATTGTTTACTGAGTCAGTGTGAGTGGAAGTCAGAAACAGGAAGGGAGAAATCACTCTGTTGGGAGTAGCCATAGACCCCACCCTCCCATAGTAAACAACACTGAGGAACATATTAGGCGGTAGATTTTGGAAAGGTGTAAAACTAACAGGGTTTTGTCATGGGGGAATTCAACTTCGCTAACATTGATTGGCATCCCTTTGGTACCAAATGTATAGATGGGGCAGAATTTGATAGGTGCGTTCAGGAAGGATTCCTGACAAAATATTTACACAGGAAACTTAGGAGAGGCCATTCTACGTCTGGTGTTAGTTTAATGGCAGAATTCTTGGCAGTGTGGAGGAACAGAGGGATCACGGCATCCATACCCAGTGATCCCTCAAGGTTGCTGCACAAGTTGATAGGGTAGCTCAGAAGGTGTATGATGTGCTGGTCTTCATTAGCTGGGGGATTGAGTTCAAGAGCCGCAAAGCAATTCTGCAGCTCTATAGAACCCTGATTAGGCAACACTTGGAGTATTGTGTTCAGTTCTGGTCATCTCATTATAGGAAGGATGTGGAAGCTTTAGAGAGGGTACAGAGGAAATTTACCAAGATGCTGTCTGGATTACTGAGCATGTATTGTGAGGATAGGTTGAACGAGCTGGGGCTTTTCTCCTTGGAGTGAAGGAGAATGAGCGATGACCTGATAGAGGTGTACAAAATGATTAGAGGCATAGATTAAATGAATAGCTGGAGACTTTTACCCAGGGTGGAAATGGCTAGTACAAGGGGGCATAATGTTAAGGTGATCAGAGGAAAGTATAGAGGGAATGTCAGAGGTAAGTTTTTTTTACACAAAGTGGTGGTGTGGAATGTTCTGCCAGAGGTGGTGCTAGAGGCAGATACATTAGGAACATTTAAGAAACTCTTAGATAGAAAATGGAGTGCTATGTAGGAGGGAAGGGTTAGATTGATCAGAGTCAGCTGAAAGGTTGGTGCCTCAGGGCTAATGGGCCTGTACTGTGCTCTCTACCCCTAAGCAATAAAATTGGATGATTTGCATGCCTGGGAATTTATTTGACCTTGAGACCTGTGTGAACTGCAGGCTTTATGCAGCACACACACTTCAGGTGCACTCCTGTGTGGCTCTGGTGGGCCTCGAGCCTCAGTAATTTTCAGAGTGTTCTAAATGGGAAGCGGTATTGATTACATGAGAGCTGCTGATTATGTGTTGGGTTAATGCCAATATGGAGTGGTTGGGTCTGCTTTTGTTTTGTAATTTATTTATCATTCTCTGTTTGTTCAAAATTAATGCCCAGGTATGATGGCAATATTATAGTAGGCTAATCTCAACACAGGACGTTTGAGTGACAACTAAGAAGAGTGTGCAAGGCACAAGACTATACACTGTAAATCTAAATTGCTGTTTGTGCCAGTTAATGCCGGTGTATATTGTTGGCATAGTTCTGTTGGTCTACATCTGTGAAACATAGATTACCTTCAAGTCAAACAAAGGAGAGCTTTGGAGCTTTTTTTTCAAAGCACCATAAACTGATAAACATTTGGAAAGTCAACGTTTCAAAGTTCAAAGTAAAATTTATTATCAGAGTACATACGTGTCACCAGATACAACCCTGAGATTCTTTTCCTATGTGCAAATCTATAGAACAGTAACTGTAAACAGGATCAATGGACAACGGACTGTGCAAATGCAAATATCAACTAATAGCAATAATTAACGAGCATGAAATAACAAGATTAAAAGGTCAGACATTATTTAAGCAACTCTTATATTACTCACAACCTGGAAGAGAGCTATTCAGCCTGTTAAATCTATGCCAGATCTCCAGGGCAATCCCATTCATCTCACTGAAAGCATCCCATCCAGATGCATCACAACTGGTATGGCAACTGCTCTGCCAGCGACCACAAGAAACTGCAGAGAGTTGTGGACACAGCTCAGCACATCACAGAAACCAGCCTCCCCTCCATGGACTCTGTCTACGCTTCTCACTGCTCAGTGAAGTAGTGAAGATAATCAAAGACCCCACCCACCCTGGACATTCTTCTCCCCTCTCCCATCGGGAAGAAGACACAAAAGCCTGAAAGTATGTACCACCAGGCTCAAAGACAACTCCTATCCCAGTTATAAAATTACTGAATAGACTCCTTTGTGTGGTGAGGTGGACTCTTGACCTCACACTCTCCCTTGTCATAGTCTTGCACCTTGTTCTCTGTCTGCACTGCACTTTCTCTGTAAATGTTAACACTTTATTCTGTATTCTGTTACCCTTGTACTAGCTCAGTGTACTGTTGTGGTGAAATTACCTGCATGAACAAAGCTTTTCCCTACCGAGATACATGTGGCAATAACAAACCAATTTACCAATTTCCATCCCCCTACTTTGCTCCCTGTTCTATCTCGCACAGCCATCAGCTCTCCCAACGCCCGCTACCTGAGCGATCACTTACTGCAGCCAATGAATCGACCAGCCCACGTGTCATGATGTAGGAAGAAACTGGAGCGCCTGCGTGAAACTGAGGCAGTCACAGGGAGAGCGTGCAAACTCCACACGGACAGACTTCAAAAGTCCGGATTGAACTCTGATGGCTGGAGCTGTGAGACAGCAGCACTAACTGCTGCACCGCACGCTAAACCTGAATTTGTGACCATGACTTATATGGCTGTGAGATAAAATACAGGCCAGCCACCTTGAATCGGCAATCAGTAATACGGTCCCGCTGCTGGTTCGGACACCATTTTCGCCAACCTAGTTGCAAATTTACCTCATTGTCGTGCTGCTGTTTTGGTGGCGGCATTAGCAGAATCAGCTGTTGGCATGGTCTTTAAAAGAAGCATTTATTCTGCATTTATTTTTATGACCTGTGCTTATCTCGCCCCAGTCACGTCTTCATTGAATAAAGGAAGTGCTTCTCGCGGTGCAAAGTGCAAACACCATTCGTTATCTATATTAGATAAGGTGGAAGTTCTGAAAATACTTGACAGTGGTATGTCTGTGAAAAGCATATGGCTCTTCCATAGTTTATGATGAAACAAAATGAAAAGTTGCTCCAGTTCTTTGCAGAGAATAAAACAAACAGATGTGAACATAGAACATAGAAATCTACAGCACGTTACAGGCCCTTCGGCCCACAACGTTGTGCTGACCATGTAACCTACTCTAGAGACTGCCTAGAATTTCCCTACTGCACAGCCCTCTATTTTCCTAAGCTCCATGTACCTACCTGAGAGTCTCTTAAAAGACCCCATTGTATCCGTCTCTACCACCTTCACTGGCAGTGCACAAGGAAAACAATGCAAGATGGAAGATGTTCACAACTAGATAAAGCTCTCAGAAAGTGGTTTAAACTCCGCACCAGCGAAGGTGTAGAACTGTCAGGAGAGATGGTGAAGGAACAAGCAAAGTTATCTCATGAAGAATTAGGACTGGATTATCAGTGTGATTACAGTGAAGGGTGGCTTCAGCATTTCAAACAGCGACACGGCAGAAAATTTCATGCAGTGTGTGGTGAAAAACAGTCAGCAGATAAGGAAGCTACTGCTGTGCTTGTTGGTGAGTTCACTAAGTTAATTTCTGATAAAACTACCAAGTGCTGGCAAAACTACCTATTAACCTAACCACCTGTGAGTTGGCAAAATCACTAATCCGGCACTGCACAGGTCCCAATCGTTCTGGATTTGTGGGGGTCAACCTGTACTATTTTCCAGCTGAACTTGTAGCCATTATGAGCTCATTACCTGCTGTTGAGTTAATGTGACATTTGAGAACCTTTTCATTTATTCTCCAACTCTTTGACCGCGATCCCTGCTACCGACCTCAACGGCTCCAACGATCCAGAGCAGATTCAGCACCCGGACTCCACCGCCATCAATGTGGGCTCCAGCGACCTCGGACACTTTCAAAGTGCCGATTGTGCAACCTCCAACTCCGACTCCAGCCTGGGACTTTACACACTGCCCCTGGAACCCCCGTCTCGCCTTCCCCCACCACCACTCCACAATCCTGTCTCTCTCAGGTCCCACCGCCAGCTCCAGGACCTTCGGAAACTCCACCTTCATCTCACCCCACCGTCCCTGAACACCCCAACCCTCCCTTCTCCTCTGACACTACCAACCCCCTCCCTCCCACCACTCCTCCGATCCCAGCTCTTGTCCATCCACTCTGACCTTCCCCTCTCTGAGGCAGAACATTTTGTTCTCAGTAAGGGCCTCTCCTTTGTCCCCCGTGCCCACACCTCAGCAAGTTCCGCGCCGCCACGAGGCTCTCTTCTAACGCCGCCTCCGCCTCCGAGTCTGTCTTTGGCAAGAACTCTCCACCCCGCACCGATGACCCCTTCTCCCATCTTCAACCCTCCTCCTCTTCCTGGGCACCCCGCCCTGGTCTTCTGCCTGCTTTGGACCTTTCCATTGCTAACTGCTGACGGGACATCAACCGTATAGACTTCACCACTCCTCACTCCTTCCGAATGCTCTGCTCTCCACTTCCTCCGCACCAATCCTAACCTCACCATCAAACCTGCGGATAAGGAGGGTGCAGTAGTAGTCTGGCATACTGACATCTACCTTGCTGAGGCCCAGCGCCAACTCTCAGACACCTCCTCTTACCTACCCCTTGAACAAGATACCACTAAGGAGAACCAGGCCATTGTCTCCCACACCATCACCAACCTTATTGACGCTGGGGATCTCCCACCCACTGCCAACAACTTCATAGTTCCCTTACCCCACACCTCCCGTTTCTACCTCTGACCCAAGATCCACAAACATGCTTGTCCAGGTAGACCCATTGTTTCAGCTTGTTCCAGACCCACTGAACTCATATCTGCATGCCTCGGCTCTGTTCCCCCGTCCCCCAACAGTTCAATTCCTTTCTACCTACATCCATGACACTTCACTCGCTCTGGATCTTTTTAATGACTTCAGGTTTCCTGGCCTCCGATTATCTTATTTTCGCTGTGAATATCCAGTCTCTATACACCTCCATTCCCCACCAGGAAGGCCTCAAAGCTCTCCACTTTCTTCTGGGCACCAGACCGAACCAGTTTCCCTCCACCACCACTCTCCTCTGCCTTGTCCTCACTCTAATTATTTTCTCCTTTGGCTCCTCCCACTTGCTTCAAACAAAAGGGGTAGCCATGGGCACTTGCATGGGTCCCAGCTATGCCTGCCTGCTTGTTAGCTGCATGGAGCAGTCTATGTTCTAAGCCTATTCTGGTGACCGCCCCCCACCTTTCCTACGCTACATCGATGACTACATTGGTGCTACTTCCTGCACGCATGCTGAACTCGTCAACTTCATCCACTTTGTCTCCCAACTTCCATCCGCCCCCAAATCCACCTGGTCCATTTCTGACACTTCCCTTCCTTTTCTTGATCTCACTGTCTCTATCTCCCGAGACAGCTTATCCATCGATGTTTACCATAAACCAATGGACTCTCACAGCTACCTGGACTATACCTTGTCCGACCTTGCTACTTGTAAAAATGCCTTCTCCTTCCCTCAGTTCCTCTGTCTCCACTGCATTTGCTCTTGGGATGAGGCTTTTCATTCTAGAACGAAGGAGATGTCCTTCTTTTACAAAGAAAGGGGATTCCCTTCCTCCACCATTAACAATGTCCTCAATGGCATCTCCCCCATTTCACACATGTCTGCTCTCACCCCATCCTCCTGCCACCCCACCAGGGATAGGGTTCCTCGTGTCATCACCTACCACCCCACCAGCCTCTGCATCCAGCACATAATTCTCCGAAACTTCTGCCACCTCCAATGGGATCCCACCACCAAACACATTTCCACCCCCCGCCACACTTTCTGCTTTCTGCAGGGATCGCTCCCTACGCAACTCCCTTGTCCATTCGTCTCTCCCCACTGATCTCCCTCCTGGCACTTATCCTTGTAAGCAGAACAAGTGCTACACCTGTCACTATACCACCTCCCTTACTACCATTCAGGGCCCCAAACAGTCCTTCCAGGTGAGATGACACTTCACCTGTGAGTCTGTTGGGGTCATCTACTGTGCCCAGTGCTCCCAGTGTGGCCTCTTGTATATCGATGAGACCCAATGTAGATTGGGAGACCGCTTCGCCGAGCACCTACGCTCCGTCTGCCAGAACAAGCCGGATCTCCCAGTGGCCGCCCATTTTAATTCCACTTCCCATTCCTATTCCGATATGTCTATCCATGGCCTCCTCCATTGCCGTGATAAGGCCACACTTAGGTTGGAGGAACAACACCTCATATTCTGTCTGGATAGCTTCCAACCCGATGGCATGAACATTGATTTCTCAAACTTCCAGTAACGACTCCCCCACTTCACCATTTCCCATCCCCTTGTCCCTCTCTCACCTTGTCTCCTTGTCTGCCCATTGCCTCCCTCTGGTGCTCCTCCCTCCTTTTACTTTCTTCCATGGCCTTCTGTCTCTTTCACCAGTCAACTTCCCAGCTCTTTGCTTCATCCCTCCCCTCCCGGTTTCACCTATCGCCTTGTGTTTCTCTCTCCCCCCACCCCACCTTTCGAATCTACTCCTCAGCCTTTTTCCTCCAATCCTGCCGAAGGGTCTCGGCCTGAAACGTCGACTGTGTTTTTTTCCATAGATGCTGCCTGGCCTGCTGAGCTCCTCCAGCATTTTGTATGTGCTGCTCATTTATCTGTGATCTTTGCTCCTGTTGTAATAAGACCATAAGATATAGGAGCAGAATGAAACCACTTAGCCCACTGGGTCTGCTCCGCCTTTCCATCATGGCTGATTGTTTCTCAACCCCAGTCTCTTGCCCTTGCCCTATAATCCTTAACCCCCTTACTAATTACCAAAGACCCAATGTTATCATTCTTTTGAACAGACCTTTTGTACAGTAAGATGGACTCTTGGCTTCATTCCCTCATTATGATCTTACACTTTATCGTTTACCTGCACTGGACTTTCGTAGTAGCTCTTGCACTTCATTTGGCATTGTTATTGTTATCAGTGCACTGTGTAATGATTTGATCTGTATGGACAGTATGTAAGACAAGCTGTCTAGGAACAATCTCTGCCTTAAATCTACCCAATGACTTGACCTCCACAGTCCTCTGTGGCAAAGAATTGGACGATTCACCATGCTCTGGTTGATGAAAACCCTCTTCAGCTCAGTTTTAAAGAGAAGTCCCTTTATTCTGAGGCTGTCTCCTCAGATCCAACACTCTCCTACTCTTTCTACATCCACTTTATCCAGACCTTTCAGTATCTGGTAAGTCTCAATGTGATTCTTCTTTGTCCTTCTGAACTCCAGCACGTAAAGGCATAGAGACATCAAACACTCCTCATTCGTAACCCTTTCATTCCTGGGATCATTCTTGAGAACTTCCTCTGGACCGTCTCCAGGCCCAGCACATCTTTCCGTAGATGCGGGGCCCAAAATTGCTCACAGTGTTCCAAATGCGGTCTGACCAATGCTTAATAAAGCATCAGCAGTACATCCTAGCTTTTCTGTTCTGGCTCTCTTGAAATGAATGCTTACTTACTCACTTATCTTCCTTATTCAACCTGTAAATTAGCATTTAGAGAATCCTGCTCCAGGATTCCCAGGCCTCTTTGCATCAATGATTTCTGAATTCCCACCCCACTTAGAAAACTGCCGACACTTTTATTCTTCGTGCCCTTGGTAACTCTTCAAGCCAGTTCCCTCGGTGATTCAATGACATATTTCCCTGGAGGAAACCAAGGAAATCATTGTGGACTTCAGGAAGGTGCTAATGAACCATCACCCTCTGAAAATACATGGCTCCTCCGCAGCGAAAGTTAAGTCCGCCAAGTTCCTGTGAGTTCACATCACTGATGACCTCACTTGGTCCCTTAATATCATTTCCCTGAACAAAAAGACACAGCAGCACCTCCACTTCCTAAGAAGATTGAGGCAAGCATCTTAACTGTGTTTTACAGGAGCACCATGAGAGTCCTGACAAGTTGCATCTCCATCTGGTATGGGAGCAACCAGGCATCAGACCAGAAGTCTCTACAAAGAACTGTGAGAACAGCTGAGAGAATCATAGCGGTCTCCCTACCATCCATTGGGGACATTTATCAGGAATGCTGCATACAGAAATAATATTAGTATTATTAAGGATCCAACATCCTCTTTGACTTTCTACCGTCAGACAGGAGACTACGATGCATCAAAACAATGGTCAGGATGGGAAGCAGTTTCTTCCCTCAGGCCATGAGGCTTCTGAAGTTCCTGCTGCATTGTATTTGAAATGTCACTAACTAATATAACAGGTATATGGAGGAGTTTAAGGTGGGGGTTATATGGGAGGCAGGGTTTGAGGGTCGGAACAACATTGTGGGCCAAAGGGCCTGTACTGTGCTGTACTGTTCTATATGTTCTATGTCCTAATCTGTTCCGTACCTTACAGTATTTAATTCATGCATTTTAGTTTGTTATTTATGTGTGATTCATCTGTAGATTTTATCTTTACCTTCGTAAGTTATCATGTGTTATGTGTACTACTGTGCTTTACTCCCTGGTTTGGAGAAACATTGTCTCATTTCTTTCTACATTATGATTATATATGTTATATACATGTACATATATGTACATATATAACTGGTGCCAAGCTGTATGGGTCCTAATGCCCTTCCCTTGGACAACATTGGTGTCATGGAGAAGGGAGACTTGCAGCATGGGCAACTGCTGGTCTTCCATACAACCTTGCCCAGGCCTGCGCCCTGGAGAGCGAAGACTTTCCGGGCGCAGATCCATGGTCTCGCAAGACTAACGGATGCCTTTACTTTACTTTATACATGTACATCATATACGTTAAATGACAATAAGCTTGACTTGATATTGTTTGAACTGAAATGTACAAGACGAATTGTCAGACAGAACTTGACACTGAGCCACATTGGGAGATACCAGGGCTGGTGACAAGGACCTTGGTTTTACAGAGTGTCTTAAATTGGGAGAGAAGTTCAGGAAGGGAAACACGGAGCCTGGGCAAGCCTACACAAAGACTAAGTCAAAGGATGTTTAGCAAATTCCTGTAAGCCTTTTGGCAGCTGCCTCCTTCTGATAGCATTTCTGATAGAAAGTGAGTGCACACTTTCAAAATCTATGCTCAGAGCACCCTCTAATGACCAGGTTGGTAGCTGCAGTCTCCTTTGTGGGACCGAGATCACGCAGACCCACAGCAAACCTCAGGACAATATTTTATTTAGAGAAATACACTCAAAGAAAATAATGAATTGCTACATTGAGACAGTGTCACCGTTGTCCTTTCCCCTGCAAAAGCAACTTTATTGATTGAACAGATATATGCAAACATGGCCTGGATTGAAAAAAAATCAGTGTGGTAGCTGTGATCTGGAATGCAGACTGCCTGACAGGCGTTTCAAGAGGATTTATTAGTAACTTTCAGAAGGACAATTGTGAAGTACTTAAAGCTCTGGCGAGAGAACCAATGGGAATGGAGCTAATTAGACAGATCATTCAAGCAGACAAGGAACATCGAACAACACAGGAAGAGGTCCTTCAGCCACCATGTCTGCTGACCATGATGCCAATTCAAACTGATCCCATCTGCCTGCACATGATTCCTCTCCCTCCATCCCCTGCCTCCTCATGTGTCTGTCTAAATGCCTCTTAAACTTTGAGATTGTATCTACTCCTACCACGTCCCTTGGCAGCCCATTCCAGGTACCTACCACTCTGCGTAAAAAAACGTGCCTTGTAAACTCCCTTTAAACTTACCCCTCTCACCTTAAACCTACTCCCTGTAGTATTTGACATTTCCACTTGGGGGGAAAAAAGACTTTGACTATCTAACTGTGCAAAAGTCTATGTATATAGCTAGGATGCCTAAGACTTTTGCACAGTGTTGTAGTAATTTTATGTATTGCATTGTACTGCTGCCACAAAAAAAAACAAATTTCATGACACAAACATGAGGAAATCTGCAGATGCTGGAATTTCAAGCAACACACATAAAAGTTGCTGGTGAACGCAGCAGGCCAGGCAGCATCTCTAGGAAGAGGTACAGTCGACGTTTCATGACATATGTGAGTGATGATAAAACCTGATTCTGATCTGGGTCTCTACTGTGGACTGAGAGTGGGAAGGGGACAGGGAGAGAGGAAACATGGTTGGGAAAAGTGGAAGGGAGAGGGGAGAGATTGGGAAGCACCAGAGATACATTCTATAATGATCAATAAACCAATTGTTTGGAATCAAATGACCCAGCCTGGTGCCTCAGGGCTGTGTGTGTCTGCACCCACTCCACCCCCTGTCTCTGGCACTCCTTCTCTGCCATCTGTCCCACACCCCTCCCAGGGCACTCCACCCTCGACATTCCAACATCCTTTGCTCCCACCAGACTGACAAACTCACTGTTTGATCCACATTGACTAAATACAGTGCTACACAAGTCTTAGGCACGCTACCGAAATATATGTGCCAAAGACTTTTGCTCAGTGCTGTATGTCTCTCATGATTTTATCAACTCCTATCAGGCTGCCCCCTCAGCCGCTGATGCTCCAGCGAAAACAATCCATGTTGGTCCAGCCTCTCCTCTTAGCTAATGCTCTCTACTCCAGGCAACATTCTGGTGAATCTCTTTCTGCACCTGCTCCGATGTGTCCACATCCTTCCTGTACTGAGGTAACCAGTACTGCAAGCAATGCTCCAAAGTGCGGTCCAGCTAAAGTTTGATACAGCTGCAATATGACTTGCAACACACATCAAAGTTGCTGGTGAACGCAACAGGCCAGGCAGCATCTCTAGGAAGAGGTACAGTCGACGTTTCGGGCCGAGACCCTTCGTCAGAACTCACGAAGGGTCTCGGCCCGAAACGTCGACTGTACCTCTTTCTAGAGATGCTGCCTGGCCTGCTGCGTTCACCAGCAACTTTGATGTGTGTTGCTTGAATTTCCAGAATCTGCAGAATTCCTGTTGTTTGCAATATGATTCTCAGCTTTTATGCTCAATGCCTAGTTGATGAAGACAATCATGCCCACATGCTTCCTTACCACCCATCTACTTGTTGCTGCTTTCAGAGAGTTATGCATTTGCACTACAAGATCACTTGTTACATCAATGCTCCTGAGGGTATAACCATCATTTACTGTATAACCATGACAGAATAATTAAAATAGGCCGTAGGGTCCACGTGTGCTATATAATTATATGATTCTTGAAATAAGCAGATTCATTCTAACTCACTTAGGGTCATAGAGTCACATATTTATGTACATTTTATTCCATATCTGTACTTTAACCTCTAACTTTAATTTGTATATGATTCTTTATTCATTTTCTTGATTGTCATTTTTTGTTGCACACCACAGACTGGCCAATGCAGTACAGCAAATTCCTAACACAGATAAATGCATATGGAGGTGATAGAAAGGAGTTATAGGCAGGTGGTCACACCGGGGCCACGGGAGACAGACAAGAGGGTCACAGTCAGGAGAAGGAAGGGGAAGAGTCAGGTACTAGAGAGTACCCCAGTGGCTGTCCCCCTGAACAATAAGTACTCCTGTTTGAGTGCTGTTGGGGAGGGGGGGGATGGCCTGCCTAGGGGAAGCAACAGTGGCCGTGCCTCTGGCACAGAGTCTGGCCCTGTGGCTCAGAAGGGTAGGGAAAGGAAGAGGATGGCAGTCGTGATAGGGGACTCTATGGTTAGGGGGTCAGACAGGCGATTCTGTGGATGCGGGAAAGAAACTCAGATGGTAGTTTGCCTCCCAGGTGCCAGAGTCCGGGACGTTACAGATCGCATCCAAGCTATCCTGCAGTGGGAGGGAGAACAGCCAGAGGTCGTGGTACATATTGGTACCAATGACATAGGTAGGAAAAGGGAAGAGGTCCTGAAAAAAGACTACAGGGAGTTAGGAAGGAAGTTGAAAAGCAGGGCCACAAAGGTAGTAATCTTGGGATTACTGCCTGTGCCACACGACAGTGATAATAGGAATAGAATGAGGTGGAGGATAAATGCGTGGCTGAAGGATTGGAGCAGGGGGCAGGGATTCAGATTCCTGGATCATTGGGACCTCTTTTGGGGCAGGTGTGACCTGTACAAAAAGGACGGGTTGCACTTGAATCCCAGGGGGGCCAATATCCTGGCGGGGAGGTTTGCTAAGGCTGCTGGGGAGAGCTTAAACTAGAATTGTTGAGGGGTGGGAACCGAACTGAAGAGACTGGGAAAGAGGTGGTTGGCTCACAAATAGAGAAAGCTTGGAGACAGTGTGTGAGGGAAGATAGGCAGGTGATAGAGAAGGGACACACTCAGATGGACAGTTTGAGATGTGTCTATTTTAACGCAAGGAGTACTCTGAACAAAACGGATGAACTTAGAGTGTGGATCAGTACTTGGAGCTATGATGTGGTGGCCATTACAGAGACTTGGATGGCTCAGGGACAGGAATGGTTACTTCAAGTGCCGTGTTTTAGATGTTTCAGAAAGGACAGGGAGGGAGGCAAAAGAGGTGGGGGCGTGGCACTGTTGATCAGAGATAGTGTCACGGCTGCAGAAAAGGTGGATGTCATGGAGGGATTGTCTACAGAGTCTCTGTGGGTGGAGGTTAGGAACAGGAAGGGGTCAATAACTTTACTGGGTGTTTTTTATAGGCCGCCCAATAGTAACAGAGATATCGAGGAGCGGATAGGGAGACAGATCCTGGAAAGGTGTAATAATAACAGAGTTGTCATGATGGGAGATTTATATCGATTGGCATCTCCCTGGAGCAAGGGGTTTAGATGGGGTGGAGTTTGTTAGGTGTGCTCAGGAAGGTATCTTGACACAATGTGTAGATAAGTCTACAAGAGGTGAGACTGTACTTGATTTGGTATTGGGAAATGAACCTGCTCAGGTGTCAGGTCTCTCAGTGGGAGAGCATTTTGGAGATAGTGATCATAATTCTATCTCCTTTACAATAGCATTGGAGAGAGATAGGAACAGACAAGTTAGAAAAGCGCTTAATTGGAGTAAGGGGAATTATGAGGCTATCAGGCAGGAAATTGGAAGCTTAAATTGGGAACAGATGTTCTCAGGGAAAAGTACAGAAGAAATGTGACAAATGTTCAGGGGATATTTGTGTGGAGTTCTGCATTGGTACGTTCCAATGAAACAGGGAAGTTATGGTAGGGTACAGGAACTGTGGTGTACGAAGGCTGTAATAAATCTAGTCAAGAAGAAAAGAAAAGCTTACAAAAGTTTCAGAGATCTAGAAGATTTTAAGGTTAACAGGAAGGAGCTTAAAAAGGAAATTAGGAGAGTCAGAAGGGGCCATGAGAAGGCCTTGGTGGGCAGTATTATGGAAAACCCCAAGGCATTCTACAAGTATGTGAAGAGCAAGAGAATAAGACGTGAATGAGTAGGACCTATCAAGTGTGACAGTGGGAAAGTGTGTATGGAACCAGAGGAAATAGCAGAGGAACTTAATGAGTACTTTTCTTCGGTATTCACTATGGAAAAGGATCTTGGTGATTGTAGTGATGACTTGCAGCAGACTGAAAAGCTTGAGCATGTAGATATTAAGAAAGAAGATGAGCTGGAGCTTTTGGGAAGCATCAAGTTAGATAAGTCGCCGAGACTGGGTGAGATGTACCCCAGGTTACTGTGGGAGGCGAGGGAGGAGATTGCTGAGCCTCTGGCGATGATCTTTGAATTATCAATGGGAACGGGAGAGGTTCCGGAGGATTGGAGGGTTGCGGACATTGCTCCCTTATTCAAGAAAGGGAGTAGAGATTGCCCAGGAAGTTATAGACCAGTGAGTCTTACTTCAGTGGTTGGTAAGTTGATGGAGAAGATCCTGAGAGGCAGGATTTATGAACATTTGGAGAGGTATAATATGATTAGGAATAGTCAGTATGGCTTTGTCAAGGGCAGGTCATGCCTTACAAGCCTGATTGAATTTTTTGAGGATGTGACTAAACACATTGTTGAGGGTAGAGCAGTAGATGTAGTGTATATGGATTTCAGCAAGGCATTTGATAAGGTACCCCATCGAAGGCTTATTGAGAAGTAAGGAGGCATGGGATCCAAGGGGACATTGCTTTGTCGATCCAGAACTGGCTTGCCCACAGAAGGCAAAGAGTGATTGTAGACGGATCATATTCTGCATGGAGGTCGGTGACCAGTGGTGTGCCTCAGGGATCTGTTCTGGGACCTTTACTCTTCATGATTTTTATAAATGACCTGGATGAGGAAGTGGAGGGATGGGTTAGTAAGTTTGCTGATGACACAAAGGTTAGAGGTGTTGTGGATAGTGTGGAGGGCTGTCAGAGGTTACAGTGGGACATTGATAGAATACAAAACTGGGCTGAGGAGTGGCAGATGGAGTTCAACCCGGATAAGTGTGAAGTGGTTCATTTTGGTAGGTCAAATATGATGGCAGAATATAGTATTAATAGTAAGACTCTTGGCAGTGTGGAGGATCAGAGGGATCTTGGGGTCCGAGTCCATAGGACGCTCAAAGCAGCTGCACAGGTTGACTCTGTGGTTAAGAAGGCGTACGGTGCATTGGCCTTCATCAATCGTGGGATTGAGTTTAAGAGCCGAGAGGTAATGTTGCAGCTATATAGGATCCTGGTCAGACCCCACTTGTAGTACTGTGCTCAGTTCTGGTTGCCTCATGACAAGAAGGATGTGGAAGCCATAGAAAAGGTGCAGAGGACATTTACAAGGATGTTGCCTGGATTGGAGAGCATGCCTTATGAAAATAGGTTGAGTGAACTCGGCCTTTTTTCCTTGGAGCGACGGAGGATGAGAGGTGACCTGATAGAGGTGTATAAGATGATGAGAGGCATTGATCATGTGGATAGTCA
The DNA here is from genome assembly GCF_030028105.1 of Mobula birostris. Taxonomy (NCBI): domain Eukaryota; kingdom Metazoa; phylum Chordata; class Chondrichthyes; order Myliobatiformes; family Myliobatidae; genus Mobula; species Mobula birostris. The sequence continues at coordinate 55,988,068 of NC_092402.1, forward strand.
GAGGCTTTTTCCCAGGGCTGAAATGGTTGCCACAAGAGGGCACAGGTTTAAGGTGCTGGGGAGTAGGTACAGAGGAGATGTCAGGGGTAAGTTTTTTACGCAGAGAGTGGTGAGTGCGTGGAATGAGCTGCCGGCAACAGTGGTGGAGGCGGATTTGATAGGGTCTTTTAAGAGACTTTTAGATAGGTACATGGAGCTTAGAAAAATAGAGGGCTATGGGTAAGCCTAGTAATTTCTAAGCTAGGGACATGTTCGGCACAACTTTGTGGGCCGAAGGGCCTGTATTGTGCTGTAGGTTTTCTATGTTTCTATGTTTTCTATGTAAACAAAGTTGATCCTTGATAAACTGGCTACTATGTTCTGCATACTGCAACATCAATTACACTTCCTAAGTATTTCATTGCCTGCAGAGATTCTTAAAGGTGTGCCATAAATGCAAATCTTCATACTTTTCTATCATTGCAAGCAAGCCTGATTGAATACATAGACTGTGTGTAGACGTCTCCTGAGGTGCTGGAAAGCTGGGCAGGAATGGTATGGACCTTGCCATCAGATCCAGTCAAGCTGACACACGCATTCCAATGCTGAACATCACCTGCTTTGAGATAAGTCTCCTCTTGAAGGAGTGCAGCCTGCTTGGTAAGACATGCCACAGTCTCTGACTGCCAGAGCTATGCCGAGAAATTGAAGGAGACAGAGGAGAGCACGTCTGTGGATATGAGATCCTCCTAACATCTGGCTCATTGTCAACATAAATAGAAAGGGTCGTCGTTCATTCAATTTCTCAATCCTGCAGAGTCTCTGCTCTCTCTCAGAATCAAAATCAGGTTTATTGTCACTGACATGTGTTGTGATATTTGTTGCTTTCTGGCAGCGGTACAGTGCAAGACATAAAAAATTATCGTAAGTTGCAATAAATAAATAAATAAACAATGGAAAAGAGGAATAGTGAGGTCATGTTCATGGGTTCATGGACCATTCAGAAATAGGATGGTGGAGGGGAAGAAGATGATGCGAAATTGTTGTGTGTGTGTCTTCAGACTCTTCCCCGATGGTGGTGATAAGAATCCAGCAAAGGTGCTGTCTGTCAAAACCACTCCACTTTCGCTTGCTAAGTGCATCGCTGAATAGGGACCATGTGGTCTGACACATGGCCTCTGTGGTGGTGAGACCCGATCGTCACTCACTCAGCTGCTTGGAGAAGGCCTTGTTGGTGGAAGTTGTCTGTAGATCAGCTGAGGACAGGCATTATAGCTCAGATGATGTAGCTGTAGTAGGCTGGATCTCAAATACCAGTGGAGTACAGGAAGGAGATATCGTGCCTAATTATGTGGTGTCATGACAACAGTCTTTCCCTCAATGTCAGCAAAAATAAAGAGTTGGTTACTGACTTCAGGAAGCAACACCTGTATGGACCAATGGTTCTTAAGTCCATGTGGCTCTCCTCCAGGTGCTCCATTTTCCTCCCACATTCCAAAGACATACTAGTAAGATGTGGGTACGCTATGTTGGTGCCAGAAGCTGGGTGACACTTGCGGGCTGCCCCCAGCACATCTTCGGACTGAGTTGGCTGTTGATGCAAATATCACCAGTTGGTGTAAATATCACCGATAGCCTGTTCTGATCCAACAACGTAGATGTCATGGCCAAACACACCAGTACCTCTACTTCCACAGAAGGCCACAGAAGTTCAGCATGTCCCCATAAAGCTCATGAGTTATAGATGTACCATAGGAAGCATCCTATCCAGATGCATTATAGCTTGGTACAACAACTGCTCTGCCCGTGACCACAAGAAACTGCAGAGAGTTGTGGACACAGCTCAGCACATCACAGAAACCAGCCTCCCCTCCATGGACTCTGTCTACACTTCTCACTGCCAACATAATCAAGGACCCCTTCCAATACAGACATTCTCCCTTCTCCCCCTCCCATCAGGCAGATGGTACAAATGTGTGAAAACTCGTACCACCAGGTTCAAGGACAGTTTCTATCCCATTGCTATAGGTCTCTTGAATGAACCTGCTATCAGACAAAGATAAACTCTTGACCTCCCAGTCCAGCTTGTCATGGCAGCTGTCTACCTGCACAGCACTTTCTTGGTAACTGGGACGCTATATTCTGCATTCTGTTATTGTTTTCCGTTGTACTACCTCAGTGTACTGATGTGATGAAATTATCTATATGAATAGCATAGTATTACCAAGTGAATGAGCAAAAGAAAAAGTCAATTAGCCCAAAATGTTAGTGTTTATGCTCCATATAAGCCTGATGCTAGCCTACTTCATCTCACTCCATCACCATGTCCTCCTGTTGTGTTCTTCTTAAATACACTTCTGCTCTTCACCTCAACCACTCTCCCTGGCAGTGCTTCCCACATTCTGACCTTTCCTCTGGTAAGTAACTTCTTTCTGATTGCTTATTGGATTTATCCCTGGCTCTTATTGATCGCTCCAAGATTTGGAAACATCTGTAATCAGTGATATCATTTCTACATCCACCCCAGCAACAGTTGTAAAGCCTTCCATCCACTCACTCCTCAGCTTTTTCTTTATTAGATGAAGAGGCTGAAATGTGGCTCTGGAGTGACCAACAGAGAGCTGAGAGATCAGGTGGGGTCACACTGCCTTCACCCTTGTAGATTCATCCATCCCAGAGTAACAAAAACATAAGCACCCAAGAAGATAGGAGCAGGAGTAGGCCCCTCAGCCCATCAACTCTCCCCCATCTTCCAATATGATCATGGCTAATCTGCCCCAGATCTCCTCCCCTTTTCTGTGTCAGTTCCTCTGAGCCTCCAATCCTCCAAACCTTCACAAATATATCTTCAAGTATGTGTCAGCAGTGGAAAGTGTGAGCGTATTCAAGTTCCTGGGTATCAACATCTCAGGGGATCTAACCTGGGCCCAACATATTGATGCAATCATGAAGAAGGCACACCAGTGGCTCTACTTCATCAGGAGCTTGAGGAGATTTGGTATATCACCAAAGACCTTTACAAGTTTTGCAAAGATGTACAATGGAGAGCATTTTGACTGGTTGCATTACTGTCTGGTATGGAAGTTCCAATGCACAAGATGAAAAGAGTGCGGTCGAGGGTTGTAGACTCATCCAGCTCCATCAGGGGCACAAGCCACCCCAACATCAAGGACATCTTCAAATGCCGGTGCCTCAAGAAGGAGACATCCATCATTAAGGATCCTAATCATCCGGGACATTCCCTCTTCTTATTACTGCTATCAGGGAGGGGGTACAGGAGCCTGGAGACACACACTTAATGTTTTAGGAACAGCTTCTTCCCTTCCGCCATTAAATTTCTGAACGGTCCACGAGCACTACCTCACTATCCTGTTTTGCACTATGTATGTATGTATTTATTTCTTTTTATTGTGATATAGTAATTGTTTTATGTCTTTCACTGTACTGCTGCCACAAAAAAACACATTTCACAACATGGTGGTGATAATAAACGGGACCCTGATTCTGGATCTCCTTAAGTACGCAGAGTGATCATTTCCCACATCTCTCCGGGGTAGAGAGCTCCAACACTATCTATCTACATTATCTGTCCCTATAACTATTTGGTATCCTGTCCACTCAGGAATCCTTTCAGGATCATGATACACTGCAACTGTGAGGGATGGTTCAATCGTACCTCAGCTCCTGACAGGAAGGCAAGGTGACTTACACCACGCCTGATCTTGTAAACTTTCGGTTTCTTGCTTGCCGTGTCACATTGAAACAACCTTTCGACATGATTGACCAGGTGGCTGGAATGTTTTGGAGATTATCTGCGTTTTCCAAAATGGCTACCACACTGAGAAAAGGTTTGCTCATTGTCGGTACTTCTAGTATGGATATTGGTTTTCTATTGTCACATGTATTGGAATACAGTGAAAAACTTGGCTTTACAAGCCATCCATATAGATCATTCAGAAACATTAAGTACTTTAATGTGGTACAAAGGAAAAGTAGTAAGAGAATGCAGAATATTCATGGAGTAGTCCCAATGAAGGGTCTCAACCCAAACCATCAACTGTTCATTTCCCTCCATTGGTGCTGCCTGACCTGCTGAGTTCCTCCAGCATCATGTGTGTGTTGCTGCAGAATGTAGTGTTAAAGTATGATGCAGCCAGTCATTATATTCTCCACCACACATCCATAGAAGTTTTGGATGTTATACTGAATCTTCGCGAACTTCTCAGCAAGTAGAGGCGCTGCTGTGCTTTCTTCAAAATTTCACTTATGTGCTGGGCCCAGGACAGGGCCTCTGAAATGATAACCCCAAGGAATTTTAAATTACTGACCCTCTCCACCTCCGAGTCCCCTGATGACGACTGGTTCATGGACCTTCGGTTTCCTCCTCCTGAAGTCAATAATTGGGCATTGAGTAAGAATTTGATGTTGTGGCACCACTGAGCCAGATTTTCAATCTCCCTCCTTCGTCACCAAGTTTGATTCGGCCAATAACAGTGGTGTTGTCAGCAAACTTGAATATGGCATTGGAGCTGTGCTTAGCTACACAGTCATAAGTGTGAAGTGAGTAAAGCAGGGGGCTAAACACACAGACTGATGGTACACCTGTATTGATGGAGATTATGGAGGAGATGTTGCCAATCCAAACTGACTGGAGTCTGCAAGTGAGGAAATTAAGGATCCAATTGCACGAGGAGGTATTGAGGCCAAGGTCTTGAAACTTATTGATTAGTTTTGAGGGGATGGTAGTATTGAACGCCAAGCTGTTGTTGATAAAGAGCATCCTGCTGTCCAGACATTCCAGGGTTGAGCGAAGAGCCAATGAAATGGCATCTGCTGTTGACCTATTCTGTTGGTAGGCAAAATGGAGCGGACCCAATTTGCTTCTCAGGTAGGAGTTGATATGGTTCATCACCAATTTCTCAAAACACTTTATCACAGTGGATGTAAGTGCTACTGGGTCATTGTCAATTGAGGTAGGTTACCACGTTATTCTTAGGCACCTACTCGAAACGTGGATTCTTCGGACTGTCGAAGTGAGAGGTTAAAGATCTCAGTGAACGCTTCAGGTCTTTAGTACCTGGTCATGTACCCCATCTGGGCCGGATGCTTTCTGTGGGTCCACCCTCTTGAAAGATACTGTCACATCAGCCTTAAAGACTGAAATCACAGGATCATCGGGGCTGTGAGAGTTCGGGATGGATTCTCCGTGTTTTGGTGGTCAAAGTGAGAATAGAAGGCATTGAGCTCATCTGGAAGCAAAGCCCTGCTGTCTCCCATGTCACTTGATTTAACTTTGTAAGAGGTGATAGTATTCAAGCCCTGCCACAGCTGTCGAGCATCCTTCATTGATTCAAGTTTAGTCTGGACTTGCTACTTCACCTGTGAGATGGCTTTCATACCTGGACCTCTTGTAACTTTCTTGGTTGTTAGATTTGAATGTCTCTGATCTGGCCCTCAGCTGATTGTGGATCTCATGGTTCACCCAGGGCTTTTGGTTGGGAAGAATCTGAATGATTTTGTGTGGACACTCTTGTTTATAACTATTTTTATAAAGTCCGTGACTCAGAGAAAAGCCACTCATTCATGGCGAGGAAGTACAAGCTCATATAGACGGTGCCAGAATTGAACTCTGAACTCCGACACTCCGAACTGTAATAGCATCGTGCTACTGTGGTGCCCATAAATACTTTGAGATGGTGCAAAGGAAAAGCAATAACAGAATGCAGAATATTCATGGGCTAGTCCTGATGAAGGGTCTCACTCCAAAACACCGACTGTCCATTTCCCTCAGAAGATGCTGCCCGACCTGCTGAGTTCTGTCCAGCATTTTGTGTGCAAAATATAGGGTTACAGTTACAGAGAATGGTAAATTGGTTTGTTATTGTCACATATGAGATCAGGTGCACCTTCTAATGGTTCACAATCTCACACACTCATTAATATTGGGGAAAGTGAGACTTCCTGCATTTTATAAAACCCTAAACTCTATAAAACTCTGGTTAGACCACACTTGGAGTATTGCAAGCAACACACATAAAAGTTGCTGATGAACGCAGCAGGTCAGGCAGCATCTCTAGGAAGAGGTACAGTTGACGTTTCGGGCCGAGACCCTTCGTCAGGACTAACTGAAGGAAGAGCTAGTAATTGATTTGAAAGTGGAAGGGGGAGGGGGAGATCCAAAATGATAGGAGAAGACAGGAGGGGGAGGGATGGAGCCAAGAGCTGGACAGTTGATTGGCAAAAGGGATATGAGAGGATCATGGGACAGGAGGTCCGGGGAGAAAGAAAGGGGGAGGGGGGAATCCCAGAGGATGGGCAAGGAGTATTGCATTCAGTTCTGGTCGCCTCATTACAGGAAGAACATTGAAGCTTTCAAGAAGTTGCAGAGGAGATTTTTCAGGATGCTGCCTGGATTAGAGATCATGTTTTATGAGGATAGGTTGAGTGAGTTTAGGCTTTTCTCTTTGGAGTGAAGGAAGATGTGAGGTGACTTGATAGAGGTGTACAAGATGATAAGAGGCATAGATCAAGTGGATAGCCAGAGACTTTATCCCAGGGTGGAAATGGCTAATACATGGAGGCAGAATTTTAAGGTGATTGTAGGAAAGTATAGGTTGGATGTCAGAGGTAGGCTTTTTACAGAGAGAGAGGTGGGTGCATAGATGCCCTGCTAGTGGTGGTGGTACAGGAAGATACATTTGGGTCATTTAATAAAATCATAGACACATGGATGATAGAAAAATGGAGGGCCATGTAGGAGGAGGGTTAAATTGATCTTAGAGTAGGTTAAAAGATCGGCATAACATCATGAGCCAAAGGGCCTTAACTGTGTTGTACTGTTCTATGTTCTATATTCCGTGGTTAAACTTGGAATGGAGTGGTGATGAGAGAAATATTTATCATCTCATCAGGTTCCACAGAATGGCTGGATTTCCGACACAGAAAAAATCTGAAATAGCATTGCTATTTCCAGAAACACCAATCCTCATGAACTTCTTCCCACACTCTTCCTTCTCCATACATCTCCAATAACGAAAGCCTGATAAGATTAGGGCAGCCAGGCAACCACTTCTGTCTTGTTTCTAATGAAGAAGATTATATCCACAGGACCCGTTACTCTGTCTCTTTCCAAACTAGTGCTGACATGAGATTAAACTGTTTTCAATGAATGATAATTCATCTTGAAATAAACATAAGATTAAGTAACTCTGAACGAGTGGAGAGAGTTGATGACAGGAGTCTATCAGTCACAACTATGTGAAAGTAGATTATCAGTTTCCTGGGGTCACAAGTTTGGCAATCTGCTTTATTTGCTAATCGCTGGAGAAGTTGTCCAGTTTATTTACTCACTGAATTCTGCAGAGAGACAGAGAACATTACAGTACAGAAACAGACTATTTGGAGACATAGAGTCACAGAGCATTATAGCAGAGGAACAGACCCTTCAGCCCATCTAGTCCATGCCAAATTGTTATTTAGCCTAGTCCCATTGACCTGGACCTGGAGCATAGCCCCCTATACCACTCTCATCCAAATTTCTCTCAAATGTTGAAATCAAACCTGCATCCATCACTTCCACTGGCAGCTCGTCTCACACTCTCACCACCCTCTGAGTGAAGAAGAACCCCCCCAGGTCCTTTCGCCTTCCACCTATGGCTTTTAGTTCTAGTCTCAACCAACCTAAGTGGAAAACACCTGTTTGCATTTACCTTATCTCAATTTTGTATCAAGTCTCCCGTCATTTTCCTACACTCCAGGGAGTAAAGTCTGAACCTGTTCAACCTTTCCCTAGAACTCAGGTCCTCAAATCCAAGTAACACCTTGTAAATTTTCTCTGTACTCTTTCAATCTTATCGATATCTGTATTTCGCTCAGCTAATCCATGCTAGTGTTTATTTTGTTTATTGAGATACAGCGCAGAATAGGCCCTTCAAGCTGTGCTGCCCAGCAATCCCCCAATTTAACCCATGCCTAATCACGGGACAATTTACAATGACCAATTAACATACCTTTGGACTGTGGGAGGAAACCGGAGCACCCAGAGGAAAGCCACGCAGTCACGGGGAGAATGTACAAATTCCTTACAGGCAGTGGCGGGAATTGAACCCGGTACTGAAAAGTGTTGTGCTAACCACTATGCTACAGTGCTACCCGAATCTCCCACCTAAATCATTGCAGCTTACCCGAACTCTTAATCCTTTCTGATCGTTAAGAGCACCAAATTTCTTGGTGTTCACCTGGTGGAGAATCTCACCTGGTCCCTCAACACCAGCTCCATAGTCTCTACTTTCTGCGAAGCCTGAGAGAAGTCCATCTCTCACCCCCCATCCTCACCACATTCTACAGAGGATGTATTGAGAGCATCCTGAGCAGCTGCATCACTGTCTGGTTCGGAAATTGCACCATCTCGGATCACAAGACACTGCAGCAGATAGTGAGGTCTGCTGAGATCATCGGGGTCTCTCTTCCCGCCATTATAGACATTTACACCACACGCTGCATCCGTAAAGCAAACAGCATTATGAAGGACCCCACGCACCCCTCATACAAACTCTTCTCCCTCCTGCCATCTGGAAAAAGGCACCGAAGCATTTGGGCTCTCACGACCAGACTACGTAACAGTTTCTTCCCCCAAGCCATCAGACTCCTCAATTCCCAGAGCCCGGTTTGACAGCAACCTACTGCCCTCTACTGTGCCTATTGTCTTGTTTATTATTTATTGTAATGCCTGCACTGTTTTGTGCACTTTACGCAGTCCTGGGTAGGTCTGTAGTCTAGTGTAGTTTTTGTGCTTTTTCTTACGTAGTTCAGTGTAGTTTTTGTATTGTTTCATGTAGCACTGTGGTCTTGGAAAACGTTGTCTCATTTTTACTGTGTACTGTACCAGCAGTTATGGTCGAAATGACAATAAAAAGTGACTTGACTTGACTTGACTTCATGCATTCTCTCAACCAGGATTCCTGTGGTAACAAGATTCCCATTTTCACCACTCCCTAGAGAAAGAGAAATCCTCTCAAATTCCATACTGTAGATATGGCGCTTAGTCTGTGCAGAATGTGAGCAAGACATCCCAGTCATTTTGTCATTGGCATCATGAGACCTAGGCCTTCTGGTCAGTGTTTGACATTTCTGAGTACTAGTTAGGGTTTATTAGCCAAGGTTGGTACCATTGGCTAGACCTAGAAAGTACACTTTTTTATCGTCAGCAATACACCATAGTCACCGGCCACATTGTTTTCCCATTCACTCCCACAATATGGCATTGTGGACCAACTGGCATTTACAATGCATCCCTCATTGTACTGAGAGGGTAGTGTGCACCACCTTCTTGACCCACTGGCTGCTTGATCCAAGTGAGCGGTTCCCTCAGGAAGCCATTAGAAGACAAACCAAACAACAGGAATTCTGCAGATGCTGGAAATTCAAGCAACACACATAAAAGTTGCTGGTGAACGCAGCAGGCCAGGCAGCATCTCTAGGAAGAGGTACAGTCGACGTTTCAGGCCGAGGCCCTTCGTCAGGACTAACTGAAGGAAGAGCTAGTAAGAGATTTGAAAGTGGGAGGGGGAGGGAGAGATCCAAAATGATAGAAGAAGACAGGAGGGGCAGAGATGGAGCCAAGAGCTGGACAGGTGATTGGCAAAAGGGATATGAGAGGATCATGGGACAGGAGGCCCAGGGAGAAAGAAAGGGGGAGGGACCCAGAGGATGGACAAGCAGTATAGTGAGAGGGACAGAAGGAGAAAAAGAGAGAAAGAGAGAGAAAAACATATATATAATAATAATTAATAAATAATGGAAGGGGAGGTGGGGCATTAATAGAAGTTAGAGAAGTCAATGTTCATGTCATCAGGTTGGAGGCTACCCAGACGGAATATAAGGTGTTGTTCCTCCAACCTGAGTGTGGCTTCATCTTTACAATAGAGGAGGCCGTGGATAGACATATCAGAATGGGAATGGGATGTGGAGTTAATATGTGTGGCCACTGGGAGATCCTGCTTTCTCTGGCGGACAGAGCGTAGATGTTCAGCAAAGCGGTCTCCCAGTCTGCGTCGGGTCTCACCAATATATAAAAGGCCACATCGGGAGCACTGGACGCAGTATATCACCCCAGTCGACTCACAGGTGAAGTGTTGCCTCACCTGGAAGGACTGTTTGGGGCCCTGAATGGTGGTGAGGGAGGAAGTGTAAGGGCATGTGTAGCACTTGTTCCGCTTACACAGATAAGTGCCAGGAGGGAGATCAGTGGGGAGGGATGGGGGGGACAAATGGACAAGGGAGTTGTGTAGGGAGCGATCCCTGCGGAATGCAGAGAGAGGGGGGGAGGGAAAGATGTGCTTAGTGGTTGGATCCCGTTGGAGGTGGCGGAAGTTACGGAGAATAATATGTTGGACCCGGAGGCTGGTGGGGTGGTAGGTGAGGACCAGGGGAACCCTATTCCTAGTGGGGTGGTGGGAGAATGGAGTGAGAGCAGATGTGCGTGAAGTGGGGGAGATGTGTTTGAGAGCAGAGTTGATGGTGGAGGAAGGGAAGCTCCTTTCTTTAAAAAAGGAGGACATCTCCCTCGTCCTAGAATGAAAAGCCTCATCCTGAGAGCAGATGCGGCGGAGACGGAGGAATTGCGAGAAGGGGATGGCGTTTTTGCAAGAGACAGGGTGAGAAGAGGAATAGTCCAGATAGCTGTGAGAGTCAGTAGGCTTATAGTAGACATCAGTGGATAAGCTGTCTCCAGAGACAGAGACAAAAAGATCTAGAAAGGGGAGGGAGGTGTCGGAAATGGACCAGGTAAACTTGAGGGCAGGGTGAAAGTTGGAGGCAAAGTTAATGAAGTCAACGAGCTCTGCATGCGTGCAGGAAGCAGCACCAATGCAGCCGTCGATGTAGCGAAGGAAAAGTGGGGGACAGATACCAGAATAGGCACGGAACATAGATTGTTCCACAAAGCCAACAAAAAGGCAGGCATAGCTAGGGCCCATACGGGTGCCCATAGCTACACCTTTAGTTTGGAGGAAGTGGGAGGAGCCAAAGGAGAAATTGTTAAGAGTAAGGACTAATTCCGCTAGACGGAGCAGAGTGGTGGTAGAGGAGAACTGATTAGTTCTGGAATCCAAAAAGAAGCGTAGAGCTTTGAGACCTTCCTGATGGGGGATGGAAGTATATAGGGACTGGACATCCATGGTGAAAATAAAGCGGTGGGGGCCAGGGAACTTAAAATCATTGAAAAGTTTCAGAGCGTGAGAAGTGTCACGAACATAGGTCGGAAGGGATTGAACAACGGGTGATAAAACCATGTCGAGGTATGCAGAAACGAGTTCGGTGGGGCAGGAGCAAGCTGAGACAATAAGAAGACAAACCAAAAGCTATGGCGATATTTTCACCGGTTGGCCAGACAAAGTAAGGAGGGACTGATTCCCTTCCACCTCAAGTGCACCTGTTTTCAACAATCCAGTACTTTTGCCCTTAACTCCTGAGGTTTAAATAAAGAGTGCTTCAAATTCTCAGATTACCACAATAAGAGTGAATTTATGGTCACCAGGCTTTTAGTCTAAGCTTCCGGATTGCAAGATCAGCAACATGTTCCTCAGAGGGAAATTGGAACTGAGCCTCTGTTTATATACTTAGGCTTATTGCTGAGGGCAGGAGATTGAATGAAGGCTGGCTCTCAGCCATCCTAAGGGTCTGGACAGTGTGAAGATGATATTTCCCTCTGTGGGAGAATCTGGATCCAGGGGCCACTGTTTAAAAATAACAGGTTCTCTGTTTTAAGACAGAGATGAGACCAAGATTTTTTTTTCTCAAAGTGAACGGTGTGTCTTTGAAACTCTCTTCCTCAAGGGCAGTGGAAACAGAGTCCGTGAATACCTTTAAGGCAGAGCTAGGATAGGTTCTCAATAAGCAAGCAAGGGGGTGAGGTGTTACTGGAGAATGCAGAGCTGAGGTCAAAATCAGATTAGCTAAGACCTTATTGAATGCTGGAACAGGCTCCAGGAACTGAGAGACCTACTCCTGCTCTTATTTTCTTAAGACCTTAAGATCATAAGACATAGGTACAGAATGAGGCCATTCGGCCCACTGTGCCTTCTCTGCAAATTCAATCATAGCTGATTTATTTGTCCTCTTAACCCCATTCTACTGCTTTCTCCCTGTAAGTTTGACACCCTGACTAATCAAGAACTTATCAACCTCCACTTTGAATATACCCAATTATCTGGCCTCTGTGACTATCTGTGTCAATGGATTTCATACTTCTGGCTAAAGAAATTCCTCCTTATCTCTGTTCTAAAGGGACAGCACTCTATGCTGAGACTGTGCCCTCTAGTCTCTGACTGCCCCACTACAGGAAACATCCTCTCCACGTCCAGTCTGATCAGGCCTTTCAATATTCAATAAGTTTCAATAGAAACCTAGAAAATAGGTGCAGGAGTAGGCCATTCGGCCCTTTGAGCCTGCACCGCCATTCAGTATGATCATGGCTGATCATCCAACTCAGAACCCTGTACCTGCCTTCTCTCCATACCCCCTGATCCCTTTAGCCACAAGGGCCATATCTAACTCCCTCTTAAATATAGCCAATGAACTGGCCTCAACTGTTTCCTGTGGCAGAGAATTCCACAGATTCACCACTCTCTGTGTGAAGAAGTTTTTCCTCATCTCGGTCCTAAAAGGCTTCCCCTTTATCTTTAAACTGTGACCCCTCGTTCTGGACTTCCCTAACATTGGGAACAATCTTCCTGCATCCAGCCTGTCCAATCCCTTTAGGATTTTATACGTTTCAATAAGATCCCCCCCTCAATCTTCTAAATTCCAGAGAGTATAAGCCTAGTCGATCCAGTCTTTCATCATATGAAAGTTCTGCCATCCCAGGAATCAATCTGGTGAACAATGAGATTCCCCTCTCATTCTTCTAAACACCAGCAAGGAGTCTAGTACAGCTCCAGAGCCATCAAATATCTATTAATATGAGAATTTTGGTTCAGCCATTTTGGAGCAGAATAGCTAAATAGAATGAGTTCTTTTGTTTTGAGGGAAACCAAGAACAGCAAGTCTGTACCTAGAGTAAATACAAAGCTGGATAAGCACAGGCTTAAAAGAATAATGGCAAATTAGCTCATGGCACAAATATGGTCCAACTGTTCTTCGCAATACTTGAACAAAGTAGTGGAACAGGGAAGTATGTGTAGGGAGATATCGTTGCAGCAGACACCCTTGTCTGGGCTGGGAGATGCAGGTGAAGAGCTGCCCATTTATAGATCGAAACACATGGCAGCAAAAGCGAGGAATGTCACTGTGTCACTCAAAATGGAAACAGGTCCTACGGCCCACTGGAAGTCTCTGCCAGCTATCAGCCACCCATTTGTACAAATCTTGCAGTAAACCTGTCAGCTGTCCTCAGATTCTACCACTCATCTATGCACAAGGGGCAAGTTATACCTATTAGCCCACCGATCCACGCGCCTTTGGGATGTGGGTGGAGACCAGGGCCACCAGGGGAAACTCCACACAGTCAAAAGTACTTATTTCATTCATCTGGCTCCTTTGTTTTCCATTACTAATTCTCCAGACTCACTTTCTATAGGACCGATATTAGATTTGTTAACTTCACAAAATGTATTATTTATGGAAACTCTCACCATTGTTTTCATTTCTAACTGGCTTCATCCCATACTCTCATTGCTCTATCCTGTTTAATCTTTCAGCCGCTCCTTGCGGTTTTCATCTTCCGTTCAGTCTCTTGACTAGCCATCCATCTCGGCCCAATGATGTGCTTGTTCATTAAGTCTGTTACTACTTTTAACTTATTTAGTGAACCACCGGAATTTTCTTTCTCACTGGAATGTATCTGTTCTGTGTATTCTGAACAATTCCCATCAATATCTGCCACTGTGTCTCCACTGACTGACCCCAGCTCACTTTAGCCAGCTCTGCTTGTGTCCCCTCTTTATCATTCATATTTAAGTATAAAATATTTTTCTCGGACCCACTCCTCTCTCTCCCCGACTGTAAGATTCAATCACATTCTGATTGCTGCTACTGAGAGGTGCCTTCATTGTGAGGGCATTGATACTGTCTCATTGTACAATACCTGGTCTAGTGTAGACTGCTCTCTGCTTGGTTCTAGAGTGTGCTGTTCTACAGAATCACCCTGAAAACATTGTGATCTGCCCATCCACACAACATGTGTACATCTGAGTTTCTAGTCTACTGCATGTATAGATAAACTTCCCCACTCACTTCACTGTGCCTTTCTGACAAGCTCCCGTTACCTTTGTTCACTCTTCAAGGGCCTGTACAACATTCCCATAAGCAACCTCAAGCTACTTATTGCTCCCTGTGACAGCTGATTCTTCCCACATTCCCATCAACTCCCCCCAGATTCTACAGTTCACCCACACACTAAGGATAATTTACAGCAGATGATTGACCCACCGACCTGCATGTCATTGGGATGTGGGAAGAAACTGGAGCACCACATGCTGGAAACTCCACGCAGTCAGCACTGGAGGTCAGGATTAAATCCACGTCTCTGGAACTGGGGAGAATAAGAACACTGACTCCTGTGATCTCCTTAAATGCCATAATGGGCTGGAGTAATGGATCAGCTTCTTCATGCTCCCATGATTCACTCTACTTCAAGGCCCCGCTACTAATATTTCCCAACAGCACGCCAGTCCCCTCGATGGCACTTACCATTGGTCACCGTTCTCCTGGCAATCTCCCACAACACAAGCCCAAATGCCCAGACATCTGTCCACTTGTATGACTCAAAACGATCGGTGCGGATAGTCTCATCCAGGACCTCTGGAGCCATGTAACGCTTGGTCCCCACTTTAGGGTTGTTTCCAATGTCCAGGAAGTCGTTGTTCTGAGAGTGCATGACAGCCAAACCTGCAGTGCGGTGAAGGAGAATGTTACGATGATTTGGAAAACATTACATCAGACTGAAGCACAGACATGTCAAAGAAGGGAAGATCGGATTTGGTCAATGCGTGTGGCTGTCACCAGTGTACTTAGAAAACGTAACTTCAATACTGCTCAGGTACAGCTCCCCCAGGAAGTGGGAAAATATGTCACCACGAAGCCCCCACCAATATCTGTGCCAGGAAGGAGAGCACAACCCTGGCACAACTAGTTGTTACAATCAAATGCAGTGTTCATACAAAGCATTCATCTGATCCAATGTCCTGTGTAATACTTCTGTAAAAAAAAATGCATCTGAACCAGTCACCCGACCCACTCATCCACATTCTCACAGCCAAGTCTGGCTCTCATTGTTTGCGCATTCTTCCTCCTTGTAAACTTATTATCAAAGTACATATATGACTCCACATACTACCCCGAAATTCATTTTCTTGTGAGCATTCACAGTAGAACAAAGAAATACAAAAGAATCATTGAAAAACTACACAGAAAGACTGACGACCAACGAATGTGCAAGATGTGTTGACTCGTTACCCATTGCTTGCCGCTGATTAGATAGAGGACAGTTACTGATGATCGCTTACCGATTGTGTCCAGCCAGTTTGCTGCCTACAACCAACCAAAATGATGCTCATTGACTATTGACTATAATCTGACAATTCACAGCTTGATAGCTTATTTGCAGGCATTTCACTGCTTGTGTACAGGCAACCTACTGTTGATTTACAATCGACTGTCTGGTGATTTATAGACACCTTACTGCTGATTGCATTTTGGCATATTTACAGGCAACTTGCTGCTGAGACAATTGGTTGCATTCGGCCAATTTACCCATAATTTACAGGTAATGTTGCTTATTTACAGACAATGTGCTGTTTATTTGCAGGCGACTTGCTGTTGACTGACAGGCAACTTACTGCAAATTGACTGCTGCCTGCATTGGGCCAATTTGCTGTTGTTTTACAGTCGATTTGTTGCTGATTGACTACTGATGGCATTTTGTTAATTTAATCAGGAATCTTGAAGAAGGGTCTCAACCCAAAACACCATTTCTTTATTCCCCTCATAAGAAGCTGCCTGACCTGGTAAGTTCCTCCAGCATTTGGATTTACAGATGATCTGTTGTTGATTTACAGAAAACTCATTGACAGACAAGCTGCTGTTGATCTGCAGATAACTTGCTTCTTGGTTACAGGCAGCTTTGCGGCTGATTGCATTCTACCAATTTGCTGTTGAGCAGAAGCGGCTTGCTACTGAATGTTGCAGGCAACGTGCTGATTGGATAGCATTTGTACACTTGCAACCTGTCAACATTGTCCGTGGATTTAATCTTGGCAATTTGCTGATTGGACAAGACGGCATTTAGACTCTGCTGCTGGTAGGATAATGTTTGTATTTAGACCCTGCTTAATTGACTAAAATGGTAATTTGCATTAAATTGGCTGTTGCGTGTGATTAGGCAGTTGCTACTGATTGGTTAAAACTCGCTAATCACTCACAACTTGTTTTTCATTGGCTACCGTTTGCATAAAGCCAATTGTTACTGCTGATTTGCTAGCAAATGCGTGCATGCAATTTTGCTGCCAATTCACACATCATTGCATCAGACAGCTTGCTACTGATTGGCTATCAAATGCATACAAGTAATTTGCTGAAAGTGCACAATAATCTTGTTCCTTGTTGGTTAATATTCCACTATGGCAGTTCAGTCCACACAAGAACTTAGTGCATGCAGGAAACTTGCGCTTTTCTTTTGCACGTTTGTCCTTTGAGACTGGCCTCACGGTATGCCTAGAAACAAAAATCAGTTTAGGGATCTTCCACACATAGCATCATCCTTATCACCTGCACAACAAAAGCACCAAGAAAGAGTAAATTGAAATAGTAGTTCACCAGACTTGTGTCACATTTTAACATGGATCACTTTGAACAGTGGTTGTTAAATTGATACACACAGCACTAAATTTGTGTGCAGCAGTAATTGAGCGACAAAGTCATTTGTTCTGCTGGTAATTTTAACTCCTTGATAATCTCCATACGGAGCCATGAAATACAGAGTGAAAGGGAAACTGGCATTCCACTGGCACCTTTCACAATGTCAAGGTGCCACAGATAACTTTGCAATCACTTTTTAAAGTGTTGAAGGTTTTGAAATGTACCTATATGTACGCAGCAAGCCAGTGCAAGCACGAGCAACCAGAAAATCAGCATTAGTAATGTTGATAGAGGGAGGAGAATGGGCTCGGACACCAGTAATGCTTCCCAAAATCTTCTTTAAAATAGTGCTGTGGGAAGCTGCTCTCTCAGATTCCACCTGATTTACCAAGTGTTTTCAATTTTTATGCCACTGTGTGGGATTGAATCAACTTTTTTTGATGCAAATACAGGGGTGCTTCCAACAACCCAAACTAATGCAGTGGAACAGAGAGAGGGGATTTTAATTTAACACTATGCCTGAAGGATAACACATCCAGCAGCATTGCACTGGATTATACAACCTCTCATGGACCCAGAACAGATTTCACCCAGTCAGGAAAACTCACTAACACCTCTACTTTCTAAGGAGGCTGAAGAGAGCTGAACTGTGCACATCTGTACTCACGTCAATCTACAGATGCACAGTAGAGAGCATCCTAACATGCTGCATCACTGCATGGTATGGAAACTACACTGTGGCAGACTGGAAAGCTGGACACCGGGTAGTCAAAACTGCCCAACACATCACTGGCACCAGCCTACCTGCCATCAAAGATATATTTAGAGAAAGGTGCTGGAAAAAGGACAGTAATATCACAGAGGATCCCACCCACCCTGCTCATGGACTAGGTTCTTGGTTGCTAGGTTGCTAGGTTCTTGATTAGTAAGGGTGTTAAAGGTTACAAGGGGAAGAAAGGAGAATCGGGTTGAGAGGGACAATAAATCAACCATGGTGGAATGGTGAAGGAGACTCGATGGGCCAAATGGCCTAATTCTGCTCCTATGTCTTAAGGTCTAAAAGGGGGATCCAATCGGAAGGGAAGCTGTCCATGGAGTTGAACACCTCATTAACAGAGAGCAGAGTGGCTGTGTTAGTTTTGGTCAATGGCGGGCAGGTAGGAAGCAGCATCAGTAAAGCAGGTAGACAGTCATCACTGGCCATCAGGATGTCAGGACAGTTGGAGACCAGAGGACCCCTGCATCCATGTCCAGGAGTGTGGGCAGTGGGCTGAAGCAGCCTTCCAAGACACAGGAGCACTGGGGTTATTAATATGCAGGAAAAAGCTTGGCACAAGAAGGGAGCTTAAGCTTCTTCGTGACTGGAAGACAAAATGTAAGGTGAAGAATGTTGAACCATGAAGAACTGGGCAGGACGTTGCTTAGTTTGTTTACCCAACTTCATGAAAGGAGGCACTGGAGAGTAGTCGTTACCTAAGTCTGCTATGCAGCATTGCTTGTTTCTCTTGACAAGAATATTTCTGCTTTTTAGGTCCCGGTGGGCGATGGCTGCTTTGCCCGGTGTTCCAATGATTTCTGCGTGTAAGTGGACAAGGCCGCTGATGATGGAGAGCACGAGCTTCATGCAGCCCTGCGTGTTGACGGCATTGCACTGAAGGTAGTCGTACAGTGACCCGTTCTCATGGTAGTGGGTTATGAGCCAGAGCTGGGTGCTTGAGTTTCTGGACGTCATGTCTGAGGCGATGAAGCCTGGGGAGCGAGGAGGCAAACACAACTGGTTAGAATGTGTGGGGCATCCCAAAATTTTCACGCTATGTCACGGAGTGCAGCACAGGGGAGAGAAGTTAGGTGGGGAGGAGTGAGGAACTTGCTCACGTTCCACAGAATGGACATTATGAACACACTGGCCCAAGAAAGTGTTTTTGTTCCACACTAGTTCTTCCCATCCTACTCTCTCACTCTGTCAGCAAATCCTCATGTGCATTTCTCTCCCTCTTGTATGACCGCGTTTTCCCTGAAATGCATCAGTGTGCCCCATTACAGGAGAGATGTGGAGGCCTTGGAAAGGGCACAAGGGTGCTGCCTGGATTACAGAGCATGTCTTATGAGGATAGGTTCAGTGAGCTAGGGCTTTCCTCTCTGGACCGAAGGGGGATGAGAGGTGCACAAGGTGACAAAAGGCATAGATCAAGCGGAGAGACAGAGTCTTTTTGCCAGGGCAGAAATGGCTAACATTAGGGGGCATAAGTTTTATGTAATTGGAGGAAAGTAGAGGGAGGACGTCAGAAGTTGTTTTCTTTTTACACAGAAAGTGATTGAGTGCTTGGAACACCCTGCCATGGGTGGTGGTAGAGGCAGATACATCGGGGACATTTAAGAAACTGGCATGTAGATAGGCACATGGACAATAGAAAAATGGAAGGCTACGTGGGAGGGAAGATTGTTCTTAAAGTAGGCTAAAAGTTCGGTACAACATTATGGGCTGAGGGCCTGTACTGTGCTGTACTGTTCAATGTTCTAAAGGGTATGAACTATAAGGAGAGGCAGGACAAACTTGAGTGGTTTTCTTTTCAACATCAGAGGCTGAGGGGTGAACTGATGGAAGTACAGGTTGACCACCGGCTTTCCAGAAACTGATGGTTCAGCGCCACTTTTAATTACGAGGCCAAGTATCGCTCATTTTTCATGAAATGTATGTTAGATGAGGTGAATGCTGGCAATTCTGTACAGACATTTATTAAAGAATTTAACATGAAGGATGTTCTTTGGTTCATTACTCGAGGATGGGAGAAGGCAGAAGCTTCAGCACCAAAGAATGGCTGGCATAAGCTGTGGCCTGCCTTGATGTTTGATAATGTGCCTGAAGAAAAGCTTGACGATGATTTTACAGGATTTCGTGTACCAAAGGAGAAAGCAGTTGTTCATGATTTGTTTGTGTATATCAAAGATATAGCAAGTAGTTGAGAATCAGTTGAAAATCAAATAAACTGCAGATGCTGGAATTCTGAAATAAAAACAGAAACTACTAGAAACACTCAGCAGGTCAGCCAGTAGAGGGAAGAACAGGGTTAAGGTTTCGGACCTGGGAAAGAGAGAGAAAAGTATTTTTCAGAAACAGAGAAGATGATGGAGACGAATGGATGGGACAAGGAAAATAGCTGTGATATGGCGGGGCCAGTGTTGCCATGGGGATGATCGAACAATTAATGCTGCATTTAGAGGATGACAAAGAAGTGTTGTGTGATGCAAGCTGTATGCCAGACTATGCTAATGGAGAGAGAAAAAGTCCTGAGCCAATATCACAAAGACACAAAAGACTAGAGAACTGGAGATGCTGGAATCACTGGAGGAACTCAGCAGGTCAGGCAGCGTCTATGGAGGGAAATGGACAGGCAATATTTTTAATCAGGGATGAAGGTTGGGCGTTGGTTCAACAATGAAGGGAAATGCCCCCAGGCTCTTGTGATGTAGATAGAGATATTGAAGGCTTGATGTTAATACTCAAAGTGGGATGGTTGAGTTCAGGAAGATGGAGGTTGTTACAGAGGATGTGGAGGAGTGGGAAGAGACTGGGAAAGAGGTGAAAGATAGAAGCTAAGATAGGAAGAAATTAGTTCCATAGGGAAAGAATGGGCTAAAATAATATTGGAACTATGTTGCTTGTGCATTTTCAGGAAGAGGTAGAACTGTGAATGGACTACTGTGAGGATGGAGGGAGTGACCCCCCAATGAGATGTGGTCACTCTGATGATCCCTCATTCCCAGATCTTGTTGCATTTCTGCAGCACTTACCTAGAATGTTATCGTGCCTCAGCAAGACTGTGTTGTAGATCTCTGTCTCCCTAAACCAGGACTGTTCATCTCTTGAAGAGAAGATCTTAACGGCTACATTTTCCCCCTGCCACATGCCTCTCCACACTTCACCGTAGCGTCCTTTCCCTAAGCAAAGGCAAACAAAGATTAGGAAAAAGGAGCTGGGATTTTCCAGTGGTTTTGCAGTGGGAAGGGAGGCAGCGAAGGTTGGACATTCACTTTTTGCTGTAGAACCAAACTGTACACCAAACGCCCAGTTTGAATTGAAGCCGAGTCAACTGATTTTTAACAGAGGCAATATTTGACCTGAGTCGGGGAAAATAGACAAGTGTGCCACGGAAGTTCAGAGTTCAATTCTGGCTGGTGCTGTTCTGTAAGGAATCTCTGTATGTCTTCCCCATGGAATGTGTGGGCTTTCTCCAGGTACTATATAGTATATACTGTATGTAAAATATATGTATTTTACAGCTAAGCAGGGAAGAGTGTTGTATAACCACATAACAATTACAGCACGGAAACAGGCCATCTCGGCCCTTCTAGTCCATGCCGAACTCTTACCCTATCCTAGTCCCACCGACCTGCACTCAGTCCATAACCCTCCATTCCTTTCCTGACCATATATCTATCCAATTTAACTTTAAACGACAACATCGAACCTGCCTCAACCACTTCTGCTGGAAGCTCATTCCACACAGCTACCACTCTCTGAGTAAAGAAGTTCCCCCTCATGTTACCCCTAAACTTTTGTCCTCTAATTCTCAACCCATGTCCTCTTGTTTGAATCTTCCCCACTCTCAATGGAAAAAGTCTAACCACGTCAACTCTATCAATCCCCCTCATAATTTTAAACACCTCTATCAAGTCCCCCCTCAACCTTCTACGCTCCAAAGAATAAAGACCCAACTTGTTCAACCTTTCTCTGTAACTTAGGAGATGAAACCCAGGCAACATTTTAGTAAACCTCCTCCGTACTCTCTCAATTTTATTGACATCTTTCCTATAATTCGGTGACCAGAACTGTACACAATACTCCAAATTTGGCCTTACCAATGCATTACATCCTAACTCCTATACTCAATGCTCTGATTAATAAAGGCCAGCGAACCAAACCAGCATTGTGTATTTAATATTTCAGTAATATAGTAAATGTATTGTTTGACTAAGCACTCTGTTGTTTACTTAAGTCATTACAGGTTATATGTAAAAGTACGTGAATGACATACATCATTACACCACCATGTCATATGTGCGTGCCTCACTAAAGTAAAAATGAAGTAGACACATTTATCCCTGGGCTTGTGTTTTTCTTTCAATTAGCTTTGAAGTTACAAAATATAACACTGATGAAGGGTCTCAGCCCAAAACATTGACTGTTTATTCCTTTCCGCAGATGCTCACTGACCCGCTGAGTTCCTCCAGCATATTGTTTGCGTTACTCTTTGATCCACAGGCTAAGTTAATGCGACTCAGCAGGAATGGCTATTGCCACCAACTCAGAAGGTTTTTGGTTCAAGTCCCATTCTGTAGACTGGAACACTGCCATGCTGAGGCAATGGGCTGCTTACAGCAAGACCACTATTTCGACTGAAATGGACGGGGTTAAATAAGGCCTCTATCACACACGCCTGAAGACAATGCTGCCATAAATGGCAGGGAATGATCCTTAACTCTCTTTCATTTACCTCATTTGGCTGAAGGCAATCATGTTGCTTGTATGGAGAATCACTGTTGTTGTTTTGGTCCTGACAACTGTTTCTCTTGAGCTTTTATGACTCTTTTCAAATACACTTTGTAGATTGCATGTGACACCATGCTGGTTAAGTTGACCCTTGTTGCTGAGAAAATGAGCTTTGATTGTTCAAGAATGGCATCTTTACTCCAGCTGAGTGCATTCGCTCACCCCCTCCAGCCCATTAGCTGACCGTGCTGTCCACTGACATTCAATTCCTTCTCATTCCCATTAACTGGAAGCTCAGCACTCTTTGGTCAGTACATATACTCGCTGCAGAGGTGCAGGGCAGCTGGCAGTACTTGGGAGTTGGTAGTCACGTGTGGCTCAGCCGTCCACTGTGCCTAGCCACCCACGACTGAGATGGTGGACACAGCACAAACACCACTTATGAATTTGCCAGTTTCACAGCTGTTGTCGGTAGGATCTCAAACGGTGATGAGGAGTGGGACAGATCAGCTGGTTGAGTGGTGTTGTAACAACAACCTTGCACTTAACATGAGTAAGACCAAAGAATTGTTTGCGGACTTCAGGAACGGGAAGTTGAGGGAACACACACCAGTCCTCATCGAGGGATCAGAAGTGGAAAAGGAGAGCAGTTTCAAGTTCCTGGGTGTCAGCATCTCTGAGGATCTATCCTGGGCCCAACATATTGATGCAGTTAAGAAAGGTGCACAACAGCAGCTACATTTCATTAGGAGTTTGAGGAGAATTAGTACGTCATCAAAGACTCAAGTGAATTTCTACTGATGTACTGTGGAGACCATTCTAAATGGTTGCACCACTGTCTGGTATGGAGGGGCACTGCACAAGATCAGGAAAAGCTGCAGAAAGTTGTAAACTCAGCCAGTTCCATCATGGGCACTAGCCTCCCCAGCACTGAGAACACCTTCAAAAAATGATGCCTCAAAAAGGCGGCATCCATCATTAAGGACCCCCATCACCCAGGACACGCCCTCTTCTCATTGGTACCATCAGGGAGGAGGTACAGGAACCAGAAGACACACACTCAACATTTTAGAAACAGCTTCTTCCCCTCCGCCATCAGATTCTGAATGGGCAATGAATCCATGAACATCACCTCACTAATTTTGCTCTCTTTCTACACTATTTATTTAATTTTTATATATATTTCTCATTTCTTCAAATTTATATTATACCATGTACATTACACTGTGCTGCTAGTGTTAAACAACACACTTCATGACATACAGTTTGTCAGTGATTATAAACCAGATTCTGATTCTGACTAAGAACATTGTGTTTTATTTGTGATGACAATGGGAAAAATTGGGAACTGTTTCTTGCCTCATTACAAGTCAATTGGGCATAAGATTCTTTGAAGTATCCTGAGGTAATGAAAGACACCATGTAAATGCAGGGTTGTTTTAACAGAAGGAATCCAAATGGCTTTGCATAGCTTAACCTAGAACAATCTAAGACATATCTCACCAACCAGCTCCCTCCACTTCTTACTGTGTTTCAGACCCTTCATTAAAATGCTTTCCCCCTCACGGCACAATGCTAAGGTTAACAAAGCATGAAAATGAAATCTAAGAGATAAAGAGGGTGTTTGAAATAGATTGTACTGACCTACACATTCTATCAGTGTAATTTGCCTGGCCACTGTTCTCTGAACAAGGAAAGGGAGACCAGAGCCACTACCAGAAGTACAGGAATGATCAAACAGGTCCTAAGATGAGAAACAAAAAAAAGGCATTTTAATTAAGGATTAGAGCAATTCTTTGCAAGAACTTACAAGGAATGAACAGCAGTTGAAGACACCATTGTTTAACAAATTTGACAAAATTGTACGTGACATCACAGAAAGAGGCCGATAAACCCTCTTGCTCCATGAGGGATTCTCTTATCTTCCTAATATAGGTGGAAGAATTTGTGAACATAATGTCCAATCCTCTTTCTCAGGAATTATATAAGGCACTGGTGAGGGAACACTTGGAGTACCATGAACAGTTTTGGTCATCCTGTTAGAGAAAGATCTTATTAAACAAGAAAAGGTGCAGAAAAGGTTTGCCAGGATGATGCCTGGACTTGGGGAGATTGCATAGACTAGGTATCTATTCCCTGAAACGTGGGAGATTGAGTAGTGACCTGGTAGAGGTGCGGTATATAGGATCATGAAGAGCATAGACAGGATGAAAACACATAGTCTTTTCACCAGGGAGGGGTGCTAAAGCAAGAGGGTAAAGATGAATAAACTCTTTCAGGCTTCCAGCCGGATACAGGAATCGATTATAACCAATGTTTCGATGACAAACTGCCATCTTCTTCAGGGAAAGAGGGCATAGGTTTAAGATCAAAGGGTGAGATTTAAAAGAGATCTTTTTTTTTTACACAAAGAATGGTGCATACTTGGAGTGAGCTCCATAGTCATTGAGGTGGAAATATTGGCAGCATTTAAAAGCCACCTAGATTAGGAGGTGGATAGGAGAAGTTTAGAGGGCTGTGGGCCAAATGCAGGCAAGTGGGACTATCTCACTGGGCAACACAGAGGGCATGGACATCTTGGGCTGTAGGGCCAGTTTCCATTCTGTATGGCTCTATGACTCTCTGACTGGAATTCAGAGATGGGTGCTTGGTGACATATGGTAGTATGGGAGATAATGGTGGTAGTTGAAGGAAGAGCCAGGCTTAGTAGTGATTCACGTCACAGCTAGTAACCACTGTCACTCACCGACATTAGCATTCATATAACATCTTCGTGCAGATGCCTCCCCCATCATGAATCACATGGATTAGGAGAAAGGAGTGGAAATAATAAAATGGTCAGGAATTTCCAGTCTGTTATACAGAACAGTCCAGGTGGCAAGAGGGTCTACTGGTTTGGATAAGCATTGAATTTGCCCCAATGTACATTTCTTTGTGATCGAAAGATAAGATTGTAGTTACAGAGGATGACAGTTTACCTCACCATGCCACTAACCCTTTAGAACCACCCATTCCTTTTCCATTTGTACCTTTCAACAGCTGATGGGGCTATTGTGTTCCCTGCTGCGATGAACATTCATAGAGTTGTTTCACTCTTAACATGTCCTGCATTAAGGCAGGGTTTGTGTTTCCCAGCTCCTGGACACTTTGTTACTCACAGACCAAGGGAAAGGATACTCCCAGTTTGCTCTTTCAGAAACATTTTACCTGCTCTTCTTCAGAGAGCAACTTTACAGTTGGTCAATCTTGCCAACTCTGCTTTCCCTTCTATGCAACTTTTACTGATTTCTGCAGGCAACGAGAGAGTGAAAACTTACGCCAATTGTGTTGTCTCCAAGCTCAGTTATTTTCAGCATTTCTGTCTGGTTCAGTTCTTCGTCCTTGTTCAAAAATGGCATCTTTTTGTTTTTACAGAGTTTCTGGTGGAACAGCAGCAACAGGGCTACCAGAACACTCAGCACCACAACTGGGACTAACACTGTGACCAGGGAAGTGATTTTTTTCTTTGTTACTGAGAAAAGACAAATCACAGGAGACAATGAGCAGAAAGTATCAACCTCATAGTGTCACAGGGTCACACAGCACAGAAACAAGTCCTTGGCCCAACTGGTCCATGCAGACCAAGATTATCATCTAAGGTGGTCCCACTACCCTGTGTTTGGCCCATATCCCTCTAAGTCTATCCTATCCATGTACCAGTCCAAGTATCTTTTAAATGTTGGTAATGTAGCCACCTCAACTGCTTCCTCTGGCAGCTGGTTCTATATACCCACCACGTTCTGGGTAAAAAAGTTGCCTCTCAGATTCCTATAAAAAATCTGCCCTCTCAACTTTAACCTATGCCATCTTGTTCTTGATTCCCCAAATCTGGGAAAAAGACAGTGTGCATTCACCCTATCTATGCCCCTCATGGTTCATACAACTCTATAGGATCTCCTCTCGTTCTCCTATGCTCTAATAGATAAATTCCAACTTGCTCAATCTCTCTCCATAACTCAGTCCATTGAGTCCTGGCAACATCCTCATAAATATCCTCTGCACTCTTTCCAGCTGAGTGACATCTTTCCTATAGCAGGGTGACTAAAAATGAACACAATGTTTTAAATGCAGCCTCAACAATGTCTTGTATAACTGCAACGTAACATCTCAGCTTCTATACTTAATGCCCTGACTGATGAAGGACAGCATGCCAAAAGCCTTCTGCACCATCCTGTCTACCTGTGACACCAACTTTCAGGGATCTATATGCTTGTTCTTGTAGGCTCCTCTCTTCTACAACATTATGACCTCTACACCAGGGCCTCTGCTCTTTGTGATATATGTAAATGACCTGGATGAAAATATAAATGGGTGGGTTAGTAAGTTTGCAGATGATATGAAGATTAGTGGAGTTGTGGATAGCATAGAAGACTGGCAAAGTCACAATACAGATCAATTGCAGATAAGGGTGGAGAAATGGAAGATGGAGTTTAACCTGGACAAATGTGTGGTGTTGCACCTTGGTAGGGCAAATGTAAAGAGGCAGCACACTGTTAGGAACAAGACCCTTATCAGTGTTGATGAGCAGAGGAATCTTGGGGTCCAAGTTCATAGCTCCTTGAAAATGGCAACACAGCATGGGTTGATGGGGTGTTTAAGAAGGTATATGGCACATGTGTCTCTATTAGTCTAGGAATTGAGTTCAAAAGTCAGGAAGTTACACTGCAGCTTTCTGAACACTAGTTAGGCTGCATCTGGAGTATTGCATACAGTCCTGGTCACCCCAGTACAGGAAGGATGTCGAGGCTTGGGAGAGGGTGCAGAAAAGGTTTGCTGGGCTGGCTGGTGGCTCAATGGACATCGGCGCCGGACCCGGGGGCGGAGATGCCCGGGTTCGAAACCAGTCGGGTCCGCTCCCGAATACGCTTTCCATCCGTGCCGGGTTGAGTGTCGAGATCGCAACTCGACCTCGTAAAATAAGGGGAAAAATGCTGCAAAAATGTCTGTGTGGGGAGTGGTGCACCACACAGTCTCTCTCTCTCTCGCTCTGTGCCTTATAAAAAGCCATGAAAAAGACATCATCACGGACGCACGCGCGCACACGCATAGACGTGCACGCACGCAGACACAGACGTACAGACTCGCATGCATGCAGGCACACGCCAAAAAAAAAGAAGAAAAGGTTTACCATGATGTTGCCTGGATTAGAGGGCATGTGCTATAATGAGAGGTTAGATAAACATGGGTTATTTTCTCTGAAATGGCGGAGGCTGAGGGAAGATTTGATAGCGGTTTATAAGATTATGAGAGGCATAGGCAGAGTAGGCAGCCAGTATCTTTTTCCCAGGGCTGAAATGTCGAATACCAGAGGACATGCATTTAAGGTGAGAGGCAGTAATTTCAAAGGAGATGTGAAGGGCAAGTTTTTTTTTACACAGAGCCTGGAATGCGCTGCCTAGGGTGTTGTAGAGGCAGAAACAACAGGGTCTTTTAATGATGTTTAGATAGGCACATAAATGTGAGGAAAATGGAAGAATATAGACATTGTGTAGGAAGAAGGGATTAGTTTAGTTGGCCATTTGATTACTAATTTAAGTGATTCAGAACAATCTTCTGGGCCAAAAGGCCTGTTCCTGTGCTATGTTCTATGTTGCCATTACCCAAGGCCCTACTGTTCACTGTAAAAGTCCTACGCTGGTTAGTCTTCCTAAGATGCACCACCTCATACTTAGCTGAATTAAACTCCATTTGCCATTTCTCAGCCCACTTACCCAGCTGATCAAGATCCTTCTGTAATCCCCGGTAACCAACTTCACTATAACTGGGTGGTGAACACACATTCCAACATGGGTACAGGAGGAGGTCACCCAGCTTCCCCAACCTACTCCAGCATTCAGTGACTGATCTGTATGTTCCCTTCATCTACATGTACGAACAGTTGGTCCGATATTTGGCTTTGTCTCCATTTCCTGCCTATTCCCCAGAACTCTTCCCTGTTCCACATCACCAAGAGCCTAGCTCTATTCCACTTCATTCCCTGAAGAAAAAACTGATTATCCTTGGATATAACATTTCCAATGATCGACCATCCTCAACAAGCTGTGGAGGGAGGGAATTCCATACTGGACCCCAGTATTCCATAGTCCACCTCTTAGTTTTATGTGTCTTTTCTCTGAACGTTCTCACTTGATGAAACAGCTTTTCTTACTCCTCCAGAGATCTCTCTCCACTTGAAGTACCCCACTTGACCATCCCCACCAAATTTCCTGCCCTCCCAGAAATTTAAGATACCTTGTTCCCAATAGAATACAGTCATAAAGGAAGATAGCAAGTTCTTTTTGTTTAAGTCATATTTAACTTCTGCAGTGTTTTCTATGAATGGAAAAGTTGATTTATTGACTTTAGGGGTGCAACATAATTTCAAGAAAAAAATCCCATTCAAGGGAAATGAGCACCGATTGGAAATGATTACAAGGAGTTGGAAAAGTTGATTATCAAAACATTCTAGTGAAAGGTTTTAAACTAAACTGGTTTCCCTCAGGTAGAGAACTAAAATTGGACAGTAAAACACACACAAAATGCTGGAGGAGCTCAGCAGGCCAGGCAGCATCTATGGAGAGGAATAAACAGTCCATGTTTCAGGGCAAGAGCCTTCCTCAGGACTGAAAAGGAAGGGGGAAATACCAGAGTAAGCTGGTGGAGGGGAGGGGAAGGAGTAAAAGCTAACAGGTGAAAAGTGAAACTAGGTGAGGGGTAGGTATGTGGGTGGGTGGGGAGGGGAAATAAAGTGAGAAGCTGGGAGATGATAGGTGGAAAGGGTAAAGGGCTGAAGAAGGAATCTGACAGGAGAGGACAGTGGAGCATGGAAGAGAGGGAAGGAGAAGGGGAACCAGCGGGAGGTGATAGGCAGGTGAAGAGAAGATAAGGGGTAATAGGGGAGCCAGAATGAGGAATAGAGGAAGGGGGGGGGGAGTCAGAAAAATCGATGTTCACGCTATCAGGTTGGAGACTACCCAGATGGAAATTGGGGTGTTGCTCCTCCAACCTGAGAGTGGCCTCATTGTGGCAGCAAAGGAGGCCATGGACTGACATTATCAGAATGGGAATGGGAAGTAGAATTAAAATGGGTGGCTACCAGGAAATTTCACCTTTCCTGGTGGACAGAACATAGGTGCTCGACAGTGAATGTGGTTCTTGGGAGACACATAAAGTATATTGGAATATATACAGACATGGTCCCATGTTCCGTACAGGGGATTTCAAGAGTTATTTGGATTTAAAACCCTGTGTGTCACATGTGCTTCCTGTACACATATCTTACTTTCTTTTGTTGTTATTTAGTCCATGCTTTTCTGTTAAGATGCCAATGCCAAGGTTTCCCAATGTTGTGATGTTAACGAGGCAGCATCTCTAGGAAGAGGTACAGTCAACATTTCAGGCCGAGACCCTTCGTCAAGACGAAGGGTTTCGGCCTGAAACGTCGACTGTACCTTTTCCTAGAGATGCTGCCTGGCCTGCTGCGTTCACCAGCAACTTTGATGTGTGTTGCTTCAATTTCCAGCATCTGCAGAATTCCTCGTGTTTGTGATGTTAACAGTCAGAATGTGGGTGCAGGCTTTGACCACTAGGTGGCTCCAAAGTGGCATTTGCAGCTTAACCTTTTCGACTGTGATGCTTCCTCTCTTGGGTCAGGTGGCTTGAACAGGCAAAGGTCAGAATGAAAAGGCGCAACCTTGAGCTTATGGTTACCACCAGCGGTAGATCTTCTCTGAGTTAAGAAACCAAACCACCCTGTGCCACTCTGCACCAGTCTCTCTATGACCATTCTCAAAGGGAGTTAGGTACATGCAGTACCATTCATGACTTTAAGATTTAGAACCCAAGAAATAGGAGCAGGAATAATCCATCCCGTTATTCATTATGATCAGGACTGATCTTCTTACCACCATTTCCATATCCCTGATATCGTTAATATCCAGAGATCTATCAATCTCTTTTTGACTGAGCATCTGTAAGATTCCAGGGTAGAGAATTACCAAGTTTCCTCACCCTGTGAGGGAAAGATTTTTTTCCTCTCATCTCAATGTTAAATAGACCACCCCTGATTCTGGGAAGGTATCTATCCTCAGCCAGTGGAAACACCCTCCATGGATCCATCATTTCAAGTCCTTTGACTATTTTTCAAATTTTGATGAGATCTTCTCTCATTCTTCTAAACTCTGGAGAATACAGTCTGAATTGACTCAATCTCTCCTCACATGACAAACCCACCATCCCTGGACCACCCTAGTGAATCCTCACTGCACTCTCAGTGGCAATTAGAGGTGAGGAGACCAGAACTGCCACGGTACTCCAACAAGACCCTATACAACTGGAACAGGATTTTCCTTATTTCTGTACTCACACCCCCTTATAACAAAGGCTAACACATCACTTGTCCTCTAGATCACTTGCTACACCTGCATGTTGACTTTCATTTACTTGCATATGAGTACATCCAAGTGCATTTGAACGTCATCACCACTGATCTCTCATCATTTACCAAATCCCCTGCTTATCCATATCCCCGTTCCCTCAGCTTGTCCATACACCCCTAACCCCAAAACCTCTCTACATCCCCCCCCTCCCCACTCACAACCCCACCTAGTGTAGGACCAACAGCAAACTCAGAAACAGGACAGTTGGGTGACCTTGGGCAAACAGCTGGTTCCTTGAGGTACTCTCCTAGTCCTACGGTTATCCTCATTCTTTGCATTCTGCCTGATAATTAATTTCTGTGCTCTCACCTTGTCGACTTGTCTCCTACGGGACCGTGTTGAAAGTTTCTGGAATTCCAAATGCACTTCATCTATTGGTTTCCCCATCTACACCAGCAGATTTCTCTTCATACTGTAAATCTATGTTGCCTTTCTTCAAAGTATCTGTTATTATATCTTCCATTTTAATATTTTTCAGACATTAGGTAACCAGCTCAGATTCTTCTTTCCCTCTTTTCTTCAACAGTGTGATCACATTTTCTCCCATTCATTCCATGGGCATCATTCCTGGATCTATGGAATTTTGGAAGATGAGAACCAGATCATCTATCTCTATGGCCGACTCTTTCCAAACTTCAGGGCGTAGATCATTGGGTTGTTGGTTTTCAAGCTCATGAACCTGTCTAGTGTTATTTTGTTGATCAATACTTATTTCCTTTGCTCCTCATTCTCACACAAGCCTTGATTCTCTAACATACCTGTCAGATTCTCTGCTGTTGTCTTCAATGAAGACAGATTCAAAGTAATTGTTTAATATCATAGCCAGCTATTCCAAATTATAAGTTCTCCTGCCCCTTTCTACAAGGGGGCACTTTTGCCCTCATTAAACTTTCCCTTTTAACGTTCCTGTAATAGTTCCTACAGTCCTTTTTTAAGTTCCTCACCAGTTCACTCTCAAGTTTGACCTTCCCTTTGTTCACTCTTTTTTTGCTCCTTCGGTGCTGAACTCCCAATTCTCTGTCTACTACTATTACTGGCAACTTTATAAGCATCTTTCTAGATTTTCTTTTTTTCATTAATTTCTCTTGTCACCCACAAAAGAATCATTTTCCATGTTTCTGTGCTTCAAAGGATTTTTTTTTTGCTACTTATGCACTCTTTTTGTGAACACTAGCCATCATCTGTTCTTCATTAGGAGTATAAGGAGATTTGGTTTGTCACCATAGACTCTTGGAAGATTCTCCAGATGTACATTGGAGAACATTCTGACTGGTTGCATCACTATCTGATATGGAGAAGCCAATGCACAGGCTGCAGAGGGTTGCAAACTCAACAAGCTCCATTAGGGACACAACTGTCTCCACCATCAAGGACATCTTCGAGAGGCGGTGCCCTAAGAAGGCAGCATTCATCACTAAGGACCCTCACCATCTAGGACATGCCCTCTTCTCATTACCACCATCAGGGAGGATGTACAGGAGTCTGAATATGCACACTCACTTTCAGGAACAGCTTCTTCCCCTCTGCCATTAGATTTCTGAGTGCTCCATGAACCCATGAATCTTATTTTTTTGCACTATTTGTTATTTTTGTAATTTAAAGCAATTTTATGTCCTTGCACTGTACTACTGCCACAAAGCAACACACTTCACGTCGTATAAGTCAATGATGATAAATCTGATTCCAGTTCTGGTTCACCATCACATCTTTCAATGTATTCTCTCAATCAACCACAACCAATTCCCTCATACCTTCATGGTTTCCTCTGTTTAGATCTAAGGGTTTAATTTCATATTAAATTATATTTCTTTCAAACTGAGGTAACGTTTTGTCACGTTATTGTCATTCCTCCCCAAAGGTCCCTTAAATAACAAAATGATTAATTAACCCTTTCTCATTCCACAAGATCTACACTAGTCCTTTCCCTGGTTGGTTCCTTAAGATATTGATCCAAGAAACCATCCTCCATGAAATGCTCCTCCTCTCTATCACAGCTGACTTGACTTCTCCACTCTAGGCTAAAGACTACCTATTATGACTCTGTTACTCTTCTTAAATGCTTCTCTAAGTTCCAGGCCTATTCTGTGCCTAGTATTGCAACTACTTGTTGGTGGCCTCTCAATAATGCCTACCAATATTTTCTGCCTTTTGCTCTTTCTTGACTCCACCCAATATGGCTCTACTTCCCCTTCAGGCCTTGCTGAGCCAAGGTCCTTTCCAACCACAATACTGATTTACCTCCTTATTTATAGCACCACCCTGCCTCCTTTTGCTTTCTGCTTTGTCCTTCTTAAGCATTGAACACCCATGACTATTTAATTCCCAGATCCTGCCAATGAGATCTGAACCTTTAATTCTTCTTGTGCCATTAACTCATCTAGCCTGTGGATGTTAGTGTCTTTTGCTATTCTAGCTTTTAAAATGATATCTCAAATGGCCTATCAACCAATCATGGCAATATAGTTTGGACAGGACACAAGGAAAATTCTGTGGAATTCAACATGAGGCTATATGATCTTCTACCTTCCATATGATAGAGATGATGAAGCCTTAGCTTAATATTTAATCTGCAAGGCAGCCTCTTCAGCAGTGTAGTCTTATCTCAGACTGCCTTTGGATTAAGCACACCTTTGGAATAAGATTTGAACCTACAACCTTTCAACTCAGACAGCATTAACGACTAAGCCAAGGTTGATCCAAGATATACTTCCAAAATGTAATCACCTCCAGGGAATACACGGATTGATGATATTAGAAACAGGCAGCCTAACTCCATTGTAACAATGAGGTATCAGCCTTATTGGCAAAACCCGATGTTTACATAGCAGCAGTGTCACCACAACTTCTGAAGGAAATAATGACCCTGAAGTTTCATGGGGGTCCTACTGGGAAGGATGCACCATGTCCTGCTGTGACACAAAGGTAATGTTGCCAGTCTGCTGGGGACTTCTCGTTCTTTTCCTTCATTTGGGACCCAGCATCCGGACAAGCCCAACAATTCTCTTCCCACCTCCTCGACCACCATAACTCTGACACCCATATAATAGTCAGGCTGGATTTCCACCATAAACTGAGGCAGCAAGTCAATGCAGGAGGGCACCAGAAGATCGCATCTCTCCGGATTGTCAAAGCTGCTCCAGCAGTAGTGACTGCCCCCTTCCTTGCTCCAGGACAGTAGTCTGTGTCTGTTCAAGCCAAGGCACATGACAAAAACCATACAGCTTTGTCCCATTGACCTACAGAGGTAAATGTAACAGAGAAGCACACACAAAATGCTGGAGGAATTCCGCAGGCCAGGCAGCATCTATGGAGAAGAGTACAGTCAATGTTTTGGGCCGAGACCCTTCATCAGGCCTGGATGATAAAGAGTCTTGGCCTGAAATGTTGACTATACTCTTTTCCACAGATGCTGCCTGGCCTGCTGACCTCCTCCAGCATTTTGTGTGTGTTGCTTGGATTTCCAGCATCTGCAGATTTTCTCTTAAACGTAACTGAGAGTCCCATTTACCTTCCACTCTTTTCACGGTGAGGTTGCGGTTACAGAAGTGACCCACGCAGCATTGTATGCTGACAGATGGTGATGGGTTGTCACAGGGTGCCTCTCGAGGGGTGCTTGTCAAACATCCTTTCACCACCTCATCTGGGAACTCACTGATCACTGAAACATAACACCTGGAGCCAGTACATTGGTCCTTGGTACAATATCCGTTCTGACACACACAGTCATACTTCTCCAATGTCCCTGGAAATGAGATGGAAGCAATTAACCATGGCATTATTAAGGACTTTGTACCAAGTCTTACAGGGTTTCCCTGGTCTCTCCCTGAAACTGTGGCCATTACTGGAAGGAGCATGTTCATTATTGCTGTTCTGGGAAGGCAGGGATGGGGTAAACAAGGGTTGCACCGGGACATTGACTGGACTGAGAAGAGGCGGATGGTCAACCTGGAAAAATGTGAAGTGATTCCTTTTGGAAGGTTGAGTTTGAAGGTGGAATACAAGGTTAATGACAGGATTCTAAAGCATTGTGGAAGAACAGAGGGATCTTGAGTCCACGTCCATAGATCCCTCAAAGTTGCTGCACAAGCTGATAGGGTAGTTAGCCTTCATTAGTTGGGGGGGGTTGAGTTCAAGAGCTGCGAGGTAATCTTGCAGCTCTGTAACATCCCGGTTAGACCACACTTGGAGTGTTGTATTCAGATCTGGTCATCTCATTATAGGCACGCTGTGGAAGCTTTATGGAAGGTGTAGAGGAGATTTACCAGATTTCTGCCTGGATTAGAGAACAAGTCTTGTGAGAGAAAGTTGAGCGAGCTAGGGCTTTTCTTTTTAGCGTGAAGATGGGTGAGAGGTGACTGAATAGAGATGTATAAGACGCAAAGAGGCATAGATAGAATGGACAGTCAGAGATTTTATTCTCTGGCTGTCAAATGGCTAATACGAGGGAGTATAATTTTAAGGTGATTGGATGAAAGTTAAGCGGGAATGTCAGAGGTAAATTTTTTTTACACAGTGAGTGGTGGGTGCGTGGAACGCCTTGGCAGGTATGGTGGTTGAGGCAGATACATAAGGAACATTTAAGGGACCCTTAAATAGGCACATAGATAAAAGAAACACAGAGGGCTATGTGGGAGGAAAGGGTTAGATTGAACTTGGAGTGGGTTAAAAAGTTGGCACAACACCATGGCTGAAGGGCCAGTGTTGGTACTGTTCTATGTCCTTAACCCAGATCTGTTGATATCTACAAAAAATCTCTAACTTGACTCTACTCGGTGAAAAAGCCTCCACAAGCCTTTTCAGGTAGAGATTTCTAAAGATTTACTAACTATGTCTAAAGAAGTTTCCCCCGATTCCTCTTTGGAACACTGTCCAGGAGAGACATCAGCCCCATATCTATGCTATTAAACCCCGTATGCTTCAATGAAATCACCTCTCAGTTTTCTGATCAATGGCCAAGGCTCAACTTCATTCACCATATACATTTACATGTATTAGGAATTTGCCGTGGTGTGTTGGCATGACATGCAACAAAGAACAACATTCAACAATTATTAAGAATAAAGAATTAACTAAAAATAAATTGAGAAGGATAGGGGAATGGAATAAAATGTGCGTGTGTGTGTGTATATATATATACACACACACGTATATATACCAGCATGTATTTACAGTCTCAGCAGCATTATGAAAAGATTGCACTAACTAGCTCACTAAGTCTTCACAGACGTTTTTAATCAGTCTCTTAAACCATGCACTGTTCCATCATGTTTCAAGGAATCTTCTATAGTCTCTATAGAAGAGGTCTGTTCAAGAGACTGATAAGACAGTGGGACGGAAGCTGCCCCTGAGTACGTATGTTCAGACTTTTGTATCATCTGCCTGAATGGAGAGAGGAGAAGAGAGAATATCTGGGGTGGGTGGGGTTTTTTATTCTGCTGGCTGCTTTACTGAGACGGCGAGAAGTATGGACAGAGTCTCTAGAGGGGGGTATAGGTGCAATCCTATCCATTATTATAGAATCCAGTTGTCTAATTTTTATTTCTGCAGGCAGAAATTATATAATAATCTACAAACACAACACTTTTGATATACCTGGCTTGGACACAGAGATCAAATTTGCATTGCAGAGGAAACCTGTGCAGCACCGTGTTATCTTCTCTGGGACTTGTGATTGGTTGCATCTCTTATCACTGTGCTCATTCAGACAGCCCTTCTGGTGGACCTGCTTCCCATCCTCAATGCTGAGAGTCTGATAGCAGAAGAGGCCAAAGCACCGCTGCCCTGTGCAGCCTTCACCTTCGCACACACACTCAGTCTCCTTCGTACCTGTGAGGAAACATTGCTTTATTTATCACTTACACTGGCTGTGCAAATATGTTTTAGGTTGAAGAGGATGGGTGAGATAGGATTGGGCCAGGCTATATAGAAGCAGAAGATGCTGGAAGCGCTCAGCAAGTCAGGCAGCATTTGCAGGGAGAGAAGCAGTGCTAATGTTTCAGGTTCACGGCCTTTCATTAGAAGGTGGAAAGCTGGAAATGAAACAATGAAACACTTTCTAAGCGGCAGGGAAGAGTTGGGATGGCGAGAACGAGGAGAATGAGTGTGTTTGGGTTCAGATCAAAGTTCAAAGTATGTATATGTCACCACATACCCCGAGATTCACTTTCTTTCAGGCATTCACAGTAGAACAAAGAAATACCATAAGACCATAATATATAGGAGTAGAATTAGGCCATTTGGCCGATCGAGTCTGCTTCATCATGCCTGATCCAATTTTGCTCTCCACCCCTATCTCCTGCCTTCTCCTCATACCCCTTCATGCCCTGACCAATCAAGAATCTATCAAACTCTGCCTTAAATATACATAAAGACTTGGTCTCCATAGCTGCCTGTGGTAAAGAATTCCACAGATTCACCACTCTCTGGCTAAAGAAGTTCCTCCTCAACTCTGTTCTAAAAGGATACCGCTCTATTCTGAGGCTGTGTCCACTGGTCTTAGACTCCCCCAACACAGGAAACATCCTTCCCACATCTACTCTATCAAGGCCTATCACTCTTCAAAAGGTTTCAATGAAGTCACCCCTCATTCTTCTGAATTCTAGTGAATACAGGCACAGAGCTATCAAACACTCTTCATTTGACAAGCTATTCAAACCTGGAATCATTTTCATGAACCTCCTTTAAACCCTCTCCAGTCTTAGCACATCCTTTCTAAGATAAAAGGCTCAAACTTGTTCACAATACTCCAAGTGAGACTTCACCAGTGCTTTATAAAGTCTTAACATTACATCCTTGCTTTTATATTGTAGTCCTCTTGAAATGAATGCTAACATCGCATTTGTCTTCCTTACCACAAACTCAACCTGCAAATTAACCTGTAGGGAATCCTGCACAAGGACTCCCAAGTCCCTTCGCAACTCAGTTTTTTTGTATTTTTTCTCCATTTAGAAAACAGTCAGCCCTCTCGTTTCTTTGACCAAAATGCATGACCATAGTCTTCCAAAAACTGTATTTCACCTGCCATTTCTTTGCCTATTCTCCTAATCTATGTCCTTCTCTAGCCTCTCTATCTCCTCAAAACTATTTTCCCAGCCACCTATCTTCATATCATCTGCAACAAAGCCATCAACTCCATCATCCAAATCATTGATATATAATGTAAAAAGAATCGGTCTTAACACAGACCCTTGTGGGACACCACTAGTCACCAACAGCCAACCAGAAAAGGCTCCCTTTATTCCCACTTTTTGCCTCCTGCCAATCAGCCACTGTTTTATCCATCCTAGAATCTTTCCTGTAACACCATGGACCCATAGCTTGTTAAGCAGCCTCATGTGTGGCACTTTGTCAAAGGCCTTCTGAAAATCGAAATACCCCTGTACACAACATCAACCGATTCTCCTTTGTCTATCCTGCTTGGTGTTTCTTCAAAGAATTCTAACAGATTTGTCAGGCAAGATTTTCCCTTGAGGAAACGATGCTGATTAAAGCCTATTTTATCATGTGCCTCCAAATACCCTGAGCCCTCATCCTTGATAATCGACTCCAACGTCTTCCTAACCACTGAGATCAGACTAACTGGCCTATAGATTCCTGTCTTCTGCCTCTCTCCCTTCATTTGTGATTTTCCAGTCTTCTGGAACCATTCCAGAATCTAGTGATTCTTGAAAGATCATTACTAATACCTCTTCAGCTAACTCTTTCAGAACTCTGGGGTGTACACCGTCTGGTCCAGGTGACTTACCTACCTCCAGACCTTCCAGTTTCTCAAGAACCTTCTCTCTAGTAATGATAACTTCACACACTTCATGACCCCTGACACCTGGAACTTCTACCATACTGCTACTGTCTTCCACAGTGAAGACTGATACAAAATACTAATTCAGTTCATCTGTCATTTCATTACTACCTCTCAGCATCGTTTCCAGTGGTCCGATATCCACTCTCGCCTCCCTTTTACACTTCAGTACCTCTTTATACAACAGTATTTCCAGTCAAGTTGGCTCCTGTGTACAATGCTCCCACAGGACATCTTCTGGATTGACCATGAAACCATTTAGTACACACCCTTTATGTCTTTTACATTTGTTTTTCATCTTGAATGTGATTCTGGAATTGTTGGAGCCTGTGATTTGGAGTTTGGAGATTGTTTGGGTGTTTCATCGCTCTGCAGTCTCTCAGAGGATTCCGGGAGACAGGCAGTGTGCACAAACCTCGTGGCGAGAAGGTTGCGGGTGTCGGTGTATGAGCTGATGTTCCATTCCATTTTGCCAATGAAAGCTTCCATTGTTTGCCGATTAAAGTGATGAGGGAGATTGAAATATTGAGGTGAATGTGGAAGGTGAGTGCTGGCTGCCCGCCAATTGATCGCTGGTGGGATCGCTCTGCTGCTGGATAGGGGACAGCTTGCTGCTGTGCCCAGAGGATGTTACCTAGGTTTTCTGCTTTTTGGATATGGACTTGGACTATGGACTCTTTTTTTCAACTTTTTTTTATATTGTGTTTTTCGCCCAATCTTTCTTGTTTTTTTGTGTGTGTGTGGGATGGGGATTTGAGGGTTGATGTGCCTGTTCCATTTTTGTTTGTTTTTCTTGGTTTCATGGCTATCTGGAGAAGAAGAATTTCAGAGTTGTATACTTTGATAATAAACTAACCCTTGCATCAATGAGAAACTACACACAACACCTGACAAATAATCAATGCCTAAAGGAAGACAAACTGAGCAATGGTAAAAGATAGAACAAAAGGAGAAGGAATATAGAATATAACGTTACAGCTACAGAGAAAGTGCAGTGCAGGTCAACAGTAAGGTGCAAGGCCACAGTGAAGTAGATTGAAAGATCAGGATTTTGTCTTAATCATACAAGAGATCATCTCAATGGTCTTATAACACCATGATAGAAGCTGTCCTTGTGCCTGGTGGTACTTATTGCAAGCTTTTGTATCTTTTGCCTGATGGGACTGCAGGAGAAGAGAGAAGGTTCAGGAAGGGAGGGGGACTTGATTTTGCGAGGCAGCAAGAAGTCTAAATGGTGTCAAAGGAGGGAAGGCTGGCTTGTGTGATGAGCTGAATCATGTCCACAACTCTCTGCAGTTTCTTGCTGTCACAGGCAGAGCAGTTGCCACAGCAAGCCGTGGTGCAACTGGATAGGATGCTTTCTATGGTCCAGCAATAAAAATTGGTAAGGGTCAAGAGAGATATGCCAAATTTCTTTAGTCTTCTGAGGAAGGTAGAGGTAATGAATGCACTTTGTTGGCCATAGCATCTACTGTACATGGTTGGACCAGGACAAGATTAGGTGTGGAGAAGAAGTAAAAGTTTTGAAGGCATAAGAAAGTTTGAGTTCTGTCAACCAGGATAGATTATGACTTCTGGCTTTCACTGCAGAGAGTTGGGCTGTGCAGGGAAAGTGGTTCTCTGTTAGTAACCAGGTGACACAGAATTAAGTTAATTGTCAATGGAAACAGAGGTGGAGAAGTCTTTCCAATGTTGTGGTGCAGACTTCGCAAGCTGAAAGGAGGTCAGTAGAAATTCAGCATTAACTTTCCAAATGTGCATACCTTTCCTAGAAGGAAGAACTAAGGAGGGAGATTTACCAGTCACCGAGATTACCTTTCACACGAAGAAGGGAACAGACAAGTATCAATAGTGCATAAGTAAGGAGTGATCTCTCCGCCATCAGGGACCTGCAATGTGAGGGAAAAATATGGTTTTATTGATTGCATTTTAATGAAGGCTTTATCAAAATCAAGTTGGTATTCCCCATATTTCCTCCTCCATTACTAACTACACACCCTCCAAGGTTGCCTGAAACATGATTGGCAAAGTTTCACAGAGAGTCTGTGGAGAATCAGTACCCTTACGGTATAGGTCAAACATTAGTCACTTTCACACATATTTCTACAAGTACTTGAATCACGTCCAAGGGAACACTGACTGACCAAGCCTGAGAAATGAATGCTTCGTTAAAAGAATTTGGTGCCAACTTGTGCATATGGAAAATTATCTGATTCTCCATAAATCTCAGCAGGATCCATTACAAATTCCTAGGATAGGGACAGCTTGGGTTTGACTTGGAGTGTAGCTCCCTCTGCACTGTTTCATCACACACTCCTAGGGTCAGACACAGACCGAAGCTCCCTCTACACTGCTCCAGCATATTCTCTAACCTCGAGTTCAGGGATACAGCAGTTTTCAATGGTTAAAGAGAAAACGGCGGCTGAGAGGAAGATTGGGATTAGGGGAGATAAAGGTCACTCATCCCGGAAAAAGATTCAGAATAATGCACCCTTAGTTTCATGGATGCTTTGAGCATCTGTGATCAGAAGCCCTGATTTTCACTGGAGATGTTTGGTTCAAGGTCAGCAGCAATCCATCCCATTCTCCTGCTGTCTCTACACTTAGCCCCTACCCCCCCTATCCACAACCTGACGCCCAAGAAATATTTAGCTCCTGCTGATTGGAAAGGAGTCAGTGTGTTTGAGTGATCCATTGACTTTGGAGACCTTTGCACCCAAGTTGGTTCACACAGACAGGAGGAGGTGATTCCATACTTCCGGGCATTTTTTAATTTATTGAGATATTGCATGGAATAGGCCCTTCCGGCCCTTTGAGCCACGCCACTGGCAATTCCCCAATTTTAACCCTAGCCTACTCACAGGACAATTAACAATGACAAATTAATCTACCACCCCTATGTCTTTGGACTGTGAGAGGAAACTGGAGCACCTGGAAGAAAGCCACGCGATCACAGGTAGACACACTTACAGGCAGCGGCGGGAGTTGAAGCTGGGTGGCTGGGACTGTAAAATGTTGTGCTGCCCCACCCTATCTATAGCTGTGAGTTATCTACATACAGACCCTCCCTCAAATTTTGAGTGGAATTTCCAGATTACTATACACCGTCCCCCCATCACCCCTGTGGGAAGAGCCATTCCTTTTCCTTAATCTGAAGATGACACATGGGAAGAAAGATGTTCTCTCTGTCTACCTTGCCAGTTCCATTTGTCATTTTTACAAATCCAGTTTAATTGTACCTAAATTTTCAGTACTTGAGGGAATTCAGTTTGTATAACGTGTCTGTAATTAAATCCTTTCAGTTCTGCTAACTCTTGGATGAATCTGCCTCTCCTCACTTAAGGGCTATATCATACCTGAGGCGAGGATCACAGAACAAAAAGCAGTGGC
Source organism: Mobula birostris (assembly GCF_030028105.1). Classification (NCBI taxonomy): domain Eukaryota; kingdom Metazoa; phylum Chordata; class Chondrichthyes; order Myliobatiformes; family Myliobatidae; genus Mobula; species Mobula birostris. Next base: position 56,030,036 of record NC_092402.1, read on the forward strand.
CAGGCCCCCTATGCAACCATAACAGAGAGAGTCCAAGGGAATGAAAGTTATAGGTTCTCTTTTTCTAAAATAAAAACAGAGAACACCAGAAACACTCAACAGGTCAGGCAGCATCTGTGGAGAGAGAAATGAAGTTAATGTTTCAGGTCAGATGAAGAGTCTTGGATGTGAAATTTCAACTTGCTGAGCATCTCCAGCATTTTCTGTTCTTATTTCAGATTTGCAGTATCTGTCCTTTTAGTTCTTTCTTTCTCTCACTTGAGGATACTGCCCCCCCCCACCACCACTGTGGCCTCATTTTCATCCATGGATAAAAATCAAAAGTCAAAGTAAATTTGTTATCAAAGTACTGTACATACGTATATTAGATTAGATTAGATTATGAGGACACGCAGTCCTCCTTTATTGTCATTTAGTAATGCATGCATTAAGAAATGATACAATGCTCCTCCAGAATGATATCACAGAAACACAAGACAAACCAAGACTGAAAAACTGACAAAGACCACATAATTATAACATATAGTTACAATAGTGCAAAGCAATACCATAACTTGATAAAGAACAGACCATGGGCACAGTAAAAAAAAGTCTCAAAGTCTCTCGAAAGTCTCATCATCTCACGCAGGTGGTAGAAGGAAGAAAAACTTTCTTCCTGCCATGAGCTTCCAGTGCCGCAAACTTGCCGATGCAGCACCCTGGAAGCACCCCGACCACAGCCGACTCTTAGTCCGTCTGAAAACTTCGAGCCTCCGACCAGCCCTCCGACACTGAGCACTGAGCACTATCTCTGCTGAGCGCTTCGACCCCGCACCGGCCGCCAAGCAACAGGCAAAGCCGAGGATTCGGGGCCTTCCCCTCCGGAGATTCTCGATCGCACAGTAGCAGCGGCAGCGAAACAGGCATTTCAGAAGTTTCACCAGATGTTCCTCCCTGCTTCTCACGGCTGTCTCCATCAAATCAGGATTGTGCACGGTACCTACTTACAAACACGATATCATTTCGGAGTGGCCGCGGGGTCACCATATAGTACCTTGAGGTTCATCTTCTTGGAGGCATTTACAGAAAAATAAATAAATACAATAGAATTTATGAAAACTATACATAAACAAAGACCGACAAACAGCCAATGTGTAAAGGAAGACATATTGAGCAAATAAATAAATAAATAATACTGAGAACTTGATTTGTAGAGTCCTGGAAAGTGAGTCTGTAGTTTGTGGAATCAGTTCAGTGTTGAGGTGAGTGAAGTTAAAGTGTAATAAATGTTCCTGATCCTGTGGTGTGGGACCTGAGGATCATGTACCTCCTTCCCAATGGTAGTGATGAGAAGAGAGCATGGCCTGGATGGTGGCGGTACTTGTTGATGGATGCTGCTTTCTTGTGGCTGGACTTCTTGTAAATGTGCTTATAAGTGTGGAGAGTTTTGCCTGTGATGGACAGGGCTATATCTATTCACTTTCTGTCAGCTTTTCTATTCCTGAGCATTGGTGTTTCCATACCAGGCCGTGATGCAACCAGTCAGGATATTCTCCACTGTGCAGCTATAGAAGTTCGTCAAAGTTTGGATGACCACCCTTAACACAGTGAAAGCTGTCAAAGGATTTTTTTTTAAATCTTACCAGAAAGATGACAGCAGCATACTGGTGGAGCTACTGGATTCATGTCCAGAGATCTGCCAAATCTATCCAGTGGAAACTGAGAAATTTAAATTCAAGCAATGATATAAACATGTTTGAAAATATGACTATGAAACTACTAGACTGTAATATTACAAACCCTTCTGGTTCACTGAGGTGCTTTGATGTAACAAAACTGCTGCCCTTATCTGGACCCACTTAGGCCTATAAGTGACTCCAGGCCTGTTTGATTCTTTACTATTTCTTCAGTTTCAGGGCGATTATAGCTTCAAGTAGAGGCAGGAAAACTTGCATTGTTTTCTCTGGAGCATCAGAGGCTAAGGGGAGATCTGATAGAAGCTTGTAAAATTATGAGGACAATAGATTCCCTCTTCTCATTGCCACCATTGGGGAAGAGGTACAGGAGTCATACTTAATGTTTTAGGAACATCTTCCTCACCTCTGTCATCAGATTTCTGAACAGCCCATGAATGTTACCTCACTGTTCCTCTTTGTTTGCACTGTTCATTTATTTAGTAGCTTATAGCATTTTAAAAAATGTTTTTGCTGCCTCAAAACAACAAATTTCATGACACACAAGACAGTGATAATAAACATAATTCTGATTCAGAGATGTAGACAGTCAGATTCTTTTCCCCAGGATAAAAACATCAAATATTAGGACATAAGTTTAAGATGAGAGGTTGGAAAGATTAAAGGAAATGTTTTTTATACAGAGAGTGATAGGTGTGTGGAATGCACTGCTGAGGGTGGTGGTGGTGGATAGTGGTGTTTAAGAGGCTTTTTGACAGGAAATGGAAGGAAATGGAAATGGACGGAGTCTCCTATATGCAGAGAATGAAGGGACATAGATCATGTGCAGATAGTATAGACTTAGTTTGATTTAGAATGGGGTTCAGCACAACATGATGGGGGGAAATGGCCTGTTCCCGTGCTGTACTGTTCTATGTCCTATGTTGTAGTTAGGAATTCTGACCTTGTCAATATCCCTTGGATGAAAAAATAACAACAAAAAATTCCTCTAAGCCCTTTCTCCCACAAGCAGTTTCCAAGATGTGCCCTCTGACTGACTTGGCTGGGAATGCTTTGGAAAACTCCACTCCATCTCCGAGGCCCGTGTCTGCAGGTGAAGTCATCACAGAGGTGAATGGCTTACTGAAAACTTAAACAGGAAACAGATGCTTTGCGATTAAGAGACAAGAGATATGGTAATAACAGGAAGTGCCCTGGTCAAGCTTTGCGTGCTATCACCAGCTGCTTCCCAGTCCTATTGTTTGATTACTGGGAAGGTCCACACCTTTTGGAAGCAGCAATATACTTCTGTTCATTGACATTATCAGAATGCAGTGCAATATTTCACAGTGTTGAAAATAAACTGATATGGTGGATCAAGTAATTTGTATGTTTCCTGATAAGAGGCTGCCAAAAGAACAATCAAGAATCTGATAAACCACGCTGTGAGGTCGGGAGCGGTGATGTAACTGGATGCACGCAGCTTTAGCTTGCGTTTACACTGGATGGACTGATTTCCTAATGGCTTCTGCAGGATTGGCAACTGTCCCCAGCAACCCAATATCATGTGAATCGGTGCCAGCCTTTGCCATTCTTGCAGGGGAGTGAACAGACAGGAGTCATAGAGTCATAAGGAGTTACAGAAACACCCTGTGGCACAACCTGTCCGTGCTGGCCAAAATGCCAGTTCAAGTTTGCCTCATTTGTCTGCATTTGCACCATATCCCTGCAAGCCTTTCCCATCCCTGTACCTGCCCAAGTGCCTTTTAAATGTTGTTAATGTACCTTGCCTCAACCACTGCCCCTGGCAGCTCATGCCACATACCAACCACACTCTGGGTGAAAGAGTTGCCCCTCAGGGTGCCCCTGCTAAACCTATGTCATCTAGTTCCTTTGCTGCCATGATGAGGCCTCTCTCCGGTTGGAGGAGCAACACCTCATATTCCATCTGGGTAGCCTCCAACATGATGGCACGAACATTGATTTCTCTAACTTCCAGTAATTTCTGCCCCGCCGCACTTCACTTTTTTTAGTGGCCAGATGGGTTTTTACAATAATTCTGTTGTTTCACTCTTAGCATTAGCGAGGCCTTTTAAATTACTTAAATATAATGTCCCCAGTTGAATTCACACCTCCAAAACCATGTTCCAGGTCTCCCTATACTAGTCTAGCACCAACTTTCTCAACATGCTCACTTCAAATATCCATAACGATGAAATGGAAAAGACTACAGTGAGTGCAAAGGCTGCTCTGTATATATATGGGGAAGTTAGGGGAGAACACATACCAGAACTGATTGCAGTGTCAGGGGTGGAAAGGATGAGCAGCTTCAAGTTCCCAAGTGTCAACATCTTGAAGGATCTATCCTGGGCTCAACACATCGATGCAATCATGCCAGCAGCTCTACTTCATTAGGAGTTTGAGGAGATTTGGTAGGTCACCAAAGACTCGAGCAAATTTCCACAGCTGTACCGTGGAGAGCAATCTGACTGGTTGCATCACCGTCTGGGGTGGAGGCTCCATTGCGCAGGATCACGAGAGGCTGCAGAGGGTTGGAAGCGCAGCCAGATCCACCACAGGAACGACCCTTTCCACCATCAAGGACACCTTCATGAGATGATACCTCAAGAAGGAGGCATCCATCATTGAAGATCCTCACATTCTGGGACATGCCCGCTTCCCATTACTGTCGTTGAGAAGGAAGCACAGCAGCTTGAAAATCCACACTAAAGGTCTCAGAAGCAGCTTCTTCCCCTCCACCATCAGATTTCTGAATGGCCTATTAACCCATGGATTCTACCTCACTATTCCTTTTTGAAATCACGTATTTATTGTTGTAATTCATAGTCATTTTATGTTTTTGACCTCTGCTACCACAAAATATCCAATTCTGATATTCTGTCGGAAGAACTGAAACTCAAGTACTAAAGTTTCTCGTTTAGTCACGAGTTCAGTGAATAATCTGGAGTAATACCAAGTCATTTCCAGACACAGAAACGATCCTGTACATCATCTGGAAGGTTGCTAAACCCAATTGATTTCTACGGCAGTCTTTTGCAAACATAGTATCATCTTTATAAAGGAAATGGTACAGTAACTATGATGCTCTGTGCAGATGTGGAAAGTGTTCACACATTTCGTCTCAAAGTAGGAAAGCGACGTAGTGTATTGATCAATAATGCAAAACTGAGTCATATAGTCATATAGTGTGCCCTGCCACTAGACCACACCAGAATAAATTCCAAACTCTTGTTTAAGTTCCTAGCTTCCTACAGGTAACAGTGCGATTAGATCTCACCAGCATGACCAGATGCATTACAGCAAGCCCCTGTCTTGTCTGTTAGTCTAGCAATCTGTACAAAAAAGACTTGGACGGATATGAACTCATGAATGTAGTTAAGTCAGAAAGAACAGTGGCCAAACGTAGGCTGATTTTGGACACGTTAAAAAAAGTTCATTGTGGATAATGAACATGCTTTGAAGGATTTAGACATATTGGATTACAATGCACAGAATAATGATGGTAAAAACAAACAGATAAAGACGAAGAGAGCATGACTGGTAAAGCAACCTCTATGAGACAGTGAAGACACTATATAGGGTGCTCACTGATACCTCCTGTAACTAATAAAGTGGCCACTGGGTGTACGTTTGTGGTCTTCTGCTGCTGTAGCCCATCCACTTCCAAATTCGATGTGTTGTGCGTTCAGGGATGCTCTTCTGCACACCACTGTTGTAACACGTGGTTATTTGAGTCACTGTCACCTTCCTGTCAGCTTGAACCAGTCTGGCCATTCTCCTCTGGCCTCTCTCATTAACAAGGCGTTTCCACCCACAGATCTGCCACTCAGTGGATTTTTTTTTCAATAGTTCAATGGTTATTTAGTATCAGAGAATGTGTACAATATACAACCTGAAATTCTTGCTCTTTTCAAACATCCACAAAAACAGAAGAGAACCCCAAAGAATGAATGATTGCAAAATGTTAGAACCCCAAAGCCCCCTCTCCTGCCTCCCACGCAAAAGCAGCAGCAAGCATCAACCCCTCCACCCCACCTACTTCAGCAAAAAGCATCGGCACCCATCACCCGCCAAGCAAGCACTACAAAAGCCCCCAAAGGGAGACCATGATCTGCAGTCCAACAAAAGCTAATTGTTCACCCAACAATTTGACGTGCCACAGGCACAAGAGACAGAGAGGTGTCTTTGTCACACCCTTTTCACAGTGAGAAGGAGACCAATAAAACAAAAGAGCTTGCTTATTATGATGTTACAATCTGCTGGGTTGCTTTTATTCCAACTTCTCCAACTCAAGAATTGGCGGTAAATGCTCCTGCACCATCGAGGGAGAGAGAGGGAGAGGGAGGGGGAGGGGGAGAGGGAGAGGGAGGGGGAGGGAGAGAGGGAGAGGGAGGGAAGAGGGGGAGAGAGAGAGAGAGAGAGAGAGAGAGAATCCGCTGTTCATGATGTTCTGCTTCTCCTGCAACACCTCAGTCAGTGACACCAGCATGGAATCGATTCATCCACAGGGCCACAGAACCTTACCTTGAAGGCGAACATCTTTCAGGCCGCTTCCTGGGGATATTGAAAAACAGCCGCACAGTAAGCTCCAGAGGTGGGAACCACCACCATAAAGATCAGTTTGAGTGCAGCTGTAGATCATGGACTCCGACTTGTCACAGACTTTGTTTCTCGCACCATTCTCAATAATCTCTAGATATTTGTGCGTGGAAATCCCAGATTAGCAGTTTCTGAGATACTCAAACCACCCCGTCTGGCATTAATAATCATTCTGCAGTCAAAGTCGCTTAGATCACCTCACATTTCATTCAGATGTTTGCTCTGAACAGAAACTGAACCTCTTGACCATATCTGCATGCTTTTATGTATGAGTTGCTCCCACATGATTGGCTGATTAGATATTTGCATTAAAAAGCAGGTGTACCTAATAAATTAACATCTATGTGTGTATATATAAATTAAAAATTGCATTGCAAAATCCTTTTCCAAGTGTTAACATAGTTTGAAAACCAAAGCAACACAAGCGCTCATACTACCCCTGGTGTATTATAACCTTCCGATATTTGAGGGGCTTTCCCACCCATTTTGACCATTCATGTGCAGGAGAGGAAGGACTCCAGCTTAGATTCTATCTCACAGAGTCTTTGTATTGGTCACTTAGAGCTTCAGTGCATCTGTCAGCTTGTATTCCTACAACGTGGAATGCACCAGTAAGCAGCTTTCTCTCATGGTCATCTCATTGGGTGGAGATAGGTGAGCAGCGGCGAGAGGCACATTGTCTCTCTACTGTGCTCTGCCCCAATACTGCCAACTATTCTTTACTGCCGATGCTGATGACCCAGAAAGTAATCTTTAATGTAGAACTTTAACTTCCTTTAATGTAGATTTCCACATTGCAGCTGTATGAAACTTTGGTTAGCCTTCAATCATTAGATTCTGCAATGGTTCTGGAGGACTGGAAAATTGCAAATGTCACTCCACTCTTTAAGAAAGAGAGGAGGCAGAAGAAAATAAATTATAGGCTAGTTAGTCTGACTTCAGTGGTTGGAGAGATGTTGGAGTCAATTGTTAAGGATGAGGTTTCGGGTTACTTGGAGGCACATGAGAATAAAGGCCGTAGTCAGCATAATTTCCTAAAGGGGAAATCTTGCCTGAGAAATCTGTTGGATTCTTTGAAGAAATACCAAGCAGGATAGACAAAAGAGAATCAGTTGATGTTGTGTACTTGGATTTTTAGAAGGCCTTTGACTAAAGGCTGATGTGCGTCAAATGTACGCTGTAGGCACGGCGTAGCCGCGTACCCTACGCTGAACCCTATGCCGCAGCCTGACGCGCACCTTTCCCAAAATGTTACTACGCGTCGCGGCAATGCAGACCGCAACAACTGTGATTGGTCTGCTTGGTAGCATCGCATTTCCTCCTACACTGCAATAGCTTCCCATTGGGTGACTGAAGGGCAGGGAAGGAACTCTGGCTGCAATGCTTTCCATAAAGCTTTACAGACCTCCGAAATTATGGAGGACTCTGTGCTTGACTCCAGTTTGTAGCTAGCTGCTACAGCCTGTTGACTTCCACCTGAAGCTAAAACTTGAATGGTGATTGCCAGTCTCTGAGTATACTGTGGGTACACTGATGCAAAATAAATGGTTGGAGACGATGAACCAAATTGTCAAATCTACCTGCCGATATCCGAAAATATTTGAAATGCATTTCCTCGTCCATGTCTCTCTGTGGCCGGATAAGCACAGAAAATTTACCTTCCTTTTGTTTCAGTTGCCATTGTTTGAAGTTTGAGTTTCTTTGTGTTGAGTTTCAACACGAAGAAACTCAACACAGTGGCATAGAAACCCCACTGCCAACTAGCATTTGATGAATTGCAGACACACCAATGCACAAGTATAAATGCTCACAATGGCGTAGGCCACGGTATAAGCTAGTATGTGCAAGTATAAATCAGCCTTAAGTGCCACACATGAGGCTGCTTAACAAGTTATGAGCTCATGGTATTACAGAAAAGATTGTAGCACGGATAAAGCATTGGCTGATTGGCAGGAGGCAAAGTGTGGGAATACAGGGAGCCTTTTCTGGCTGGCTGCCGGTGACCCATGGTGTTCCACAGGGATCTGTGTTTGGACCGATTCTTTTTACGTTATATGTCAATGACTTGGATGATGGAATTGATAGCTTTGTGGCCAAATTTGTGGATGATATGAAGATATGTGGAAGGGCAAGCAGTTTTGAGGAAGTAGAAAGGCTACAGAGGACTAAGGCAGATTAGGAGAATGGGCAAAGAAGTGACAGAAGGAATACAGTGTTGGGAAGTGTGTGGTCATGCACTTCGGTAGAAGGAATAAAGTCATAGACTATTTTCTGAGCAGGGAGAAAAATCAAAAATCAGAGATCAAAGTGACTTGGGAGTCTTTGTCCAGGATTCTCTAAGAGTTAACTTGTAGGTTGAGTCGGAGGTAGGGAAGTCAAATGCAATGTTAGCGTTAATTTCAAGAGGACTAGAACATAAAAACAAGATTTTAATGCAGAGGCTTTATAAGGCATTGGTCAGACCAAACTTGGAGTATTGTGAGTAGTTTTGGGCCCCTTAGTCAGGAAGTGGAAAGGAGTTAAGGAGCCAGTGTAGAGCACCCGTGTGGCTGTCCCCCTCAACAACAGGGATGTCACTTTGGATACTGCTGGGGGGGAGGAAAGTCACAGTGGTCAGGTCTCTGACACTGGGTCTGTCCTGCGACTCAGAAGGGAAGGGGGAAGAAGAGGCACACTGTGGTGATAGGGGATTCATTAGTTAGGGGAATGGACAGGAGGTTCTTGGCTGAGAATAACATTCCCGGATGGCGTTGCCACCCATGTGCGAGGGTCCAGGATAACTCAGATCGAGTCCTCAGCATTCTGAAGTGGGAGGGTGAATGGCCAGAAGTAATGGTCCATGTAGGTACTAATGACATGGGTGGGATGAGTGACGAGGTTCTACAAAGGGAGTTAGGCGCTAAGTTAAAGGGCAGGACCTCCAGGGTTGTGATCTCAGGACTGCTACTGTGCCACACGCTAGTGAGGCCGGAACTAGCAAGATTATACAGTTTCATACATAGATAAGGGATTGGTGTAAGAGGGAGAAAATCAGATTTTTGGATCACTGGGCTGTCTTGCAGGGAAGGTGGGACCAGTACAGAAGGGATGGTTTGCACCCGAACTGGAGGGGACTAATAAATGGCAGATGGAATACAGTGTCGGGAAGTGTATGGTCGCACACTTCAGTTGAAGAAATGAAAAGGTTGACTATTTTCTAAATGGTGAGAAAATATAAAAAATACTGAGTTGCAAAGGGACTTGGGGGTCCTTGTGCAGGATTCACTAAAGGTTAATTTGCAGGTCGAGTCTGTGGTGAGGAATGCAAATGCAATGTTAGCATTCATTTCAAGAGGACAAGAACATAAAAGCAAGGATGTAATGTTGAAACTTTATAAAGCATTGGTGAGGCCTCACTTGGAGTATTGTGAGCAGGTTTGGGTGTCTTACCTTAGAAAGGATATGCTGAAACTGGAGAGGGTTCAAAGGATTCCAGGATTGAATAGCTTGTCATATGAAGAGGACTGATGGCTCTGGTACTGAATTCACTAGAATTCAGAAGAATGAGGGGTGATCTCATTGAAACCTATTGATTGGTGAAAGGTTTCCTATGGTGAAGATGTTTCCTATGGTGGGAGAGTCTCAGTCCAGAGGACACAGTCTCAGAATAGAGGAATATCCTTTTAGAATGGAGATGAGGAGGAATTTCTTCAGCCAGAGAGTAGTGAATCTGTGGAATTCTTTGCCACAGGCAGCTGTGGAGGCCAAGTCTTTATGTATATTTAAGGCAGAGTTTGATAGATTTTTGATTGGTCTGGCCATGAAGGGATATGGGGAGAAGGCAGAGACTGGGGCTGAGAGGGAAATTGGATCAGCCATGATGAGATGGCGGAGCAGACTCAATGGGCCAAATGGCCTAATTCTGCTCCTATATCTTATGGTCTTATGATCTTATCTAAGAAATCAGGTGACAAGATAGAGATATGACTCTACCAAAGGAGATGTAAGGCACTCCTTCCCCCTGCTAGTCTGCAGGTCAGCCTTGGGAAAGGTGCAGCACCTGCTTAGCCCTGATCAGGGTCATGTGAAGCCATGGGAGCAGGTGGTGGATGGTCATATGAGCAGCTGGTGCAGATCACAAGTCCTGGTTATGCGACCAGTGTCGCCAGGCAGACAATCTCTGAAAAGTATTGATAATGACTGGGGCCCCCTGTCTTGTAAAGACACTGCCCAGGAAAAGGCAATGGCAAACCACTTCTGCAGAAAAATTTGCTGAGAACTATCATGGTCATGGAAATACCATGATCATATGACACGGCACATAAAAAATGAATCTAAGAAAATACGTGCTGGCATTGGAGAGGGTTGATGAGAATGAATCTGCATATGATAAGCTTATCATATGAAAAGTGATTGGTGGCCCTGGGCCTGTACTCACTGGAATTTAGACAAGTTGTGGGGAGTGGGGTGGAGAATCTCATCGAAACCTATCAAATATTGAAAGGCATAGGTAGAGTGGATGTGGAGAGGATGTTTCCGATAGTGAGTGAATTTAGGACCAGAGGGCACAGCCTCAGAATACCAAGATGTCCCTTTAGGACAGAGATGAGGAGGAATTTCTTTTGCCAGAGGGTAAAAGAATCTGTGGAATTTATTGCGACAGCTGGCTGTGCAGGCCAAGTCATCTGGTATATTTAAAGTGGAGGTTGATCGGTTCTTGGTTATTCAGGGTGTCAAAGGTTATGGAGAGAAGGCAGGAGAATGGGGTTGAGAGGGATAATAAATCAGCCATGATGGAATGGCGGGGAAAACTTGATGGGCTGAATTGCCTAATTCTGCTCCTTTGTCTTATGGTTTTATGGTCTTATTTGGAATATTGTGTGTGATTCTGGTCATCACATTACAGGAAGGATGTGGAAGCTTTAGAGAAGGTGCAGAAAAGGTGCACTTGGTGAGGCCGCCCTTCAAGTCCCTTTTAAATCTTTCCCTCTCAATTTAAACCTGTGCCCTCTAGCTTTGGACTCCCCTGCTCTGGGAAAACGACTGTGACCATGTCGCTCATGATGGTATAGACCTCTATCAGCTCACCCCTTGGCCTTTGACAAGATCCTAATCTTCAGTAGGGGTCATGGTGGAGTAGCGGCTAGCATAACACTATTATAGCATTTGTGACCCTGGTTCGATTCTCACCACTGTCTGCAACGAGTCTGTATGTTCTTCCCATGACTTTCTTCTGATCTCTTCCCACATTCTAAAAACGTATGGGTTAGCAGGTTAATTGGTCAGGCATGGGTGTATTTGGGGGGGAGGCACAAGCTCACTGGTCCGGAAGGGCCTGTTACTTCTAAATAAATAAATGAATGAATAAATAAGCAAGTTGGATGGATCACCCTCTGCTGTCCTTCTTACTAACACCTGGGGACTGAAGTATAAATTGGGAGAACCGTCCCTTCAACCAGTTAAGTAACAGACTGATGGGGTCCCTCTATTGGAATCGTACCTTTGCCAATATCCCAGACTCCCCCATCGCTACCCTGGGTATGTTATCGCTGTAATGCTTTCTCAGCCTGCGACCATCATTGGCCACTGCTCCATCATTTGGGGTGCTTGTTGGACATTTTGCAATCATGCATTCCATTTGCAAGTCACCCCAACCCCCCCAGATTCTGAAGCAGCCCTTGCCCGCATGCAACACAACTTGAAGAGCATTCCGGCACAGGCAAATAACATTGATTCCAGGCAACGACCATTGCCAATGAGAGAGAGCCCAACCAATTCTTCTTGAGATAAAGCTCTGAGAGTTACATTAAGGCACTCTCCACAAGAGTGTTTGATGCTTGGGAGCAACACAAAAGAGCCTTTTGTTTAAGCTCAAAAGAGTGAAGAAGAGATTTAAGTTACAAGGATGTTGCTGGGACTCCAAGGACAGTGGCTTTGCAGGTTTGGACTTAATTCCTTTGAGAGTAGGAGACTGAGAGGCGATCTTACAGAAGTGTAAAATCTCATGAGGGGGCAGACAAGGTGACTGCACACAGTCTTTTTCCTGGGGTTGCAGGACGAAGAACTGGAGGTCCCAGGTTTAATGTGAGAGGGGAGAGATTCAAGAGAAGCCCGAAGAGCAACATTTTCAGCCAGAAGTCGGTTCGTATATGGAAAGAGCTACCACAGGAAGTGTTTGAGGCAGGTACATTAATAATATTTAAAAGGCGCACGGGCAGGTACAGGGATAGGAAAGGTTTAGAGGGACATGGCCTAATATTGACAAATGGGCCTAGCTTAGATGGGAATCAGCATGGACCAGTTGGGCCAAAGGGCTTGTTTCTGTGCTGCATAACTCTATATTAAATTACCTCTTATGTTTAAACAATGAGTTTTAGTATTAGACTCTCTCATGATCCTCTATTCAGGGGATCTTCCACTCAGTGTGCTCATGGTTGTCTGAATTGAGTACAAGAGAACACTGGGACAGAAAGAAGCCATTCAGCTTGCCCCGGCTGTTCTACTAATCAGTGAGGTCATGGCGGACCCGTGTGCCATCGTTCCTAAGGGTTGCATGTATGGGTTGGAACAGGTAGAATGATAAACTTGCTTACAGCAGCATCACAGGTATGCAGGTACAGACAACATGCAGACCTTAAATTATACTAGACAGCAAAGGAAAAAAAAGACGAGCTAGATATGCCCCCTCCAGCTGCAACATGCCACTGAGCATAGTGGTAGTTTGAAATGCATTTTGAGAAGGTTGATTAGCAAGTAGGAAATGCAGAATACTTCTCACAAGGTACATGGAGACTAGAGGAGGAAATGCCCCATGCTCGATGTTCTCCGGACATTTTCCGACTATGCTTCTGTTAAAAGGTTGTTGTTGAAAGGAACAAACAGCACACATTCAAAGGATGGTGATTGTAATCACGAGCCTTAAAAAAATACAGGTGTCCTGTTGGGTAACCTTGGTTTTGAAACTTGTTTTTATTTTAAGTAGGAAATTGGGAAACAAAGCCACGTACGCATTGAGCAACTCGAGGCGCCGGGGCCACCGTGCTGCCACTGGCTGTGCCCTATGGTCTAGACATTGCGTGTGTCTTTCACTTCTTCATTAAAGTCTTGGAGCAAACAATCTTCGCCTTGAGCACAAAGTAATGAAGAGGTTTCCGCGGCAACTCGGAGACTAATTTCAGGACAAAGGGCGTGCTAGCTTACAGCCAGGAAGCTGACAAAGTAGTATTTACATTCCAAATGTTTGAACTTTATGGAACAAGAATAACTCAATTCAATCACTCAAGGTCAGAACAATTAGGAATGGATATATAGCTCTTAGCAGACAGGAGAAGACTAGGCCAAGAACAAATCTGCTTCCCAGTCGCCATTCCTTCCTTGAAAAATTACCCCTCCACCCTCTTTATCCTTAGCCAGAGGAGGCAAGACTAATGACTGATGCAACACAGCAGTTAAACAGGGAAGTTTTACACTCGTGTTATCAATTATTATGTAGCCATTGGTAAGGCTTGCTGGCTTCAGTTTGTATTTTCAGCTCAGAGACAGACTGTTCATGTGCTTTTTACTCGTCTTTTGGCAAAAAGAGATTTGATTTTAAAGAAATGTTTGGTGACTATGATACAAAATTGAGTGACCAGCCTCTGGAATGAGATCCTTCACATGAAACAACACTAGTAAAACCCCTCTTTCCTTGCAGGAGATCACACGTTCCCTTTTGCCTCATTTCTCCCCATGTTGTTACTCTTGTGTTCTTTCACCATTGAGCAGTGTTGACCAAAACAGATGAAAATGGAAAGTCCATGTCCAAATTAGGAGCTGCTGTGGACAATGTGCACTTGACAAAAGTTGTTCTCTGAGTAATTTAATCAGCAAGCTTTTATTGATTGATAAATCTTTACTAATGAGCTCTCATGGAAAGGCCCTAAGAAGTCTTTATAAGACCTTCTGAGTCCAATTCATGATGCACTTCAAGATAATGAAATAAATGATCTCAGTAAGGGATTAAATCAAAGGAGATGGAATAGTGCCAAATTTGAGTAACAGAATAGGTGGATAACAACAGGAATTCTGCAGATGCTGGAAATTCAAGCAACACGCATTAAAGTTGCTGGTGAACGCAGCAGGCCAGGCAGCATCTCTAGGAAGAGGTACAGTCGACGTTTCAGGCCGAGACCCTTCGTCAGGACTAACTGAAGGAAGAGTGAGTAAGGGATTTGAAAGTTGGAGGGGGAGGGGGAGATCCAAAATGATAGGAGAAGACAGGAGGGGGAGGGATGGAGCCAAGAGCTGGACAGGTGATTGGCAAAAGGGATACGAGAGGATCATGGGACAGGAGGTCTGGGAAGAAAGACAAGGAGGTGGGGGGGGGGACCCAGAGGATGGGCAAGGGGTATATTCAGAGGGACAGAAGGAGAAAAAGGAAAGTGAGAGAAAGAATGTGTGTATAAAAATAAGTAACAGATGGGGTACAAGGGGGAGGTGGGGCATTAGCGGAAGTTAGAGAAGTCGATGTTCATGCCATCAGGTTGGAGGCTTCCCGGACGGAATATAAGGTGTTGTTCCTCCAACCTGAGTGTGGTTTCATCTTTACAGTAGAGGTGGAGGAGGAGAGGTTGTCTAATTTAACAGATTGGGGTCTGTTAGTCAGAAAGTCCAAGGTCCAATTGCAGAGGGATGAACTGATACCAAGCTGGCGAAGTTTGGCGATCAGCTTGGAGGGGATCACAGTATTGAATGCCGAACTAAAGTCAATGAACAGCATTCTGACGTAAGAGTTGGGGCTGTCCAGGTGGGTCAGGGCAGAATGAAGTGCCATGGAGATGGCGTCCTCTGTAGATCTGTTGGTGTGATAGGCAAATTGATGGGGGTCCAGGGTAGTGGGCAGACAGGATCTCAGATGTGATAGAACCAGTCTCTCAAAGCACTTTGCAATGATGGGGCTGAGTGCAACTGGGCAGAAGTCATTCAGGCCCATGGCAGCGGAACACAACTAATTATGACACCTAATCCTTTCTTTCCACACGTGCTCCACATCCCTCCAGTCATATTCATGTGTCCATGAGCCTCATAAACACCTCTATTGTATCTGCCTCCTCCAGCCCTGGCAATGCATTCCAGCCTGTCCTGTCATCTCCTTTGAACTTTCCTCCTCTCATCTTAAACACATACCCGCTTCTATTAGACAAAATTATGTTTGAAAACCCCTTGCTAGTTTTACGCTTTACAGTCTGCATCACTCACCACGTGTGCGATCACCATCAAACCCAAGAGAATGGCTGCCCGGCCCATGTACAGAAGTTTACAATCATCATCCTACCTAGAGCAAGAAATGTTGTTCATTGTGGGTAGGTTTCTCTTGCTGTAGCTAATGACCTTGGAGTCATTGATGACCCTTGGGTGCTTACAACTGTTGACCTGTCAAAACTTTACAAGTAAAGCTGGAATTCAAGGGGCTAGGTTCCTCTTCATCTTCTTCCTGTGTGGCAAACCTGGAATGTAGAACAGGAAAAGTCATGACGTCAATATAAAATCAGTGCAAGACTCTCTTTTATCTGCCTGATTGTCCCAAGCTTGCTTTTCCACTTCGTGCAGTTGGCCTGCAGAGAACAGGGACGTGACTTATCCCAAGACTTCTCTTTCGTTCTGCAGCCGATCATCAGACGGCCAGCAGTAAGTGGAGATGTAGGAGTAATGAATTTGTTCTTATGCTGTCACGTTATCCTTTCATGCTCACAAGATAGATCAGGGCCCATTATCAGCATATAGGCCCCGGTGAACTTGTGGTTCCTTGTTTCATTGGGTCTGCCAACACCCACTCACTCACTTACAGTCCTTTTGTCACTTACCCACACTAGGGACAATTTACAGTGACCATTTAACCCCGCCATCCTGCACGTCCTTGGGATGTGTGAGGAAACCGGAGCACGTGGGGGGTGAGGGGGAGCCCACGCTGTCACAGGAGAACATACATAGAAAGCGCCTGAGGCCAGGATCGAACCCTGGTCTCTGGCTCTGTGAGTTACCGTTCCATTTGGCCTCAAGATTTGGTGATGTTCTTGTCTGAGTATCCACTGGGGCTAGGGGCTAAGTAGGTGTCTGTGTGGAGTTTGCACATTGTCACTGTGAAGTGTGGGATTCCCTCTGGTGCATCCCAAAGACATCGGTGAAGGTAATTGGGAGAATCTGGGCTAGTTAATAGGAATGTGGGAAGAATAAGATAGGATCAGTGTACAAGGATGGTTTGTATAGACATGATCATCAGAAGGGCCTGCTTCTGTGCTGTGTGTCATAGAGTCAAAGAGCACTGCAGAGCAGAAACAACCCATTTGGATCAACTAAGCCATGCTGAACTGGAATTTTGCCCAGTCCCATTAACTCGCACCAGGACCATAGCCCTCCATACCCCTCCCACAAAATGTACGTACTCAAACTTTTCTTAAATGTTGAAATTGATTCCGCATGCACCACCTCTGCTGACAGCTCATTCCACACTCTCACCATCCTCTGAGTCAAGAAGTTCCTCTTCAGCTTCCCCTTAAATATTTCACCTTTCACCTTTAACCCACGACCTCTTGGTCCAGTATCACCCAACCTCAGTGGAAAAAGCCTGTTTGCATTTATCCCATCTATACCCCCCATCATTTTGTATCATCATCATCATCATCAGGTGCCATGCCCAGTTTGAGCTTTGACTGCCATGGCCCACACACTCCTATTTCGGGTCAAGTGGATCAATTCATTGGTATTCATTTCCAGTTCTCTGGCTGCTGTCTCCATCATCATTTGTCTTTGTCTTCCTCTTGCTTTCTTCCCTTCAATCTTTCCCATAATTACCGTGCATTCTAACTCCTCTTTCCTAATCACATGTCCAATGAAGTTACATTGCCTTTTCATGATCTCATACATTATTTCTCCTTTTGTGTTTGCTCTGTTCATGACATCCTCATTAGATATTTGTTTTGTCCATGATATTCTTTGCATCCTCCTCAAAAACCACATCTCTGCTGCTACAATTCATTTTCTCATGTTACTAGATATTGTCCAACATTCTGAGCCGTATAACATAACTGGATAAACGTAACACTTCAGTACTCTGAGGTGGGTTGTCATGCCTAGTTTAGTATTGGTCAGTATACTCTTCATTCTTGTAAAGGTGTCTTTTGCCATCCCTATTCTTCTTTTGATGTCCATGTCGCACCTGCCATCTGATGTCACCCAGCTTCCTAAGTAGCAAAAGTTCTGTACTTGTTTTATGTCTTCCCCGTTTATTCTCAGCCTGCAGATAGGATTCTCCTTCTTTTTGATATCACCATACGTTCTGTCTTTTTGCAATTGATAGATAGACCCATTTTTGCACTTTCTTCAACAATTATATCAATCAAGTTTTGTAGTTCTTCCTCCGTACTTGCAATTAACACAGTGTCATCTGCATATCTGAAATTATTGATGTTTTCACTGCCAACTTTGATTGCCAAGATGTCTCTTACTTTTTGTAATATTGTTTCACTGTACACATTAAATAAACCAGGGGAGAAAACACACCCTTGTCTAACGCCTCTCTTGACTTTCGTAAACTGACTCACTTCTCCATCTATTCTTACAGCGGCAGGTTGTTCCCAGTACAGATTTCTGATTAGGCAGAGATCTTCTGAATCTAGATCTAGAGTTTTCTGTAATGCTTCAAATAACTTATTGTGCTTCACTTTATCAAATGCCTTTGTGTAGTCGATAAAACAAACAAACAAATCTTTTTGCACTTGAATAGATTGTTCTGATAGTATCCTTAACATCAATATCGTGTTTCTTGTACCTTTGTCTTTCACAAAACCACATTGTTCTTTGCTTATTTCAACTTGTATCAGCTTGTATCTTACTTTTAGCTCTTGTCATCAAAATTCTTAGAAGCATCTTGGTGATATGACTCATTAAACTTATGGCCCTATGTAATTCACATTCTATTGCTCTGGTTTTCTGAGGAAGAGTGATAAATACTGATTTTTTCATCTCTTCTGGTATTATTCCAGTCTCATACATTTCATTGATTAAATCAGTAAGTTTTTCAATTCCATAATCTTCAAGGGTGATAATTTGTTCTATTACTAATTCATCAGGACCTGCTGCCTTTCCTTTCTTCATCTTATTTATTGCATTACGAACTTCAGATTTTAAAATACTTGGACCATCAATGTTTTTCTAATTTCAGGTTTTTCACCTTGATTGTCTTCAAACAATTCCTGAATATACTCAGTCCATTTGTTCATAATCTCATCTTTTTCCATGATAATGGTACCGTCCTTTGCTTTCAAACATCCACCTGAAGAACAGAGGAGCTTTTTACTAGTGATATTCTTGATTTGTTGATGTAACCTTTTTGGATCAGTAATAGGGATTCTTTCTATTTGCTCACATTCCTGGTTTAACCATTCCTCTTTGGCTTTTTGACATAAGCTTTTAACTTTTTTATCTAAGGACTTATATTCTATAAAATTTGCTTTCTTCCGTCTCCTTTCTTCCATTAGATTTTTGATTTCATCTGTCATCCATTTATTCTTTGTGCTTTTTTCTTTTTTAGAAATCACTGACTTTGCTGATTCTACCAAGGCATCCTTTAGAGAGTTAAATTTCATTTCTACGTGATTGCTATCATTTTTAACAGATTCTATTTCTAGACTTTGAAATCTATTCCTTACTTCCATTGTAAATTTTTGTCTTAAGTTTTCTTCTTTAATTAATTGCAAGTAATCAAGGGATTGTTCAGGTTTTTGCTTCTTTAGTTTTTAAGCTTTACTTTCACATGACATACTACTGGGTTATGGTCACTATTACAGTCTGCACCTGGATATGTTTTGCATTGAGTCACTGAGTTTCTAAATCTTTGGTTTATAGTAATAAAGTCAATTTGATTTCTAATGCTATCACCTGGACTTTTCCAGGTCCACAAGCGTCTTGGATGGTTTTTAAAGTAGGTATTCATAATGACTTGATTATTCATCTTGCACCATTCTACTCATTTCTCACCTCTTTCATTTCTTTCCCCTAGTCCAAATTTTCCTACGGTATTTCTATCAGCAGCTTGTCCTACTTTAGCATTTAGATCTCCCATGACAATTACAATATCTTGAGATTTGCATCCATTCTTTGCTTGTTCAAGCTCTTCATAGAATTAATCTATATCTTTATTTGTTCCATCTGTTGTTGGTGCATATACTTGTATAGTTGCTAAATCAAATGGTTGTCCTCTGAATCTAATAAGGAGCACGCTTTCCGATATTGCCCGATGTCCTAAAACACTTTTTGCCATGTTTTCATCCATAAGAATTCAGTATAGGATGTTCCAGAAGAATAAACTAGTGTTTCATTTTGTATACCTCTTTCAAATCTCCTCTTAGTCTTCTACGTTCCAAGGAATAAAGTCCTACCCTATTCAACCTATCCCTATAACTCAGGTCCTCAAGTCCCAGCAACATCCTTGTAAATTTTCTCTGTACTCTCTCAATCTTATTTACATCTTTTCTGTAGGTTGGTGGCCAAAACTGCACATAATACTTCAAATTAGGACTCACCAATGTCTTATACAACTTCAACATAACATTATAACTCCTGTACTCAATACCTTGATTTATGAAGGCCAAAGTGCCAAAAGCTTTCTTTATGATCCTATCAACCTGTGATGCCACTTTCAAGGAATTAGGGATCTGTATTCTCAAATCCCTCTGTACTACCACACTCCTCAGTGCCCTATCACTCACTGTGTAAGTCCTAGCCTGGTTGGTCCTCCAAAAGACCTCACACTTGTCTGCATTAAATTCCATCTGCTATTTTTCAGCCCGTTTCCCCAGCTAGTCCAGATCCCGCTGCACGCTTCGGTAGTCTTCCTCACTGTTACCACAACCCCAATCTTCATGTCATCCACAAATCTACTGATCCAATTAACCACATTATCATCCAAATTATTAATATAGATGGCAAACAACAACTGACCCAGTACCAGTCCATGCGGCACACCACTAGTCACAGGCCTCCAACCAGAGAGGCAACTGTAACCCAGGTTAATTCAACCCAAAGATGTAATGTTAGAAAGTTCTACCTGCGGAGGGGTGAAAATGAGGTTTACAAATTATAAAAAAAAGAGAATTTGAAAAAAAAAGCACAGTGCAAGGGCAGGGCGTGGTGACACAGGACGGACAAGGAGAGAAGTGCATCAACAATTAGAAGCTGAAGACGTGAACTGTTACCTTTACCCTACTAATTTGAAAACCTCAGGGTGAAACCCCTGGAGGAGAGACAATAGCGATAGAAGATTTATTGAAGCTACAGCTATAACACGCAGCAGCAATAATGAGACAATATCGGCAGAGACGAGTGTAGTCGGGAATTAGTTCTGTAAGATCATACCAAGGGATTTGGTCAAGTTTTTGTACAAGTTTGCTTTTCATGGATGAACAACTATTTCATTCCAATGAACCAAGAAACAAGATGGTCAGCCACCCAAGATGAAGAATCAGAGCGGGAACGAAATGGGTAATGACGCAGAGGATTTAATATGGTTGGATGTATAAGTTTATTTTCATTTGAAGGATCTGAATTAGATGTTCTGCAAGAACTGATTATTTTTGCAAAGACTTTGATAAGTTACTGAATGAGATTTACTTTGTTTAAAAGTTACGATGTTGGAGAATTGCCATGAAAAGAGTTAACCTGTGTATATATAATTTTTGAATTTGAATTTAAACTTGTAGATATACTGCCTGGAAATGAAACTGAAGTTAACTATAATACTTGAGAATAGGAATTATATTTGGTTTTCAAACTAACTAGGGATAAGTAAAAAGGAAAGTTTAGACTGTAAACTTTTAGATAGGGAATAACACTAGATCTAATTAGTTAAAGAAATTGGAATAACAAAGGTCATTCTAATGAATATCACTGATTCTAACTAAACAGGAATTTGGCTTTTGTTGATATCTAAGATTTGGAACCTAAATAGAATGTTTGAATTTTGAATTGTTCTTACTTATGTAAATATTTTGTACATATTGTTCATTTCTTATAAACAAAGCTTATTTCCAGAAATGTGTGGCTTCTATTCACTGCCTCCTTCTGATACCTAGAACCTTCTGACGGCCTACAAGCATCTAGTGTAATTTGATTTTCTCGAAAGAGTGTGGCGATTAGCCACACGCAGTAAGACCGGTGCTACACAGGTGTTACACAAAGCAGATTGTAGCTGAAACATTCAAACTGAGAAGACCCCCCCCCCCCAGAGGAATGAGAAGAATGCAGGAATGGTCCTCACAATTAGTTTCATCTTTTCTGAGCCAGGGAGAAAAGGATCTGACTCAGAGTCTCTCCCCGAGTTGTAAACACACCTCAAAGATGCGTGCTTAGCCCACTACTCTACTCTCTCTGCACTCATGACTGTGTGGTTAGGCAAAGCTCAAACACCATCTATAAATTTGCTATTGACACCACTGTTGTCGGTAGAACCTCATATGGAGATAACGAGGTGTACAAAGTGAAATAGTTCAGCTCACTGAGTGGTGTTGCAACATTGTCAGCAAGTCCAAGGAATTGACTGTGGACATCAGGAAGCGGAAGTCCCAGGAATGTGCACCAGTCCTCATTCAGTGGTGAGCAGCTTCAAGTTCCAGGGTGTCAATATCTCCGAGGATCTATCTTGGCCTAACACATTGACACAATTACTAAGAAGGCACAACAGTGGCTCTACTTTGTTAGAAGCTTGAGGAGATTTGGTATGTCACCAAAGACTCATGCAAATTTCTACAGCTGAATGGTGTAGAGCATACTGACTGGTTGCAGCACAGGCTGGTACAAAGGACCCAATGCACAGGATCACGAGAGGTTTATAGACTTATCTGGTTCCATCTGAGGCACAACCCTCCCCACCATCAAGGACAAAAGGCTCAAGAAGGCAGCATCGATCATGAGGACCCTCATTATCCAGGACATGCCCTCTTCTGCTTCCTGCCATTGGGGAAGAGATACAGGAACTTAGAGACCCATGCTCACCAATTTGGGAACAGCTTCTTCCCCTCCGACATCAGACTTCTAGCCAGCCCAAGAACCCATGAACATGACCTCATTACTCCTTTTTTTGCACTATTTATTTATTTTGAGACTTCTTAAATTACTTGTGTATCTTTACATTGTATTGCTGCTGCAAAACAGCCCATCTCACATCATGTGGGACAGTGACAATAAACATGATTCTGGTTCTGAAGATCAAAATTTGCTCCAGTGTAGTTGATAATGAACCCATGAACACTACCTCACTACTTTTACTCTTTTTTTGCACTATTTATTGGTTTTTAAATAGATTTCTTACTGTAAAGCTGCCGCAAAAGCAACAAATTTCACGGCACATGCTGGTAATAAGCCAGATTCTGATTCTGATTCTGATTTGGAACTGTAAGACTGTGAGAAAATGAAGGGATTTCAATAGAGAAACGAATCAAATTTGGTTCAGACTAAAGTGAAATTGTCCTTTGTCTAATTAAAACTTGGTTGGAGTTGTTTCTGCATCCTCTCCCTTTATCCTTTCTCCCAAATCCCCTCCCCCAAGGCTTCCAACAGCCGAACATCCTCCTGCTTCTAATACAGGAAGAGGGATCTGACCCTAAGACACTCCTGTTGGAATTTCAGGACAGCAGGCAGGATACTGAATCCAAATGTATTTAACCTTTGTGATAATCTGAAAGGAGGCTAAAAGGAGGTTTGGAAAATGAAAAGCAACACTTTTCAAGCACATTAGCTTCGAGCTCTTTGTCGTTGGCGGCTTTGTTGTAGATTGATTAGCAGCTCGGACATGTTTGGGGTCCAGTGCTGTTTGCCCATGTCCCACCCACTCCAGAAAGCACTGGGTTTCCACTCTGGGGTACCTGGAACAATCTGGTATTGTGCCCAAGTACAGAATGCAGTGGATACAGCCCAGCCCATCACAGGCACATTCACAAAGAGCACTGCCACGAGAAAGCAGCATCCAGAATAAAGGCCCCCTACCAACCAGGCCATGCTCTTTTCTCGCTACTATTATTGGCCAGGAGGTACAGAACCCTTAGATCTCACACCACCAGGTTCAGGAACAGTTACTACCCTTCAACCATCAGGCTCCTGAAACAGCATGGATAACTTCATTCACCTCAAATCTAAACTGATGCCATAACCTACAGACTCATTTTCAAGGACTACTTACAACTTATGTTCTCAGTATTTTTTATTTACTTTTTAAATTTATTATTTGCATGATTTGTCATCTTTTGCACGTTGGATGTCTGCCAGTCTTTGTTATGTATATGTAGATTTTCTTAAATTCTATAATATTCCTTCATTTTCCTGCAAGAAAATGAATCTCAGGGTAGTATATGGTGGCATATTTGTACTTTAATAATAAATTTAATATGAACTTTGAACTTTGAAGTACCTACCTTCAAATGTAAGTGCACAGTCTGGCACTGAGGCCATCACAGCCAATCCTGATGTGACGGTTGCCTATGTTCCCTTTTTTGCGCCTTGTTGAACAGTAGTCTGGTGCACTCAGATCAAGGTGCTCACAAGATAGTTCAGTTTGTTTGCTGTGAGCCTTTTGCCTCTGTAGTTCTGTTTACAGGAATGGACCGCAGGCATGTAGGACTAATTCTCCACGAGGAGTACTAGTCGACCTGAAGCCTGATCCCTAGAACCTGATTTTCACTGGCCTGAAGGGTTATCAGTACATTACAAATCCATTGACTGGTACTTATACACTAGGAACCATTCATCCATCACTGGGGTGGCACAGTGGCACAGTGGGTAGAGCTGCTGCCTCACAGCTCCAGAGACACAGGTTCGATCCCAACCTCGGGTGCTGTCTGTGTGGAGTTTCTACGTTGTCCCTGTGACCTCGTGGGTTTCCCCTGGGTGCTCGGGTTTCCTCCCACTTCTGTAAGATGTGTGGATTGCTGGGTTAATGGGCCATTGAAAATTCTCCCTAGAGAGTGGCTGAGAGTGATAGAGTCTGTGAGGGAGGGGAAATTATCGGGAATGTGGGCTGAAGGGCCTTTGTCCATGCTGTATGAAAATCAGTAGGAAAACATGTTACTAGAACTTTCTTGAAGTGGGAGATCTCCCATAATCTTGAACGACATCAATCCCTCAGCCAATAGTGCGAAGAAAAAAGATTTCCCTGGACACTTATCTCCTCTCCAACGTGGGAGCTTGCTATGCATAAAGTCTTTACAGACCTGGTATTAACACAAGATCTTTCTGGAACATCTTATGTAAACAACTTACAGTTATCATGTTCTGAACTCCAGAGTTACTCTGATCCAAGCATAAAATTTATTGCAACTAAACATTTTTCTATTATCTGAATATTGCTGATGGTACTCTGTTTTGATGCCCAAACGTAACATTTCCCTCTATCAGGCTCTCAACATACTAGATATTATCAACCCATTGTTTTGTTTCAGTCTATGAGAGACAATGTTTAAGTTCAAATTTCAAAATTCAAGTTCAAAGTAAATTCATTTGCATTGTAACTAAATTTACTTTGAATTAAAATAAAATATACTTTAAAATTTCTTGGAAAGCATAGTATTTGCTTTCTGATTATCCACTTCAGTGTTCTCCTTGTCATCTGTGACGAAACTGATTTGTTGCACAAGCACCAGTGACACCTCACTTTTCATTCATGTAGCTATTAGTAGATTGTCTATAATTCTGGCCGGATCCCTTTTGGAGTACTGCATTTAATTCTGAGCATCACATTTTGGCTTTGACCATAAAACCGTAAGACACAGGGGCAGGATCAGGCTATTCGGCCTATTGACTCTGCTCTGCATTCTATCATGGCTGATTTATTTTCCCTCTCAACCTCATTCTTGTTCTTTCTCTCTGTAATCTTTGGCACCCTGATGAATCAAGAACCTATCAACCTCTACTCTATATATACCCAATAGCTTTGCCTCCACAGCTGTCTGTAGCAATGAAATCCACAGAATCTCCACTGAAGGTGAGCAGAGGAAAATTTAGTGGAGATAGCAGAGAGAGTGGTGAGTGCCTGGAATGCACTGCTGGGAAGAGTGCTGGCAGCTGGTACATTAGGGACATTTAAGAGACTCTCATATTGACACATGGATGAAAGAAAAATGGAGAGTTGTGTTGGAGGGAAGAGTTAGACTGGTTGCAGAGTAGGTTAAAAGGTCAGTACAACATTGTGGGCTGAAGGGCCAGTATTCTGTGTTCCATGTTAAGTAATACATCATGGAAACAGCCTTGGTGGGGTGGGGCACTAATTAAAAATGTCAGAACTTAGAGTGAAATCATGCAAGGATAGTTAATCTTTCAGAACAAAGAAAGGTAAGAACATAATTCATAAGGGCTATGAGGAGGAGTACTCTCTTCACTGTACAATAAAATCTGATCTTAGCTTTAGCTACACTTCCCTGTTTCCATAATCCTTGTCACACCTCTAAACCAAAATCTGGTCTGAAAGGCTGCACCTCCTGGATGGAAAACTGTAAACGTTCACTTCCCTCTGAGAGAAGCTACTCCACCTCCTCACACTAACCAGCTGCCCCCTTATTCTGAAGCTGTTGCCCCTGTTTCTAGATTTCCCCAGCAGGAGAGAGCTCCTTACAGAATCTACACTGTCCACTCCATCAGAACCTTACATGTTTTCATAATATTATTGTAAAATTCAGTTGTATTTCTTTTTTGTTGTAACTGCCTGCAAGAAAATGAATCTTAAGGTATTATTTGCTAAGATCTATTGATAATAAATTTACTTTGAACTTTGATCTATCATTCTTCTAAGATCCAATGGAGTAATTAGAATGATCAGGTTGTCTCCTTTCCTCACCTGGATTCACCTGTCATCTCTTCCACAACTTCTCCTCATGTCTTTACAGGGTTATCTCCAGTCACTTGTTCAGTCCAGATGAAGGCTCTCAACCTGAAACATTGACTGTCCGTTTCTCTCCACAGACTCACTCAGTTCTTCCAGGTGGTTACACTTTCCAATAGGAATGAAGTAATTGATCAATCATGGCACTCCATTTCTGGCAGACTCCCACAACAGTCCCAGCGAGCAAGGAACGTTCTTAGTGGCAGAAGATACTGGCTGGAACTCAACAGATTTTTCCCCAACATGTCACGGTCCTTTCTGAGTGAGTGGTCGAGGATAAGAGGACTGAGCCTGATCCAGGTTTTTCTTGACTCACCTTTGCTTGTGAGCAGGGTCGCCCAGGGAATCGTTGGAAGAGCAAACCCTGGCTAATTCCCCCTGGTTGGTGTCGGTCAGCTTCCTCAGTGTTACGTACCTCTACCATACAGCAATCAGTGTAGTGGCCCATTGAGCTGAAAGCATCAGAGACCCAGGATTTACACCTGGTGAGACGCAGGAGGAGCCCAGCCTGGAGTCACCCCACAGAGCCCTGAACCTCCAAGTATCAGAAGCTTCTGTCCCAAGCAACATAGTTCAACAGCGCCGGATCAAGTGGCCCCCAGCCAGCAACAAGAAAGAGTGACTCCAGTTTGATGGGGATGTAGCAAGGATCATAGAGTTGACAGCCAAGGGGGATGTTGACAGACGGCTTCAGACAATGACCACCATCACTGTCAGCCTTGCCACAGACAGGTTTGGAATAGAGGGAAAGACCACCAGATCCCAATACACGATGAACCGCAGGGCAGCCCAGATCCAGCAACTGTCCTAAGAGCTCCGGTCCCTGGCACGGCAGTTCAAGGTAGCAACGGAGGAGGAGAAACCTCCCCCCGGTTGAGCTTTGGAACTTCTGCAGGAAGAAGCTAATGACCCTGCTCAGAGCAGAGTGACACAGGAGGCGAGGGAGAGAAAGAGCCAGGAGGCGAACTGCCTTCATAGGCAATCCGTTTGCTTTTACAAAACAGCTCCTAGGGCAGAAACGCAGCGGCCGCCTTGTGTGCTCTAAAGAAGAGGTAGACCATTTCCTTCATAACATCCTGAGCAACCCTGCAAGGGAGCCAGAGCTGGGCCTCCACAGAGCCCTTACAAGCCAACCATTCCCCATAGTGGAGTTCGATGTGAGGGAGCCCACCTGGAGGGAAGTCCAGAAGGTTGTGTCTTCAGCCAGAGCCAGTTCTGCGCCAGGACCCAGCAGAGGACCCGACAAGGTGTACAAGCACTGCCCGGAGTTTCTCAAGATCCTTGGAAGACCCTGCGAGTGATTTGGCGCATGGGGACAGGGGCAGACCAGTGGAGGTACGCAGAGGGGGTCTGGATCCCCAAGGAGGAAAATTCGTCGAACCTGGAGCAGTTCAGATCCATCTCGCTGTTTAGTGTGGAAGGGAATATCTTCTTTAGTGTCTTGTCCTGCCGGATGATGGACTTTCTCCTCAAGAACGCTTACATCAACACTTCAGTGCAAAGGGGTGGAATTCCTACAGTGCCTGGGTGCCTGGAACACACTGGAGTGGTCACCAAGCTGATCAGGGGGGCGCACATGGGGAAGGGAGACCTGGTCGTGCTTTGGCTCAATCCTGCCAATGTGTATGGGTCAATACCCCACAAACTGGTGGACTTTACACTGGACCAACACCATGTTCCCAGAAAGGTCAGGGTCCTCATCATGAACTACTACGGGAACTTCAGACTGAGAGTCACTTCTGGAGCTATAACATCAGGCTGGCACAGGCTGGAGAAGGGGATTATAACCGGGTGCACAATCTCCGTTATTCTCTTTGCCCGTGCAGCGTATATGATATTCAAGGCAGCTGAGGCAGAGTGTAGAGGCCCGATGACCAAGTCTGGTGTTCAGCAGCCCCTGATCAGAGCCTTTATGGATGACCTCATTGTCACAACAACATCAGCTCCTGGCAGCAGGTGGATCCTCCAGGGCCTGGAAAAGCTCATTGCATGGGCAAGGATGAGCTTCAAACCAGCTAAATCCAGGTCCATGGTGTTGAAGAAGGGCAAAGTGGTGGACAAGTTTCGTTTTTCCTTGGATGGCCGAGAAGCCAGTCGAGAACTTGGGGAAGGTCTTCGACTGTAGCCTCAGAGATGCAGCTGCCGTCCGATCAGCTTCCAAGGAGCTTGAGAGCTGGCTCACCACGGTGGACAAGTCAGGCCTACCTGGAAGGTACAAAGCCTGGATTTACCAGCATGGCATCCTACCCCGAACTCTATGGCCGCTACTGGTATAAAGGTGCCTGTGACAACTGTGGAGAGAAAGGTCAGTAGCTACCTTCGAGGTGGCTGGGCCTACCTCGTAGTCTGAGCGGTGCAGCACCGTACGGAAGGTGCAATGAGCTGCGACTTCCCTTCAGCAGCCTGGACGAGGAGTTCAGGGTCTCCTGCACAAGAGAGGTGCTGCAGTACAGGGATTCCAAGGACCCTAAAGTGGCAGCAGCTGGCATCCAGGTACGGACGGGCAGGAAGTGGAAGGCACAGGAAGGGCTGGTGGTAGCAGAGTCCCGGCTGAGACGCAGGGCTCTGGTGGGAACAGTGTCAACTGGGTGAGCGAGGCTGGGCTCCATTTCACAACCTCGCTATGACAAGGCCAAAGGCAAGGACAGATGCCAACTAGTCCTGAAGGAAGTGCGGGCTGGTGTTGAAGAGGAGAGGAATAGCAGGATGGTGGGCATGCGACAGCAGGGAGCGTGGACACGGTGGGAAGGTGCGGTGGAGCAGAGAATCTCCTGGTCTGACATCTGGCAGGCAGAACCCCAGTGCATTAAATTTATGATCCAGGCTGATGTCTTGCCAAGCCCTGCAAACCTCCATGTCTGGGGCAAGAGTAATACACCAGCATATCCTCTCTGTCCAGGAAGAGGATTACTGGAGCACATCCTTAGCAGCTGCCCTAAAGCCTTGGGGGAAGGTCGCTACCAGTGGCGTCATGACCAGGTGCTGAAGCCAGTGGCAGAAAGCATTGCGATGGCCATGACCACCAGCAAACAAAGTGACAGAGGAAGAACATCACCTTTGTCAGAGCCAGAGCACAGCCCCTACGTCAGTCCAGACCAGCATCATCATCGGGCCTGCTTAGCACCGCAGCAGATTGGCTGCTTCAAGTTGACCTGGGGAGGCAGCTGAAGTTTCCCGACCAAATAGCAACAACTTCACTGAGGCCTGATGTGGTCCTTTCTTCAGTGTCCTCGAAGTAGGTTGTCCTCATCGAGTTGACAGTTCCCTGGGAGGACCGCATTGAGGAGGCAAGTGAGCGGAAGTGGGCTGAGTACCAGGAGCTGGTGGAGCAGTGCTGGAGGCAAGGCTGGAGGACTCGCTGTGAGCCCATCGAAGTCGGGTGCAGGGGTTTTGCCAGCCGCTCACTCTGCAGAGTCTACACCCTACTTGGCATCACTGGGGCTGGCAAGAGGAAAGCTATCAGGACCGTCACAGAGGCCGCCGAGAGAGCCTCCAGATGGCTGTGGATCAGGAGGGGTGATCCGTAGGCCAATGTTGCTGGAACACAAGTTGGGGTCTGATCAACCCTGGCTGGGTCGCCTGGGCAAGGGTGTATGATGTTGAAAGACCCGAAACACCCGATGACCCCAGGTTACATCACTGATGATGTGTCCCAGCGCATCCGCAGAATGCACCTCCAAATCCTATGTTAGAGGCATTTAAGAAACTCTTAGATAGGCACATGGATGATAGAAAAATGGAGGGCTACGTTGGTGGAAAGGGTTGGGGTGATCTTAGAGTAGGTTAAAAGGTCAGCACAAAATCGTGGGCCGAGGGGCCTGAACTGTGCTGTATTGTTCTATGTTCTATCGATCTCTTATTTGTTAACTGATTTCTG
This sequence comes from Mobula birostris, assembly GCF_030028105.1. Classification (NCBI taxonomy): domain Eukaryota; kingdom Metazoa; phylum Chordata; class Chondrichthyes; order Myliobatiformes; family Myliobatidae; genus Mobula; species Mobula birostris. The sequence goes on from NC_092402.1 coordinate 56,060,064, forward strand.
TGAGAGAAATCAAAAACAAATGGCAGATTTATTTTCAGAGGGGTATAGGCAAAACGGGGGCAAATGGGACTAGTTTAGATGGGTATCTTTGTTGGCATGGACCAATTAGGCTGAAGGGCCTTTCTCCATGCTGTATGACTCTGTGATGCATTGAATGTCTGCTGTGGATGTACAGTCCTCCTTACCCTCTAGGTGTAGACCTATCCTGGACTGATGCTCCTGAGCTATTGCTCTTCATGGACCCTGCCATCTGCTTCCTATAGCCCAGGATACAAGAGATGACAACTCTTATAACACTGAGTGTTCTACATGAACTATTCTCTTCCCTTCCTTCACTTCCCTTCAACCTCCCCTGTGGATGATTCAGAAGCAGCTGATGGTCCTGAGGATTAAATAATTGCCAGCTAAGATTGAACCATCCAGTTCCTCCTCTCCTGATGACACAGATTCAGGAAGGAGGCTCTAAATTGGCCTCTATTATCTTTGCCAAGCACGAGTCTGTAAAGTTTTCATTTGCTGTGGAAATCACAACCGAGTTCAGCTTTTGCACCTGTACTTCTAAATACAAGACAGTCAGAATCATTTTCTTCTGCAGGGTGGAAATATCAAATGCTCGAGGGAGAACCTTGAAAGCAAGAGGTGGAATTTTAAAGGTTCACAAAGCAAGTTTTTTACGCAGAGAGCTGCAGGTGCCTGGGAGAGGCTGCCGGGGAAATGATGGAAGCAGGGTCCTGAAGAAGGGTCTTGGCCTGAAACATCGACTGTTTATTCCCCTCCATAGATTCTGCCTGATCTGCTGAGTTCCTCCAGCATTCTGCGTGTGTTGCTCTGGATTTCCAGCATCTGCAGAATGTCTTGTATTTAAAGTTAGCAGATACAATTGTGGCATTTAAGAAGCATTCAGACAGTTGCTTGAACAAGCAGGGGATGAAGGGATATGGACCATCTGCTCTCAGCTAATCTCCAGCCAAGGTGAGGCTCTTCCAACTTAACCCCCAGCCGACTTTCAAGGCGCGGAGAGGAACAGCAATCAATTACAAAAATAAATAAATTGTGCAAAAACTGGAATAGTGAGGCAGTGTTCATGTGCTCATTGTCCGTTCAGAAATCTGGCAGAGGAGAAGAAGCTGTTCCTGAAATGTTGAGTGTGTGTCTTCAGGCTCCTGTACCTCCTCCCATAGTAAAAACAAAGAAGGCATGGTTGCCATGGTAACATAGCAGTTAGTGTAACACTATTACAGCTCAGGGCACTCTGGAGTTCAGTGTTCAATTTTGGCGCTGTTCTGTAAGGAGTCTCTGTTTGGAATGTGTGGGTTTTCTCCCAGTCCTCTGGTTTCCTCCCACAGTCCAAAGACATACTGAGTAGGTTAATTGGTCATTGTAAAGTGTCCCGTGATTAGGCTAGGTTAATTGGGGTTGTGGGGTGTTGCTGGGGCTGGAAGGGTTGACTCCACGCTGTATCACTAAATCAAATAAATAAATAAAATGTCACGGGTGGTGAGGGTCTGAGGTAATGGATGTCACCTTCACATTATCAACATTCATATGAAAGCCCCGTTCACATTATCAGCATTCATATGAAAGCTCAGTTTCTGTTAAAGTGATGTATGTATTTTCAATATTAACATCTTTGCTCAAACACCGCACAGAGGAATTGCAATCAAATCAAAAGAAAGAACTCAGGTTTACCCAACATTAGAATGTTTCAGGTCACTGTGTGCTCACCGACACAGTTGAAGTTATAACTACTAGATAGCTGCAGTACTGGAGGGGTGATGCTCAACATACAATAATGTGCAGGTCGTCCATTTTTAGATGAGATTGACGGGAGGACGTAAACATCTGTCTGTCAGCCTGAATTATGTGATTAAGTCTTCAGTGGGGATTGAATCCATGACCCTCAGATTCAAATTGTAGCCCACTGAGCTCTGCTTAATGCCTGGCTTCCTACTGTGTAATACCAGTGTTTTCATGCCTCTGCAAATCTTTATTTATCAGACGGTCAGATTAGCACAACATGTGTTTCTGCATTCATGGAGCTGAGTATGTCAATACTGGGAACACTGCGCACTTCTTTAGGCTGGATACCCACAGCTGGCAACAAACATACCACGTGGCAGTCTGGCTTGGACCACAGACCTCGGAAGCTGGAGGAAAACAAGCAACTGGGATGGGAAATAGTGCAAAATTTCCAAGAATTTCCTTTGAGAGAATCAGACAGGTTGTATGGAAATGTGAAAGAGTAAATTCTATGTGATCTGTGAAAAGTCTTGGTTGGATTCATTGCTTTCCATCAAATCTAGACATTTTTAATGTAGGATAACCTTCTGAGATGTTTGTATCATTTTGTGAACAGGGAATGTGGCAGAAAAATACTGTTGTGGAGAATCATATGCCGAAGACTCCAACAAATGTTAGCAGTAGTTGAGTGAGGCTTTAAATATTAGTTGAAGATTATATAAATTAATTTATTTTAAAGTAAAAGCATGTATCTGAAATTTTTTTAAAGTGACCACATGATTTATATTAAGGTGAACTGTTGTGACTTGAGGGCCCAGAGAATCTTTTACGTCCCTATTGAAGGGAGCAGTAGAATCAGAAGAACAGACCCTTAATTACGACCTTGGCCTGAAATGTTGGTTCTTTATTCCTGCCCATGGATGCTAACTAATCTGCTGAGGTCCTCCAGCGTTTTTGTGTGTTGCTCCGGATTTCCAGCATCTGCAGAATCACTTGTGTTTATCAGAAGACAGAAACAGGTTTATTATCACTGACGTACACTCAGTGGCCACTTTATTAGGTACACCTAAACACCTTGTTAATGAAAGTATCAAATCAGCCAATCACATTGTAGCAACTCAGTGCATAAAAGCATGCTGACACGGTCAGGAGGTTCAGTTGTCATTTAGACCAAACATCAGAATGGGGAAGAAATGTGATCTGAGTTACTTTGGCTGTGAAATGATTGTTGGTACCAGATGGGGTGGTTTGGATACCTCAGAAACTACTGACCTCCTGGGATTTTCAAATGCAACATTCTCTAGAGTTTACAGGGAATGGTACAAGAACAACAAAGAAAACTGCAGTGAATGGCAGTTCTGTGGGTGAAAATGCCTTGTTACTGAGAGAGGTCAGAGGAGAATGGCCAGACTGGTTCAAGCTGACAGGAAGGTGACAGGAACTCAAATAACCAGGCGTTACAACAGTGGTGTGCAAAAGAGCATCTCTGAACACACAACATGTTGGACCTCGAAGTGGATGGGCTGCAGCAGCAGAAGACCACAAACGTACACCCAGTGGCCACTTTATTAGATACAGGAGATCCCCAATAAAGTGGCCACTGAGTGTAGCTTGACCTAATTCTTCCCTCATTCAGTCACTTCAGGGTCCAGCATGGATGCGGCGCGCACCGCCTCCGGCACTCTGGTGAATGGCCAACTCTAATGCCTCTCCCTGATTGGCTGCAAGCAGACAACAACGCAGCTTGAGGCCTAGTCCTCGCTACAACCAAGGCCGTGCATTGTCCACACCCCCCGCCCCACCGTTCTCCTACAAGAATTGGACTTGCAGCATTCCGGACTACCAATGTCTAACAGGATCTTGCGATTACAAGAAAAGTGACTAAGCTGATCACTTGCTTGTGCCCATGTATTCCCTATCTTTTAACCTACTCTGAGGTCAATCTAACCTTTCCCTCTATTTTCTATGTGTCTATCTAAGAATTTCTTAAATGTCCCTACTGCATCTGCCTCTACCACCACCCCTGGTAGTGCATTCCATGCATCCACCACTCTCTGTGTAAAAAAAAACCTCTCTCTGACATCCCCCCTATACTTCCCTCCATTCGTCTTAAAGCTATGCCCCCTCTGGTACTGGCCATTTCAGCCCTGGGAAAAAGTCTCTGACTATCCACCCAATCTATGCTTGCCATCATCTTGTATACCTCTATCAAGTCACCTCTCATCCTCCTTCGCTCCAAAAAGAAAATCCCTAGCTCACTCGACCTATCCTCATAAGACATGCTCTCTAGTCCAGACAGCATCCTGGTAAATTTCCACTGCACCCTCTCTAAATCTATTCTTCCTACAATGAGGCAACCAGAACTGAACACAATATTCAAGTGTGGTCTAACCAGAGTTTTATAGATTTGCAACATTACCTTGCAGATTCTTAAGAGGGGAAAGAGGGGTAGAGAGGTGTAGAGAGGAAGTTATGGAGCTCTTGGGGCCTTGGTAACAGAATGGCAGTGAATGTAAGAGTGATGAGTGCCAGGGACAACCAAGATGCTGGAAGTGGTGGAGTAAAAATTTGACAAGATGTTCCAGAGCTGAAAGCAATTACAGAAATGGGGATGGTGTGCTGGTATTGGGTTCTTTGTCTGCAAAGCCCAAAACTCAAAAGAAAGTTTTAAGCCATATCCGATATATTCTGGATGTCAATGGATACAGTATCCAGCTATTCTTCAAAGACTAGATTACCTCTCTATCCAGCCTCTGCAGGGAGGTCGAGCTGCCAATACCCACTATCTGAGCAGTGGGTTCCCCCTCCCTACCAAGGAGGAGATAGTTTCAGCTAACAAAATAGTTTAAACACAGTTTATTTTTAATGATACACATTTAAATTTAGACAAATAGCTAACACATATTTCACACCCACAGAGGATTTCCAATTTATGAAATATTTCCAAATTCCAAAATACTACAAAGGATTTTGCAAACACAGATATGATTCTTACAAAATAAAAGAGCATCGCACATGAATGAGTCATGCTTCCAAAACTGAAGTTTGAGGAAGGAATTTTAGTTCTGCTTTCTGCATCTTCATATTTCTGTTATTCTTCTTCTCATTCCTAACAATTCTCAACACTTCTGATAGTTATACTATTTTCTACTAGATGACATAATCTGCATATGTTTTCTAGATAACTTTGCTAGGACAAAGTAACTCACACAGATGGTCCAATAACTTCTGGTCCAAAATAGTGCAAATAACTTAGCTGTAGATGCCTGGTTTAATATAGGCCAATTACCATAGCCTTCAGTGTCTTGCATTTGGCTAATGCAGAAAAGAATAGTCATGGTTGGTTCACTTAGTAAACTACATATCTTAGCTAGAAGCTCAGGTGTCCTTTTGACTTCAAACAGATGACTGCTTGCAATTTCTTTAAGATATCAGTGGGTGGGAAGTTGTTGGAATTGATTGTTAGGGATGAGATTACGGAGTACCTGGAGGCACATGACAAGATAGGCCAAAGCCAGCATATTTTCCTGAAAGGAAAATCCTGCCTGACAAACCTACTGCAATTCTTTGAGGAAATAACAAGCAGGGTATACAAGGGAGATGCAGTGGATGTGGGGTGTACTTGGATTTTCAGAAGGCCTTTGACAAGGTGCCGCACATGAGGCTGCTTAGCAAGATAAGTTCCCATGGAATTACAGGGGAGTTACTAGCATGGGTGAGCATTCGCTGATCAGCAGAAAACAGAGAGTGGGAATAAAGGGATCCTATTCTGGCTGGCTGCTGGTTACCAATGGAGTTCCACAGGGGTTGGTGTTGGGACTGCTGCTTTTTACGATGTATGCCACTGATTTGGACTATGGGATTAATGGACTTGTGGCTAAATTTGTCGATGATAGGTGGAGGAACGGGTAGTGTTGAGGAAACAGAGAGCCTGCAGAGAGACTTAGATAGTTCAGGGGAATGGGCAAAGAAGTGGCAAATAAAATACAATGTTGGAAAGTGTATGGTCATGCACTTTGGTGGAAGAAAATAATAAAGACTGTTATTTAGATGGGGAGAGAATTCAAAATGCAGAGCTGCAAAAGGACTTGGGAGTCCTTGTGCAAGATACCCTAAAGGTTAACCTTCAGGTTGAGTTGGTTGTGAAGAAGGCGAATGCAATGTGGGCATTCATTTCTAGAGGTATAGAATGTAAGAGCAGGGATGTGATGTTGAGGCTCTATAAGGCACTCATGAAACCACACTTGGAGTACTGTGTGCAGTTTTGGGCTCCTTATTTACGAAAGGATATACTGACATTGGAGAGGGTTCAGAGAAGATTCACGAGAATTATTCCAGGAATGAAAGGGTTACTGTATGAGGAACGTCTGGCAGCTCTTGGACTGTATTCCCTGGAGTTCAGGAGAATGAGGGGGGATCTCATTGAAACATTCTGAATGGTAGAAGGCCTGAACAGATTAGATATGGCAAAGTTATTTCCCGGTAGGGGAGTCCAGGACAAGAGGGCACAACTTCATGATTGAAGGATGTCCATTTAGAACAGAGATGCGGAGAGATTATTTTATTCAGAGGGTGGTAAATCTGTGGAATTTGTTGCCATGAGCAGCTGTGGAGGCCAAGTCATTGGGTGCATTTAAGGCAGAGATTGATAGGTTCTTGATTAGCCAGGGCATCAAAGGGTATGGGGTAAAGGCAGGGGAGTGGGGATGACTGGAAGAATTGGATCAGCCCGTGATTGAATGGCGGAGTAGACTCAATGGGCTGAATGGCCTGCTTCTGCTCCTATATCCTATGGTCTTAAGAACTGAAGACTGGTTGAAGGAGTTGAGCGAGGAATATTTATTAGAAGTTTAACTTTGTCATAAAACAGCTCTGATCTTTTGGAAAGGTTGTCCTGCTGCAGTAGGAAGCTGAGTTTAGCAAAAAAACCCTCTCAGACCCTTGAAAGTGAATATCCATTACAATGTGTGAATTCACAGAGGAGTTTTGGGTATGAGAGTCAGTGCAGGTCAGTGAACACTCAGTTGATGATGAAGTTACTGTAACTATTTGGGTTCCATTTAGAAAACACAAAGTATGCCAAAGAGCAGCTTTAGTGATTGTGCCATAGAAATGCCGAAGAGTAATTTTTTCAGCTATATTTTAAACAAACAGCCAGTTTCATGTTAATTGAATCCATACAGTTTCTGTGATATCCTCCACCCCAATCCTCCAAGAAGAGAATAAAAATGACTCATTAGGAGAACTGAGTTACTTTTGACACATATTCACATGTATGAGTCAATACGTTAGTAACACAATTTCTGTCATGGGAATTCAGTTCCCCTTTGATCTGAAGTCTGGCTGTCCTCTCATGCAGCCAGCACATGCACAAGACATTAAGGGACGGTGGACAGGCCACTACAGGCTGCTGCTGTGTCCCTCCGTTGCAATTTGTTCAGCACCGTAGGGTGTTAGGAACTGACTTATTTTTGGCTGATCGCAAAACCCTGCATTTCTGGGAAGCTGAGAATATTAGCATAAAGCTGCCAAGTTTGTTTCTTGGCAGCTATAAAGAATGAAACTGATTCTCTCAAAGTTTTTTTATCTTTCACGTGAAAATCGGCTGAGGGTTAAGTTGGAGGAGCCTCACCTTGGCTGGAGATTAGCTGAGAGTAATCTTGTCCCTTCGATCAGTTGCACCAAAGGCTTCCCGACACTGACACCATCTTCTCATTCGTTGATGCATGCACAAGTCAGACCTCAGTGACTATGAAAGGTCTGTGCCCTCCTCAAGCCCTTCAGCCTTTGTACGGCTAAACTGTCGCTGAACTTCCTCTTTAGTAAAATCTGGAGCACAGGATGTGGTGCTGACAGATCCTGGTTTCGAATGGCAAGCTGTTTTCGTCCTGAACTTGTTTTGCTCTCAAACCATATTCCCCATTGGCACAAATTAAAAGCAGAAATCTAAATGTGAAATCCAGATTGTTCCCATGCAGTTTTGGATATTTGCAAGAGATCTTGTTTTTTGTTTTCTTATTTTCATCACAAAAGCAACCCGAAGAAAAGCCTTGGGAGGCTCTTTCGATTTGCAAGAAGGAGGAGACCCTTCAACTCCTCAGCCTGCTGCTCCACTTATGATTGCTGTGTACATTCACCTCCTGATTTCCTGACTCAACAAGGCATACACTGACACTGATAGTCCCAATTCCGTTTCAGTTCCAGTTCCATCACCCCTTGAGTGAAGCAATGTTCCTGGTTTCATTTCTGGTCATCCTAGTTCAAAACCCAAGGGCACAGCTCACATGTCCCTGATTTCCCCAGAAAGGAAATATTTTCTATGTATTGTCTTCTTCCATTTTAGACCACTCAGTTAGATTGCCACTCTAAGGATTATTGACTGAGTCTGTGGAGTCTGTTATCAGACGTTCACTGCAATGGTCTTGATGAATCTGTGCTATGCCCAGCTTCTAAGACCAAGGAAAGATTTGGTAACTGGCGCCAACAAGCCGCATGGTCCACGAGGTTCAATGCCAGCCTGAGCTGTCAATTCAATTGGCGCAGGGATGCAGAACATGTTGCAGAGGGCATAGGTTCTGGGACCGCTTCTTTTCACATTATATGCCAATGATCTGGTTGACAGAATTGATGGCTTTGTGGACAAGTTTGTGGATGATACAAAGATAGATGGAGGGGCAGTCAGTGGTGAGGAAGTAGACTGTCTGCCGAATGACTTGGACAGATTAGGAGAAATAGGCAATCCCAGCATATGTCAGAAAATTTGTTGTCTTGTGGCAGCAGTACATTCACAAAATTAATTTGTAATTAATTAATCTGTACATCAATATATTAATGCAAACTATAAGATAAGAAGTGCACATAAAAAAATTAAATAGGTAATGAAAAAGAGGGAAAAATAGTGAGGTAGTGTTCATGAGTTCACTGTCCATTCAGAAATCTGATGGCGGAGGGGAGGAAGCTGTTCCTGAAACATTGAGTGTGTGTCTTCAGGCTCCTGTACCTCATTGAAGGTAGCAATGAGAAAAGGGCTTGCACAGGTGATGGGGGTCCTTAATAATGGATGCTACCTTTTTGAGGCATTGCCTTTTGAAGGTGCTCTGGATGCTGGGGAGGATGGTGCCTACGATGGAGCTGGCTGAGTTTACAACTTTCTGCAGCGTTTTCCAATCCTGTGCAGTGGCCCCTCCATACCAGACAGTAATACAACCAGTCAGAATGCTCTCCACAGTACACCTGTAGAAATTTGCGAGTGTCTTTGGTGACATACCAATTCTCCTCAAACTCCTAATGAAAGATAACCACCGTCATGCCTCCTTTGTAATTGCATTCATATGTTGGGCCCAGGATAGATCTTTAGAGATGTTGACACACAGGAAATTGAATGCTCACCCTTTCCACTTCTGATCCCTCAACAAGTACTGGTGTGTGTTCCTTCGACTTACCCTTTCTAAAGTCCACGATCAATTCCTTGGTCTTACTAACGTTGAGTGCAAGGTTGTTGTGGTGACACCACTCAACGAGGTGATTTATCTCACTCCTGCATGCCTCCTTGTCACCATCTGAGATTCTGCCAGCAATAGTTGTGCTGTCAGCAAATTTATAGATGGCATTTGAGCTGTGCCTAGCCACACAGTCGTGGGTACAGAGAGAGTAGAGCAGTGGGCTCAGCACACATCCTTGAGGTGCACCAGTGTTGACTGTCAGCGAGGAGGAGATGTTATTTCCGATCGGCACAGAATGTTGAATAGGTTAAGACTTTATTTACTGGAGCACAGAAGAATGAGGGGAAATTTTATGGAGGTATACAAAATTATGATGGGTATAGATAGAGTGCATACATGTAGGCCTTTTCCCCTCATTTTGGGTGAGAGTAGAACTAGAGGTAACAAACATCAAAGCTGCTGGTGAACACAGCAGGCCAGGCAGCATCTCTAGGAAGAGGTACAGTCGACGTTTCAGGCCGAGACCCTTCGTCAGGACTAACTGAAGGAAGAGTGAGTAAGAGATTTGAAAGTTGGAGGGGGAGGGGGAGGGGGTGATCCAAAATGATAGGAGAAGACAGGAGGGGGAGGGATAGAGCCAAGAGCTGGACAGGTGATTGGCAAAAGGGATATGAGAGGATCATGGGACAGGAGGCCTAGGGAGAAAGACAAGCGGGGGGAACCCAGAGGATGGGCAAGGGGTATAGTCAGAGAGACAGAGGGAGAAAAAGGAGAGTGAGAGAAAGAACGTGTGTATAGAAATAAATGACGGATGGGGTACGAGGGGGAGGTGGGGCATCAGCGGAAGTTTGAGAAGTCAATGTTCATGCCATCAGGTTGGAGGCTACCCAGACGGAATATAAGGTGTTGTTCCTCCAACCTGAGTATGGCTTCATCTTTACAGTAGAGGAGGCCGTGGATAGACATGTCAGAATGGGAATGGGATGTGGAATTAAAATGTGTGGCCACTGGGAGATCCTGCTTTCTCTGGCGGACAGAGCGTAGGTGTTCAGCAAAGCAGTCTCCCAGTCTGCGTCAGGTCTCACCAATATATAAAAGACCACATCGGGAGCACCGGACACAGTATATCATCCCAGCCGACTCACAGGTGAAGTGTTGCCTCACCTGGAAGGACTGTTTGGGGCCCTGAATGGTGGTAAGAGAGGAAGTGTAAGGGCATGTGTAGCACTTGTTCCGCTTACACGGATAAGTGCCAGGAGGGAGATCAGTGGGGAGGGATGGGGGGGACGACTGGACAAGGGAGTCGCGTAGGGTGCGATCCCTGAGAACTAGAGGTCATAGGTTTAGGGTGAAAGATAAAATGTTTAAGGGGAAACTAAGAGGAAACTTCTTCATTCAGAGGGTCATGTGAGTGTGGAACAAGCTGTCAGTGTAAATGGTAGATGTGGGTTCAATTGTCGCACTTAAGAAAAGTTTGGATAGATGCGTGGATAGGAGGGGAGGCATATGGTCTGAGTGCAGGTAAATGGGATGAGGCAGAAGATCAGGTTGGCATGGACTAGGTATGCCAAGGGGCCTGTTTCTATGCTGTAGTACTCTCTGACCATGACTCCATTGAAAAAGTGGCCCCGTTTCTTTTTGGTGCGATCCATGAAACCGAGACAGGAAAAAATCCTGAACAGTTTGCTTGTGCCACCATCTATCACAAATGCAATGCATTTACAGAGCAGGAGACACAAGAGACTGCAGTCGCTGGAATCTGGATCAACACACAAAACACAGGTTAGGCAGTATCTATAGAGGGAAATAAACAATCGATGTTTCAAGCTAAGACCCTTCATCTTCACTGGATGAAAGGTCTCAGCCTGATGAATCAAGTGCCCATTTCCCTCCTGAACCACTAAGTTCCTCCAGCGTTTAGTGTGTTGGGTTGTCCTTATGCTGGAGAAAGGATATACTTGGATCTGAGGGGGCACAATGAAGACTTGCCAGTGTGTTTCTCAAGATGCACTTGGCATTGTTCCACGAGGATAGGTTGGGAACCTATAACCTTTAGAGTTCAGAAGAATGAGAAGTGATGCCTTTGAATCCTACAGGATTCCAAAGCCAGTTTGCTAATTGGATTTAGAAATGAGGAATGTTAATGTAAGTAAAAGAAAACAATTATTGAAACACTCAACAGGTCAAGCAGCATCTATGGAGAGAGAAACAGTTGATGTTTCAGATCAAAAGGCTTTTAACTTGTAATGCTAACGCTGTTTTTATTTTTACCTCTCAACATGCACCAATGTCATCATGATTCTTTAAGTTTATTTTGTCATGTAAGATACGTCTAATTTATGCCAATTTAAGTTTATGTTAACTTACACTCACTGGCCACTTTATTAGGTACATCTGTGCACCTGCTCATTAATGCAAATATCTAATCAGCAACTCAATGCATAAAAGCATGCAGATATGGTCAAGAGGTTCAATTGTTTTTCAGACCAAACATCAGAATGGGGAAGAAATGTGATCTAAGTGACTTTGACTGTGGAACGATTGTTGGTGCCAGATAGGGCATCTCAGAAACTGCTGATCTCCTGGGAATTTCACGCACAACAGTCTCTAGAGTTTACAGAGAATGGAGCAAAAAGCCAAGTAAAATCATCCAGTGAGTGTCAGTTCTGTGGACGAAAATGCCTTGTTAATGAGAGAGATCAGAGGAGAATGGTCAGACTGGTTCAAGCTGACAGAAGGCGACAGTAACTCAAATGACTACGTGCTACAACAGTGGTGTGCAGAAGAGCATCTCTGAATGTACAACACATCGAACCTTGAAGTGGATGTGCTACAGCAGCAGAAGACCATGGACGTGCACTTAATGGCCACTTTATTAGGTACAGGATTAGGCAATAAACTTAAACTTTGAAACTTGAACTTGGGATTTTGTTCTTCAGAATTGTAGATGGTGGGAGTTAATTGATGGGAATAGACACGCATTATTCAGCCCTTAAAAACTGTGTGGTAATAGTCAGTGCAATCCCATGGCTCTGTAGTTTCTTGGAGTGATCTAGTATTATGGTAGTTTATACATCAGGAATTGATTGGTATAATTTGGTCCAATGGAGTTGTATTCAATGGGAATGATTTGGTCCTGTGGTAATGTTCACAAAGGGATTCAAAGCGTGTCCTTTGGTCCCTTAGAATTCATTTAATGGGAGTAAATGAGGCAGGAATTAAAGTAGTAAGAATAATTAAGAAATTGTATGGAAGTGGGAGTGAAGAGGAAGTGATATGTTGTGCTGGAATGCTCCATAAAGGTCACAGATGACAAATGATTTTGTCCACTGGGATCTGTGACTCAATCAGCTTTACAGTTTGATCAGTGATTTGGTGCTTGAACATTTCGGGAAACAATAAAACAATGACAAAACACATGGATCACCCGCCCTTCTTTTTATGACAGGGTCTGCAGCCTCAGAAAACTGGGATCTTTGATTACTTTTGGATATAAAACACAAATATCAATGAGTTGATAAGTTGGTGGTCTTGGGAAGCATCAAGTGCTTAGCCCTGTAAAAGATATTTCTTGCCCTCATTGTATATGAAATAATGACAAGGCTTATGTTTTTGACTTCATACAGCAGGATCTGTATCATTTTGCTTTTGAGAATGTTGATGTCTATGCAGTCCAGCCTACCTGCCCAAGTGTTATTTTAACAGGAGCTAACAGAGCTGACTGCATTTGTAAAGGGCCCCTGGTTGAGTGTCATTATATTCTGAAACACCTAACTTCTGTGTGAAGAACGTAGAAACCAAAGTTCTAGGTCATTAATCTTTATCACTTCGCCTGAAAAACTTTGAATGTTACACACATTATTGATAATTGTGATACAATCTTGTTGCGAGATTGAAGACACAAGAAACTGCAGATACTGGAATCTAGAGTAACAAACTTCTAGAAAAACTCAGCAGTTCAGGCACAACCATAGAAGAAAAAGCACAGTTGAGAACTGAAATGTTGGCTATACTTCTCCAAAGTGTAGACTGAATGGCTGGCAATTCATTGGGTTATACTTAGTGCCCTGTCCTGATTTCTGTCTTGTTATCAACCCTGGCTTGACTTTCCCTTCTGTTCCAACAGTCAGAATGACTGCAAGCCCACTTTGACCTGGCGATGGCAAACTTAGAGACATTCAGTCATGTTAATAATCTTCAAAGCCCAAGTCCTTAAACTCCTTCACATGAATGGTTGTGAAAATTTGAAACACTCTCTCCTCCAAAAAATAATCTGTTGAGACAAGTTTCAAAGATGATATTGATTGGTTTGAAGGCTGTGGGACCTGTAGTGGATAGAATCAGAATCAAGAATCGAGATTGTTTAATGTCATTTCCAGTACACAAGTGTGAAGGAGAACGGAATAATTGTTACTCCAGATCCGATGCAGCACAAAAAAAACACATTAAGATAAGGGACAATAATAAAAAAACACAATAACTACAGATAGCTCGTATACTGTATATAGATTGATTGTATGCCCATAAAGTGACGCTGGACACAGGAGTGTCTGTACATAAGGTGACTGACAGGAAATGATAAAGTAGTGGTGGGTGGGGGTGTGGAGGGGTGGGTTAGCGAGTGGTGGTGTTGATCAGCTTTACTGCTTAGGAAGGTAACTGCTTCTGAGTCTGGTGGCCTGGCGTGGATGCTATGTCACCTCCTAACTGATGGGAGTGGGACAAACAGTCCATGAGCAGGGTGGGTAGGATCCTTTCTGATATTACAGGCTCTTTTCTGGCACCTTTCTGTATATATGTCCTTGATGGTGGGTGGCTGATGCTGGTGATGTGTTGGGCAGTTTTGACTACCTGTTGCAGAGCCTTCCTGTCTGCAGTGTGGTTTCCGCACCAAGCAGTGACATAGCTTGTTGGGATGCTCTCTACTGTGCATCTGTGGAATGCATATGGATGTGCAAAGTTCAGCTCTCCTCAGCCTCCTCAGAAAGTGAGCTTTCCTGACTGTGTACAATGTGTCTTGGGACCGTGAGGGGTTGCGTGTGATGCACACCAACTGCTTGCAGTTTCCACTGCTGTGCTGCCAATGGAAAGAGGGGTGTGGGTGGTGCAAGTTCTCCTGAAGTCGATAACCATCTCCTTTCTCTTGTTGACATTGAGGAAGAGGTTATATACCTGGCACCAGGCCTCGAGCTCTTCCACCTCCTCTCCTTAGGCCGTCTCATTGTTGTTGGTGATAAGGCCCACCACTGTCATGTCATCAGCGAACTAAATAATGTGATTAATCGGGTCTTTGGCCGTGTAGTCATGTGTGAGCAGAGTGTACAGCAATGGGACCAGCTACAGTTTAACTTAGCAGGGGAACTAATGGAGTTAATGACCTGATCCAATGATTGGATTTGCATCTTACTAAGATTATTCTGATCATTAATGTGGCTTTCTTGGATTACCTCCACTCTCTTGCAATGGGAAACTCTGTGGAACTTCATGCCCAGAGGATTCTTACTCCCACAGCCCACTCAGATTGATATCGTGCCCACTGACGTGGTTCAACATCCTGAGGTACGTCACAGGAGACTTTCAAATTTCAAAGTTCAAGGTCAATTTATTATGAAAGTATGTATATGTTACCATATGCTACCCTGAGATTCATTTCTTGTGGGCATTCACAATAGCACAAAAATACAATAGAATCGTTGAAAACTACACACAAAGACAGACAAACAGCCATTGTGCAAAAGATGACAAACTGTGCAAAATAAAAAAAAATATAATGAATAAATAATACTGGGAATCAGTGGGTGTGTTTTTTCCCATTCACTTTGAGAGCTTTTAAATGGATTAGGAACACTATCTGTTGCTGACCTTGTCAAGTTAATGGGGAGATTTCCCAGATTTATTACTGCAATGACAACTTGCTTTTGGATGGTATTTGCATTGTAAACAAAATCAGGACAATTTCTGGCATCTTAAATGAAATTAAAAAAAAACTAGACGTCGGACTCTGTACTCCCCCTCTGCATCTGGATGCTCGACTTCCTGGCCAACAGATCACAATCAATAAGGATAGGCAGCAGTACCTCTGCCATAATTATCCTCAACACTGGTGCTCTGCAATACTGCGTCCACAGCCCGCTACTACATGCTCTTGCTTTGCCCCTCATGACAGGCAGAGGATACAAAATAGCGAGGGCAGGTACCACCAGACTCAAGGACAGTTTCCATCCCGCTTTATTAAGACTCTTGAATGGGCCTCTTATATGGGAAATGATGCACACTTGACCTCCCAATCTACCTCGTCATGACCTTTGCACTTTAGTTGTCAACCTGCACTGCACTTTCTCTGTAACTGTACCACTATATTCTGCCCTCTGTTTTCCTTTGTACTACCTCAATGTATTTCTGTATGGAATGATCTGTCTGAATGGTACGTAAACAAATACTTTTACTCTATGTGACAAAAATAACCAATGCCAATAGCACAACACCATAAGATATAGGAGCAGCATTAGACCATTTGGCCTATTGAGACTGCAGCAATCATGGCTGATTTTTTGGTTACTGAACCCCATTCGCTCATCTTCTCCCTGTAACCTTTAACCCCCTTACCAATCAAGAGCCTATCAATCTCTGCCTTAAATATGCCCAATGGCTTGGCCCCCACAATTAATTCCACAGATTCACCACACTCTGGGTGAAGAAATTCCTCCACGTCAGTTTTAAAGAGACGTCCCTTTATTCTGAGGCTGTGCTCCCAGATCTTAGACTCTCCTACTAGTGGAAGCATCCTCTCCACATCCACTCTGTCCAGGTCTTTTAGTTTCAATACGATCCCCCCTCATCCTTCCGAGCTCCATCAAGCACAGGCCCAGAGACAACAAACACTCCTCATATGTTGAACCTTTTGGTCCTGGGATCATTCTTGTGATTATGAATTATTCACTTTTAAAGTACTCCACCAGCTGTTTAACAGTTTTGGGATGTTGCATGCCCTTCATTAACATTGCAAAAAACATTCCCAGAAACGGTCCCCAGATGTAATCTTCCCACACTTTCAGAATGTGCCTACCAGTGGACATCTACACCTGATATGCACAAGGACTAAGAGGCTCAAGGAAGCAAGTTTCCCAGAATCTCCAGAGTACTCAACCCAGAGTTTGACCTGGAGAATTGAAGAGTGATTCACTTTGGAAGGTTGAACTTGAAGGTGGAATACAAGGTCAATAACAGGATTCTTAGCAGTGTGGAGGAACAGAGGGAACTCGGGGTCCACGTCCGCAGATCCCTAAAAGTTGCCGCATAAGTTGATAGGGCTGTTAAGACGACGTATGGTGTGTTGGCCTTCACTAGTCGGGGGGATTGAGTTCAAGAGCCGTGAGGTAATCTTGTAACTCTATAAAACTCTGGTTAGGCTACACTGGTCACCTCATAATAGGAAGGATGTGGAAGCTTTAGAGACGGTGTGGAGGAGATTTACCAGGATGTTGCCTGGATTAGAGAGCATGTATTATGAGGAAAGATTAAGTGAACTAGGGCTTTTCTTTATAGTCTATGTACTCCCCAAATCAATGAACTTGAGAAGAGTGACGTTGCTGTTACAGGGAAACAGGTTGATTTGCATAGAGTAAGCTCCCACAAATGTGAACAGGGTAAAAGGCTGATCATTTTGCCTCTGTGGCATTGTCTGAGGGAGAAATTTTGGCAAACTCAAAATGGAGGTGGGGGTGGTGGGGAAGGTGTAGAGGTTGCTGGTGATGAGCAAGCAGTCCAAACCTCCAAATCAAAAATAGTGTTGTGGGATCTTTTGCAAGTGCCAGGCAGGATCCCAGACTTAATCTGAAAGACTGGCACATTGGCCCAATGACAATTCACTCGGCACGCAATATCGCCTGTTTATTCGTTTCCATAGATTCTGCTTAATCTGCTGAGTTCCTCCAGTAGTTGCTGTGTGTTTCTTCAGTTCTCATAGATGCTTGCTTTGCATGAGGATATTACGAGGAGCTTCAGGCTGAGGGAAATTGCGGGAGTAATAGAAAACACGAGAATGATATGAAAGCAAAATGCCTCTTTTGCCGTGATTGCAAGGGAGAAGACATCAAGATGAGTTTGTTACCTGTTGAAGGCTTGGTTATTTTGATAAATGGGTGGGCGGGAGAAAGACGAGGGCAGGCCTCTGGCACAGACAGTTGTTCTGCTGTAATTATTGAGCAGCGGAGCCACGGCAGATTATGATGAATGGAGATTGCAAAAGTTGTTTTTATCTGTTCCTCATTCACAGGAGGCTGAGCAGTTTGTGTGCTGGGGGCAGTGGGATGGCAATGAGGGGGTGGGGAGGGCAAGGCCAGGACGAGGTCAAAATTGCTCCAGAATGTTCTCTCCTTCCTCTCTTCTCTCTCACACCGATTTGCACTCTGCATCGCAAACTTTAATTTTCCTACAGAACTTCCCCACCTCTGTTTTTCATGACAATTTATTGCCGCAGCATGGGAACAACCTGTGGCCTACCATATCTGTGCCAACCATCAAACAACCTCCTGCTGATACTGACCCCCCCCTTAACTCACCGTCCTCTGTAGATTTCCCTGCTTCGGCAATTCAAGGGCTCACCCAGATGCTTGATAAATGTAGTGAGAGCCTCAGCCTTTCAGGCAGTGTGCCCCACATTCCAACCTCCCTCTGGGGGTAAAAAAAAAATCCCTCTAAATCTCTTAGTCCTCAGTTTAAACCTATGCCCTTTATTTTTGGATCTATTCACAACAGGAAAGGATGGCGTTTAATCAAATACAATCGGCTACCATCTATTTGTGGGCAGCGGGCGTCGAAAGCACTGATTAACGTCCACAGGTTTCAAGACTATGCAAACCACCAGAATTCAGTTTATCCAAGATTTGTGAATGTCTGTGAGAGCAGAACGAATGACAAGAACATAGAACATTGCAGCACAGTACAGGCCCTTAGGCTCACAATGTTGTGCCAATATTTTAACCAACTCCAAGATCAACCTAACCCTTCCCTCCTACATAGCCCTTCTATCTTCCATGTGCCTATCTAAGAGTTTCTTAAAGTGCTCTTAATGTATCTTCCTCTACCTCCCCAGAACAACCCACCACTCTGTGTAAAAAACATTCCTCTGACATCCTCTCCCATACTTTCCTCCATTCATCTAAGGATTATGGCCCCTCGTATTGGTCATTTCCACCCTGGGAAAAAGTCCCCAAATTTTTTTCCTTTTATTATTTCGTTTTATCACTTTTATCACCTCTATATCCATATAACCCTATAACAATTACAGCATGGAAACAGCCCTTCTAGTCCGTGCCGAACTCTTACTCTCACCTAGTCCCACCGACCTGCACTCGGTCCATAACCCTCCATTCCTTTCCTGTCCATATATCTGTCCAATTTAACTTTAAGCGACAACATCGAACCTGCCTCAACCACTTCTGCTGGAAGCTCATTCCACACAGCT
This sequence comes from Mobula birostris, assembly GCF_030028105.1. NCBI lineage: Eukaryota > Metazoa > Chordata > Chondrichthyes > Myliobatiformes > Myliobatidae > Mobula > Mobula birostris. The sequence continues at coordinate 56,078,712 of NC_092402.1, forward strand.
ACCACTCTCTGAGTAAAGAAGTTCCCTCTCATGTTACCCCTAAACTTTTGCCCTTTAACTCTCAACTCATGTCCTCTTGTTTGAATCTCCCCTACTCTCAATGGAAAAAGCCTATCCACATCAACTCTATCTATCCCCCTCATAATTTTAAACACCTCTATCAAGTTCCCTCTCAGGTCCTCTCTCATCCTCTTTTTCTCCAGAGAGAAAAGCCTTAGCTTGCTCATAAGCTATACTTTCTAATCCAGGCAGCATCCTGGCGAATCTCCTCTGCACCCTCTCTAAAGCTTGCTCTTCCTTCCTATAGTGAGGCGACCAGAACGGAACACAATATTCCTGATCACAAAAGGCCATGTGATTAAGTGAATAAAAGGTTCAGCATTCTTGCAGTTCTCCACTAACACAACAAGCAATCGGCTGGAGGATCTCAGCAAGTCAAGCGGCATCTGTGGGATGATCCGAAACACAAGTAATTCCTTTCCCCACACAAGTGCTGCTTGACCCATTGAATTCCTCCAGCAGATCGTTTGTTGCTCCAGATTCCAGCATTTGCACTCTCTGGTGTACTACTGGTGCTGTAAGTGGCTCGGAAGTGCAAGGATGCTTTGCATCAGTTCTCCAGCCCAAGCCGTGCTCTTCTCTAAAAATCGTGCTGATGGAATGGTGAATCTTTGTGTCAGAGGAGTTCTGGACACAGAAGTTGCTCACTAGCCCATGATATCACAGCCAGTGCAAGCACAAAGTTCAATAATTTCAAAGTTCAAAGTAAATTTATTATCAAAACACAAATCTCTCACCATATGCTACTTTGAGATTCATTTGTTGCCAGGCATTCACAGTAGAACAAAGAAATACAATAAAATCAATGAAAAACTACACAAAGACTGTCAACCATTGTGTAAAAAAGCCAAACTGTGCAAATAGAAAATAAAATAATAAATAAATAAACAAATAGATTAAAAAATTAATAAACAGAAATACTGAGAACGTAAGTTGTAGAGTCCTTGAAAATGAGTTCATAGGTTGTGGAGTCAGTTCAGAGTTGTGGTGAGTGAAGTTATCTGCACAAGTTCAGGAGCCTGATGGTTCTAGTTATAACTGAACCTGATGGAGTGAGTTCTGAGGCTCCTGTACCTCCTTCCCGATGGCAGCAGTGAGAAGAGAGCATGGCCTGGAAGGTGGGGGTCCCTGATGATGGATGCTCCTTACTTGTCACAGCGGTCCTTGTCGGTGTGCTCAATGGTGGGGTGGGCTTTACCCGTGATGGACTGAACTGTATCCACTAACTTTTGTGGAGCCAATTTTAAATGTTTCTACACATCAGGCAAATGATGGTGCTCAAGACAGCAAATGCCTGATTTCACCCACTTACCAAGTTGACCAAAGCCAAGGGGAGTAGAATTCTTGCTCTTATGTAGATCGGGGTTCCCAACCTTTTTTATGCCATGGGCCTCTACCAGTAACCAACATTGGGAACCCCTGATGTAGCTAGATTTTGCAGAAAGCATGGATGACAGTGGGAGGAATCAGTCCCATAGAATTCTTAGGCATTGCGTGTGGATGACTGGAATAACGTGAGGTATCCTCCGCTTTAAGCGAGCTTACATCTGAGGGATGAGCACATGGAAAGGGACAGGAAGTGGATTAATACATGAACTAGGAGTCAGCGGAGGAGGTGAAATTAATGGGGGGAGGGAATGAAAACACAATGATCGCGCCATCAAAGCAAAGTTGGGGAGTAATCACTATTTAGAGAGTAAACAATGTAACTAAAGCTTTGCCTGGGCCACACTTGAAGCCTGGCATATTGTTCTGGTTACCCCATCGCAGGAAGTCTATGGAGACTGTGGAGAGGGTGCAGGATGCGGCCTTGATTAGAGGGCATGGGTTGTTTTCTCTGGAGTGTCAGTGGCTGAGGGGTGACCTGATAGAGGTTTATAAGATTATGTGAGGGGTAGATAGGGTAGACAGCCAGTATTGCTTTCCTAGAGTGGAAATGTTGAATAGCAGATGACATAGGTTGAAGATGGGGTGGCAGGGACGTTTAAAGGGGATGTGCAGGGCAAGGTTTTCTCTACACAGACACTGCTGGGTGTCTGGAATATGCTGCTAGGGGTGGTGGTGTAAACAGATGTGTTAGAGGTGTTTAAAAGGCTATTAGACAGACACATGGAGGGAATGGAGTGATACAGGTCATGTGCAGGCAAAAGGGATTAGTTTAAACTGGAATAACAGTCAGCACGGATGTCATGGGCTGAAGGGCCTGTGCTGTACTGTTCTATGCTCTATGACTTTGGAGCCAAGAAAAATAGTACAGCTAGCAATTAGGACTGTATAAATTTGGGTCAGCTGTCACTGGCGGTTGGCGGTTGGCGGCGGGCGGGGGGGGGGGGGGGGGGTCACTTTCTCAGTAGTAGGTTAGAAGTCAGTGATTTAATAGTCCGCACCAAAAATCTGGTCTCTGGTCTGACACTTTAATATCATGCTGAGGTGATGACCCACTCTCGCAGGTGACTGTGAAAAAAAACCCCATTGCACCACCTTAAAGGAAAATGGAGACATATGGCTCTGGCTGAAATTTACCCTGCCGATCAACCTCACGGATGAAGCAGGTTATCTACTTATTATGCCACTGCTGTTTGTGGGAGCTTGCAATGCACAATTTTACTGCATATATTAAAATTTCAAAGAATTTTGTTGGCTGTGAGGTGGCGAGGACCACTGTGACGGGCGCCGTAGAAACGTGTGTCTCTCCTGCTATGTAAACCAGCTCAGCCTTTGAAAACACAACTAGACTTGGTCCAACGCCAGGTTAGTACCCAGGGGATCATTTCTGCCTTTGCTAGCTTGGGATGCTAGCTTTGCCAGCCTGGTGGTTTGTGGTGAGCGGGATATTAGTCCAAGCGTGCCTGTCTGTGATGAGTTATGTAACAACGCACAAACTGCTGGAGGAACTTAACTAGCCAGGTAGGATCTGTGGAGGAAAATGGACTGTTGACATTTCAGACCGACACCCTGCAGCACAGGAGTTAATGTCTGTGGTGAGCGCATATCAGCTGTCAGCAACTTTCTGACCTTTTGATAGTCAGAATCGAAACAAATCGGCAAACCTTCAGGCAGAGCGCATCTAAACTACACTGCTGCTTCAGAATTTCGCACCCCTCACACTGACGAGGGTAGCGCACATTTGAGAAACGAGCTTCATACACAGAGTGGTTTGGCCCCCGCATCACCTTGGTGGTTCACATATTACTCGCTGCTGTTGGAGAGTGGGGGAGTGGGGGAGGGCAGAGAGAAGAAAGAAATGTCTCTTCCCAGGCAGGAATCAAATCCAAACAGCACGATTATAATTTTGCCACACGCGGCACATATCAGGAACCTTTTCCTCCAATCCTAAACCCGTCAACACTCCTTAACCTTGTCACTGCTCATAGTCGAAGCAAAACCTTCCAACCTGCCCTTAAACAAAAAAAGCTTAACTCGACTGGCAAGCTCTTAAGTATTGGCCCCGTTTACGGGAACCATATTAGCTATAATTTATTGATAAATACTACTTTTGCCCTGCATACACATTAAAGAGTAAAACCCTGGCATCTGATTATGAAGCATTTTCTTGTATTACGACAAAGCATACAATTTATCTTTCTCACCAGGCAATGTTAATAACATTTGACCACATTTCATAGTTATAGGATAGAATCATATGCTCCAATATAAATATTCGTGGCAGGCCGCTAATTAAGGTAACTAACATTGAAAGAAATATTGCCTCAGACTTACCTTGACAATTCTTAGTTTCTTTACTAATGAAGTGGCAGTATACGAATGCAGATTAGTTCCACATCAGAGCTGTGAAGGCAATGCTCCAGTACTGCTCTCCAGATTGTCTCAACGTTAATAAAAATAAAAAGACACGCACGCTTACACATACACACAGCCAAAGGAAAAGAAAAAGGAATTAAGTTTTAAAAGCCCTCCCCTCATTGTCATAGCCAGTCCTCTTGACTAAATCTGTTCCTTCAGTTTCCTGTTTCTCTGTAGCCTTGGCAGCCGTCACTGCATGGATGTGGGAGAAACTCAAATACTTTCTTATTGCTGCCTCTTCCTGTCTGGCTGTTATCCAGTGCTCAGATTTTCTTATTTTACAGCTTTAATAGTGTATTTCCTATATGATTACCCCATCTCTGCTTGAAAAGGCCTCCCACACTATCATGCGTTTCACACGGTAACACAATACTGATTACACCATCCATGTGTGCAATGGCAACACTTTGTAATTTTGCTGTGTTTGCAGTTTTTTTCACTGAGCTTCCTATTTTCTATTCAAGGTGTCATACCCTAAGACCTTGCCATAGAACGCCTTTGCCCCTTGCCACTCTCTAAGGCTTTCGAATGGTTTTTAAAAAACATCGACGATGGGTAATTAAGAAAAAAAAAATCAAAATTTACCAGACTTCTGTATTCACCAAAATGTCTGTGGAAATCTGGAATGTCTGACAGCAAGTGGTTCTCTACAGGGCTTGATTTATTCAGGTTTTCTCTAATCTCATTATGGATTTGTCGCATTAAGTAAGGAGAAATGCAATGGAGTTACATTGTCGGATACCTTCAATAAATGCATCCATCAGCCAGGGTGAGATGAGAAATATGGCACCAGTGGGTGCAACTTTAGAGGCAGACAGGTAATCGAGGGCAGGATCTGTGCAGAATGTTTACATGGTAACTGGTGATACAAGTCAGAGGTGTTGGACTGCAGCTTGAACCAATCTGTCCATTCTCCTCTGACCTCTCTCACTAATCATCACTTATTGGATGCTTCTTGTTTTCCACACCATCCTCTATAAACTCTAGAAACTGTTGTGTGTGAAAATCCCAGGGGATTAGGAGTTTCTGAGATACTCAAACCATCCATTCTGGCACCAACAATTATTCCACAGTCAAAGTCACTCATATCACATTTCTTCCTCATTCTGACATTTGGTCCGACCAACAACTGAATCTCTTGACCACATCTGCATGCTTTTATGTATTGAGTTGCTGCCACATGATTGGCTGATTAGATAATTGCATTAACAAGGTATGTAGTTGGTCCTAATAAAGTGGCAACTGAACGTAAATAAAAAATGTAAAAGGTAAATAATGATATAGTGTTCATGGGTTCATGGACTGTTCAGAAATCTGATGGAGGGGAAGAAGCTGTTCTTGAATCGTTGAGTGTGTGTCTTCAGGCTCCTGCACCTCCTCCCCGATGGTAGTAACAAGAAGAGGGCATGTCCCGGATGGTGAGGGTCCTTAATGATGACTGCTGTATTCTTAAGGGTGGTGAGGGTTTCGCCTGCGATGGAGCTAGCTGAGACTGCAACCGTTTTCAATCCTGTGCATCAGAGTCTCTGTACCAGATACAACCAGTCAGTTTGCTCTCCGCCATCCATCCGTAGAAATTTGCGAGTCTTTGCTGACATAGAAATTCTCCTCAAACCCATAATGAAGTAAAATCACTGGTGTGGCTTCTTTGTGATTGCACTGCTGACCCCTCAATGAGGACTGGCGTGTGTTGTTCCAACTTCCCTTTCCTTGAAGTCCACAATCAGTTCCTTGCTCTTGCTGACATTGAGTGCACAGCTGTTGTGACACCACTCAACCAGCTGATCTATCTCACGTCCATTCACCCAAGTGTAAGAAATATTATGCAAATCAGCTCTCACTAACTATAGTGTGGTAATGTCTAGATAACCCTCTGTGGTGATGTTGACTGAGTGAAAGGCAAAGGTCTGGACAGTATCAGGGCATCATTTGCATCCACTGGATAGAGTGCATGGGGGCTCTGCTTGGTGCCTCAACAATGCATCAGATTAAACCCTCCACCTGATCCCGCCGACTCCCCAAGTTGCATGTTAAAGATCTTCTCCTTTAATCCTGGTGAAGGAGGCCAGCATGCTTGCCTTTATCAGTCAGGGCACTGAGTACAGAAGCTGGCATGTTGCAGCTGTACAAGGTGCTGGCAAGGCTGCAATTGGAGAATTATATACAATTTTGGTCACCCTGCTGCAGGAGAGATGTTATTAAACTGGAAAGAGTGCAGAATAAATTCATACGGGTATCTCCTGGGCTTGAGGGTCTGAGTTATGGAGAGAGGTTGGGCAGACTAGGACTTTTTTTTATCCCCCTTTAAACACATGAAAGTGAAAGGTGATCTTACAGACATGTATAAAATTGCAGATAGGGTAAATCCACTCATTTTTTCTCCCAGGGCTGGGGAAATCAAGTACTAGATGGCATAGGTTTAAGTTGAGAGGGGAAAGAGCTTAATAGAAACCTATAAGGAAACATTTTCACCCAGAGCGTGGTCAGTTTATGGAACGAGCTGCCAAAGGAAGTGGTTGAATTGAAGCAGATACTTTAACAATGTCTAAAAGGAATGTGGACAGGTACATGGATAGAGAAAGTTTAGAGGGATATGGACCAAGCATGGACAAATAAGAATAGCATATATGGGAACCATGGGTTAGCATGGACCAGTTGGGCCAAATGACCTGTTTTCATGCTTTATCACTCTCTGACTCTATACCTCCAGGATGATGAGGGTCAGACAATAGTATCACTTCTGTCTTAAAACAAGCCAGAGTCTAATCTCAACTGCATTAGGATATTCCACAGAATCCTAAAGTCCAACTCTCTGAACAATATACATTTGGTTTCCTGGCCCTTTCCCATTCTCTTTCTTTGCCTCCTTGAGTGTAGAAGATTGGAACTCCCATTCCACTGTGTAAGACAAGAGGAAGGAAGGACGAAATCTGATTGAAATGCCCCTTTCACGTCACATCTCAGAAAGGTCAATGGAATCAGAATAACTGATTATCAGGACATGCACGTTGATTAAAGGGAGCATGACTTGAACGCCAAGACTGAGCAAGGAGCAGAGGGGAAAATTCACCTGTTTACTGTGCTGCTGCAACCTTGTTTGTTTTCAGAGTATTTTGATTGTAATCAATTCATTATCACGGAATTCCACAGCACTAGACCACTTCCTTTCCATTACAGCATAATACAGTCTGTTTTATTTCATGCGGCAAACTACTTACAGAAGAATTCCATATCTTTGTTCTCATTTGAAAGAAACAAATCATTCCAAAGGAATTTTGATTAGTTTTAACATTGTTTTAAATTCCTCTCCTCTTGTTGTACGTATTGTGATAACATGTCCCATCTGAAGTTGGACATGCTTCTGGAGATTTCGTGTCAACTTGTATCCACCATTATCTCCAACAGATTTATAAATTTGAAGGACACAAAATTACTTGGTTTACACTATCTTAAAAAATTTCTCCCGGGTTTGGTTGCACGGAAATTTGTTTTGATTCAGTCGTGGATACAGTACAATCCCATCACTAGCAAAGCCCTCCTTGCCATTGAGTTCATTTACATGGAGCGCTGCCACAAGAAAGCAGCATCCTTTATCAAAGACACCCCCAACACCCAAGCCAAGCCTTTTTCTCGCTACTACCACCAGGAAAGAGGTACAGAAGCCTCAGGTCCCACACCACCAGGTTAGGGACCAGTTATTACCCTACAACCATCAGGCCTCTGAACCAGCATGGATAACCTCTACTCTGAACTGTTTCTACAACCTAGAGACTCACTTTTGAGGACTCTTTATAACTTATGTTCTCAGTATTTTTATTTGCATGGCTTGTCTTCTTTTACACATTGGATTGTGATGACTATTCACTTTCCAGGGCCCAAGAGGCTCTTTTCAATGACCTTTCCAAAGGGTCAGGTTTTTTGGTGATGAAGTTAAACTTCTAACCAATATTCTTTGCTCAGATTTTTGTTGTAAACAAGAACCAGTCTCCATTTCTTAATGCAAGTGGATGCAATAATCAGTTTAAAGTTAAAAATACAGCCTGCTAGCCCACAGCAGGCGACTGGTTGCCAAGTCTGCTTTGCAAAGTGAAGTGACCAGGATACCTCTTGTCTCCATTAGCCAAACACAAGATAATGGGGGTTATGTCACTTAGCACATCAAACATAGTTACAAGTGGGGATGCTTGTGTACTCAGAGTCAGCCCTCACAGCATTAACTGTGGATGGCTGGGATCTCTGTCACCAGAAGCGGTTAAGGCCATCTATGTGAGTTACTTTGTCCCAGCAATGGTATCAGGAAACCGTAGCGTGCAGATGATGTCATCAAGTAGAAAATAGTACAAATATTATAAACATTGGGATTTGTTAGGAATAACAAGGAGAATGACAGAAAGACAGGGTGACAGAAAGAGAAACTAAAATTCATTCCTCAACCATCGTTTTCTATAATGAATGACTCATTCATCTGCAACTCGTTGGTATGTCCTTCTAGTTCGTAAGAATTGTACCCGTGTTTGAAAATCCTTTGTAGTTTATAAATATTTTGTAATTTGGAAAACTTTTATAAACAAGAAATCCTCTGAGTGTGAAATGTGTGTTAAGAATTATTTGTCTAAATTTAAACGTCTATCATTAAAAATGACCCGGCTGGTGGCGTAGTAGCATCAGCATCGGACTTCGGGACAAAAGGTCCCAGGTTCGAATGCAGCCGGCTCCCCTGCACGCTTTCCATCCGTGCGGGATTACGAGCTGGTGATCTCTTTGGAAACTCACCCGGCAGAAGGCAATGACAAACCACTGCTGTCACTTGCCTCGTACACGGTTCCCCACTATGTCAGAGAGGCGTGGAGGGAAATCGTCCACCACCCGGAGAAACTCCGGATGCGACGTACCTTTCCTTTCCTATCATTAAAAATAAACTGTGTTTAAACTATTTTGTTTGCTGGAAGCATCTCCTTTGTGGTAGGGAGGGGACACACCACTCAGATAGCAGGTATTGGTAGCTAGACCTCTCCGTAGAGCCTGGACAGGGAAGTAAGCTGGTCTTTGAAGAGTAGGTGGATACAGTATATCCTCATTATAGTGAGAGTGCAGTATCTGTAGACCCCTACATCGGATAGGGCTTAAAATCTCTTTTTGAGTTTAGGGCATTGGGGATGATGAACCTAATACCATCACATGTTGTTTGTCAGTTTTTGTTTACTTACAGTTTTTTTTAAAAACATAAAATTCAATTGTTTTCCTTTTTCTCTGTAAATGCCCACAGAAAATAAATTTCACGGCAGTATATGATAATATATGTACTATGACATCAAAAGTACTTTGAACTTTGTGACTCGAGGACACTTTTAGAGAGTTTAGAAATGCGTTACCCAAAGCTATGCTGTAAAGCAGCCTTTGGCTGCATGTTGAAATGGGCAGTGGAGAGAATTTGTACAGGCTGATAAGCCTGTGCTTGGAATCTCTCTCAGTAGGTAGTCACGGAGTAATACAGCACAGAAACAGGCCCTTTGACCTAACATATCCATGCCGACCAAAATGTCCAGCCAAGCTGTTGTGGGCATGTACCTGTCCAAATGTCTTCCAAGTGTTGCTGGTGTACCTGCCTTGGGCCATAAACGCACCACCCTCTGTGAGGGGAAGTTGCCCCCAGGTCCATTTAAATCTTAAAGTCATTGGGCAGAGTGCAGCTCTCTGATGGAAGGGCAAGATGCTAATGTGATGGATCACCTACAAGTGAAAGGTAAAAAGGCCAAGCTGTCCATTTTCACCAAAGTCCTCACACAGTCTACTGTTTTTGCAGTTTACTCTGTAGGGGTAAAAGCCAGAAGGTAAATTACCAGATAGATGGACATTTTTTCTTTAAATCTTTTCGTCTTTTAGTCATACAAAATCTTGCCAATGGTAATAAAAATTTTGAGTGATAAAAGAATCATCTAGTCAGGATCTTTGACTTTCAAAATTTCAGGGAAGACATATCACAAGGTTGAACAACCATTGGGGTATGGGTGTGTGGGTGGGGAGTAGTCATGCGAAAAAACTTTCAGGAATGCCTCAACTTCCTCAGGAGGCTAAAAAAAAGCCTCCTGAGGAAGAATAGGAAAAAAACGGGCATTTTGCATTCCAGAAATGCATCACCTGATGTATTTAATTGGACTTTTCCATTAGCAGCCAAGTCACACACACGATATAGGAAGGAACAAGCAAAGGACAAAGGATGCTATTTTCTTTTGAAGCTTAAGTCGGTTTGGCATGTCACCAAGTAGTCTAACAAACTTCAGCAGATGCACTGTTGAAAATGTCCGTGCTGGTTCTATCATGCCCAGTACCGCAGTTCAAATGCACAGAAAAGTAAGAGGCTGCAGAAAGTAGTCAGCAGCCCTCCTAAACACTGACAGCATCTCCAGGAGGCATTGACTGAAGAAGCCTGAAGTCCTACACCATGAGGTTCAGGAACAACTACCTTTCTACAACCATCAGGTTCTTACATGTTCAACCTTAACCTTAGCTCAGCAACAGAACATTATGGACCACCTCTTGCATTACCAGAGCTTTGTCTCTGAGTGTGGTGTTTTTTCACGAATGGCTTCTTTTACACACTTATTTTTCTCTTCACTCTCTTGTATAATTTATATTGTGTGTTTTCTGTACCTATGTGTCTGTGATGTTCCTGCAAGCGAGATTTTCATTGTGCCTGCACCTAACGGCACTTGTGCATATGACAATAAACTCAACTTAGGACACAGCAGATTCTGCAGATGCTGGAAATCTTGAGCAACAGGGAAAAGAACAGCCAATGTTGTGGACCAAGACCCTGCAGCAGGTCCAGATGAAGGTCTCAGCCTTAAATGTTGACTGTTCATTTCCCTCCATAGACGCTGCTTGACCTGTGGCGTTTCTTCAGCATATACTGTGACGATAAAAAGTATTCAGCCCCCACCCCGGAAGTTTTCATGTTTTATTGTTTAACAACATTGAATCACAACGGATTTAATTTGGCTTTTTTACACTGATCAACAGAAAAAACTCTGTGTTGTCAAAGTGAAAAGAAGTTTCTACAAATTGGTTTAAATTTATTACAGTTATTAAACACAACATAATTGATTGCATAATAACTCACCCCCTTCAAGTCAGGGTTTAGTAGATGCACGTTTGGCAGCAATTACAGCCTTGAGTCTATGTGGATAGGTCTCTATTAGCTTTGCACATCTGAACACTGCAATTTGTCCCCATTCTTCTTCACAAAACTGCTCAAGCTCTGTCAGATTGCATGGGGATCACGAGTGAACAGCTCTTTTCAAGTCCAGCCACAAATTCTCAATTAGATTGGGCTCTGGACTCTGATTTGACTACTTCTGGACACTAAATTCATTGTTTTTAAGCCATTCCTGTGTAGCTTTGGCTTTATACTTGAGGTCATTGTCTTGCTGGAAAACAAATCTTCTCCCAAGTTGCAGTTCTCTTGCAGACTGCATCAGGTTTCCCTCCAGGATTTCCCTGTATTTTGCTGCATTCATTTTACCCTCTACCTTCACAAGCCTTCCAGGGCCTGCTACAGTGAAGCATCGCCACATCATGATGCAGCAACCACCATGTTTCACAGTAGGGATGGTGGGTTTTGATGATCTGCTGTGTTTAGCTTACGCCAAGCATTGCATTTAGTCTGATGGCCATAAAGCTCAATTTTGGTTTCATCAGACCATAGAACCTTCTTCCAGCTGACTTCAGAAGCTCCCACTTGCCTTTGAGCAAACTCTAGCTGAGATTTCATGTGAGTTTTTTTTTTAATAGTGGCTTTCTCTTTGCCACTCTCCCATAAAGCTGTGACTGGCGAAGCACCCGGGCAACAGTTGCTATATGCACAGTCTCTCCCATCTCAGCCATTGAAGCTTGTAACTCCTCCAGAATTGTGATAGGTCTCTTGGTGGCCTCCCTCACTAGTCCCCTTCTTGCACTGTCACTCAGTTTTTGGGGATGTCCTGCCCTGGACAGATTTACAGCTGTGTCATATTCTTTCCATTTCTTGATGATTGACTTAACTGTACTTCAAGGAGTATTCAGTGACTTGGAAATTTTCTTGTATCCATCTCCTGACTTGTGTTCTTCAATAACCTTTTCGTGTAGTTGCTTGGAGTGTTCTTTTGTCTTCATGGTGTAGTTTTTGCCAGGGTACTGACTCACCAGCAGTTGGACCTTCCACATACAGGTGTATTTTTACTACCATCAATTGAAACACCTCGACTGCTCATGGTGATCTCCATTTAACTAATTATGTGACTTCTAAAACCAATTGGCTGCATCAGTGATGGTTTGGTGTGTCATAGTAAAAGGGAGTGAATACTTAAGCAACCAATTATTTTGTGTGTTTATATTTATAATTAATTTAGATCACTTTGTAGAGATCTGTTTTCACTTTGACATGAAAGAGTCGTTTTCTGTTGATCAGTATCAAAAAGAGCCAAATTAATTCCACTGTGATTCAATACTGTAAAACAATAAAACATGAAAACTTCTGGGAGGGGGGGTGAAAATACTTTATATCGGCACTGCATTGTGTGGAACTTGACCTGATGGATATATGTGGTGCTCCACACAAACCTCCACAAACATTATTTCATCTTATCAAAGTTGCAGGTGAACACAGCAGGCCAGGCAGCATCTCTAGGAAGAGGTACAGTCGAAATTTCGGGCCGAGACCCTTCGTCCTGACAAAGGATCTCGGCCCGAAACGTCGACTGTACCTCTTCCTAGAGATGCTGCCTGGCCTGCTGCGTTCACCTGCAACTTTGATATGTGTTGCTTGAATTTCCAGCATCTGCAGAATTCCTCGTGTTTGCATTATTTCATCTTGCTGCATTACAACATTTTCGACCACATTCTCCCCATGTGTGAATGCCAATTCCAATAAAATCCATCCATTCTATTTGCCTGAACCATGCCCTGTGGAAGTGAGTTCCACATTTTCACCTCCATCTGGTTGTAAAGGAAGCGTCTCCTTGACTCTGTTCGACTATCTGATATTTATGAACCTTATTTAGGATTTTAAAAATATATTTTTAAACAGCATGTGGTCATAAGCAATAGTGACAATGATTCTTCCCTAAACTGAGGAGGAAGTTAACAGTCAACCACATTGGTGTGCCTCAAGTTACATAGAGGCCAGAGCGAGTAAGATGATAAATTTCCTTCCCTGAACGACAGCTGCTAAACAAATAAGCATTATTCAAATCTCCAAACTTTGAATTTCATGCAAAGATGGAATTTGAACTCATATCCATGGATCTAGCTCCTAATCCAGTAATTTAACCACGAGGTTACTCAGTCCTTGAAGGATTGTTACCTCCATGTATGAGGAAGACTTAAGATTGAAGATTCAAGTTTATTTCTCACGTGTACGTTGAAACATCAAAGTGTGAAATGCATCATTTGCGTCAGCATCCAACACAACCGAGGGGGCAGCTCGTAAGTGACGCCACACATTCAACACAAAGGAGAATACGCTTTGTAATTATTTGTAAAACTGGTTAGATCTCAGCCATTTTTTTCTTCTGAAAAACCATGTCCTAATGATTCCAGATGAAGTTTCAGAACACACCTTCAGAGCGTGCATCCAAGGTGCATTGTATGAAGCTCCATGTTATTTCAGTTTAAAGGGTGAGAGTCGCTGACTTGCTGGAGCCTAACAGGCAATTCCATCTTTTATCTCATCATCAATTTCTGTTTCCAGCAATGTTAATCTTATATTTCTTGGCTGCTTTGGAACGGAAAAGAGCTATTTTTAAACTGTGTTTTTTCTGTCCCACCCGCAATTGTTTATCTTGTGCACCAGTTATGCTATTAGATGGCTATGGTTATCAATGGTTCACTTTTTTTTGGTCGGAATTGAGAATTTGGTTGAGGCAGTGTTGTCTGTTCTGAGACATGACCTGGTTTTCCATATTCCATATTGCCTTACAAGTTGTAAGCATTATACTCTCAGTCGCCACTTTATTAGATACCTCCTCATAAAGTGGCTGTAGCCAAACCACTTCAAGTTTCGACATGTTGTGCATTCAGAGATGCTCTTCTGCACACCACTGTTGTAACAGATGGTTATTTGAGTTACCGTCAGCTTGAACCAGACGGGCCATTCTCCACTGACCTCTCTCATTAACCAGGTGTTTCTGCCCAGAGAACTGCTGCTCACTGGATTTTTTTGTTTTCATACATTCACTGGCAGGGATTCCAAACTTGGGGTCCGCGGACCCCCGTATTGGTCCCAGGCATAAAAAAGGGTTGGGAAACCCTGTTCTAGAGACTGCTGTGCAGGAAAATCCCACAAGATCAGTAGTTTCTGAGATACTCAAACCAACCCATCTAACAACAACAATGATTCCATGGTCAAAATCACTTAGATCACATTCCTTCCCCATTCTGATGTTTGGTGTGAGCAACAACTGAACCTCTTGGCCATGTCTGCATGCTTTTATGTATTGAGTTGCTGCCACATGATTGGCTGATTAGATATCTGCACTAACGAACAAGCCTACAGGTGCCCCTAATAAAGTGGCCACTGAGTGTATGCTTCGGTAGTTGTCACTGTCACAGTCTACACTACATTAGGGGCTGTTGATGGTGGCCCATTAATCTACAAATCCTTGGGACTTTGACAGAAACCAGGGCACCCAGTGGAACTCATCCAGGCACCAGGACGATGTGCAAACCCCACCCAGGCAGCACCTAAGGTCAGGATCAAACTGGTTCTCAGGAACAGTGAGGCAGCAACTCTACTCAGTCACTCATGGCTGCTTAGCAACAGACTAGTTATTCTTTGGAGGGAAATACAAAGGCTTGAATGTGTTGCTAGTACACCAGCTCAATGCTGAGGGAGAGCCATGCTACCTGGGGTGGAGACATTATGCCAAATTTCTGTTGGTCCTTTCAGCTGATGTGGAAGATCCCATGACACTATTTGAAATTGAACAAATGTATCATATTTGCCTGTGGAATACCGAAAGGCCTGCATAGATTGGACATGGAGGGGATGTTTCTATTAGCAGCAGAGTCCAGGATCTGAGGGCACAACCTCAGAATAAAGAGATGTCCATTTAAAACTGGGATGAGGAGGAATTTCTTCAGCCAAAGGGTGGTGAATCTGTGGAATTTATTTTGCCAGAGACAACTGTGGAGGCCAAGCATGGGGTGCATTTAAGGTAGAGAATGATAGGCTCTTGATACAAGGGTTAAGAGCTATGGGGACAAAGCGGGAAAATGGGTTTGGGAAAATATCAGCCATGCTTAAATGGTGGAGCAGACTTGATGGGCAAAAAGGCCTAATTCTGCTCCTATTTCTTATAGTCTTTTGGCCTTATGATATGGAATGAGATGAATGACCCTTTGAGTCAATGCCAGCTCGCAGAGCAAACCCATTCTCCACTAATTTCCCTGCAGCCCAAGTCTGTGCCATTCATTTCCTTTCCCATATTATATCAGGGACTTCAGTTCAAAGTGTTTCACTGGCCTTGAGGCATTTGGGAGTGCCCAGAAACTTGAACATCATTGTATGAATGATAGGACAGGATTGAGGGGCCGAGTGGCCTACTGCTCCTATCTTGTATGCTCTTATGTACAAGTAGGAGAAAGGTCATCAGCATCCTGAACTTCAGTGTCTCAAACCCCATGCACAGAGATCCAGGGGGAAAAATTCCAATGGAGCCAAATGTGAAAATGCAAGTAAAATTGACTGCTGATACTCATGCACCTTCAATGCCAGTGGTGAAAAACAAATTTCTCCTGCACTCTTAAAGTATTATTGATAGCGAAATTAGTAGAGCCACTGCCTCAGTGCTCCAGCAACCTGACCTGTGGTCTTGTCCTGTGAACTTTGCGCGTTATCCCTTCGATCATGTGCTCTGGTTTCCTTTTACATCGAAGAGTTGCTGGATTAATTGGCCGGTATCAATTGCCCCTAGTGTTTAGGTAAGGGGTAGAATCTGGGGGGAGTTTATGGGAATGAAAGGAGAATAAGTGGGATCATTGTAGGATTGGTGTAAATGGTTGGTTGCTGGTTGGCATGAACTCAATGGGCCAAAGGGTCTGCTCCTGTGTTGTCTCTCTCACACTCACTCCTCCTCAACCATGTTAGCAAAGTGACCAATCAGGCCTTAGAATCCTGTTCATTCTGGAGTGGTAGCATAAAATCTTAGCCAGTCTCATGGAGTACTTGGAAGCATAGAACAACCCATAATCTGGAACAAAGGGGCCACAAGGGAAGTTAACTTGTGCAGAATGGTGCTTTTAGTGTGTGCTCTTCTGAAGATAGGCTGAAGTCAAGTGATGCAAGAGTTGAGTCTTTTCCTTACCTGGGATGTGACCTGGTGGGGTTTAGAACAAGCAATGAAAACCATCCGTTTGGAAATTGCTCCCCCTACATTCATCACTGCCCACTGGCCGCCATTTTTTCCCACTCCTAAGGGTCTTAGCTCGAGCATTCCTGCCCTAAACTTCCCTGGATCTTCATCGTGGCTAGATGGGCACATCAGCAATGTCAAAAAGCCATTTAGATAGCAGAGGTTTAGAAACAGATGGGGCTAGATTGCTCGTGGACGAGTTGTGCCTAAGGGCATGTTTCCAAGCTGTATGACTCTATCACCCCCATGAGATGCTACCTGATCTGCTGAAGGTTTCCAGCATTTTCTGCTTTTATTTAAGGCTCCCAACATCTGCATTTCTTTTGACTTTCACTAGCTGGCCCAAGAGTCTTGTTTCTGTTTGTGAAAATAAAATGAGTTTTCACAGAGTAAAAAAATGTTCTTGTTGAATATGCATAGTGTAGATTCCAGACAGACACATTTAAAGATTTTCCAATTCAGGGTGTACACAGTCTGCAGAGTTATCCGTGTTTGTTTTATTAGCTTAGTTTGAGTTCTCATATTTGCTTGCTTCTTGGTCTGTGCTGCTTCCACACTTAAAGGAACACACCAGTTCACTGAGGGCAGAACAGCCGACAGCCTGACTCTAAACAGCATTCTCACAGGATTTCACCTTGGGCTCACTGGAGTCAGCTTCTGCAAATCTGCTCGAAAATGAGTGGCAGAGGCCAGGGCTAGTGGCCACCGTCACACCACAGGGAATTCAGAACAGACTTCCTTCCCTCAAGCTGATGACAATGCAGGGTGGTAGTGCCAAGGCATTTAAGAGAAACCTAGATAAAACATGTGAGGGGAAAGGAATAGAGAGATTTCCTGATTCTGCTGGATGAGGAAGAGAGGAGGCTGGTCTGAATGTCTTGCTGTGTGGTGACAGCTCAGAATGAGACATGCTTTGGTCAGCCACATTTATCGTGACTTAGTTGGATCTTATTTCCTTGCACTTTCTATCAATTTGTGTGCTTTCATCTTTGTGTGCAGAACCTCAGCCCTGGCTGCCTCAACATACGAGCATCCCGGAGACCTAAGACGGGAATCAGTGCTGGGATGACACTGGGCAGGCTCTCACCTAAGGTGAGGGGGAAAGTTTAAAGGGAGATGTGCGGGGGAAGTGTTTTTCCACAGAGAGTGATGGGTGTCTGGAATGCGCCACCAGGGCTGGTGGTGGAAGTAGATACAACAGTAGCATTTACAGTAAGAGGCTGTTAGACACAAATGGAACCAGTGAGCAGTGTTGCACCGCAGAGATCAGTGCTGGAATCCTTACTGTTCCTTAAGACATTAACACTTTCGGTGTGAATATAGGAGAAATAATAGTAAACTTGCAGCTGAAGTATAAAGTGGTGGTGTTGAACAGTGTAAAGGATAGTCTTAGGTTACAGGATGGTATTGAACAGCTGGGGAAAAAAGGCAGCAAAATGGCATTTGGAATTTAATCCTGATGTGATCCACTTTGGGGGATCTAATGAGAGTAGGGTGCTCATAGTGAATGGTAGGGGCCCAGGGTTTATAAACAAGTCCAAAGATCCCTAAATCACGTTTATTATCACTGATTTATGTCATGAAATGCTGCCAGTTAGTCCTGATGAAGGGTCTCGGCCCGAAACGTCGACTGTACCTCTTCCTAGAGATGCTGCCTGGCCTGCTGCAGTCACCAGCAACTTTGATGTGTGTTGCTTGAAATTCCAGCATCTGCAGATTTCCTCGTGTTTACATCATGAAATTAGTTGTTTTGTGGCAACAGTACAGTATAATACATAAAAACTGACTATAACTTACAATAAGAAAAATTAAAAAGATAAGATCTCTTAGATATTGGCAGGGGCCAATAAAAAGTAGCAATGTGTAAGTGGAGCAGCTATTGTTGGAGTGGATAGTGTTAGAGTAGCCAGGTTTTGGTGAAAACAGGCTTTGGTGAAAACAGACGCAGGCTAGAACTTAAAGCTGGAGAAGTTAGAGGTATCGCAAGAGTAGGCAGGATCATAGTTAAGGCAGTGGAATGCTCCTCCTCTGCGATGTGGGATTTCAGAATATCTAACAATCTCCCTGATAACTACATCTGCAGGAAGTGTACCCAACTTCAGCTCCTGACTGACAAGGTCAAGGAGCTGGAGCTGGATGCACTCAGGACCATTCAGGAGGCTGAAAACATCATAGATGAGACTTTTACTGAGGTGATCACACCCAGAGTATAGGCTTCAGATCGAAGATGGGTGACCACCAGGTGAAGTAAGGGGAGTAAACAGTCATTGCAGGGTCTCCCTGTGACCATTCCCTCGGCAACGAGTAAACCCCTTTGGACACTGCTGGTGGGACGAGCTGTCAGGGCGC
Organism: Mobula birostris; assembly: GCF_030028105.1. Lineage (NCBI taxonomy): Eukaryota > Metazoa > Chordata > Chondrichthyes > Myliobatiformes > Myliobatidae > Mobula > Mobula birostris. The sequence continues at coordinate 56,097,314 of NC_092402.1, forward strand.
AGCAGCAGCAGCCAGGCCAGTGGCACTGTGGCTGGCTCTGAGGATCAGCAGTGAAGGGTAAAGTCAGGATTATCAATAGTGATAAGAGACTCAATAGTTAGGGGGACAGTCAAACAGGAGATTCTTTGGCTACTTAAGAGAAGCCAGGATGGTGTGTTCCCTCCCAGGTGTAATGGTAGAAGGAGTAAAGGTGTGGACAGTTTTCTAAACGGGGATAAAATTAAAAAATCAGAGGTGCAAAAGGAATTAAGAGTCCTCGTGCAGGATTCCCTCAGTGGTAAGGAAATCAAATACAATATTCACATTCATTTTGAGAGGTCTAGAACTTAAGAGAATGGATGTAATGCTGAGGCTTTAGAAGACATTGGTCAAACCACACTTAAGAGTATTATGAGCAGTTCTGGGCAGCTTATCTAAGAAAGGATGTACTGAAGTTGGAGAGGATCCAGAGGAAGTTCACGAGAATGATTCAAGGAATGAAAAGATTAATGTGTGAGGAGCTTTTGATGACTCTGGGCCTGTACTCACTGAAGCTTAGAAGAATGAAGGAGGATCTCATTGAAACCTATTGAATATTGAAAGGCCTAGACAGAGTGGATGTGGAGAGGATGTTTCCTCTAGTGGGTGAGTCTAGAACCAAAAGCACAGCCTCAGAATAGAGGGACCTCCATTTAGAATAGAGACGAGGAGGAATTTCTTTAGCCAGAGGGTGGTGAATCTGTGGATTCATTGTCACAGATTGCTGTGGAGGCCAAGTCACTGAGTATATTTAAAGTGGAGGGTGATGTGTTCTTGATTTGTCATGGCATCAAAGGTTTTGGGGAGAAGGCAGGAGAATGGGGTTGAGAGAGATAATAAATCAGCCATGATGGAATGGTGGAGCAGGTTCAATGGGTTGAATGGCCTCACGCTGCCCCTATTTCTTCTGGTCTGGTCTTATATCCTATATTCTTTCTACACAATCAGTTGCAATGATTCCGGAATGAAAAGAATTGTCAAATTCCTGTGGGGAAGAGCAGGACGGGAAGGCAGTTAGTTGAGAGGCTAGAGAAAGGATGGAAAGATGAGGGGGGATAAAATGGGAATCCCTCAAAATGTTGTTAAAAATATTACGGGTTACTTTGTCAATGCCGCACTCCAGAACAGGAGTTGGTGAAGTGCCTGTAGGTCAGATATCGTAGACCCTCTTTGTAGCTTCGTTGTTTCTTATTACCTTAGAGCATTATGGGAGATAGCCCTCTCTACATTTTCAAGGAACTTCCCACTGTCCGAGCTTTGGGAGTGGAGACAGACCAGACGCTGACTGAGACGTTAGGAAATGTTTACTCGGCAAGCATTAGCGTGCTCTTTACTTGCAGCCTACAAGTCTGTGCAGCTCAGGAATATTGAGTTTAATGAATAATATTGATAGTTAAATGTCAGAACTGCTCAGCCTTGGGAATTTTACAACTGCTTCACAATTGACAAGCATATATTTTCACTTTACACAAATCAACCTTTATTTTTCAATTTTAAGAAAGAACAATCCATCTATTAAATGTAACCTTTTTGTTAAGTTATTAAAGGATATGTATGATTGGTGAAGCCTGCAATTTATGGAGGCTTTTCAGCTGACACAAGTGCCGCGCCATCTCATGCCCTCTGTGACATCTCAAATGGGCAAAGCCTTGATCTGAAACAGAACTAAGGTGAAAAGTCATCTGAGATACCACCATTGATGTTGTCTGAATTCCTAGTTACCTCTGGCATCTTCTTTTTTTTTTATTTCAGGCTTCAGTTCTCAGGAGGCAGAAGCTAGCCAATGGGCCAAAAGACAGCCGTAGTGTGGTGAAAGATCTTGGATATCCATAGCAATGTCCATGATCTCTCCACCCTCCCCAGCATTGTCAGGTCTTGACTGGTGCTCAGACTTCTGCAGACAGTGTTACTATAGGAACGTCACCCTTGGGAGATGGAGATAGTGAACACCGATCTCCACAGATGGAGCCAGGTCAGTGTGTTGGATACCCGGGCGCCCGGGCCCCTTGCGGATTGTAACAGGTGCTGGAGGTGTAAGTGTCCCTGCAGTCTTCCCTTCTCCATCTGATCACCTCCAGATCCCAAACAGCCAATGATGGACCTAATAGCGTGGCCATGGTCAGGGAGTGGGAATGGGGGTCGGACTGGGATCAGATTTGTGTCTGGAGATTTGTGGAGAGGGGAACCCTCTGCTGCCTGAGTTCATAACTAATGAAATTGCTACAATTGTGCAGGCATGGTTGGAGAGGCAAAGTGGTTTACTGGGGAAGAAGGCAAAATCCAGTCAGCGTTACCATGAAAGAGACAAGACCAATGGCCAGAACTTCAATCCATGTATCATTTTACCATCACTGTGTCTTGACTGAACACTAACTTCCCCAGTGAGAAATGCGATAACATTTATGCCAGTGTTGATCTGCATTTCTGGAAATTGAACCAGGAGATTCCCTGCAAGGATCATGCTTGTGAATCTGACCCAAGTTCCATGTCATTGAGTCACACAGCACCGACACGAGCCACTCGGCCACCATGGATGTGCTAACCTTCCTGCCCCTCCCACTTGGAACTTTAAAGATTAGTTTTATTTGTCACATGCACAGCCAAAATATTGAAACATACATTAAAATGCGTTGCTTGTATCAAATCAAATCAGCAAAGATTGTGCTGGGCAGCCAATAAGTGTAGCTGTACTTACTAACCTGAACCCAAACGTCTTCGGTGTATGGGAGGAAACCTGAGCCCCTGGAGAAAACCCCACCAGTCATGGGGAGAATGTATCCGGTATGCTATTGTGCCTTCCTTCCATACCTTATCTTTCTAAATGCCTCCAAAATATGTTGAGTCCACCACCATCTGTGGGTCCCAACCATGCTTAGTGTAGAAAATAACTTGTTCCTTGGATCACCTGGGATCAGGGTTACACATTGGGATGTCAGATCCCCATGTAAAACTCCTTTTGCACAATTATTGGGGAAAATTATCCACATTATCTTGGAAATGACCACCATGGAACACACCTGAAGCAATTAGGTTTCATGGGCTGTGAACCCACAAAGTCAGGTCTTATCGTCTACAGTACCTTCAATCCTTCAGTCATACCAGGTTTTATAACCCAATACTTAAGGACCTATTTCTTTTCACCGCATGCCTTTCTGCAGCTGATGAATCAGCTTGCCATGTTGAATGTCACTTGGAAGAAGCTCTGTGAGTGTAAGGTGCTCAGAATTGCCCAGTACCACAAGTGGTTTGATAGCACCAGCTGACTGAGCTGACCAAGCTTCAAGTTACATAGCTGCCATGCTGGGTCTGTAACAGGCTGTGGGCAAACCAATAGGAAGGATAATGCTACACTCAGTGGCTACTTTATTAGGTACACCCGTAGACCTGCTCGTTAATGCAAATATCCAATCAGCCAATCATGTGGTAGCAACTCAATGCAAAAAAGCACGCAGACACGGTCACAAGGTTCAGTTGTTGTTCAGATCAAAAAATCTGAATGGGGAAGAAATGTGATCTAAGTGATTTTGATCGTGGAATGATTGTTGGTGCCAGAAAGGGTGGATTGAGTATCTCAGAAACTACTGATTGCTTGGGATTTTCACATACAACAATCTCTAGAGTTTATAGAGAGTGGTGCAAAAAACATAAACACATCCAATGAGCGACAGTTCTGTGTGCAAAAATACATTGTTAATTAGAGAGGTCAGAGAAGAATGGCCGGACTGGTTCAATCTGTACTAGGTACAGGAAGTACCTAATAAAATGGCCAACCTGTGCACTTGGCTTTGTCTTCACCAGATGATACGTCAATGTGGAAATGACCACTCTGCGATCCTTGTAGTTTTCATGTTACACTGTACATTTAGTGACAGTATGTTTTTGTACATGGTCAGTCCACAGGTACAGAAAGAGAGGAGGTAGGGTGGCCATCAGAAAGGGCAAGTAGGTAGTGCAGGAGTCCCCTGTGGCCATTCCCCTCCCTAACAGGCAGGCTGAGTTGAACACTGCCAGGGAGATGGTCTTCCAGGGAAAAACAACAGCAAAAGCCCAGTTTGTGGTGCAAAGTACATGTTGCTGAATAGAAGCGGGGACAGGACTGGGAGAGTGGTAGTGGTGGAGGATTTTATTATAAAGATGTTAAATAAGCATTTCAGTAGATGCAAAAGAGTTTCCAGATTGGTTAGTTGTCCCCGCTCACCCTCCCTCCACCCCTGCCCCAAGTGCTTGGATCAAGGATGTCTTGGAGTGGGCTGCAGGAAATTCTAGAAGGGGTGGATGAAACAGACAGAGGACATGGTACGTATAAGGACCAATGATATTGGCAGGAGAAAGGATAAAGGGATGAGATCCTCCAACATGAGTTTAGGGAGGTAGGATCTCAAAAGTCATAATCTATCTATTGCTTCCAGCACCACCTGCTAGGAGGTATAGGGATGGAAGAGTAGGTCAGATGAATGTGTGGCTGAAAGTGTGATGCAATGGTATGGGCTTCAGATTCCTGGATCATTCGGCTAGCTCCTGGGGAAAGTGGTGCCAGAACAAGCAGGGTGGTCTGCACCTTATCAAGAGTGGGACCAACATACCTGCTGGCACGTTGGGTAGCAAAGCCTGGAATATCCTGATTATAATTCAGACTACAGTGTCTGATTCTGGACATCTTGTTTCAGGAATTAAGTAAACATCTGGGAAATGGTGTAGGAAAGAAATGATTGCAGGGATGAGGGACTACGGTTACATGGATAGACTGGAGAACCTTGGATTGTTTTCCTTAAAGGTGGCTGTGGAGATTTGATAAAGGTATGCAAATGAAAGTAAATCTAAAGAATAAATAATAATTCCTTTGTCTTCTAATGCTGAAGCTTTCCCCTCTTACCTTAAATACATGTCGTCTTGCATTTGACATTTCTACCTGGGCAAAAAGGGGTTTGGCTGTCTACCCAGCTTGTGCCTCTCATACTTTTATAAACCTCCATCAAGTCTCCCTTCAGTCCCTGATGCTCCAGAGAAAATTACCCAAGTTTGTCTAATCTCTTTTAATATCTCATACCCTCTAATCCAGGCAGCATCCTAGTAAACCTCTTCTGCATCCTTTTAAAAGCCTCCACTTCCTTCCTGTAATAACTGAACACAATGCCCCACGTATAGTCTAACCAAAGTTTGATACATTAGCAGCATGACTTCCAAACTTTCACTGTCATGAGTCCTGCTGGTCCTGCATCTGTATTTGTTCATTGTTGTCTTATCTAGGGTTGTTAAGCCCTCATGCTTTCTGTTTGAACTTGACAAATTTATTTTGACTGGCACAGGGCTTCTGCATAGTGTGATTATTTAAAGTGGTCTCCTGATTAGCACTCATCGTGGGGTCCTTGTGGGTGTTTTGAAAATGGTTTGTCTCGTGGTGCTGCTTGGTCAAGTCACCGACGTTCAGTTGGCATTCCGATGAATAAACCCTTATTTCTGGCTCAATATGGGAGTCTGTCGTTCCTCCTCATCTGAGTTCAGTCGTCTCTCAGTGCACGCCGTGACACTCATACTGAAAGGCACAATCATGCCATATGCCTTTTTTACCACCGTTTTTGCGTGGACACTTTCAGAGAGCTATGGACTTGGACTAACTTTATTTCAGATTTACAAGATTTTTAGTTTTTAAAAATCTTACTCAGATGGAGAAGGTCATCTCCATTCTAAACCTACAGTACATTGGACAAACTACTGATTAACAACCTTGGAACCATTTGCCTGTAATTAGTCTTAATTTTATTGTACTTAACATACAGTGTACTTATACAAAATATATTCATTCACAGAAATAAAGCAATGCATTCTGATCAACAACAAACCTCAAGGTAAAATACCTTCACTGTCCATTCTAACACGATTACACACAATACCTTTTATATGTTAATATTATTGATTAAGTCTGCTACTTTTGCTGTTGCTTGTTGATACACCACACAGGATAATATGTTAAAAATATACAATGTCAAAAATACAATTCATTTTCTCTATCTCACTTTCCCTACTCCTCCTGAAGGCATCTGTTCATATCATTTATCAGTGGTCGCCTGCCTGACTTTTCTACCAGTGTGGATCTTTAGAGTGAGGTTCATGGCCAAACCCAAGGTATTCTATGTGCCTTACTTTCCATTGGGTGTCATTCAAGAGACACAGAAGGCAGAACCCCGGGCTGCTCTCAGCCACCCAATGCCCCCAACATGTAGCTACGTGCCTCCCCTATATTCCTCGCCTTCACTAGTCTTCTCTTAGCCAATGGTATAGCCATATGCAGTCACATGCTGAAAACTCAGTGTGATCCTTACACTGGAAGTAAGATGGCTCCAAGTTCAAGGCTCAAACAAGGCTTGCACGTGTTTGCTCTTGTTTATGTTGGCCGTCTGATTGACAGCCAGCTTCTCTGACTTTCCTGCTGTTTTGGCCATGATCTACCAGTCAGGGGGGAGTGCAATGACTAAATGCCCATGTGACCTCCTGGCACAACTTTTAAGGCACTGGTACATTCTGATCGAACCTGCTGTTCCTCATTGAATGTAATGTAATAGATTCATGTTGAAGAGAAGTCTCAAGCAGTCAGACTTGGCTTGAGTCCCAGCTTCTGTGCTGGAACAACGTCCCTTGTGCATAACACTGACCTGCCAGAATGAAAGTCTTACACCCTCATGGCTTTGGATTTAGACTTAGACTCCAGATCCGCACTATCTTTCTATCTTGGCCCATCCCCAAATCTTTCTGTATAATGTTGTGTTCATTGAGGTAATTGGTCCAACTCATCCTATCTGCAACTCATTCTCCATCACATTCTGCAGAAGTTTGGATAGAGGTTTCAGTTAGATCTTTAGCCACAATGATTGGGCTTGAGACCATCACCTTTGCCAGGATGCTGTTTGCATTCATTGCTTATAACCTCCTACACAAGATGGAGAAACCTTTGATCCCATCTCTCTGGTTTGTTTCTGTAAATATATCAGGCTACATATCTGGTGGCACACAATGTTTCTTACGTTGAAGCACATCTAGAAACAGCAACAGTCAGTGTTCCACCAAATGCTGAAAACTCAAAGAGAAGGATTTGTCATTTGACAAAGTTCAGAAAGTGCTTGATAAACATCAGCAAGTGTCTTGTCTTCACACATTGGTGGTACGGTGCAGGGAACCTTGCTGGGTCATGTTGTTTCTCATCTTTATTAACAATCTGGATGAAAATATGATAAACTGGATCAGCAAATTTGCGGATGACACCAAGATTGGGGATATAGTGGACAATGAGGAAGGCTATCAAAGCTTTCAGTGGGATCTGAATGAGCCAGAGAAACAGCAGGTGGAATTTAATACAAACAAGTGTGAGGTGTTGCACTTTGGTAGGACCAACCAGGGTAGGTCTTACACAGTGAACGGTAGGGCACTGAGGAGTGTGGCAGAACAGACGGATCTGGGAATACAGGCCTATAATTCCTTAAAAGTAATGTCACAGGTAAATAGGGTCATAAAGAGTGCATTTGGCAGATTAGCCTTCATAAATTAAAGTACTGAGCAGAAGAGTTGTGATGTTATGTTAAAGTTGTATAAGACATTGGTGACGCCTAATTTGGAATATTATATGTAGTTCTAGTTACCTACTTACAGGAAAGATACCAATAAGATTGAAAGAGTACAGAGAAATATTTACAAGGATGATGCCAGGACTTGAAGAAAGGTTGAATAGGTTAGGACTTTATGCGAAAGGCAAATGAGGAGTGATTTGAAAGAGGTATATAAAATCATGATGGGTATAGATAGGGTAAATAATCAGGATTTTTCCAGTGAGGTTGGATGGGAATAGAACTAGAGGTCATAGGTTAAGGGTGAAATGTGAAATATTTAAGCAGAAACTGAGGGGGGATCTTCACTCCGTTTGGATCAAACTGCCAGCAGAAGTGGTGGATGAGGGCTTGAATGCAACATTTAAGCAAATGGCCGAATTCTGCTCCTATGTCTTATGTTCTACATGGATGAGAGAAGTATGGAGTGCTATGGTCCAGGTGAAGGTTGATGGGACTAGGCTAAATAATAGTTGAGCACAGGCTAGGAGGGCCGAAGAGCCTGTTTCTGTGCTATAACCCAATGGCTCTATGACACAGTGCTGTACTTCTGTGCTCTCTTATTCTTTTCCATCAGTTGATTTTTCAGAGCCTTGGCTGCTTTTCTGTCTTCCCTCATTTGCTGGTACTTCCATTTTGGAAGGGTGAGTAAATTCTTGTTCTTTGACAATCGCTTGTCCTCTCTTTCATATGTGGGGGGTGAAGCCTTGATGAGCTCAATCTGGGGAATGCAGCTGGTGGGCACAGCACAATTCCTGTTGGGTAAAGACAGGGAGGGAAAGTCAATCGGATGAGCTCCAGCAGCTTTAGAGCTGATCGACTGGGACCTCTGCTTTGGCCTTGCTCCATTTCTCTTCTCAGAGTAGATGGAAGGGGTTATGTCTCCAGCAGGCTCTTTCACACATTTGCTTTGCTGAAGAGTTTCAGGCACCTGAGTCAGAGAGAAACACTTCCTTATTTTGGTCACTGCATCTTGGTGCGTTCCAACAACTGGGGAGCTTGTTGGACAATTGTTCATGCAGGTGGTGGCAATGAATAGATTGGTGGTTACCTTGACTGCGTAGTCCAGCACGCCACCCTTTTCCGGATTGAATGGAAATTTTATTCTCAGCATGGATTTCAGTTGATTGGTAATTTTCTCTGACTGAAATTCTGATGTCTTTCCCTTCACAGACAGTTCTTTGTGATCTGACCATTCTGGAGCATATCCAACCTCAACTTGTTTGGCATAGGTCCGACCCAGTGGCTGCTTGGTTTGGAGAGAATCTTCAAACCTCCCAGCGGGCAGGGCCCACCCTTGTGTGGTTCTGCCTCGATGGGGGTCATTGGCCTGCGCATCTGCCCCTGGTGAAAGCAAACAATGAACCAATCAGACAGTATCCTTGCAACAGGTTACCATTCAAGTGGGCCTGATGGAAATCAACAGTGAGTCCTTGAGTTCATATCATGGCATGAAAACTTTCAAAGAATGGCAGGATCAGTTATCCATGATAATTCTGATCGCTTCCCCCTGGATAATCTACACAATAGTAAGTGTTGGCTTACAGGAATTCTTCTGTACTTTAGCCCTGTAGTGATAACAGACTGTTTTTTCAAGAATAATGGAAGAATTTTTAACTGGTGCCTCTAATAGAGCTATGTCTGCACGTTGACTAAATCTTACTGTTAAGGATCCGGCCTGAACACTGGGTCGAAGGGCCTCTGCTGGTAGCCCTGGATCACGACAGTCTTTAATTTCTGTTTTCTTTCACCTGCCCATGTGGATTCTGGCCCAGCCCCTTTCCTTTTTGGACTTCCCCCAATTACCTGCTTGTCTCCTCATTTGCACTCACCTGTTTCTAATTTTCACTCATTACCCTGTCCATTTAAACCCTGCCTTGACTAGCATTCTCTGTCAGTTTGTCCCAGTTCTGACCTGTGTCGTTCTAGCCTGACATTGCGACTTCTGCCAACCGGTTTTGCCTGATTCTGTGTTTTGGATTTTGCCTGTTCTTGGACCTGATTTTTGCCTGTGCACTCTGGATTGTCTGCCCTCGCCTGACTGTCTTTCCCGGTTAAGACCTCTGTCCGCCATTTCGGATTCGTGCCTGCCTTCTGTTTTTGAAAGCCTTTGTGCTCCCTAATAAATCCTGGTGAAAAAGTATTCATTGGTCTGCACTTGAGTCCCACCGCAACCCAACACTTACATACACTTTTGAAAATAATTTATTCCCATTCAATAATGGAGACTAGGCCATTATTATTGTTTTTCTCCACTTGTGCACTCTAAAAAAACTACCTCTGACATCACCCCTATAAAACCCTGGTTAGACCACAGATGGAGTATTGTGTTCAGTTCTAATAACCTCATTATAGGAAGGATAGCTTTAGAGAGAGTGCAGAGGAGATTTACCAGGATGCTGCCTGGATTAGAGAGCATGTCTGATGAGGATAGATTGATTGAGCTAGGGCTTTTTACTTTGGAGCGAAAGAGAATGAAAGGTGATTTGATAGAGGTGTACAAGATAAGAGGCATAGATTGAGCGGGTAGCCAGAGACTTTTCTCCAGGGCAGAAATGGCTAATATGAAGGGTCATATTTATAAGATGTTTGGATGAAAATATGGGGTGATGTCAGAGGTAAGTGTTTTTACACAGAGAGTGCCAGGTGCAAGAAACACCCTGCCAGGGGTGGTGGCAGAGTCTGGTACGTTTAGGGACATTTGAGAACTTCTTAGGTAGGCATATAGATGACAAAAAAAATGGAGGACTACGAGAGAGTGAAATGTTAGATTTATCTTGAAGCAGATTGAAAGGTTGGCACAACTGTCAGTCCACCCAGTCTCCACCCAGCTACCAGGAGTCACCTGCCACTCATTTCCCTATCATCACCTGCAGCCTATTTAAACCCAGCTCTCATCCACAATCCATGTTCACTCATACAAACCAGTCAGCCTTAGCTAGTTGTCATCTTGCCTTGCCTTGCCTACTGCTGAACCGTTTCTGTTGCTCTGCTTTTTGGGTCAAGTCTCCTCTACATTTCTTGACAGGATGAGTTGACGGCGATTGACCCAGCAGAGTATACTTGAAAGGAGCACACGACCCCGAAGCAGCAGGAAACCTGCTTGTCACTCTCAACCAACTCTCCATCTCAATACAGGAACTCTGCACCAGTCAACCTCCTGCCTTGGAGCCCCAGATTCTGGTGCCCGGATATTTTGACAGATCCCCAACCCGATGCTGCAACTTCTTGTCCCAGCGCTTACGCTTTGAGCTTCAGCTATCTCTGTATGTTACAGACCGAGCCAAGATTACCTTTGTCATCTCTCCCTTGATTTGGCGAGCTCTGACCTGGGCCACCCCTAACTGGGACAATAAAACCCCCATTTGCAATAAATATGAGGAATTCACCGAGGAGATGTATCCTGTTTTCAAACATCCAGGCAGTGGAAGGAAGGCAGCAGATGTGATACTTCATCTGTGACAAGACTCACGCTTGTTGCTGGATTACACCATGGAATTCAGGACCCTCGTGGCTGGATTGCGGAAGTGCTGCTGGCTCATTACCATCACAGCCTCTCGGAGTGCTTGAAAGACAAGCTGTCTACCCAGGAGGTACCACCCACTGCAAAAACCACATCACTTTGGCCCTCCGTATTGACAAGTGTCTTATGGAACGACCCACCAGCTCATCATCCAGAACCCCATTTCTGTTACTGGAACCATTTCAGGCTGCAGGACCCTCAGCGTCAACACCTCCAGAGCCCAGTTGGTAAGGGAGAGCTCCCTTAACCCCACCAAGAGGTGGAGAAACAACTTGTGTGTTCACTGCAGAGCCGCCGATTTCCCACACATTAAATACCAACTGTGTCTGGGATATGGCACTGCCAGGTAGAGACAAGGGTCCTTTTATCTAGTAAGCTCCCTCTGGCCCCCTTATTCCAGCACCATAGCTCAACGCTGTCTCTATCCATCCTCTGACAGCTCTATGCACACAGGAGGCTCTGCTGGATTCTGGTGCAGCAAGCAACTTTCTGGATCAGACTCTGTGCACAGCTTGGACTCCCTACTGTGAGTCTATCTCTCACCCCTTCTGTATCACAGCCGTTGGCGGATGTCCCCTGGAGTCTGGGATGGTCGGAGCGTGCACATGGCCGGTGAGCATGAGCATCGCAACTCCATCCTGACTTGCCCAACACTCCTCTCATTCTGGGTTACCCCTGGCTCTCCTCTCAAGCCCTCACTTCACAGTTCATTGCTGAGTTGGGGACCCACCTACCTATAAACTTCGTTGACTTCACCCCAAAAATCAGAGGAAACCCTTAACCTCACCAAGCTTTCACAGGAGTAGCATGACTTTGCCATTGCCTTCAGTAAGAGGGAGGCAAGCACCCCGCTGCCTCACAATTGCGTGATCAACCTCCTCTGGGCACCACCCTGCCCTGGAGTCGTCTGTTCTCTCTCTTTCCTCCTGATAAATGACTGCCTCATTGTAGCACTACAGCACGGTTTCGTTTGGCTATCCCAGTCCCCAGCGGGTGCAGGATTCTTCTTTGTAAAAAAGAAAGATAGATACCTTCATCTCTGCATTGACTATGGTGGACTTAACAAAATCACCATTAGGAACTATTGCCCTCACCCGTGATGGATAACACATTCGAAACACTCCATAGGGCTCAGATCTTCCCCAAACTGAATCTATGGGGTGTGTACAACCTGATCCGCATCCACCAGGGGGATGAGTGGAAGTCGGTGTTCATAACATCCAATGGCCACTATGAATACCTGGTGATGCCTTTCAGACTTTCCAACAGTTCAGCCATTTCCAAGCCTTCATTAACAAAATCCTCCGAGATATGCAACACAGTTATGTGTTCATCTACCTCAACGACATCCTCATCTTCTCCAAGGACCCCCAAACCACAACTGTCATGCCCATTCTGTCCTTCAGCATCTCCTCAAACCAACATGCCAGTTCCATACCCCAGTCATTTCCTTCCTTTCACCCCAAGGAACCAGAGAAATAACCATGGACCAAAAGAAAGCCATTGAATGACCTTGGCTGCACTCTCTCTAACAGCTACAGCACTTCTTGAGCTTCTTCAACTTCTACCAGCAGTTCATCAGAAACTACAGCCAAATCACTGCTCCCCTCACCTCCCTCACCAAGTCACACACCTCATGGATGACTTGGTCTGGAGCTGTATACCATGCTTTCCGGGAGCTCATGAGGTGCTTCACCATTGCCCCAGTTCTCTGCCATCTGAACCTCTCTAGACATTTTGTGGTAGAGCTGGACACATCATGTGCACTGGTGCCATCCTCTCCCAGTGAGGAACAGATGGGAAGACACACCCTGCATCTTCCTCTCACGCAAGTTCAACTCTACAAAGGGCCATAATGGAGTAGCAGACAGGGAGCTACTCACCATTAAATGGGCCTTGAAGGAATGGAGACATTGGCTGATGGGAAACACCGAGCCCTTCCTGATCTGGACTGACCACCAGAACCTCAGATCCAGACAACTGACCCACCAACTCAACCCATGTCGGGCTTGCTGGGCCCTCTTCTTTGAGCAACACAACTTCATCTCCTACCAACCCAGCTCCAAGGACACTAAGGCAGACGCCCTGTCATAACAGTTCAACACAGCTGAAACAGAGATTGAACCTTAGTCCATCATTTCATCCTCACAGCTCCTCGCCCTGATCACTTGGATCTTGAGAACTAGATCTGTCAGGCCCTACAGCACAAGCCTTCCCTGGCTGACACACCTGACAACTGCATGTATGTGCCAGCAGCTGTGTGCTCTAAGGCACTCCAGTGGGCCCACTCCTCACCAGCCATCCAGGCACAAGATGGACCCTGGATTTTCTGCAACGCTAGTTCTGGTGGCCCACCATGATTGCAGATTTTTGTCAGTTTGTTGCTGTCTGCCCACAATGTGCCCAGTCCAATTCCTCCAACCAGTGGCCCTGCTCTTGCGCTCTGTGCCAGTCCCTCAACACTCATGGTCCCACATCGCCATGGATTTCATCACTGGTCTGCCATCTTGCCCATGGTGGTCATGACAGTGGTGGTCTGGTTCTCCAAGGCGGCTCACTTCATTGGCCTTCTCAAGCTTCTGTCAGCTGCTGAGACAGTGAGCCTGGTTCTCCAACATGTAGTTCACCTCTATGGCTTCCCTCAGGACATTGTGTCAGACTGGGTCCCACAATTCATCTCCCGCTTCTGGCAAGCCTTCTGCTCCCTCCTCTGCACCTCACTGAGTTTGTCCTCTGGTTACCATCCGGAGACCAATGTACACTCAGAAAAAAACTCATCAAGTGGAGAAGTTTCTGTGATGCTTCACTGCCTCTAACCCTTCCATGCAGAAGAAGTATCTGCTCTGGGCGAGACTGTTCCCACAATCTACACACAACACCTCCTCTGCCATGGGTATATCACCCTTTGAAGTGTTCATGGCTACCAACCTCTGTTGTTCCCAATGGTGGAGGTCCTGTCCACCAGGGCCCTGGTTCACCAATACCAGAATGCTTAGAAGAGGACACAGAGGGACATCCTAGCTGCTAACTGCACCCACTGCCTCCTGGCTAACCACTGTCAGCACCCAGCCAGTCAACTCCAGCCTGGGGACCATATCTGGCTGTCTACCTGAGATCTGTCCCTGCACACTGCCTCCTGCAAGCTCTCACCCCAATTCATTGGTCCCTTCAAGATTACCCATCACATCAATATAGTTATTTACCATCTCCAGCTGCCCCTGTCCCTCAGGATCACACCTACCTTCCACGTGCCCTGCCTCAAGACCATTGTCCATGGACCACTCGACCCACCTGAGCCTGAACCTCTGGAACCAACAATGGTGGAAGGTGCTCCAGTATACAGGGTTCACCCATTGACGGATTCACGGCGTTATGGATGGGGTGTGCAGTACCTGGCCAACTGGGAAGGGTACAGCCTGGAGGTGAGGTTTTGGGTGCTGTCCAGTTTTATCTCAGATCCATTGCTCATCGAGGAGTTCCACTCGACCCATCTGGATCGTTCTGGGCCTTCGGGTGCTGGCCCTAGGACAGGGTGTGGGGTCGTGACAGGCTTGCACATGCAGGCACCTCCCAGTCTCCACCCTGCTAACAGGAGTCCCCTCCCACTTGTTTCCAAATCATCACCTGGAGCCCATATAAACCCAGCTCTCATGAACAGCCCTTGTTCGCTGATCACCTCAAATACGAGGTGGTGAGTGCTCATGTGTAAATAACGTAGCTGTTGGTTGGAGTTGGATCAAAGGACTGATCCTGCTGTTGGGAGTTACATTCAGGCAGGAAGGGAGGTAGATATGGCAGGAAGTGACGGAGAAGATGGACATAGCAAATAGGAGGTGGTATTGGGCGATAGCAGTTGTACGGAGGAAGGTGAATAGCGGTTTTCTTGGAAATGGAAATGGAGGATTGTAGTGGCTTATTGTCCAGTGATGAAGGCAAATAGACGGGATTTAAATAAAAAAAGGAAGGAAGAGTTTTGTTGAGTTTTGAATGTGGACCTGCTTCTGATATCAATCTAATTAGACTAACTAACGATTTGGAAAAAAGTATTAGGAAATATTATGGGCACAAAATCTTTCAGGTGGGGCACTGGCTTCGTTTCTTTGCGGGAATGGGACCTGCTCTCGGGGTATCACAACTGGCCGCTATGCGATATACCATGGACGTGGCCTAGAAGACTAGCACGCCTTTGGGGTTACAGGATTTGGTGGCTTTCGAGGCGGGCAGACTTGAGGTCGGTGCCTCCGCAGGTGTGTCGTGGGAATACACAGAAGATTGAAAGCTGGCTGCTGGCTGTGTGCCCACAGACCAGAGTTCTTTGGGCACAGAGCTCGGTAAAAGCAACGCAACAGACTTTTAACATCGTAAATCAGCGAGTTGTTTTGTTATGTCTCCCCTCTCGCTGTGAAATGGGGACATTGCTTTTTCCCTTATTAGGGAGAGAGGGAGACTGTGCTATGTCGAATTATCGGGTGAACAAGTAGTCTTTGGGGTACTGCAAGCCTGTGCCTTTATTGATGCTTTGCTGCATGCTTGAGTGCTTGGTGGGGGATGCTGATGCTTTTTTGCTGGTGGGTGGGGGGGTCGTTGATTTGCTGCTGCTTACACGCGGGAGGGAGGGGAGCTGGGGGGAAACTTTGGGGTTCTAACATTTTAACTGTCATTCATTCTTTGGGGCACTGTTTTCGTGGATGGTTGTGAAGAAACAGAATTTCAGGATGTATATTGTATACATTTCTCTGACATTAAACGTACCTTTGAAACCTTTAAGATGGTTGCTATTATTTTAGCCTTGGAATGGATCGAAGAAGTATACCCTGATTATGTACTTTTGTGCTCTGATTAATTCTCAGTCTTAACATCTATTAAAACAGGTATCTCAAATTGTAGCCAGACATTGTTCTTGAGATTGGGGAACATCTGTTGAGGCTGCAGGGTCTGGGCTTGTATATACATTTCTCATGGCTCCCTGCCCATGTTGGGGGTGAATGAAACAAGGTGGCAGACATTCTTTTCAAGTAATCACTTAAAATTAAGGATGTAAATGTAGTAGTGCTCTTGCATAAGGGGGAGATGAAAGCCATAATAAATAAGTCTATTCAATCATTGTGGCAACAAAGTTGGGATAAGGAAAAGGAAGGATGACATTTATATAAAATTCAGAGGATGTTGAAAACTCATCTGGGAGATGGGTATAAAAGAAGGGAAGAAGTTATACTCACATTTATGTATCGGACATAGTAGGTTGAATAATTCCCTGTTCAGAATGAATATGCATGATACGAGCATTTGTAGGGAGTGCACATATCTAGAAACAGTGCAGCATACATTGTTTGAATGGAATTGTTATGAAGTGCAAAGAAAACATCTAATTGCTAAATTGAGATCTTTGGGACAGACACATGGAACATTTGTTAGGATATCATTGTCATTGTAATGAATAGAAGTGCATATTTGACTTTCTGAAAATCATTAAGCTTTTCAATATTATTTGAATATTTTTGGGGGTGGAATTTATTGGGTATACTTCCTGTCTCTTTTCTCCACGCTCCAACTCAGTAGGTGATGGTAATGCACTTTATGTTGGTCTGCCGACCACCATTAAACTTTACAAGAAGAACATTTCCTGTTCTCTCAAACAAACCAAATGGCCTCAACCAGTTGTTCCTAGCCTTCAGTTACCTTGTTGCCTTGTTGTGTTAAGTAACCGTTCTCTCTTGTTTTGTGGCCCATGGTGGCTTGTTATTTTGCACTTTATTAGTAAAATGCAAAATTGCATCAAATTGCATTTGATAAGCTACCCCATGCAAGGCTTATTGAGCAAGTAAGGAGGCATGGGATCCAAGGGGACATTGCTTTGTGGATCCAGAACGGGCTTGCCCACAGGAGGCAAAGAGTGGTTGTAGATGGGTCATATTCTGCATGGAGGTCGGTGTGCCTCAGGGATCTGTTCTGGGACCTCTTCTCTTTGTGATTTTTATAAATGACCTGGATGAGGAAGTAGAGGGATGGGTTAGTAAATTTGCTGATGACACAAAGGTTGGGGGTGTTGTGGCTAGTGTGGAGGGCTGTCAGAGGTTACAGCAGGACATTGATAGGATGCAAAACTGGGCTGAGAAGTGGCAGATGGAGTTCAACCCAGATAAGTGTGAAGTGGTTTATTTTGGTAGGTCAAATATGATGGCAAAATATAGCATTAATGGTAAGACTCTTGGCAGTGTGGAGGATCAGAGGGATCTTGGGGTCCGAGTCCATAGGACACTCAAAGCTGCTACACAGGTTGACTCTGTGGTTAAGAAGGCATACGATGCATTGGCCTTCATCAATCGTGGGATTGAGTTTAAGAGCTGAGAGGTAATGTTACAGCTATATAGGACCCTGGTCAGACCCCACTTGGAGTACTGTGCTCAGTTCTGGTCGCCTCATGACAAGAGGGATGTGGAAACTACAGAAAGGGTGCAGAGGAGATTGACAAGTATGTTGCCTGGATTGGGAAGCAAGCCTTGTGAGAATAGGTTGAGTGAACTCGGCCTTTTTTCCTTGGAGCGTTGGAGGATGAGAGGTGACCTGATAGAGTTGTATAAGATGATGAGAGGCATTGATCGTGTGGCTAGTCAGAGGCCTTTTCCCAGGGCTGAAATGGCGAACATGAGAGGGCACAGTTTTAAGGTGCTTGGAAGTAAGTACAGAGGAGATGTTGGGGTAAGTTTTTTATGCAGAGAGTGGTGAGTGTGTGGAATGGGCTGCCGGTGATGGTGGTGGAGGTGGATATGATAGGGTCTTTTAAGAGACTCCTGGATAGGTACATGGAGCTTAGAAAAATAGAAGGCTGTGGGTAACCCCAGGTAATTTCTAAAGTAAGTATGTGTTCAGCTCAGCATTGTGGGCCGAAGGGCCTGTATTGTGCTGTAGGTTTTCTATGTTTCTAAGATATTGTTCACTGTTAAGTTGTCTCTGCTGCTCTAGTTTTGGGTCAAGCTTCCTTTACATTTCCTGATAACAACATTGTGGGCCAAAGGGCCTGTGCTGTACTGTGCCATTCTATGTTTCATGTTCAGTTATGTGGGTTGTGCATACCATCACAGTTAAGTGCCGTCTTGTATCCCTTCACAGCCCTGCTTCCATTCTCCAGTCACACAGGCAAATATTCCAACACAGGTGATAGAAAGGGAACCAGAAGGAGGAACACTGGTGGATTTAAAATTAGACCATTTAGTGAGGTATTGCATTTTGGGAGATCAAAGCAGATAGGACTTGCACTGAGAATGGTAAGGCCCTGGAAGTGTTAGGGAGCAGTGGGATGGAGGGGTGCAAAGGCATAGTTTGCAGAAATTGGTGTCACAGTTAGTTCGGGTGTAGAAGAAGACACCTGGCGCGCTGGTCTTCATCAGTTGGGGCACTGAGTATCGGAATCGGGCCGTTACGTTGCAGTTGTACAAGATGTTGGTGAGGCTGCACTTGGAGCATTGTAACAGTTTTGGTCATCTTGTTACAGGGAAAACATTATTTAACAGAAAAGAATGCAGAGAAGTTTCCCTCACCCCACCTCTCAGCTTAACCATAGGGACCACTCTCTACTTGATTCCACTCCCATTGATGTCCCTGCTGCCATGATGAGGTGTATTCTTGACCTCACAATCTATCTTATTGTAGTAGGGGACTGTTCGACAGTGGTATAGAAGCTGTCCTTGGGCCTGGTGGTGTGTGTTTTCAGGCTTTTGTATCTCCTTCCCAATGGGAGGGGGAAGAAGAGAGAATATCTGGGGTGGGAGAGGTCTGAAATTATTTTGGCTTTTTTACCAAAGCAGCAAGAAGTATAGACAGATTCCATGGAAGGAAGGCTTGTTGCCATGGTGCTGAGCTGTATCCATGATTTGCTGCAGTTTCTTGCAGAGCAGTTGCCATACCAAGCCTTGATGCATGTAGATAAAATGACTTCTATGGTGCATCTATAAAAACTAGTGAGGGTCAATGGGGAAAATGCCAAATTTCTATAGCCTACAGAGGAAGTAGAGATATTGTTGTGTTTTTTTTATCCATGGTGTCTACGTAGTTGGTTCCGGACAGGCTATTGATGATATTAACACCATAAGACATAGGAGGAGAATTAGGCCATTTGGGCCATTGAGTCTGCTCTTCCATTTCATCATGACTGATTTATTATCCATCTCAACTCCATTCTCTTGCCTTCTCCTTGTAACCTTTGATGCTCTTACTAATCAAGATCTTATCAACCTCCACTTTAAATATACCCAATGACTTGGCCTTCAGAGCCCTCTGTGGCAATGACTTCCACAGATTCACCACCCTCTGACTAAAGAACTTGCAGTGCTCAACTTCAGCTCCATTGATGTAAACCAACAGGAATGTGTGCATCATCCCTCTTCCTGGTCAACCACCAGCTCTTTTATTGCTGATGCTGAGGGAAATATTTCTGTCATGACAACGTATCACTAGACTCTCGATCCTGTACTCTGGCTCATCAATATTAGAGATCTGGCCTACTACTGCACACTGGTAGGTGGAGTTGGGCCACACAGTCATGAGTGTACAGGGAGTAGAGTAGGGGACAGAGGACACAATCTTGTGGAGCACCGGTGTTGACAATAATCATGACAGGGGTGTTGTTGCTTACCCTTACTGTTTGGGGTCTGTTGGTCAGGATGTTAAGGATCCATTTGCAAAGGGAGGTATTGAGCCCCAGGACCTAGTAGTACATAGACCAGTACAGCACATTACAGGCCCTTCAGCCCATGATGCTGTGCCGACACTTTAACCTATTCCAAGATCAATCTAACTCTTCCTTCCTACATAGCCCTCCATTTTTCTGCCTATGGGCCTATCTAAGAATCTCTTAAATGTCCTTAGTGTATTTGCTTCTACCACAATCCCTGGCAGCATGCTCCACCAAAGTACTGCTCTCTGTGTATATGAAAAATACTACCTCTGACATCCTCTCTATGCTTTCCTCCAAACACCTTAAAGTTAGGCCCCCTTGTAGTAGCCATTGCTGCCCTGGGGAGAAAGGAACTGTCTGTCCACACTTGATCTATGCCTCTTATCATCTTGTACAGTTCTATCTAGTCACCTTTCATCCTCCTTCGCTCCAAAAAGAAAAGCCCTAGCTCACTCAACCTATCCTCATCAGACATGCTCTCTAACCCAGACAGCATCCTGGTAAATCTCCTCTGCACCCTCTCTAAATCTTACGCATCCTTCCGAAAATGAAGTGACCAGAACTGAACACAATACTCCAAATGTGGTCTAACCAGAGTTTTATAGAGCATTGGATTATTAAAAGTTAATACATCTATTGAATGAGTTCTGTTAAATCCATTGAATAAGATCCCTCTGTTTCTCCACACTGCTAAGAATCCTGCCATTAACTCTGTATTCTGCCTTCAAATTTGACTATCCAAAGTGAATCACACCACAGTTTTTCATATTGAACTCCACCTGCCACTTCTCTGTCCAGCTATGCACTATGCATCCTGTCAGTGTTCCATTGTAATTGACAGCAACTTTCTACACTATCCACAACTCCACCAACCTCTGTGCCATCTGCAAACTTACTAACCTACCCTCCCACTTCCTCATCCAGGTCATTTATAAAAAAATCACAGAGCAGGGTCCCCAGTACAGATCCCTGCAGAACACCACTGGTCACCGCCTGAATGCACTCCATCTAAAACACCCTCTGCCTGCTGGGGCAAGCCAATTCTGAATCCACACAGACAAGCTTCCTTGGATCCCATGCCTTTTGACTTTCTGAATGAGTCTCCCATGAGGAAGCTTATCAAACACCTTACTAAAATCTACATACACCACATCTACTGCTCTACCTTCATCAATGTGCTTTGCAACTTCCTCAAGGAAGTCAATCAAGCTCACAAAGCTTGACCTACCTCTCACAGAGCCATCCTGTCTCTAAGAATCTTCTCCAATAACATGCCCACAACTGAGGTAAGAGTTATCCCTACTCCATTTCTTGAACAATACCCTTTCCCTGCCTCCATAGGACAAAACTATTAGAGGGCTTGAGATATTGTGAGCAATCGCTTGTTTGGAGGTAAGCAAGCTGTGCACAAAATTTAAAACATGAGCAGGGCCTTGCAAAACTTTTCGATAGGCTTGCCATATCATGGTTTTATTAGGTACCAGACCAGTAATAGGTAACGGAAGCTGACTTCCACCCACACTGACTCAGTAGACAATCGTTCCAGGATGTCCCCCTTTTCTGCAGCTGTGATACTATCCTTTGTTAGGAGACCTAAAAGAGGACATGAGAAGGTCTTGGCATCTAGGATTAAGGAAAAACCCAAGGTGTTCTACGTATACGTGAAGAACAGGAGGCTGACTAGAGTGAGGGTGCGACTGATCTGGGACAGAATAGGAAACGTGTGCCTGGAGTTGGAGGAGGCAGGGAAGTTCCTTAATGAATACTTTGCTTCAGTATTCACCAGTGAGATGGACCTTGACGAATGTGAGAACAGCGTAAAACAGCCTGATATGTCACCATTAAGAAAGAGTATGTGATGAAGCTTTGGAAAATATTGGGATAGATAAGTCCCTGGAACAGACTGGATATACCCCTGGTTGTGGATGGAAGCGAGGGAGTAGATTGCTGTGCGATTGGCAAAGGTGTTTGCATTGTCACTGGCTACAGGAGTAGTGCCAGATGATTGGATGGTGGCAAATTTAATTCCTTTGTTCAAGAAAGAGAGTAGGAATAATCCTGGGAATGAGATCAGTGAGTCTTACTTCAGTGGTGGGCAAATTATTGGAGAAGTTTCTTAGAGACAGGATTTACAAGCATTTTGAGAAGCATTAACTGATTAGGGATAGTCAGCATGGCTTTGTGAGGGGTTGGTCGTGCCTCACAAAACTGACTGAATTCTTTGAGGATGTGACAAAGCTCACTGAAGATAGAGCAGGGGATGTGATGTATATGGACTTTAGTAAGGTGTTTGACAAGGTTCCCCATGACATGGTCATTCAGAAAGTCAGTAGGTATGGGAACCAGGGAAACATAGCCATGAGGATTCAGAATTGGCTTGCCCACAGAAGGCAGAGGGTGGTTGCAACTGGAATGAATTCTGCCTGCAGATCAGTGACCAATGGTGTTCTGCAGGGATCTGTTCTGGGACTCCTGTTCTTTGTGACTTTTATAAGTGACTTGGATGAGGCTGCAGAAGGGTGGGATAGTAAGTTTGCAGATGGCACAATGGTTGGAAGAGTTGATAATGGTGTAGAAGGATGTTGTGCGTCATTGACGGGATGCAGAGCTGGACTGAGAAGTGGCAGAAGGAGTTCAAACCAGAAAACTGTGTGTGATTCACTATGGAAGGATGAATTTGAAGGCAGAATACAGGGTTGATGACAGGATTCTTAACTTTGTGGAGGAACAGAGGGATCTGAGGGAGCACATCCACAGATCCCTCAAAATTGCACGCGGACGATAGGAAAACTGGACAGTATGGAGGATTGGAAAATTGTAAATATCACTTCACTTTTAAGAAGGGAGAGAGGCATCCAAAGCTCTCTCTCTGTGCTCCCCCTCCCCACTCCCTCACACCCAATGTGCAACCTCACCACTCCCGAACACCCAATGTTCACCCTCCTACTCCCTCACACCCAATGTGCACCCTCCCCACTCCATCACAACCAATATGCACCCACCCACTCCTCCACACCCAATGTGCACCCACCTACTCCCCCACACCCAATGTTCACCCTCCTACTCCCTCACACCCAATGTGCACCCTCCCCAATCCATCACAACCAATATGCACCCACCCACTCCTCCAGACCCAATGTGCACCCACCTACTCCCCCACACCCAATGTTCACCCTCCCCACTCCCTGTTACTCAATGTGCACCCGCCCCACTCCATCACACCCAATGTTCACCCTCCCCACTCCCTAACACACAATGTGCACCCTCACTACTCCCTCACACCCAATGTTCACCCTCCCCACTCCCCCACACCCAATGTGCACCCTCTACTCCCTCACACACAATGTGCACCCACCCACTCCCTCACACCCAATGTGCACCCTCCCCACTCCCTCACACCCAATGTTCACCCTCCCCACTCCCCCACACCCAATGTGCACCCTCACCACTCCCCCACACCCAATGTTCACCCTCCCAATCCCTCACACCTAATGTGCACCCTCCTACTCCCTCACACTCAATGTTCACCCTCCCCACTCCCTCACACCTAATGTTTACCCTCCCCACTCCCTCACACCCAATGTGCACCCTCCTACTCCCCCACACCCAATGTGCACCCTCCTACTCCCTCACACCCAATGTGCACCCTCCCCACTCCACCACACCCAATGTTCACCCTCCCCACTCCCCCACACCCAATGTGCACACTCCTACTCCCTCACACTCAATGTTCACCCTCCCCACTCCATCACACCCAATATGAACCCTCACCACTCCCCCACACCCAATGTTCACCCTCCCCAATCCCTCACACTCAATGTGCACCGACCCCACTCCCTCACACCCAATGTTCACCCTCCTACTCCCTCACACCCAATGTGCACCCTCCCCACTCCATCACAACCAATATGCACCCACCCACTCCTCCACACCCAATGTGCACCCACCTACTCCCCCACACCCAATGTTCACCCTCCTACTCCCTCACACCCAATGTGCACCCTCCCCACTCCATCACAACCAATATGCACCCACCCACTCCTCCACACCCAATGTGCGGCCACCTACTCCCCCACACCCAATGTTCACCCTCCCCACTCCCCCATACCCAATGTGCACCCTCCCCACTCCCCCACACCCAATGTTCACCCTCCTACTCGCTCACACTCAATGTGCACCCACCCCACTCCCTCACACCCAATGTTCACCCTCCCCACTCCCCGACACCCAATGTGCACCCTCACCACTCCCCCACACCCAATGTGCACCCTCCCCACTCCCTCACACCCAATGTTCACCCTCCCCACTCTCTCACACGCAATGTGCACCCTCCTACTCCCTGACACCTAATATGCACCCTGCCCACTCCCTGACACCTAATTTGCACCCTCCCCACTCCATCACACACAATGTTCACCCTCCCCACTCCCTCACACCCAATGTGCACCCTCACCACTCCCACTCACCCAATGTTCACCCTCACTACTCACCAACACCCAATGTTCACCCTCCCCACTCCCTCACACCCAATGTGCACCCTCACTACTCCCTCACACCCAATATTCACCCTCCCACTCCATCACACCCAATATGAACCCTCACCACTCCCCCACACCCAATGTTCACCCTCTCCACTCCCTCACACCCAATGTGCACCCTCCCCACTCCCTCACACCTAATGTGCACCCTCCCCACTCCCTCACACCGAATGTGCACCCTCCTACTCTCTCACACTCAATGTTCACCCTCACTACTCACCAACACCCAACGTTCACCCTCACCACTCCCTCACACCCAATGTGCAACCTCACTACTCCCTCACACTCAATATTCACCCTCCCACTCCATCACACCCAATATGAACCCTCACCACTCCCCCACACCCAACGTGCACCCTCCCCACTCCCTCACACCCAATGTTCACCCTCCCCACTCTCTCACACGCAATGTGCACCCTCCTACTCCCTGACACCTAATGTGCACCCTCCCCACTCCCTGACACCTAATTTGCACCCTCCCCACTCCATCACATACAATTTTCACCACCCCACTCCCTCACACCCAATGTGCACCCTCACCACTCCCACTCACCCAATGTTCACCCTCACTACTCACCAACACCCAATGTTCACTCTCACCACTTCCTCACACCCAATGTGCACCCTCACTACTCCCTCACACTCAATGTGCACCCACCCCACTCCATCACACCCAATGTGCACCCTCCCCACTCCCCCACACCCAATGTGCACACTCCCACTCCCTCACACCCAATGTGCACCCTCACTACTCCCCCACACCCAATGTGCACCCTCAGCACTCCCCCACACCCAATGTGCACCCTCCCACTCCCTCACACCCAATGTGCACCCTCCTACTCCCTCACACTCAATGTTCACCCTCCCCACTCCATCACACCCAATATGAACCCTCACCACTCCTCCACACCCAATGTTCACCCTCCTACCCCCTCACACTCAATGTGCACCCACCCCACTCCCTCACACCCAATGTGCACCCTCCCCACTCCCTCACACCCAATGTTCACCCTCCCCACTCCCCCACACCCAATGTGCACCCTCACCACTCCCCCACACCCAATGTTCACCCTCCCAATCCCTCACACCCAATGTGCACCCTCCCCACTCCCTCACACTCAATGTTCACCCTCCCCACTCCCTCACACCCAATGTTTACCCTCCCCACTCCCTCACACCCAATGTGCACCCTCACTACTCCCTCACACCCAATGTGCACCCTCCCCACTCCACGACACCCAATGTTCACCCTCACCACTCCCCCACACCCAATGTGCACCCTCCTACTCCCTCACACTCAATGTTCACCCTCCCCACTCCATCACACCCAATATGAACCCTCACCACTCCCCCACACCCAATGTTCACCCTCCCCACTCCCTCACACTCAATGTGCACCCACCCCACTCCCTCACACCCAATGTTCGCCCTCCCCACTCCCTCACACCCAATGTGCACCCTCCTACTCTCTCACACTCAATGTGCACCCTCACTACTCACCAACACCCAATGTTCACCCTCACCACTCCCTCACACCCAATGTGCAACCTCACTACTCCCTCACACTCAATATTCACCCTCCCACTCCATCACACCCAATATGAATCCTCACCACTCCCCCACACCCAACGTGCACCCTCCCCACTCCCTCACACCCAATGTTCACCCTCCCCACTCTCTCACACGCAATGTGCACCCTCCCACTCCCTGACACCTAATGTGCACCCTCCCCACTCCCTGACACCTAATTTGCACCCTCCCCACTCCATCACACACAATGTTCACCCTCCCCACTCCATCACATACAATTTTCACCCTCCCCACTCCCTCACACCCAATGTGCACCCTCACCACTCCCACTCACCCAATGTTCACCCTCACTACTCACCAACACCCAATGTTCACTCTCACCACTTCCTCACACCCAATGTGCACCCTCACTACTCCCTCACACTCAATGTGCACCCACCCCACTCCATCACACCCAATGTGCACCCTCACTACTCCCTCACACTCAATGTACACCCTCACTACTCCCTCACACCCAATGTGCACCCACCCCACTCCCCCACACCCAATGTGCACCCTCCTACTCCCTCACACTCAATGTTCACCCTCCCCACTCTACCACACCCAATATGAACCCTCACCAGTCCCCCACACCCAATGTTCACCCTCCCCACTCCCTCACACCCAATGTGCACCCACCCCACTCCATCACACCCAATGTTCACCCTCCCCACTCCCCCACACCCAATGTGTACCCTCCCCACTCACTCACACCCAATGTGCACCCTCCCCTTTCAATCACACCCAATGTTCACCCTCCCCACTCCCTCACACCCAATGTGCACCCTCACCACTCCCATTCACCCAACGTTCAGCCTCACTACTCCCCCACACCCAATGTTCACCCTCCCCACTCCCTCACACTCAATGTGCACCCACCCCACTCCATCACACCCAATGTGCACCCTCCCCACTCCCCCACACCCAATGTGCACCCTCCCCACTCCCCCACACCCAATGTGCACACTCCCACTCCCTCACACTCAATGTACACCCTCCCCACTCCCTCACACCCAATGTGCACCCTCACCACTCCCACTCACCCAACGTTCAGCCTCACTACTCCCCCACACCCAATGTGCACCCTCCCCACTCCCTCGCACCCAATGTGCACACTCCCACTCCCTGACACCCAATGTGCACCCTCCCCACTCCCCCACACCCAATGTGCACCCTCCCCACTCCCTCACACCCAATGTTCACCCTCCCCACTCCCTCACACACAATGTGCACCCTCACTACTCCCCCACACCCAATGTTCACCCTCCCCACTCCCTCACACCCAATGTGCACCCTCACTACTCCCCCACACCCAATGTGCACCCTCAACACTCCCCCACACCCAATGTTCACCCTGCCACTCCCTCACACCCAATGTGCACCCTCCTACTCCCTCACACTCAATGTTCACCCTCCCCACTCCCTCACACCCAATGTTCACCCTCCCCACTCCCTGACACCCAATGTGCACCCTCACTACTCCCTCACACCCAATGTTCACCCTCCCCACTCCCTCACACCCAATGTTCACCCTCCCCACTCTCTCAGACGCAATGTGCACCCTCCTACTCCCTCACACCTAATGTGCACCCTCCCCACTCCCTCACACCTAATTTGCACCCTCCCCACTCCATCACACCCAATGTGCACCCTCAACACTCCCACTCACCCAATGTTCACCCTCACTACTCACCAACACCCAACGTTCACCCTCCCACTCCATCACACCCAATATGAACCCTCTCCACTCCCTCACACCCAATGTGCACCCTCCCCACTCCCTCACACCTAATGTGCCCCCTCCCCACTCCTTCACACCTAATGTGCACCCTTCAACTCTCTCACACCCAATGTGCAACCTCACTACTCCCTCACACTCAATGTTCACCCTCCCACGCCATCACACCCAATATGAACCCTCACCACTCCCCCACACCCAATGTGCACCCTCCCCACTCCCTCACACCCAATGTTCACCCTCCCCACTCTCTCACACGCAATGTGCACCCTCCTACTCCCTGACACCTAATGTGCACCCTCCCCACTCCCTGACACCTAATTTGCACCCTCCCCACTCCATCACATACAATTTTCACCCTCCCCACTCCCTCACACCCAATGTGCACCCTCACCACTCCCACTCACCCAATGTTCACCCTCACTACTCACCAACACACAATGTTCACCCTCACCACTTCCTCACACCCAATGTGCACCCTCACTACTCCCTCACACTCAATGTTTACCCTCCTACTCCCCCACACCCAATGTGCACCCTCACTACTCTCTCACACCCAATGTGCACCCTCCCCACTCCACCACACCCAATGTTCACCCTCACCAATCCCCCACACCCAATATGCACACTCCTACTCCCTCACACTCAATGTTCACCCTCCCCACTCCATCACACCCAATATGAACCCTCACCACTCCCCCACACCCAATGTTCACCCTCCCCACTCCCTCACACTCAATGTGCACCGACCCCACTCCCTCACACCCAATGTTCACCCTCCTACTCCCTCACACCCAATGTGAACCCTCCCCACTCCATCACAACCAATATGCACCAACCCACTCCTCCACACCCAATGTGCACCCGCCAATTCCCCCACACCCAATGTGCACCCTCCTACTCCCTCACACTCAATGTTCACCCTCCCCACTCCCTCACACCCAATGTTCACCCTCACTACTCCCTCACACCCAATGTTCACCCTCCCCACTCTCTCACACCCAATGTTCACCCTCACTACTCCCTGACACCCAATGTTCACCCTCCCCACTCCCCCACACCCAATGTGCTCCCTCCTACTCCCTCACACCCAATGTGCACCCTCACCACTCCCACTCACCCAATGTTCACCCTCACTACTCCCCCACACCCAATGTTCACCCTCACCACTCCCTGACACCCAATGTGCACCCACCCCACTCCATCACACCCAATGTTCACCCTCCCCACTCCATCACACCCAATATGAACCCTCACCACTCCCCCACACACAATGTGTACCCTCCCCACTCCCTCACACCCTATGTTCACCCTCCCCACTCTCTCACACGCAATGTGCACCCTCCTACTCCCTCACACCTAATGTTCACACTCCCCACTCCCTCACACCTAATTTGCACACTCCCCACTCCATCACACACAATGTTCACCCTCCGCACTCCCTCACACCCAATGTTCACACTCCCCACTCCCCCACACCCAATGTGCACCCTCACCTACTCCCCCACATCCAATGTGCACCCTCACTACTGCCTCACACCCAATGTGCACCCTCCCCACTCCCCCACACCCAATGTGCACCCTCACCACTCCCCCACACCCAATGTGCACCCTCACCACTCCCACTCACCCAACGTTCAGCCTCACTACTCCCCCACACCCAATGTTCACCCTCCCCACTCCCTCACACTCAATGTGCACCCACCCCACTCCATCACACCCAATGTGCACCCTCCCCACTCCCCCACACCCAATGTGCACACTCCCACTCCCTCACACCCAATGTGCACCCTCACTACTCCCCCACACCCAATGTGCACCCTCAGCACTCCCCCACACCCAATGTTCACCCTCCCCACTCTCTCACACGCAATGTGCACCCTCCTACTCCCTGACACCTAATGTGCACCCTCCCCACTCCCTGACACCTAATTTGCACCCTCCCCACTCCATCACACACAATTTTGACCCTCCTCACTCCCTCACACCCAATGTGCACCCTCACCACTCCCACTCACCCATTGTTCACCCTCACTACTCACCAACACCCAATGTTCACCCTCACCACTTCCTCACACCCAATGTGCACCCTCACTACTCCCTCACACCCTATGTTTACCCTCCTACTCCCCCACACCCAATGTGCACCCTCACTACTCCCTCACACCCAATGTGCACCCTCCCCACTCCACCACACCCAATGTTCACCCTCACCAATCCCCCACACCCAATGTGCACACTCCTACTCCCTCACACTCAATGTTCACCCTCACCACTCCATCACACCCAATATGAACCCTCACCACTCCCCCACACCCAATGTTCACCCTCCCCACTCCCTCACACTCAATGTGCACCGACCCCACACCCTCACACCCAATGTTCACCCTCCTACTCCCTCACACGCAATGTGCACCCCCCTCCCCACTCCATCACAAGCAATATGCACCCACCCACTCCTCCACACCCAATGTGCACCCACCTACTCCCCCACATCCAATGTTCACCCTCCTACACCCTCACACCCAATGTGCACCCTCCCCACTGCATCACAACCAATATGCACCCACCCACTCCTCCAGACCCAATGTGCACCCTCCTACTCCCTCACACTCAATGTTCACCCTCCCCACTCCCTCACACCCAATGTTCACCCTCCCCACTCCCCCACACCCAATGTTCACCCTCCTACTCGCTCACACTCAATGTGCACCCACCCCACTCCCTCACACCCAATGTTCACCCTCCCCACTCCCTAACACACAATGTGCACCCACCCCACTCCCCCACACCCAATGTTCACCCTCCCAATCCCTCACACCCAATGTGCACCCGCACTACTCCCTCACACCCAATGTGCACCCTCCCCACTCCACCACATCCAATGTTCACCCTCACCACTCCCCCACACCCAATGTGCACCCTCCTACTCCCTCACACTCAATGTTCACCCTCCCCACTCCATCACACCCAATATGAACCCTCACCACTCACCCACACCCAATGTTCACCCTCCCCACTCCCTCACACTCAATGTGCACCCACCCCACTCCCTCACACCCAATGTTCACCCTCCCCACTCCCCGACACCCAATGTGCACCCTCACAACTCCCCCACACCCAATGTGCACCCTCCCCACTCCCTCACACCCAATGTTCACCCTCCCCACTCTCTCACACGCAATGTGCACCCTCCTACTCCCTGACACCTAATGTGCACCCTGCCCACTCCTGACACCTAATTTGCACCCTCCCCACTCCATCACACACAATGTTCACCCTCCCCACTCCCTCACACCCAATGTGCACCCTCACCACTCCCACTCACCCAATGTTCACCCTCACTACTCACCAACACCCAATGTTCACCCTCACTACTCCCTCACACCCAATATTCACCCTCCCACTCCATCACACCCAATATGAACCCTCACCACGCCCCCACACCCAATGTTCACCCTCCCCACTCCCTCACACCCAATGTGCACCCTCCCCACTCCCTCACACCTAATGTGCACCCTCCCCACTCCCTCACACCTAATGTGCACCCTCCTACTCTCTCACACTCAATGTTCACCCTCACTACTCACCAACACCCAATGTTCACCTTCACCACTCTCTCACACACAATGTGCAACCTCACTACTCCCTCACACTCAATATTCACCCTCCCACTCCATCACACCCAATATGAACCCTCACCACTCCCCCACACCCAACGTGCACCCTCCCCACTCCCTCACACCCAATGTTCACCCTCCCCACTCTCTCACACGCAATGTGCACCCTCCTACTCCCTGACACCTAATGTGCACCCTCCCCACTCCCTGACACCTAATTTGCACCCTCCCCACTCCATCACATACAATTTTCACCATCCCCACTCCCTCACACCCAATGTGCACCCTCACCACTCCCACTCACCCAATGTTCACCCTCACTACTCACCAACACCCAATGTTCACCCTCCCCACTCCCTCACACCCAATGTGCACCCTCACTACTCCCTCACAGCCAATGTTTACCCTCCTACTCCCCCACACCCAATGTGCACCCTCACTACTCCCTCACACCCAATGTGCACCCTTCCCACTCCACCACACCCAATGTTCACCCTCACCACTCCCCCACACCCAATGTGCACCCTCCTACTCCCTCACACTCAATGTTCACCCTCCCCACTCCATCACACCCAATATGAACCCTCACCACTCCCCCACACCCAATGTTCACCCTCCCCACTCCCTCACACTCAATGTGCACCCACCCCACTCCCTCACACCCAATGTTCGCCCTCCCCACTCCCCCACACCTAATTTGCACCCTCCCCACTCCATCACACACAATGTTCACCCTCCCCACTCCCTCACACCCAATGTGCACCCTCACCACTCCCACTCACCCAATGTTCACCCTCACTACTGCCTCACACCCAATGTGCACCCTCCCCACTCACTCACACCCAATTTTCACCCTCACCACTCCCTCACACCCAATATTCACCCTCCCACTCCATCACACCCAATATGAACCCTCACCACTCCCCCACACCCAATGTTCACCCTCCCCACTCCCTCACACTCAATGTGCACCCACCCCACTCCCTCACACCCAATGTTCGCCCTCCCCACTCCCCCACACCTAATTTGCACCCTCCCCACTCCATCACACACAATGTTCACCCTCCCCACTCCCTCACACCCAATGTGCACCCTCACCACTCCCACTCACCCAATGTTCACCCTCACTACTCACCAACACCCAATGTTCACCCTCACCACTCCCTCACACCCAATATGCACCCTCACTACTCCCTCACACCCAATATTCACCCTCCCACTCCATCACACCCAATATGAACCCTCACCACTCCCCCACACCCAATGTTCACCCTCTCCACTCCCTCACACCCAATGTGCACCCTCCCCACTCCCTCACACCTAATGTGCACCCTCCCCACTCCCTCACACCTAATGTGCACCCTCCTACTCTCTCACACTCAATGTTCACCCTCACTACTCACCAACACCCAATGTTCACCCTCACCACTCCCTCACACCCAATGTGCAACCTCACTACTCCCTCACACTCAATATTCACCCTCCCACTCCATCACACCCAATATGAACCCTCACCACTCCCCCACACCCAACGTGCACCCTCCCCACTCCCTCACACCCAATGTTCACCCTCCCCACTCTCTCACACGCAATGTGCACCCTCACCACTCCCTGACACCTAATGTGCACCCTCCCCACTCCCTGACACCTAATTTGCACCCTCCCCACTCCATCACATACAATTTTCACCCTCCCCACTCCCTCACACCCAATGTGCACCCTCACCACTCCCACTCACCCAATGTTCACCCTCACTACTCACCAACACCCAATGTTCACTCTCACCACTTCCTCACACCCAATGTGCACCCTCACTACTCCCTCACACTCAATGTGCACCCACCCCACTCCATCACACCCAATGTGCACCCTCCCCACTCCCCCACACCCAATGTGCACCCTCCCACTCCCTCACACCCAATGTGCACCCTCACTACTCCCCCACACCCAATGTGCACCCTCAGCACTCCCCCACACCCAATGTGCACCCTCCCACTCCCTCACACCCAATGTGCACCCTCACTACTCCCCCACACCCAATGTGCACCCTCACCACTCCCCCACACCCAATGTTCACCCTCCCACTCCCTCACACCCAATGTGCACCCTCCTACTCCCTCACACTCAATGTTCACCCTCCCCACTCCCTCACACCCAATGTTCACCCTCACTACTCCCTCACACCCAATGTTCACCCTCCCCACTCCCTCACACCCAATGTGCACTCTCACTACTCCCTCACACCCTATGTTCACACTCCCCATTCTTTCACACGCAATGTGCACCCTCCTACTCCCTCACACCTAATGTTCACACTCCCCACTCCCTCACACCTAATTTGCACCCTCCCCACTCCATCACACACAATGTTCACCCTCCCCACTCCCTCACACCCAATGTTCACCCTCACCACTCCCTCACACCCAATGTTCACCCTCCCCACTCCCCCACACCCAATGTGCACCCTCCTACTCCCTCACACTCAATGTGCACCCACCCCACTCCCTCACACCCAATGTGCACCCTCCCCACTCCCCCACACCCAATGTGCACCCACACTACTCCCTCACACCTAATATTTACCCTCCTACTCCCCCACATTCAATGTGCACCCTCACTACGGCCTCACACCCAATGTGCACCCTCCCCACTCCCCCACACCCAATGTTTACCCTCACCATTCCCCCACACCCAATGTGCACCCTCCTACTCCCTCACACTCAATGTTCACCCTCCCCACTCCCTCACACTCAATGTGCACCCACCCCACTCCCTCACACCCAATGTGCACCCTCCCCACTCCCTCGCACCCAATGTGCACCCTCACCACTCCCACTCACCCAACGTTCAGCCTCACTACTCCCTCACACCCAATGTGCACCCTCCCCACTCCCTCACACTCAATGTGCACCCACCCCACTCCATCACACCCAATGTGCACCCTCCCCACTCCCCCACACCCAATGTGCACACTCCCATTCCCTCACACTCAATGTACACCCTCCCCACTCCCTCACACCCAATGTACACCCTCAATACTCCCTCACACCCAATTTTCGCCCTCCACACTCCCCCACACCCAATGTGCACCCTCACCACTCCCACTCACCCAACGTTCACCCTCAACACTCCCCCACACCCAATGTTCACCCTGCCACTCCCTCACACCCAATGTGCACCCTCCTACTCCCTCACACTCAATGTTCACCCTCCCCACTCCCTCACACCCAATGTTCACCCTCCCCACTCCCTGACACCCAATGTGCACCCTCACTACTCCCTCACACCCAATGTTCACCCTCCCCACTCCCTCACACCCAATGTTCACCCTCCCCACTCTCTCAGACGCAATGTGCACCCTCCTACTCCCTCACACCTAATGTGCACCCTCCCCACTCCCTCACACCTAATTTGCACCCTCCCCACTCCATCACACCCAATGTGCACCCTCACCACTCCCACTCACCCAATGTTCACCCTCACTACTCACCAACACCCAACGTTCACCCTCCCCACTCCCCCACACCCAATGTGCACCCTCCTACTCCCTCACACCCAATGTGCACCCTCTCCACTCCATCACAACCAATATGCACCCACCCACTCCTCCAGACGCAATGTGCACACACCTACTACCCCACACACAATGTTCACCCTCCTACTCCCTCACACCCAATGTGCACCCTCCTACTCCATCACACCGAATATGAACTCTCACCACTCCCCCACACCCAATGTTCACCCTCCCAATCCCTCACACCCAATGTGCACCCTCCTACTCCCTCACACTCAATGTTCACCCTCCCCACTCCCTCACACCCAATGTTTACCCTCCTACTCCCCCACACCCAATGTGCACCCTCACTACTCCCTCACACCCAATGTGCACCCTCCCCACTCCACTACACCCAATGTTCACCCTCACCACTCCCCCACACCCAATGTGCACCCTCCTACTCCCTCATACTCAATGTTCACCCTCCCCACTCCATCACACCCAATATGAACCCTCACCACTCCCCCACACCCAATGTTCACTCTCCCCACTCCCTCACACACAATGTGCACCCACCCCACTCCCTCACACCCAATGTTCACCCTCCCCACTCGCCCACACCCAATGTGCACCCTCACCACTCCCCCACACCCAATGTGCACCCTCCCCACTCCCTCACACCCAATGTTCACCCTCCCCACTCTCTCACACGCAATGTGCACCCTCCTACTCCCTGACACCTAATGTGCACCCTCCCCACTCCCTGACACCTAATTTGCACCCTCCCCACTCCATCACACACAATGTTCACCCTCCCCACTCCCTCACACCCAATGTGCACCCTCACTACTCCCTCACACCCAATGTTCACCCTCCCCACTCCCTCACACCCAATGTTCACCCTCCCCACTCTCTCACACGCAATGTGCACCCTCCTACTCCCTCACACCTAATGTGCACCCTCCCCACTCCCTCACACCTAATTTGCACCCTCCCCACTCCATCACACCCAATGTGCACCCTCACCACTCCCACTCACCCAATGTTCACCCTCACTACTCACCAACACCCAACGTTCACCCTCCCCACTCCCTCACACTCAATGTGCACCCTCACTACTCCGTCACACCCAATATTCACCCTCCCCACTCCCCCACACCCAATGTGCACCCTCCTACTCCCTCACACTCAATGTGCACCCACCCCACTCCCTCACACCCAATGTGCACCCTCTCCACTCCATCACAACCAATATGCACCCACCCACTCCTCCAGACGCAATGTGCACACACCTACTACCCCACACACAATGTTCACCCTCCTACTCCCTCACACCCAATGTGCACCCTCCTACTCCATCACACCGAATATGAACTCTCACCACTCCCCCACACCCAATGTTCACCCTCCCCACTCCCTCACACTCAATGTGCACCCTCACCACTCCCCCACACCCAATGTTCACCCTCCCAATCCCTCACACCCAATGTGCACCCTCCTACTCCCTCACACTCAATGTTCACCCTCCCCACTCCCTCACACCCAATGTTTACCCTCCTACTCCCCCACACCCAATGTGCACCCTCACTACTCCCTCACACCCAATGTGCACCCTCCCCACTCCACTACACCCAATGTTCACCCTCACCACTCCCCCACACCCAATGTGCACCCTCCTACTCCCTCATACTCAATGTTCACCCTCCCCACTCCATCACACCCAATATGAACCCTCACCACTCCCCCACACCCAATGTTCACCCTCCCCACTCCCTCACACACAATGTGCACCCACCCCACTCCCTCACACCCAATGTTCACCCTCCCCACTCGCCCACACCCAATGTGCACCCTCACCACTCCCCCACACCCAATGTGCACCCTCCCCACTCCCTCACACCCAATGTTCACCCTCCCCACTCTCTCACACGCAATGTGCACCCTCCTACTCCCTGACACCTAATGTGCACCCTCCCCACTCCCTGACACCTAATTTGCACCCTCCCCACTCCATCACACACAATGTTCACGCCTCCCCACTCCCTCACACCCAATGTGCACCCTCACTACTCCCTCAAACCCAATATTCACCCTCTCCACTCCCTCACACCCAATGTGCACCCTCCCCACTCCCTCACACCTAATGTGCACCCTCCTACTCTCTCACACTCAATGTTCACCCTCACTACTCACCAACACCCAATGTTCACCCTCACCACTCCCTCACACTCAATGTGCAACCTCACTACTCCCTCACACTCAATATTCACCCTCCCACTCCATCACACCCAATATGAACCCTCACAACTCCCCCACACCCAATGTGCACCCTCCCCACTCCCTCACACCCAATGTTCACCCTCCCCACTCTCTCACACCTAATGTGCACCCTCCCCACTCCCTGACACCTAATTTGCACCCTCCCCACTCCATCACATACAATTTTCACCCTCCCCACTCCCTCACACCCAATGTGCACCCTCACCACTCCCACTCACCCAATGTTCACCCTCACCAATCCCCCACACCCAATGTGCACACTCCTACTCCCTCACTCTCAATGTTCACCCTCCCCACTCCATCACACCCAATATGAACCCTAACCACTCCCCCACACCCAATGTTCACCCTCCCCACTCCCTCACACTCAATGTGCACCGACCCCACACCCTCACACCCAATGTTCACCCTCCTACTCCCTCACACCCAATGTGCACCCTCCCCACTCCATCACAACCAATATGCACCCATCCACTCCTCCACACCCAATGTGCACCCACCTACACCCCCACACCCAATGTTCACCCTCCCACTCCATCACACACAATGTGCACCCTCTCCACTCCCCCACACCCAATGTTCACCCTCCTACTCCCTCACACCCAATGTGCACCCTCCCCACTCCATCCCAACCAATATGCACCCACCCACTCCTCCAGACCCAATGTGCACCCACCTACTCCCCCACACACAATGGTCACCCTCCCCACTCCCCCAGACCCAATGTTCACCCTCCCCACTCCCTCACACTCAATGTGCACCCACCCCACTCCATCACATCCAATGTTCACCCTCCCCACTCCCTCACACCCAATGTGCACCCTCCCCACTCCCTCACACGCAATGTTCACCCTCCCCACTACCCCACACCCAATGTGCACCCTCACCACTCCCCCACACCCAATGTTTACCCTCCTACCCCACACCCAATGTGCACCCTCACTACTCCCTCACACCCAATGTTCACCCTCCCCACTCCCTCACACCCAATGTTTACCCTCCCCACTCCCTCACACCCAATGTGCACCCTCACTACTCCCTCACACTCAATGTTCACCCTACCCACTCCATCACACCCAATATGAACACTCACCACTCCCCCACACCCAATGTTCACCCTCCCCACTCCCTCACACTCAATGTGCACCCACCCCACTCCCTCATACCCAGTGTTCACCCTCCCTACTCCCCCACACCCAATTTGCACCCTCACCACTCCCCCACACACAATGTTCACCCTCCCAATCCCTCACACCCAATGTGCACCCTCACCACTCTCCCACACCCAATGTTCACCCTCCTACTTCCTCACACCCAATGTGCACCCTCCCCACTCCATCACAACCAATATGCACCCACCCACTCCTCCACACCCAATGTGCACCCACCTACTCCCCCACACCCAATGTTCACCCTCCCCACTCCCCCACACCCAATGTGCACCCTCCTACTCCCTCACACTCAATGTGCACCCACCCCACTCCATCACACCCAATGTGCACCCTCCCCACTCCCCCACACCCAATGTGCACACTCCCACTCCCTCACACCCAATCTGCACCCTCACTACTCCCCCACACCCAATGTGCACCCTCAGCACTCCCCCACACCCAATGTGCACGCTCCCACTCCCTCACACCCAATGTGCACCCTCACTACTCCCCCACACCCAATGTTCAACCTTCCACTCCCTCACACACAATGTGCACCCTCACTACTCCCTCACACCCAATGTGCACCCTCCCAACTCCACCACACCCAATGTTCACCCTCACCACTCCCCCACACCCAATGTGCACCCTCCCACTCCCTCACACCCAATGTGCACCCTCACTACTCCCTCACACCCAATGTACACCTTCCCCACTCCACCACACCCAATGTGCACCCTCCCCACTCCCCCACACCCAATGTGCACCCTCACCACTCCCCCACACCCAATGTGCACCCTCACCACTCCCTCACACCCAATGTTCACCCTCCCCACTCCCTCACACCCAATGTTCACCCTCCCCACTCCCTCACACCCAATGTGCACCCTCACTACTCCCTCACACCCAATATTCACCCTCCCACTCCATCACACCCAATATGAACCCTCACCACTCCCCCACACCCAATGTTCACCCTCTCCACTCCCTCACACCCAATGTGCACCCTCCCCACTCCCTCACACCTAATGTGCACCCTCCCCACTCCCTCACACCTAATGTGCACCCTCCTACTCTCTCACACTCAATGTTCACCCTCCTACTGCCCCACACCCAATGTGCACCCTCACTACTCCCTCACACCCAATGTGCACCCTCCCCACCCCACCACACCCAATGTTCACCCTCACCAATCCCCCACACCCAATGTGCACACTCCTACTCCCTCACACTCAATGTTCACCCTCCCCACTCCATCACACCCAATATGAACCCTCACCACTCCCCCACACCCAATGTTCACCCTCCCCACTCCCTCACACTCAATGTGCACCGACCCCACTCCCTCACACCCAATGTTCACCCTCCTACTCCCTCACACCCAATGTGCACCCTCCCCACTCCATCACAACCAATATGCACCCACCCACTCCTCCACACCCAATGTGCACCCACCTACTCCCCCACACCCAATGTTCACCCTCCTACTCCCTCACACCCAATGTGCACCCTCCCCACTCCATCACAACCAATATGCACCCACCCACTCCTCCAGACCCAATGTGCACCCACCTTCTCCCCCACACACAATGTTCACCCTCCCCACTCCCCCATACCCAATGTGCACCCTCCTACTCCCTCACACTCAATGTTCACCCTCCCCACTCCCTCACACCCAATGTTCACCCTCACTACTCCCTCACACCCAATGTTCACCCTCCCCACTCCCTCACACCCAATGTTCACCCTCCCCACTCCCCCACACCCAATGTGCACCCTCCTACTCCCTCACACCCAATGTGCACCCTCACTACTCCCCCAAACCCAATGTTCACCCTCACCACTCCCTCACACTCAATGTGCACCCACCCCACTCCATCACACCCAATGTTCACCCTCCCCACTCCCTAACACACAATGTGCACCCTCACTACTCCCTCACACCCAATGTTCACCCTCCCCACTCCCTCACACCCAATGTTCACCCTCCCCACTCCCCCACATCCAATGTGCACCCTCCTACTCCCTCACACTCAATGTGCACCCTCCCCACTCCCTCACACGCAATGTTCACCCTCCCCACTCCCCCACACCCAATGTGCACCCTCACCACTCCACCACACCCAATGTTCACCCTCCCCACTCCCTCACACCCAATGTGCACCCTCCCCACTCCCTCACACCCAATGTTCACCCTCACTACTCCCCCACACCCAATATGAACCCTCACCACTCCCCCACACCCAATGTTTACCCTCCCCACTCCCTCACACCCAATGTGCACCCTCCTACTCCCTCACACTCAATGTTCACCCTCCCCACTCCCCCACACCCAATGTTTACCCTCCTACTCCCCCACACCCAATGTGCACCCTCACTACTCCCTCACACCCAATGTTCACCCTCCCCACTCCCTCACACCCAATGTTCACCCTCCCCACTCCCTCACACCCAATGTTCACCCTCCTACTCCCCCACACCCAATGTGCACCCTCACTACTCCCTCACGCCCAATGTGCACCCTCCCTACTCCATCACACACAATGTTCACCCTCCCCACTCCCTCACACCCAATGTGCACCCTCACCACTCCCACTCACCCAATGTTCACCCTCACTACTCACCAACACCCAATGTTCACCCTCACCACTCCCCCACACCCAATGTGCACCCTCCTACTCCCTCACACTCAATGTTCACCCTCCCCACTCCAACACCCTATATGAACCCTCACCACTCCCCCACACCCAATGTTCACCCTCCCCACTCCCTCACCCTCAATGTGCACCCACCCCACTCCCTCACACCCAATGTTCACCCTCCCCACTCCCCCACACCCAATGTGCACCCTCACCACACCCCCACACCCAATGTGCACCCTCCCCACTCCCTCACACCCAATGTTCACCCTCCCCACTCTCTCACACGCAATGTGCACCTTCCTACTCCCTGACACCTAATGTGCACCCTGCCCACTCCCTGACACCTAATTTGCACCCTCCCCACTCCATCACACAAAATGTTCACCCTCCCCACTCCCTCACACCCAATGTGCACCCTCACCACTCCCACTCACCCAATGTTCACCCTCACTACTCACCAACACCCAATGTTCACCCTCACCACTCCCTCACACCCAATGTGCACCCTCACTACTCCCTCACACCCAATATTCACCCTCCCACTCCATCACACCCAATATGAACCCTCCCCACTCCACCACACCCAATGTTCACCCTCACCACTCCCCCACACCCAATGTGCACCCTCCTACTCCCTCACACTCAATGTTCACCCTCCCCACTCCATCAAACCCAATATGAACCCTCACAACTCCCCACACCCAATGTTCACCCTCGCCTCTCCCTCACACTCAATGTGCACCCACCCCACTCCCTCATACCCAATGTTCACCCTCCCCACTCCCCCACACCCAATGTGCACCCTCACCACTCCCTCACACCCAATGTGCACCCTCACCACTCTCCCACACCCAATGTTCACCCTCCTACTTCCTCACACCCAATGTGCACCCTCCCCACTCCATCACAACCAATATGCACCCTCCCACTCCTCCACACCCAATATGCACTCACCTACTCCCCCACACCCAATGTTCACCCTCCTACTCCCTCACACCCAATGTGCACCCTCCCCACTCCATCACAACCAATATGCACCCACCGACTCCTCCACACCCAATGTGCACCCACCTACTCCCCCACACCCAATGTTCACCCTCCCCACTCCCCCACACCCAATGTGCACCCTCCTACTCCCTCACACTCAATGTTCACCCTCCCCACTCCATCACACCCAATATGAACCCTCACCACTCACCCACACCCAATGTTCACCCTCCCCACTCCCTCACACTCAATGTGCACCCACCCCTTTCCATCACACCCAATGTGCACCCTCCCCACTCCCCCACACCCAATGTACACACTCCCACTCCCTCACACCCAATGTGCACCCTCACTACTCCCCCACACCCAATGTGCACCCTCAGCACTCCCCCACACCCAATGTGCACCCTCCCACTCCCTCACACCCAATGTGCACCCTCACTACTCCCCCACACACAATGTGCACCCTGACCACTCCCCCACACCCAATGTTCACCCTCCCACTCCCTCACACCCAATGTGCACCCTCCTACTCCCTCACACTCAATGTTCACCCTCCCCACTCCCTCACATCCAATGTTCACCCTCCCCACTCCCCCACCCCCAATGTGCACCCTCCTACTCCCCCACACCCAATGTGCACCCTCACCACTCCCACTCACCCAATGTTCACCCTCACTACTCCCTCACACCCAATGTTCACCCTCCCACTCCATCACACCCAATATGAACCCTCACCACTCCCCCACACCCAATGTGCACCCTCCCTACTCCCTCACACCCTATGTTCACCCTCCCCACTCTCTCACACGCAATGTGCACCCTCCTACTCCCTCACACCTAATGTTCACACTCCCCACTCCCTCACACCTAATTTGCACCCTCCCCACTCCATCACACAGAATGTTCACTCTCCCCACTCCCTCACACTCAATGTGCACCTACCCCACTCCATCACACCAAATGTGCACCCTCCCCACTCCCTCACACTCAATATGCACCCTCCCCACTCCCCCACACCCAATGTTCACCCTCACCACTCCCTCACACCCAATGTGCACCCTCCCCACTCCCTCACACCCAATGTTCACCCTCACCACTCCCTCACACCCAATGTGCACCCTCCCCACTCCCTCACACCCAATGTGCACCCTCACTACTCCCTCACAGCCAATGTTTACCCTCCCACTCCCTCACACCCAATGTGCACCCTCCTACTCCCTCACACTCAATGTTCACCCTCCCCACTCCCTCACACCCAATGTGCACCCTCCTACTCCCTCACACCCAATGTTCACCCTCCTACTCCCTCACACCCAATGTGCACCCTCCCCACTCCATCATAACCAATATGCACCCACCCACTCCTCCACACCCAATGTACACCCACCTACTCCCTGACACCCAATGTTCACCCTCCCCACTCCCCCACACCCAATGTGCACCCTCCTACTCCCTCACACTCAATGTTCACCCTCCCCACTCCATCACACCCAATATGAACCCTCATCATTCCCCCACACCCAATGTTCACCCTCCCCACTCCCTCACACTCAATGTGCACCTGCCCCACTCCATCACACCAAATGTGCACCCTCCCCACTCCCCCCATACCCAATGTGCACCCTCCCACTCCCTCACACCCAATGTTCACCCTCCCACTCCATCACACCGAATATGAACCCTCACCACTCCCCCACACCCAATGTGTACCCTCCCCACTCCCCCACACCCAAAGTTCACCCTCTCCACTCCCCCACACCCAATGTTCACCCTCACCACTCCCTCACACCCAATGTGCACCCCTCCCCACTCCCCCACACCCAATGTGCACCCTCCCCACTCCCTCACACCCAATGTGCACCCTCACCACTCTCCCACACCCAATGTTCACCCTCCTACTTCCTCACACCCAATGTTCACCCTCCCCACTCCATCACAACCAATATGCACCCACCCAATCTTCCACACCCAATGTGCAATCACCTACTCCCCCACACCCAATGTTCACCCTCCTACTCCCTCACACCCAATGTGCACCCTCCCCACTCCATCACAACCAATATGCACCCACCCACTCCTCCACACCCAATGTGCGCCCACCTACTCCCCCACACCCAATGTTCACCCTCCCCACTCCCCCACACCCAATGTGCACCCTCACTAATCCCCCACACCCAATGTGCACCCTCAGCACTCCCCCACACCCAATGTTCACCCTCCCCACTCCCTCACACTCAATGTGCACCCACCCCACTCCATCACACCCAAT
This sequence comes from Mobula birostris, assembly GCF_030028105.1. Taxonomy (NCBI): domain Eukaryota; kingdom Metazoa; phylum Chordata; class Chondrichthyes; order Myliobatiformes; family Myliobatidae; genus Mobula; species Mobula birostris. The sequence continues at coordinate 56,141,417 of NC_092402.1, forward strand.
GTGCACCCTCACCACGCCCCCACATCCAATGTTCACCCTCCCACTCCCTCACACCCAATGTGCACCCTCCTACTCCCTCACACTCAATGTTCACCCTCCCCACTCCCTCACACCCAATGTTCACCCTCCCCACTCCCTCACACCCAATGTGCACCCTCACTACTCCCTCACACCCAATGTTCACCCTCCCCACTCCCTCACACCCAATGTTTACCCTCCCCACTCTCTCACACGCAATGTGCACCCTCCTACACCCTCAGACCTAATGTGCACCCTCCCCACTCCCTCACACCTAATTTGCACCCTCCCCACTCCATCACACCCAATGTGCACCCTCACCACTCCCACTCACCCAATGTTCACCCTCACTACTCACCAACACCCAACGTTCACCCTCACCACTCCCCCACACCCAATGTGCACCCTCCCCACTCCCTCACACCCAATGTTCACCCTCCCCACTCTCTCACACGCAATGTGCACCCTCCTACTCCCTGACACCTAATGTGCACCCTCCCCACTCCCTGACACCTAATTTGCACCCTCCCTACTCCATCACATACAATTTTCACCCTCCCCACTCCCTCACACCCAATGTGCACCCTCACCACTCCCACTCACCCAATGTTCACCCTCACTACTCACCAACACCCAATGTTCACCCTCCCCACTCCCTCACACTCAATGTGCACCCACCCCACTCCATCACACCCAATGTGCACCCTCCCCACTCCCCCACACCCAATGTGCACACTCCCACTCCCTCACACCGAATGTGCACCCTCACCACTCCCACTCACCCAATGTTCACCCTCACTACTCCCTCACACCCAATGTTCACCCTCCCACTCCCTCACACCCAATGTGCACCCTCACTACTCCCTCACACCCAATATTCACCCTCCCACTCCATCACACCCAATATGAACCCTCACCACTCCCCCTCACCCAATGTGCACCCTCCCCACTCCCTCACACCCATTGTGCACCCTCCTACTGCCTCACACTCAATGTTCACCCTCCCCACTGCATCACACCCAATATGAACCCTCACCACTCCCCCACACCCAATGTTCACCCTCCCCACTCCCCCACACCCAATGTGCACACTCCCACTCCCCCACACCCAATGTGCACCCTCAGCACTCCCCCACACCCAATGTGCACCCTCTCACTCCCTCACACCCAATGTGCACCCTCACTACTCCCCCACACCCAATGTGCACCCTCACCACTCCCCAACACCCAATGTTCACCCTCTCACTCCCTCACACCCAATGTGCACCCTCCTACTCCCTCACACTCAATGTTCACCCTCCCCACTCCCTCACACCCAATGTTCACCCTCACTACTCCCTCACACCCAATGTTCACCCTCCCCACTCCCTCACACCCAATGTTCACCCTCCCCACTCCCCCACACCCAATGTGCACCCTCCTACTCCCTCACACCCAATGTGCACCCTCACCACTCCCACTCACCCAATGTTCACCCTCACTACTCCCCCACACCCAATGTTCACCCTCACTCCCTCACACCCAATGTGCACTCTCACTACTCCCTCACACCCAATGTTCACCCTCCCACTCCATCACACCCAATATGAACCCTCACCACTCCCCCACACCCAATGTGCACCCTCCCCACTCCCTCACACCCAATGTTCACCCTCCCCACTCCCTCACACCCTATGTTCACCCTCCCCACTCTCTCACACGCAATGTGCACCCTCCTACTCCCTCATACCTAATGTTCACACTCCCCACTCCCTCACACCTAATTTGCACCCTCCCCACTCCATCACACACAATGTTGACCCTCCCCACTCCCTCACACCCAATGTTCACCCTCCCCACTCCCCCACACCCAATGTGCACCCTCACCTACTCCCCCACACCCAATGTTCACCCTCCTACTCCCCCACACCCAATGTTCACCCTCCCCATTCCCCCACACCCAATGTGCACCCTCCTACTCCATCACACCCAATATGAACTCTCACCACTCCCCCACACCCAATGTTCACCCTCCCCACTCCCTCACACTCAATGTGCACCCACCCCACTCCATCACACCCAATGTGCACCCTCCCCACTCCCCCACACCCAATGTGCACACTCCCACTCCCTCACACCCAATGTGCACCCTCCCCACTCCCCCACACCCAATGTGCACCCTCAGCACTCCCCCACACCCAATGTGCACCCTCCCACTCCCTCACACCCAATGTGCACCCTCACTACTCCCCCACACCCAATGTGCACCCTCACCACGCCCCCACACCCAATGTTCACCCTCCCACTCCCTCACACCCAATGTGCACCCTCCTACTCCCTCACACTCAATGTTCACCCTCCCCACTCCCTCACACCCAATGTTCACCCTCCCCACTCCCTCACACCCAATGTTCACCCTCCCCACTCCATCACACCCAATGTGCACCCTCACCACTCCCACTCACCCAATGTTCACCCTCACTACTCACCAACACCCAACGTTCACCCTCACCACTCCCTCACACCCAATGTGCAACCTCACTACTCCCTCACACCCAATATTCACCCTCCCACTCCATCACACCCAATATGAACCCTCACCACTCCCCCACACCCAATATGCACCCTCCCCACTCCCTCACACACAATGTTCACCCTTCCCACTCTCTCACACGCAATGTGCACCCTCCTACTCCCTGACACCTAATGTGCACCCTCCCCACTCCCTGACACCTAATTTGCACCCTCCCCACTCCATCACACACAATGTTCACCCTCCCCACTCCCTCACACCCAATGTGCACCCTCACCACTCCCACTCACCCAATGTTCACCCTCACTACTCACCAACACCCAATGTTCACCCTCACCACTCCCTGACACCCAATGTGCACCCTCACTACTCCCTGACACCCAATATTCACCCTCCCACTCCATCACACCCAATATGAACCCTCACCACTCCCCCACACCCAATGTGCACCCTCCCCACTCCCCCACACCCAATGTGCACCCACCCCACTCCATCACACCCAATGTGCACACTCCCACTCCCTCACACCGAATGTGCACCCTCACCACTCCCACTCACCCAATGTTCACCCTCACTACTCCCTCACACCCAATGTTCACCCTCCCACTCCCTCACACCCAATGTGCACCCTCACTACTCCCTCACACCCAATATTCACCCTCCCACTCCATCACACCCAATATGAACCCTCACCACTCCCCCTCACCCAATGTGCACCCTCCCCACTCCCTCACACCCAATGTGCACCCTCCTACTGCCTCACACTCAATGTTCACCCTCCCCACTGCATCACACCCAATATGAACCCTCACCACTCCCCCACACCCAATGTTCACCCTCCCCACTCCCTCACACTCAATGTGCACCCACCCCACTCCCTCACACCCAATGTGCACCCTCCCCACTCCCTCACACCCAATGTGCACCCTCACCACTCCCCCACACCCAATGTGCACCCTCTCCACTCCATCACACCCAATATGAACTCTCACCACACCCCCACACCCAATGTTCACCCTCCCCACTCCCTCACACTCAATGTGCACCCACCCCACTCCATCACACCCAATGTGCACCCTCCCCACTCCCCCACACCCAATGTGCACACTCCCACTCCCTCACACCCAATGTGCACCCTCACTACTCCCCCACACCCAATGTGCACCCTCCCACTCCCTCACACCCAATGTGCACCCTCACTACTCCCCCACACTAAATGTGCACCCTCACCACGCCCCCACACCCAATGTTCACCCTCCCACTCCCTCACACCCAATGGGCACCCTCCTACTCCCTCACACTCAATGTTCACCCTCCCCACTCCCTCACACCCAATGTTCACCCTCCCCACTCCCTCACACCCAATGTGCACCCTCACTACTTCCTCACACCCAATGTTCACCCTCCCCACTCCCTCACACCCAATGTTCACCCTCCCCACTCTCTCACACGCAATGTGCACCCTCCTACACACTCACACCTAATGTGCACCCTCCCCACTCCCTCACACCTAATTTGCACCCTCCCCACTCCCTCACACCCAATGTGCACCCTCTCCACTCCCACTCACCCAATGTTCACCCTGACTACTCACCAACACCCAACGTTCACCCTCACCACTCCCTCACACCCAATGTGCAACCTCACTACTCCCTCACACCCAATATTCACCCTCCCACTCCATCACACCCAATATGAACCCTCACCACTCCCCCACACCCAATGTGCACCCTCCCCACTCCCTCACACACAATGTTCACCCTCCCCACTCTCTCACACGCAATGTGCACCCTCCTACTCCCTGACACCTAATGTGCACCCTCCCCACTCCCTGACACCTAATTTGCACCCTCCCTACTCCATCACACACAATGTTCACCCTCCCCACTCCCTCACACCCAATGTGCACCCTCACCACTCCCACTCACCCAATGTTCACCCTCACTACTCACCAACACCCAATGTTCACTCTCACCACTCCCCCACACCCAATGTGCACCCTCCTACTCCCCCACACCCAATGTTCACCCTCCCCTTTCCATCACACCCAATGTTCACCCTCCCCACTCCCTCACACCCAATGTTCACCCTCCCCACTCCCTCACACCCAATGTGCACCCTCACCACTCCCACTCACCCAACGTTCACCCTCACTACTCCCCCACATCCAATGTTCACCCTCACCACTCCCTCACACCCAATTTGCACCCTCACTACTCCCTGACACCCAATGTTCACCCTCCCACTCCATCACACGAAATATGAACCCTCACCGCTCCCCCACACCCAATGTGTACCCTCCCTACTCCCTCACACCCTATGTTCACCCTCCCCACTCTCTCACACGCAATGTGCACCCTCACCACTCCCACTCACCCAATGTTCACCCTCCCCACTCCCTCACACCCAATGTTCACCCTCCCCACTCCCTCACACCCTATGTTCACCCTCCCCACTCTCTCACACCCAATGTGCACCCTCACCACTCCCACTCACCCAATGTTCACCCTCCCCACTCCCTCACACCCAATGTTCACCCTCCCCACTCCCTCACACCCAATGTGCACCCTCACCACTCCATCACACCCAATGTGCACCCTCCCCACTCCTCCACACCCAATGTTCACCCTCACCACTCCCCCACACCCAATGTGCACCCTCCTATTCCCTCACACTCAATGTTCACCCTCCCCACTCCATCACACCCAATGTGCACCCTCACCACTCCCACTCACCCAATGTTCACCCTCACTACTCACCAACACCCAATGTTCTCCCTCACCACTCCCTCACACCCAATGTGCACCCTCACTACTCCCTCACACCCAATATTCACCCTCCCACTCCATCACACCCAATATGAACCCTCACCACTCCCCCACACCCAATGTGCGCCCTCACCACTCCCTCACACCCAATGTTCACCCTCCCCACTCTCTCACACCCAATGTGCACCCTCCCCACTCCCTCACACCTAATGTGCACCCTCCCCACTCCTTCACACCCAATGTGCACCCTTCTACTCTCTCACACTCAATGTTCACCCTCCCCACTCCCTCACACCCAATGTGTACCCTCCCTACTCCCTCAAACCCTATGTTCACCCTCCCCACTCTCTCACACCCAATGTGCACCCTCACCACTCCCACTCACCCAATGTTCACCCTCCCCACTCCCTCACACCCAATTTGCACCCTCCCCACTCCCTCACACCCAATGTGCACCCTCACCACTGCATCACACCCAATATGAACCCTTACCACTCCCCCACACCCAATGTTCACCCTCCCCACTCCCTCACACTCAATGTACACCCTCACTACTCCCTCAGACCCAATTTTTGCCCTCCCCACTCCCCCACACCCAATGTTCACTCTCACCACTCCCCCACACCCAATGTGCACCCTCCTACTCCCCCACACCCAATGTTCACCCTCCCCTTTCCATCACACCCAATGTTCACCCTCCCCACTCCCTCACACCCAATGTTCACCCTCCCCACTCCCTCACACCCAATGTGCACCCTCACCACTCCCACTCACCCAACGTTCACCCTCACTACTCCCCCACATCCAATGTTCACCCTCACCACTCCCTCACACCCAATTTGCACCCTCACTACTCCCTGACACCCAATGTTCACCCTCCCACTCCATCACACGAAATATGAACCCTCACCGCTCCCCCACACCCAATGTGTACCCTCCCCACTCCCTCACACCCTATGTTCACCCTCCCCACTCCCTCACACCCTATGTTCACCCTCCCCACTCTCTCACACCCAATGTGCACCCTCACCACTCCCACTCACCCAATGTGCACACTCCTACTCCCTCACACTCAATGTTCACCCTCCCCACTCCATCACACCCAATGTGCACCCTCACCACTCCCACTCACCCAATGTTCACCCTCACTACTCACCAACACCCAATGTTCTCCCTCACCACTCCCTCACACCCAATGTGCACCCTCACTACTCCCTCACACCCAATATTCACCCTCCCACTCCATCACACCCAATATGAACCCTCACCACTCCCCCACACCCAATGTTCACCCTCCCCACTCCCTCACACCCAATGTGCACCCTCCCCACTCCCTCACACCTAATGTGCACCCTCCCCGCTCCTTCACACCCAATGTGCACCCTTCTACTCTCTCACACTCAATGTTCACCCTCCCCACTCCCTCACACCCAATGTGTACCCTCCCTACTCCCTCACACCCTATGTTCACCCTCCCCACTCTCTCACACCCAATGTGCACCCTCACCACTCCCACTCACCCAATGTTCACCCTCCCCACTCCCTCACACCCAATTTGCACCCTCCCCACTCCCTCACACCCAATGTGCACCCTCACCACTCCCTCACACCCAATGTGCACCCTCCTACTCCCTCACACTCAATGTTCACCCTCCCCACTGCATCACACCCAATATGAACCCTTACCACTCCCCCACACCCAATGTGCACCCTCCCCACTCCCTCACACTCAATGTACACCCTCACTACTCCCTCAGACCCAATTTTTGCCCTCCCCGCTCCCCCACACCCAATGTTCACTCTCACCACTCCCCCACACCCAATGTGCACCCTCCTACTCCCCCACACCCAATGTTCACCCTCCCCTTTCCATCACACCCAATGTTCACCCTCCCCACTCCCTCACACCCAATGTTCACCCTCCCCACTCCCTCACACCCAATGTGCACCCTCACCACTCCCACTCACCCAACGTTCACCCTCACTACTCCCCCACATCCAATGTTCACCCTCACCACTCCCTCACACCCAATTTGCACCCTCACTACTCCCTGACACCCAATGTTCACCCTCCCACTCCATCACACGAAATATGAACCCTCACCGCTCCCCCACACCCAATGTGTACCCTCCCCACTCCCTCACACCCTATGTTCACCCTCCCCACTCTCTCACACGCAATGTGCACCCTCACCACTCCCACTCACCCAATGTTCACCCTCCCCACTCCCTCACACCCAATGTTCACCCTCCCCACTCCCTCACACCCTATGTTCACCCTCCCCACTCTCTCACACCCAATGTGCACCCTCACCACTCCCACTCACCCAATGTTCACCCTCCCCACTCCCTCACACCCAATGTTCACCCTCCCTACTCCCTCACACCCAATGTGCACCCTCACCACTCCATCACACCCAATGTGCACCCTCCCCACTCCCCCACACCCAATGTTCACCCTCACCACTCCCCCACACCCAATGTGCACCCTCCTATTCCCTCACACTCAATGTTCACCCTCCCCACTCCATCACACCCAATATGAACTCTCACCACTCCCCCACACCCAATGTTCACCCTTCCCACTCCCTCACACTCAATGTGCACCCTCCCCACTTCCTCACACCCAATGTGCACCCTCCCCACTCCCACACACCCAATGTGCACCCTCACGACTCCCCCACACCTAATGTGCACCTTCCCCACTCCCTCACACCCAATGTGCACCCTCCCCACTCCCCCACACCCAATGTGCACCCTCCTACTCCCCCACACCCAATGTGCACCCACCCCACTCCATCACACCCAATGTTCACCCTCCCCACTCCCTCACACCCAATGTGCACCCTCACCACTCCCACTCACCCAATGTTCACCTTCACTACTCCCCCACACCCAATGTTCACCCTCACTACTCCCCCACACCCAATGTTCACCCTCACCACTCCCTCACACCCAATGTGCACCCTCACTACTCCCTCACACCCAATGTTCACCCTCCCACTCCATCACACCCAATATGAACCCTCACCACTCCCCCACACCCAATGTGCACCCTCCCCACTCCTTCACACCCAATGTGCCCCATCACCACTCCATCACACCCAATGTGCACCCTCTCCACTCCCTCACACCCAATGTGCACCCTCACCACTCCCCCACACCCAATGTTCACCCTTCCCTCTCCCTCACACTCAATGTTCACCCTCCCCACTCCCTCACACCCAATGTGCATCCTCCCCGCTCCCTCACACCCAATGTGCACCCTCCCCACTCCCTCACACCCAATGTTCACCCTCACCACTCCCCCACACCCAATATGCACACTCGCTGCTCTCTCACACCCAATGAGTGCTTCTCCCCAACTCTGAATATCCTCTCTCACTGTTCCCCCCTCCCATTCCCACCATGCACCAACTATCAGTGACCCCCACACCCAATACCTACTCTCAAAGCCCGTACCCACCCTTGCCAGTCACCCACACGCAGTTCCCACCCTCAATGCAATGGATGCTGACTTACATCTCATTCCGCGTACTGGACTGTCTGCCACCTGAATCCATGCAGAGCATATTGTCTAATATCTCATTCCATGCAGAGGATATTGTCTAATATCCACTCCAAGGATGTTATCTAATATCTCGTCCTGTGGAAAAGACAACGTCGAATATCCTAATTTCTCAAATGATGTCAAATATCTCCTTCCACACAGATAACATTTTCTCCTATCTTACACCGTGTAGATAACATGGCATAATCTCTCATTTTCCGCAAAGAACATTGTTGGACATCACACTGTGTAAAGGACATTGCCTGAGTATCAGTCCATGCAAAGAACATTGTTCAATATTCACCACAAGTGGAGGACAAGCAGTGGGGGCGAGTCATGGCTAAATGATGGATGTGATTGAGAGCTGAATATCCAAGGATACACAGTGTATAGGAAAGATAGGAAGGTAGGTAAAGGGGGTGGCGTGGCCCTGATGGTAAGTAACGATATCAAATCAATAGAAAGAAGGGATATAGGATGAGAAGAGGTAGAGTCCTTATGGGTAGAATTAAGAAATGGCAAGGGTAAAAAGACACTAATAGCAGTTATATACAGGCCTCCAAACAGCAGCCGGGATGTGAACTACAAGTTGCAGCTGGAAATAGAAAAAGTGTGTCAGAAGGAAAATGTCAAGATAATTATGGGGGATTTTAATATGAAAGTGGATTGGGAAAGTCAGGAAAGTACTGAATCTCAGGAGAGGGAATTTGTAGAATGCCTACAGGATGGCTTTTTGGAGCAGCTTGTCCAGAAGCCCACAGGGGATTGGCTGTTTTGGATTGGGTGCTGTGTAACGAACCTGAGGCGATTAGGGAGCTGGAGGTAAAGGAACCTCTTGGAAGTAGTCATCATAAGTGATCATTGAGTTCAGTTTCAAATTTGAAAAGGAGAAGCTGATATCAGGTGTATCGATATTTCAGTGGAACAAAGAAAATTACAGTGGTATGACAGAGGAAGTAGCCCAAGTCGATAGGAAAAGTAAGCTAGATGGAGGGACGGTAGAGCAGAATTGGATGAAATTCCTACAAGAAATAAGGAAAGTGCAGGAAAATATATTCCAAAAAAAAAGAAAATCACGAATGGAAAAGTGACACAAATGTGGCTAACAAGAGGGGTTAAGGCTAAAATAAAATCAAAAGAGATGGCGTACAAGGAAGCAAAAATTAGTGGGAAAACTGAGGACTGGACGACTTTTAAAAACTTACAGAAGGAAACTAAGAAAGTCATTAGGAAAGAAAAGATGAATTATGAAAGGAAGTTGGCAATTAACACAAAGGATATTAAGAGATTTTTTAAATATATGAAGAGTAAAAGAGTGACATGGGTAGATATAGGACCAATTGAAAATGATGCTGGAGAAATTATAATGGGTAACAAAGAGATGGCAGAGGAACTAAATGAGTATTTTGCATCAGTCTTCACAGTGGAAGACACTAGCAACATACCTGATAGCCAGAGGTCTCAGGGAATAGAATTAGGTACAGTCGTTTACTAGAGAGAAAGTGCTTGGGAAGCTAAGTGGACTAAGAATAGATAAGTCTTCTAGACCAGATGAGGTGCACCCATGGGTTCTGAAGGAGATGGCTTTGGAGATTGTGGAGGCATTGGAAATGATCTTCCAGGAATCAATAGACTCTGGCATGGTTCCGGAGGACTGGAAGGTTGCAAATGTAGTTCCGCTGTTTAACAAAGGAGGGAGGCAGCAAAAAGAAAATTACAGACCTATTAGTCTGACATCGGTAGTTGGAAAGTTATTGGAGTCGATCCTCAAGGATGAGGTTATGAAATACCTCGAGCTGCATGACAAGATAGGCCGAAGCCAGCATTGTTTCATGAAGGGAAGATCCTGCCTCACCAACCTATTGGAATTTTTTGAGGTAATCTCAAATAAGATTGACAAGGAAGAGGCTGTGGATGTTGTGTATTTGGATTTTCAAAAGGCCTTCGATAAGGTGCCACATATGAGGCTGCTTAATAAGATGAGAGCCCATGGAGTTACAGGAAAGATATTGGAATGGGTGGAGCATTGGCTGATAGGCAGAAAGCAAAGGGTGGGAATAAAGGGATCCTAGTCTGATTGGCTGCCAGTTACTAGTGGTGTTCCGCAGGGGTTGGTGTTGGGGCCGCTTCTTTTTACAATGTATGTCGATGATTTAGATTATGGATTAACTGGTTTTGTGGCTAAGTTTGCGGAGGACACCAAGATAGGTGGAGGAGCAGGAAGTGTTGAAGAAACGGAATGGTTGCAGAGAGACTTGGTCAGTTTAGGAGAGTGGGCAAAGAAATGGCAGATGAGATATAATGTTGAGAAATGTACGGTTGTACATTTTGGAAGAAGAAATAATTGGTAAGATTATTATATAGATGGGGAGAAAATTCAAAAATCAGAAGTGCAAAGGGACTTGGGGGTCCTCGTGCTGGATACCCTAAAGGTTAACCACCAGGTTGGATCGGCAGTAAGGAAAGCGAATGCTATGTTGGCATTCATTTCAAGAGGAATAGTGTATAAGAGTAAGGAGGTGTTGATGAGGCTCTATGGGGCATTAGTGAGACCTCATTTGGAATACTGTGTGCAGTTTTGGGCCCCCTATCTTAGAAGGGATGTACTGATGTTGGAGAGAGTTCAGAGAAGATTTACGAGGATGATTCCTGGAATGCAGGAGCTAACATATGAGGAGCGTTTGTCGGCTGTTGGATTGTATTCATTAGAGTATAGAAGAATGAGAGGGGATCTCATAGAAACATTTCGAATGTTGAAAGGGTCGGACAGTGTAGATGTGGAAAGGTTGTTTCCCTTGGTGGGTGAGTCCAGGACAAGAGGCCATAGTCTTAGAATTAGGGGGATTCTCATGTTTGTGGAGGTTATGATGATTTCATTGTGCATTTTGTTGGGCATTGGCCCTATCTATCCTTTTCACCTTGCTATCTGTTTTAATTCAACAATGGAACACAGCCTTCCCTTTCATGCCAGAGGGTCGTGGATTTATGGAATTCATTGCTACATACAGCTGTGGAGGCCTGATCATTGAGGGTGTTTAAGGAGGAGATTGACAGGTATCTAATTAGTCAGGGTATCAAGGGATATGAGGAAAAAGCGGAAATTGGAACTAGATGGGAGAATAGTTTAGCTCATAGTGGAGTGGCGGAGTAGACTCGATGGGCCAAATGGCCTACTTCTGCTCCTTTGCCTTGTGATCTTGTGATTTTCTGATATCTCACTCCAAGTAGAGGGCATTGTTTACTATCTCACTTCAGAAAGATGGCAGTTTTTAATTTTATATTGTCTTCACTCTGTTAATTCCCAGAACATTGTTTCACGGATTGGATTCTCATGTTTGTGGAGGTTATGATGATTTCATTGTGCATTTTGTTGGGCATTGGCCCTATCTATCCTTTTCACCTTGCTATCTGTTTTAATTCAACAATGGAACACAGCCTTCCCTTTCATGGCAGACGATTTGCTCACCTCAGGAGAAGCCGTGGTCTTGCTCACAAGTAGTGTTTGGCAACAGTGCATGCACTTCTGCACTGTGATGCCACATCAGATCTCCCATACCTTGATAGTCTTCCACCCACCCATAATCCACCACATACCCACCTGCCTGAGCTGCAGTTATCAAGGCTGTGTTTCCATCCTGGTCTTGGTGATTGATGTCCAGCCGAGAACATCCAGACAGCGGATCCACTTTACCCAGAAAGCCCCAGCAGCAGCCAATCATGACTTCATTCTATTTGCAAATGAGAAGTAAGTTATCATTCTGAGGTTCCGTAAGATCAATAACTCAGTGTCACAGTGTATCTTCCATTGTACACTTTCCAGATTACCAGCCAAGTTACCCACAGGACAATTCTTTGCATAATAAACTGTCTGGCAATGTTCTGGAGTTTTGCACTATGTTCTGCTTGCTGGACAGTTCCATCCTTTACCTAACGGATTGGGAAAAAGAAATTCTGCTGCAGATTAGTTAACTGGTATTGCAGGTTCTCAGCTTTGTTAAGACTGTGTAGTAAGCGCCAGCACTAACTGCATTCTATTGAGACATCGTATACAGCACAGAAACAGGCCCTTTGGCCCAACTTGTGCATACTGACCAAGTTGTCCACCTGAGCTAGTCCCATTTGCCCATAAATGGTCCATATCCCTCTAAACATCCGGATGGAAAAGATGCATACATCAGGACGCATACAGCTCGGCATTCAATACTATCAACACTCAGAACTAATCAATAAAGTTCAAGACCTTGGTCTCAATACCTCCTTGTGCAATTGAATCCAGGACTTCCTCACTTGCAGACCCCAGTCAGTTCAGATTGGCAACAACATCTCCTCCATGATCTCCATCAGCAGAGATGCACCACAAGGATCCCTGATCTACTTGCTTTACACTTATAACTGTGAGGCTAAGCACAGCTTAGCCATATTCAAGTTTGCTGACGACACCACTGTTGTTGGCCAAATCAAAGGTGGTGACGAATCAGCATAAAGGAGGGAGATTGAAACTCTGGCTGAGTGGTGCCGTAACAACAACTTCTCACTCAATGTCAGCAAGACCAAGGAGCTGAGTATTGATTTCAGGAGGAGAAAACCAAAGGTCCATGAGTCAGTTCTCATTGGAGGATCAGCAACTTTAAATTCCTTGGTGTTATCATTTCAGAGGATCTGACCTGGGCCCAGCACGCAAGTGCAATTATGAAGAAAGCACGACAGTGCCTCTACTTCCCTAGGGATTTGTGACAGTTCGGCATGACGTGAAACTTTATCAAACTTCTATAGATGTGTATTGGAGAGTATATTGACTGGCTGCATTGCGGCCTGGAATGGAAACACCAATGCTCTCGAATGGAAAAGCCTACAAAAAGTAGTGGATGTGGCCCAGTCCATCACAGGTAATGTCCTCCCCACCATTGAGCACATCTACATGGAGCGCTGTTGAAGGAAAGCAGCATCCATCATCAAGGACCCCCACCACCTCTCAGACTATGCTCTCTTCTCGCTGCTACTAACAGGAAGAAGGTACAGGAGCCTCAAGATCCACACCACCAGGTTCAGGAACAGTTATTAACCCTCAGCCATCAGGCTGCTGGAACAGATGGGATAACTTCACTCAACTTCACTTAAGTAGATTCTGTTTGCTGAATTAAATAGACCTACAGTACTTTGCGACTCTAAATTGGCTCTGCTTGTTGCTTTAAATTAACCAGTGTCATTATGCCATGCTGAACTCATACTACTAGTTGTTCTCTGGCATTAGTTTCTACCTTCCCTATTAAATAGACTCCTTGCGCTATTAGATAAATCTTTATTTTTCTCTTAAAAAGGCTTGTCTGTGTTGAAAGTGCACAAATTTCTTCACAGATTTTCTATAAATATAATATTTGCTGAATTAAGTAGCCATAGATTTTATTATAAATACTTGCTGCTCTATTAGTAGACCATTTGTTGTATTAATCAGGAATTGTTTGCGGTAAAAATATCTTGCTTACCAAATCTGACACATGAGGTAGACTCTGTTTAGTGTACTATACAGACTGCTATGTCCATTTAAACAGATTCTACTAGCTGTGTGAAACAGACTGCATTTGTGGGATTCATCTGGCTAATTTATTTTTATTATATAAACTTATTTGCTTTATTAAAAAGGGGATTTTTTTGCCAAATTAAATAGACTCAGTTTGAGGAGTTAAGTAAAAGATTTTTGCTCTATTGTATATATACTATTTCCTATTGGAGATAGATTCAATTTGCAGAATTGTGTACTTTGCTGCATAAACTAGATTGTTTTGTGGCATTAAGTAGACTCTGTTTGCTTTTTTAATAAAACTCTGATATATGACATGCACAGATAATTGTGTACTAAATAGTTTACTCACTATACCAAATAAGTTCTGTTGCTGTATTAAGAAACTGTTAGTTTTATTATTGTATTTTACAGTATTTAAGCTGTATCGGCCCTTGCTCTTCCCTTAGACAACATTGGTGTCGTGGAGAGGGGAGACTTGCAGCATGGGCAACTGCCGGTCTTCCATACAACCTTGCCCAGGCCTGTGGCCTGGAGAGTGAAGACTTTCCAGGTGTAGATCCATGGTCTCGCAAGACTAATGAATGCCTTTAACAGTATTTAATTGATTGTTTCCAATATTAAATACTGTTTGCTATA
Source organism: Mobula birostris (assembly GCF_030028105.1). NCBI lineage: Eukaryota > Metazoa > Chordata > Chondrichthyes > Myliobatiformes > Myliobatidae > Mobula > Mobula birostris. The sequence goes on from NC_092402.1 coordinate 56,156,422, forward strand.
TTAAACAATCTATATTCTGCATTAAGTAAATTAATGCGGTGGCATGGTAGTTCAGCGGTTAGTATAACACTATTGTGTTACCAGCCACCCACATTCACTTACCGCCACTGTTTGTATGTTCTCCTTGTGACTGCATGGGTTTCCTCTGGGTGCCCTGATTTCCTCCCACATTCGAAAGAAATAGTAGTAGGCAGCCGTCGATCCCAGGGGATCATAGGTTTGCGCCTCTGGTGGACTGTGTTCTCTCCAGGGTGCAAGCCTGGACGGGAAGATTTGAAGAACCTTCTGTTGTCCATGCAGTGGGCTCCCCCTCACCACATCACTGATGTAGTCCAAGGGAAGGGCAAGTGCCGATACAGTTTGGCACCAGCATCGTCACTGTATTGTGCTGTAGGTTTTCTATGTTTCTGTGTTTCTATAAATAGACTTCACTGTACTAAATTGATCCCTTGCTCTTTTAAGCAGAGTAGGACACACAAAATGTTTAAGGACCTCGGAAAGTCGGGCAGCATCTATGAAGAGGGATAAAGAGCCAATATTTTGGGCTGAGACCCTTCATCAGAACTGTTAAGCAGGCACTGTTTGCTCTATGAAATAGAGCATTTCTTGCAATGAGTATGCTTGATTTACCAGATTAGCTTGCTATACTAAATAATTATTTCACTGTATTAAATACAATGACAATAAATTGTATTTGTTGCATGAAATAGACTGCTGAATTATTGTGTTAAGTAGGATCTCCGAATTATTTACAAAACTTGTTTTGCAAAATTTAATAGATTGTTACTTTAAATTGTTTCTATAGAGGATCATACAAGTTGAATATACTGTACAAGTTTGCTATTGTAAATTGCTTCACATTGGGTCTTTTAAGAGACTCTCAGATAGGTACATGGAGCTTAGGAAAATAGAGGGTTGTGCAGTAGGGAAATTCTGGGGCAGTTTCTAGAGTAGGTCACATGGTCGGCACAACATTGTGGGCTGAAGGGCCTGTAACGTGCTGTAGATTTCTATGTTCTATATATTAGTTAACTGTATTTTGAATTAAATAGGTTCTCCTTGTTGTATTAAATGGGTAATGTATGGTGAATTAAATGACCTATTGTATTAACTAGGCTGTGTTTACTTTATTTCCTCTGCTCTATTAAATGGTCCTGAAGTAGGGTCTCGGCCTGAAATGTCGACTGTTGATTTATTTCCATTGATGCTGCCAGACCTGCTGAGTCTGGTGACCAAATAAAATACAAGAGGTCCAGATTCGACATCCAGAAAGCCATCTCACATGTGAAATGGTAATTCCAGCCCAAACGAATCACAGAAGGATGCTCCACAGCTGTGGCAGGGTTTGAATAGAATCACCTCCTACAAAGTGAAACCAAGATTTCGCTCCCAGATGAGCTTGATGCCTTTGATGCTCACTTTGATTATCAACACCTCTCTGTCACTGGATCCTGGACTTCTTGACAGAAAGGCCACTGTCAGTCTGTGTTGGCAGAAATATCTCTAGCTTCATCACGCTGAACACCTGCGCTCCCCAGGGCTGCATGCTCAGCCCACGGCTGTTCACGCTGTTGATGCATGACTGCGCAGCTAGATCCAGTTCAAACCAAATAATGACGTTTGCTGATGACACAACAGTGATTGGCCTCATCAACAACGACGATGAGACAGCATACATAGAGGAGTTAGAAAATCTTGTAGAATGATGCGATCACAACTTGAGTCTCAACGTGGACAAGACCAAAGAGATGATTGTGGACTTTAGGAAGGTTCAGGCTGACCACTCCTTACTGCACATACACGGCTCCTCCATGGACAGAGTTATGAGCAGCAAGTTTCTTGGGAGGGCACATACCGGACGATCTCACCTGGTCCCTCAACATCATCACTTTACTCAAGAAAGCACAGCAGCATCTCCACTCCCCTCCCCCAACATTCTAACCAATTTTTACGGGAACACCACTGAGTGTCTTGACCGGCTGCATCACCATCTGATACGGGAATTGCAAGACATCTGATCAAAGGATTGTGAGGACTGCTGAGAGATTGATCAACCTTTCAGCAACGTTTATCAGGAGCGCTGCATACACAGGGCCCTTGGCATAGTCAATGATCCTTCCCATCCATCTAAAAATTTCTTTGATTCTCTACCATCAGGCAGGAGGTACCATGGCATTAGGACAAGAACTGTTAGGATGAGGAACAGCTTCTTCCCCCAGGCCGTGAGACTACTGAACTCCCTGCCACCACACAGCTCTCATCACACATGAAATGCCAGTAGAGTCATACTGTTTACTTTTGAACTTGTGTTGTACATGCATGTCATTATTTGTTAATTTATTTGTGTTAATGTTACTTTACATGTTATGTGTATGAGTTATATGTACTGTATCATGCACCTTGATCCAGAGGAACGGTGTTTCAGTTGGGGGGGTATACATGCATGTGTATGGTTGAATGAATTCAGCTTGAAGTTGAAAACACGGTGGCACCTTCACGCATTCCCACAGCCCCCAATGACCCCGCGATTTCAGTCTCTGAGACCGATATGAAAACATCCTTCAGGAGGGTGGTCCCACGGAAAGCATCTGGCTGAGTTGGGGTACCTGGCCAAGTACTTAAGACCCGTGCTGTTCAACTGGCTGGAGTGTTCACTGAGACCTTTAGCCTCTCCCTTCAGCATCTGAGGTACCCACTTGTTTCAAAGTTCAAGGTTGAAAGTAAACTTATCAAAGTACATATATGTCGCCATATGTAACCTTGAGATTCATTTTCTTGTGGACATATTCAACAAATCTATAGAATAATAACTATAACAAAATCAATGAAAGACCACCCAACTAGGGCATTCAACCAGAGTGCAAAAGACACCAAACTGTGCAAATATGAATCTGCTCCAATTTGCCGACCGGAGCAACAGTTCAACATTTGATTTGTTTTCATTGACTCTTCTCTCAGCTCCTCATTGACTACAGCTTGGTATTTAATACTATTATCCCCTCAATAATCAGTAATCTTCAAGTCCTAGGCCTCAATATTTCTTTGTGCAACTGGATCCTTGATTTCCTCACTTGCAGACCCCAGTCTGTTCAGATTGCCAACAGCATCTCCTCCACAATCTCCATCAGCACAGGCGCACCATAAGACTGTGTGCTTAGCCCCCTACTCTACTCACTTTATACTTATAACTGTGTGAGTAAGCACAGCTCCAATGCCATATTTAAGTTTGCTGATGACACCACTGACATTGGCCGAATCAAAAGTGGTGATGAAAAGTGGTGATGTGTGATGGCCGCGTGGTGTGCCGACAACAACCTGGCCCTTAACATCCAGAAGACCAAGGAGATCATTATGGACTTCAGGCATGCGAGGAGCCACACTCACGTCCCCATCTACATCAACGGAGCTGTAGTGGAGTGTGTATCAAGCTTCAAATTCCTTGGTGTCCACATTTCTGAGGATCTCACCTAGTCCCTGAACTCCTCCATCCTGGTCAAAGAGGCGCAACAGTACCTTTATTTCCTGTGGAGCATGAAGAAAGCTCACCTCTGTCCCAGGATACTGACGGACTTTTACCGCTGTACCATTGAGAGCATACTCACTGCATCGCAGTGTGGTATGGCAATTGTCCCGTATCGGGCCGCAAAGCACTCCAGCGTGTGGTGAAAACTGCCCAGCGAATTATCAACACCCAATTGCCCATCACTGAGAACATCTACCATAACCCCTGCCTGGGCAGGGCAAAAAGCATTATCAGGATGTATCTCACCCTAACCATGGACTTTTTACTCTCCTCCCATCCGGTAGGCGCTACAGGAGCCTCCACTCCCGCACCAGCAGACACAGGAAGAGCTTCTTCCCTGAGGCTGTGACCCTGCTGAACCTCACATCACAGCGCTAAGCAGTATTGCACCCATATTGTACTGTCTCCTCCTCCTGTCTTCTCCTATCATTTTGGATCTCCCCCTCCCCCTCCAACTTTCAAATCCCTTACTCACTCTTTCTTCAGTTAGTCCTGACGAAGGGTCTCGGCCTGAAACGTCGACTGCACCTCTTCCTACAGATGCTGCCTGGCCTGCTGCGTTCACCAGCAACTTTGATGTGTGTTGCTTGAATTTCCAGCATCTGCAGAATTCCTGTTGTTTGCACCCATATTGTACTGCCTCAGTGCTTTTATATTTGTGTGCTGTAGCACTTACTTTTTATTCGCAGTTATTTTGTAAATAACACTAGTCTTTGCATTTCTGGTCGGATGCTAAATGCATTTCATTGGCTTTGTATCTGTAGTCGGCACAATGACAATAAAGTTGAATCTAATCTAATAAAGGAGGAAGATTGTGCCACAACAACAACCTCTCACTGAATATCAGCAAATCAAAGAGCTGATTATTGAGTTCAGGTGCAAAAAGATGGGTCTGATCCCTGGGTTAAGATTCTAAATTGGAGAAAGGCCTGTTTTGATGGTATCAGAAAGGATCTGGCAAGTGTGGATTGGGACAGGCTATTTTCTGGCAAAGGTGTACTTGGTAAGTGGGTGGCCTTCAAAAGTGAAATTTTGAGAGTACAAAGTTTGTATGCGCCTGTCAGAGTGAAAAGTAAAGATAGCAAGTGTAGGGAATTTAGTTTTCGAGAGATATTGAGACCCTGGTTAAGAGAAAAAGGAAGAGCATAGCAGGTATAGGCACATAGGAACAAATGAGGTATTTATGGAAGCAAAATTTGAAAGGGTGAAGAAGGACCGAAGGTGCTGTATTTAAATATGCATAGCATTCAGAATAAGGTGGATTGGAGGAGCATACTGGTGGGGATGACAGCAGAGCAGAGATGGCTGAAGTTTCTGGGAATAGTTCACAAGGTGCAAGATAGATATGTCCCACAGAAGAAGTTCTCAATTGGCAGGGGTAGGCAACCGTGGCTGACAAAGGAAGTTAAGGACTGCATAAAATCCAAGGAAAGGGCATATGAGGTAGCAAAAGTGTGTGGGAAGTTGGATATTAGGAATCTTTTAAAATCCAACAAAAGACAGCTAAAAAAAGCTGTAAGAAGGGAATAGATGAAATATGAGGGCAGACTAGCCAATAATATAAAACAGGATACTAAAAGTTTTCTCAGTTATATAAAGAGTAAAAGGGAGGTGAGAGTTGATATTGGACCACTGGAAAATGATGCTGGTAATGGGGGACAAAGAAATGGCAGATGAACTTAATGGGTACTTTGCATCAGTCTTCACTGTGGAAGACACTAGCAGTGTGCCAGAGGTCTGTGAGCATCAGGGAGCAAGAGTGAGTGCCATTGTTATTACAAAGGAAAAAATGCTGGGCAAATTCAAAGGTCTTAAGGTGGATAAGTCACCTGGACTACATCCCAGAGTCCTGAGAGAGGTTGCTGAAGAGATAATGGATGCATTGGTCATGGTCATTCAAGAATCACTTGATTCTGGCATGGTCCCAGAGGACTGGAAGATTGCAAATGTTACTCCACTCTTTGAGAAGGGAGGAAGGCAAAAGAAAGGAAATTATAGGCCAGTTAGCCTAACCTTAGTGGCTGGGAAAGTGTTGGAGTCTATTGTTTAGGATGAAGTTTCAGGGTACTGGGAGACTAATGATAAAATAAGTCAAAGTCAGCATGGTTCCTGTAAAGGGAAATTTTGCCTGACAAATCAGTTAGAGTTCTTCGAGGAAGGAACAAGTAGGGTGGACAAAGGACAGGCAGTGGATATCATTTACCTGATTTTCAGAAGGCATTTGATAAGGTGCCACACATGAGGCTGCTTAACAAGATAAAATCCTATGGCATTACAGGAAAGATACTGGCATGGATAGAGGAATGGCTGACAGGTAGGAGGTAGCGACTGGGAATAAAAGGGGCTTTTTCTGGTTTGCTGCAGGTGACTAGTGGTGATTCTCAGGGGTCAGTATTGGGACTGCTGCTTTTAACGTTGTTTATCAGTGATTTGGATAATGGAATTGATGGCTTTGTGGTAATGTTTGCAGATGATACGAAGATAGGTGGAGGGGTACCTTCTAAATGGCAAGATGCGGTTGGCGATCTATGTCCCAGTGGAGTGATGAAGTTAAGAAGAAGGATTTATTATTCTTCTTATTTTATTTTTTATATTTGCACAGTTTGTTGTCTTCTGCACATTGGCCGTTTGCCTGTCTGTTGTGTGCAGATTTTCATTGATTCTATTGTGTTTTTGAATGCCCACAAGAAAAAGAATCTTGAGGTAGTATATGGTGACATATGTGTATTTAGCTAATAAATTTACTTTGAACTTTGGCCAGGGAAAAGAGGGTGTGACTAAGTGAGGCAGTGAGGCAGGTAGGGAGAGCCTTTGAGCTTCTCTAACAGGTCTGAGATTGTTTCTCCCTGTGTGGATGAGGGTGAGGGCTGTAGGAAGGATAAGCAACCGAACCATGGTACCATGCATGGTTCAGGGAACTAATTAAGACAGGGGAGAGAAGAGAAATGCAATTGTAATGGGGGATAGTATGATCAGGAGGATACACACAATTCTCTGTGGCAAGGATTGGAAGCCTCGAAGACTGAGCTATCTGCCTGATGCCTGGGTTCCGGAAACCCATCTGATCTGCAGAGAAATTTGGAGTGAGGGGGAAAGATCCAGCTGTCATGATCCATCTGGGTACCAATGACATAGGTAGGTGAAGGAAATAAATTCTGCTGAGGGAATTTGAGCAGCTAAGGACTAAATTAAAACGTAAAATCAAAAAGTTAATAATCTCTGTGCCTGAGCAATGTGCAAATTGCCACAGGGTCAAGAAGATTAGAGAGTTAAGTGTGTGGCTCAAAGATTTGTGTGGGAAAAGTGGGGCTGAATGCATGGAATATTGACACCTGTATTGGAGAATGAAGGACCTGTTCTGATGAGACCAGGATCCTGACGAATCGCATAACTGGGGCTGTGGACAGGGCTTCAAACTAAGTAGTAGGGAGGGTGGGCGCAACAGAATGGAAAAGTAAAGGGAGAGGTTCATGAAGCCTCCAGAATAAAATGTGTGGCAGAACATTTAGAAAGGGCTAAGAATTCAATTTAGACAATGTATTCAGGGATTCATCTTTGAATCTGGATGAGTATGCTGCAGCTGTTACCAACTTCATTAAAACCTGTGTGGATGAGTGTGTGGCCCTCAAAGACTTACTGCACATTCCCAAACCAAAAGCCGTGGATGAACCAGGAGGTACGTTGTCTGCTGAAGGCTAGATCTGTGGCATTCAAGTCTGGCAACCCAGGCCTGTACCAGAAAACCAGGTATGATTTGCGGAGGGCTATTTCAAGGGCGAAGAGACAAATTTGAACCAGGTTGGAGGTGATATTAGATGCATGGCAACTCTGGCAGGGTCTGCAAGACATTACTTCCTTCAAAGCGAAACCCAATCGTATGAATGGCAGCGATGCTTCACTACCAGATGAACTCAACGCCTTCTACGCACGCTTTGAAAGGAGAACATAACTACAGCTGTGAAAATCCTTGCTGCACCTGATGACCCTGTGATCTCTGTCTCAGAGGCTGATGTTAGACTGTCTTTAAAGACAGTGAACCCTCGCAAGGCAGAAGGTCCAGATGGAGTACCTGCTAAGGCTCTGAAAACCTGTGCCAACCAACTAGCAGGAGTATTCAAGGGCATTTTCAACCTCTCACTGCTACGGACAGAAGTTCCCACTTGCTTCAAAAAGACAACAATTATACCAGTGCTTAAGAAGAATAATGTAGGCTGCATTAATGACTATTGCCTGGTAGCACTCAAATCGACAGTGATGAAATGCTTTGACAGGTTGGTCATGACTAGACTGAACTCCTGCCTCAGCAAGGACCTGGACCCATTGCAATTTGCCTATCGTCACAATAGGTCAATGGCAGACGCAATCTCAATTGGCTCTCCACATGACTTTAGACCACCTAGACACCACAAATACTTGCGTCAGGATGCTGTTCATCGACTATAGCTCAGCATTTAATACCATCATTCCCACAATCCTGATTGAGAAGTTGCAGAACCTGGGCCTCTGTACCTCCCTCTGCAATTGGATCGTCGACTTCCTAACCGGAAGACCACAGTCTGTGCGGATTGGTGATAGTATATCCTCCTTGCTGACGATCAACACTGGTGCACCTCAGGGGTGTGTGCTTAGCCCACTGCTCTACTCTCTGTATACCCACGACTGTGTGGCTGGGCGTAGCTCAAATACCATCTATAAATTTGCTGATGATACAACCGTTGTTGGTAGAATCTCAGGTGGTGATGAGAGGGCATACAGGAGTGAAATATGCCAACTAGTGGAATGCTGCCACAGCAACGACCTGGCACTCAACATCAGTAAGACGAAAGAGCTGATTGTGGACTTCAGGAAGGGTAAGATGAAGGAACACATACCAATCCTCATAGAGGGATCAGAAGTGGAGAGAGTGAGCAGTTTCAAGTTCCTGGGTGTCAAGATCTCTGAGGATCTAACCTGGTCCCAACATATCGATGTAGATATAAAGAAGGCAAGGCAGCATCTATACTTTATTAGGAGTTTGAAGAGATTTGGTATGTCAACAAATACACTCAAAAACTTCTATAGTTGTACCTTGGAGAGCATTCTGACAGGCTGCATCACTGTCTGGTATGGAGGGGCTACTGCACAGGGCTGAAAGAAGCTGCAGAAGGTTGTAAATCTATTCAGCTCCATCTTGGGTACCAGCCTACAAAGTACCCAGGACATCTTCAAGGAGCGGTGTCTCAGAAAGGCAACGTCCATTATTAAAGACCTCCAGCACCCAGGGCATGCCCTTTTCTCACTGTTACCATCAGGAAGGAGGTACAGAAGCCTGAAGGCAGACACTCAGTGATTCAGGAACAGCTTCTTCCCCTCTGCCATCTGATTCCTAAATGGACATTGAAGCTTTCGACACGATCTCACTTTTTTTTAATATACAGTATTTCTGTTTTTGCACGTTTTAAAAAATCTATTCAATATATGTAATTGAGGGCAGGAGGAGAAGATGGCGACGCGCCGCGCGTGCACAGCTCTCCGGTGAAAAATGATATTGTATCTGTTAAATAGGGGCCGTGGACAATTCTGATTTGATGGAGAATGGACGTGAAAGCACAGAGGAACATCCGGAGAAATTTCTGAAACGCCTGTTCACTGCTGTCGTTACTGTGTGGTCGTGAATCTTTCGGAAGGTAGGCCTCAAAATCCCTGGCCTTGCCTGCTTTTGGTGACCGAGAAGAAGGCGCTCAGTACTCGGTGTCAGAGAGCTGATCAGAGCTCGAAGTTTTCGAATGACTCAGAGTCGGATTGTGGTCGGCATGGCAGGGAGAGTTTTTCTTCCTTCCGTCTGCGTGAGATGTGGGACATTTGAGAGACTTTGAACTTTACTGTGCTCACGGACTTCTTCATCAAGTTATGGTATTGTTACACTGTTTGTAACTATATGTTATAATTATGTGGTTTTTGTTAGTTTTTCCAGTCTTGGTTTGTCCTGTGTTTTGTGATATCACACCCGAGGAAATATTGTATCATTTCTTAATGCATGCATTACTAAATGACAATAAAAGAGGACTGTGTGTCTTCATAATCATAATTGATTTACTTGTTTATTTATTATTGTGTTTTATTTTATTATTTATTTATTTATTTTTCTCTCTGCTAGATTATGTATTGCATTGAACTGCTGCTGCTAGGTTAACAAATTTCATTTCACATGCCGATGATAATAAACCCGATTCTGATTCTGACACATTAAGAAGAGGGGTGGTGAATACAAGACTGAAGGTGTTATATTTGAAGGTATGCAGTGTACAAAACAAGGTAGCTGAGCTTATGGTGAAGTTAAAAATTGGCAGGTTCCTCACTGTGGCTATCACTGGCTTTTTCAAGCAGCTTGTGGTTGAGCCCATTGGGGGAAAGGAAAGCAACACACACAAGATGCTGGAGGGGCTCAGCAGGTCAGGCAGCATCTACGGAAATGAGTAAACAGTCGACATCTCAGTCCGACACCCTTCAGGACTGAAATGGAAGATGCCAGAATAAAAAGGTGCGGAGAGGGGAAGGAGGACAGCTAGAAGGTGACAGGCGAAGCAAGGTGGGTTGGAAAGATAAAGGGCTGGAGAAGAAGGAATCTGATAGGAAAGGAGAGTGGACCATGGGAGAAAGGGAAGGAGGATGGGACTATAGGAGAAATGCAAGGAGGACAAGACACAAGGGGAAGTGATAGGTAGGTGAGGAGAGGTAAAAGAGAGGCAAAAAGAGAGGTAAAAAATTGGAAGAAGAATAGGAGGGGAGGGGGAGGAATTTTTTTAACTGGAGAGAGAAATCGATATTCATGCCATCAGGTTGGAGGCTACCCAGATGGAATATAACGTGTTGCTTCTCCACACTGAGGGCGGCCTCATCTTGTCTAAAGAGGAGGTCATGGACCAATATGTCGGAATGGGAATGGGAACTGGAATTAACATGTTTGGCCACTGGGAAGTTCTGCTTTTGGCGAATGGAACAGAGCTGCTCAACAAATTGGTGCCCCAATCTATGATGGGTCTCAACATTGTACAGGAGCATTCCTTGGAAGCACCAGACACAATAGACAACCCCAGCAGATTTGCAGGTGAAGTGTTGCCTCACCTGGAAGGATTATTTAGGGCCCCAAATGGAGGTGAAGGAGGAGGTGAATGGACAGGTGTAGCATTTGTGCTGCTTGCAGGGGTAAGTTCTGGGAGGGAGATTAGTGGTGAGGGACAAGTGGACAAGGGAATTGCAGAAGCAGCAATCCCTGCAGAAAGCAGAGATTGGGATGAGATAAAGATATGCTTAGTGATAGAATCCCTTTGGAGATGGTGGAAGTCGTGGAGGATGACGTGTTGGACGAGGAGGCTCACATGATGATAGGTCAGGACAAGAGGAACTCTGTCACTATTAAGGCAGCAGGAAGATTGGGTGAGTGCAGATGTTCAGGAAATGGAGGAAATGTGGGTGAGAGCAGCATCAATAGTGGAGGAAGGGAAACCCATACTTTGAAAAAGGAAGACATCTTTGATGTCCTGGGAAGTAAGGCCATATCTTGGGAGCAGATGAGGTGGAGATGAAGGAACTGAGAAAAGGAAATAACATTTTTACAGGAGATAGGGTGGGAAGAGCTATAGTCAAGATACCCATGGAAATCAATAAGTTTATAAAAAATTTCAATTGACAGCTAGTCTCCAGACTGAGAGATTGCGAAAGGGGAAGGAGGTGTCAGAAATGGAAAGGAAATTCTGGATTGGGAGTAGCGCAATTAACTAGATTTGATTAGGGAGCTTATGGTAAAGGAACCTTTAGGAGAAAATGATCTTGATATGATATAATTCACTCTGAAGTTTGAGAGGGAGAAGCTAAAATCAGATGTGTCAGTATTACAGTGCAGTAAAGGGAATTACAGAGGCATGAGAGAGGAGCCGGCCAAAGTTGATTGGAAGGGGACACTAGCAGGGTTGACAAAAGAGCATAAAGAGCAAAAGTTTCTGGGAATAATTCAGAAGATGCAGGATCGGTTCATCCTAAAGAATAAGCAGCATTCTAAAGGGAGGATGAGGCAACCATGGCTAGGAAGGGAAGTCAAAGACACCACAAAAGCAAAGAGAGAGCATACATATTGCAAAAATTAATGGGTAGCTTTTAATAACCAACAGAAGGCAACTAAAAAGCAATAAAGGAAGAAAAGATGAAATATATAGGTGAGCTACCTAACAATATGCGAAAGGATATAAATTTGTTTTTCAGATATTTTAAGTATAAAAGAGAGGCATGGTTGGATATTAGACCGCTGGAAGATAACATCAGAGAGGTAGTATTGGGGAACAAAGAAATGGTGGATGAACTGAATAAGCATCTTGCCTCAGTCTTCACTGTGGAAGATACCAGCAACATGCTATAAATTCAAAAGAGTCAAGGGGCAGAAATGAGTGATGCCGCTATTAATAAGGAAAAATCACTTGGGAAACTAAAATACCTGAAGGCAAATAATTCACCTGGACTGGATGGACTACACCCCAAGGTTCTGAAAAAGGTATCTGAAGAGATTGTGGAGGCATTAGTAATGATCGTTCAAGAATCACTAGAGTCAGGAGTGGTTCCAGATGAAAATTGCAAATGTCACTCTACTCTTTAAGCAGGGAGGAAGGCAAAAAAAAAATCCCAGGAAATTATTAGCTGGTCAGCCTGACTGCAATGGTCGGTAAAATTTTAGGCTTAACAAGGATGAGGCTTTGGGGTACTTGGAGGCTCGCAATAAAATAGATTGAAGTCAGCATGGTTTGCTTAGGGGGAAATCTTGTCTGACAAATCTATTGGAGTTCATTGAGGAAGTAACAAGCAGGATAGACGAAGGAGAGTCAGTGAAATTATTTACTTGGATTTTCAGAAGGCCTTTGACAAGGTGCCACACATACAGCTGCTAAAAAAGGTAGAACCCATGGTATTTCAAGAAATATATTCGTATGGTCAGAAGATTGGCAGATCACCTGGAGAAAAAGAGTGCAAATAAAGGGGCCCTTTCCGGTTGGCTGCTGGTGACCAGTGGTGTTCCACAGGGGTTGGCGTTAGATCTGCTACTTTACAAGTTATATGTATAGATGACAGAATTGATAGATTTATGGCCGAGTGTGTGGATGATGCAAAAATAGGTAGTGTTTAGGAAGCTGGAAATCTGCAGAAAGACTTGGACAGGTTGAGAGCATGGGCAAAGCAGAGCCAGATGGAATACAGCTAACACCAGCCCCTTCACTTTGGTAGAAGAAATAAAGGTGTAAACTATTTTCTAAACAGGGAGAGAAATTGTAGGCCATATCTCGGGTAATGATGAGTTTGGGTACAGAGAGGAAATTAAGAACCTGGTGGCATGGTGCGAAGACAATGACCTATCCCTCAACATCAGCAAGACGATTGTTGTTGACTTCAGAAGGAGTAGCGGACTGCACGACCTAATTTACATCGGTGGTGCTCAAGTGGAACAGGTCAAAAGCTTTAAGTTCCTCGGGGTCAATATCACAAATGACCTGACTTGGTCCAACCAAGCAGAGTCCACTGCCAAGAAGGCCCACCAGCGCCTTTACTTCCTGAGCAAGCTAAAGAAATTTGGCCTGTCCCCTAAAACCCTCACTAATTTTTATAGATGCACCATAGAAAGCGTTCTTCTAGGGTGCATCACAATCTGGTATGGAAGTTGTCCTGTCCAAGACCGGAAGAAGCTCCAGAAGATCGTGAACACGGCGCAGCACATCACACAAACCAATCTTCCATCCTTGGACTCATGTTACACCGCACGCTGTCGGAGCAGTGCTGCCAGGATAATCAAGGACATGACCCACCCAGCCAACACACTTTTCGTCCCTCTTCCCTCTGGGAGAAGGCTCAGGAGCTTGAAGACTCATACGGCCAGATTTGGGAACAGCTTCCTTCCAACTGTGACAAGACTGCTGAACGGATCCTGACCCGGATCTGGGCCGTACCCTTCAAATATCCAGACCTGCCTCTCGGTTTTTTTGCACTACCTTACTTTCCATTTTACTATTTTCTATTTATGATTTATAATTTAAATTTTTAATATTTACTATCTATTCGTAATCTAGGGAGTGGGAAATGCAGAATCAAATATCGCTGTGATGATTGTAGGTTCTAGTATCAATTGTTTGGCGACAATAAAGTAAAAATCAGAAATCGAAGCTGCAAAGAGACTTGGGAGTGCTTGTGCAGGATTCCCTAAAGGTTAATTTGCAGGTTGAGTCAGTAGTAAGAAAGTAAATGCAACATTGGCATTCATTTTGGAAGGATGAGAATAATGTGATGGTAAGGCTTTATAAGGCATTAGTCAGACTGCATTTGGAGTATTGTAAGCAGTTTTCGGCCTCTTATCAAAGGAAGATATGCTGGCAATGTAGAGAGTCCAGAGGAGGTTTATGAGAAGCAACGTTTGATGGCTCTCGGCCTGTACTCGCTGGAGTTTAGAAGGATGAGGGGGGATTTTATTGAAAGCTACAGAACATTGAAAGGCCTGGATAAACAATGGACACTACAATGGGATGAGGGAGGATTTGGCTAGTGTAGACTGGCGACACGAGCTATATGGTGGGAGGTTGAGGAACAGTGGAAGACTTGCAAAGAGACTTTTTGCGGTGCTCAACAAAAGTATGTTCCAGTTAAAAGCAAGGACAGTAAGGGTGGGGAGAGTCAGCCTTGGATAATTAAAGAAATAAAAGAAGGCATTGAACTAAATGCTTGTGCGTACAAACTCGCCAAGAGTAGTGAGAAACTGGAAGATTGGGAAGACTTAAAAAAGCAACAAAGAACCACAAAGCGAGCAATAAAGAAAGGGAAGATAAATTATGAAAATAAATTATCACAAAATATAAAAACGGATAGTAAAAGCTTTTATAATTATATGAAGCGGAAAAGGGTGGATAAAGTGAATGTAGATCCTTTGGAAGACGAGAAGGGGGAATTGATATTGGGTAAAGAGGAAGTGGCTGAGGCTTTGAATGACTACTTTATGTCAGCCTTCGCAGTGGAGGACATATCTAACATGCCAAAGAGAGATGATATGGATGCAATGGGAGGTGAGGACCTCAATACATTAGCTATCATTAAAGAGGTTGTACTGGGCCTGAAGATAGACATGTCCCCTGTTCCTGATGGAATGCATCCCAGGGTACTGAAAGGAATGACAGAAGTTATAGTAGAGGCTTTGGTGATAATTTACCACAATTCTCTAGACTTTGGGAAGGTCCCAGTGGATTGGAAGACGGTGAATGTCACGCCACTGTTCAAAAAAGGATGTAGGCAAAAGGCAGGTAACTACAGGCCAGTTAGTTTAGCATCTGTAGTTGGGAAAGCTGTGAAGAAGAAATAGTGAGGCATCTGGAAAGAAATGGATCTATCAGGAAGATGCAGCATGGATTTAGCAAAGGCAGGTCCTGTTTGACAAACTTACTGGAGTTTGTTGAGGATATAATGAGCGCAGTGGATAGAGGGGAACAGATGGATGTTACTTACTTGGATTTCCGGAAGGCATTTGATAAGGGGCTGCATAAAAGACTTAGCCATAAGATAAGGATGCGTAGAGTTGGGGTGATGTATTAGCATGGATAGAGGATTGGTTAACTAATAGAAAGCAGAGAGTTGGAATATATGGCTGCTACTCTGGCTGACAATCAGTGGTGAGTGGTGTGCCACAGGGGTCAGTGCTGGGCCCGCGATTGTTCACAATATACATTAACGATCTGGAAGAGGGGATCGAGGGATCGAGTGTAGTGCATCTAAGTTTGCTGATGACGCTAAATTGAGTGGAAAAGCAAATTGTGGAGAAGATACAGAGAGACTGCAGAGAGATATAGATAGGTTAAGTGAGTGGGCAAGGGTCTGGTAGATGGAATACAATGTCGGTGAATGTGAGGTCATCGACTTTGGAAGGGAAAATGGAAGAGCAGGTTATTACTTAAGTGGTAAAAAACTGCATCATGCTGCTGTGCAGAATGACTTGGGAGTGCTTGTGCATGAATCACAAAAGGTTGATTTGCAGGTGCAGCAATTTAGAAGAATGAGAGGAAATCTTATAGAAACATATAAAATTATGAAAGGGTTAGATAAGATAGAAGCAGGAAAGTTGTTTCCACTGGTGGGTGAGACTAGAACTAGGGGACATAGCCTCAAGATTCAGGGAAGTAGATTTAGGACAGAGATGAGGAGGAACTGCTTTTCCAAGGAGAATGGTAAATCTGTGGAATTCTCTGCCCAATGAAGCAGTGGAGGCTACCTCAGTAAATATATTTAAGACAAGGTTGGATAGATTTTAGCATAGTAAGGGAACTGAGGGTTATGGAGAAAAGGCAGGTAGGTAGAGATGAGTCCATGGTCAGATCAGCCATGATCTTATTGAATGGCGGAGCAGGCTCGATGGACCAGATGGCCGACTCCTGCTCCTATTTCTTATGTTGTTATGATAGTCAGGACATGGAGACGATGCTTCCTATAATGGAGAAGTCTCGAACCAAAGGGCACAGCCTCAGAATAGAAGTCATTGAGTATACTTAAAGTGGAATTTGATAGGTTCTTGATTAGTCAGGGAGTCAAAGGTTTTGGGGAGAAGGTAGGAGAATGGAATTGAGAGGGCTAACAAATCAGTCATGATGGAATGATGGAGCAGGCTCGATGGGCTGAATGACCAAATTCTGCTCCTATGTCTTATGGCTTTATTTTCTCTCTTTTTCTCTCTCTTTCTCTCCCCCCTCCCTCTCCCTCTCCCTCCCCCTCTCCCTCTCCCTCTCTCCCCCTCCCCCCCCTCTGTTTCTCGCCAAGTTTACCAATTGCAGCAAGTGAAGCCTCTGCCATCAGATTTCTGAACAGTCCATAAACCCACAAAAACTGCTTTTTATGCACTATTTCTTTGTGTAACTTTATGTCTTGCACAAAAAACAACAAATTTCACATCATATGTCAGTGATAATAAACCTGATTCTGTTTCTGTACTTAGGTTCTCTTTGTTGTTTGAGATATCTTATCTAATACAGCAGTAGAAAAACAAGTTAATGCAGCACACTGAACCAATTTAACAAGCAGAGCTTACTTACAGTCATACAACTACACAGGCTAGTTAATACTGCCAAGTTTACTTATTACCACAGTTAATTTACTACATACAGAGGAGTCCAATTATTACCATAGATCTTTCTCATGGATATTTAATGTACCAAATAGCGACCAATTAATGAAAGAAAGAAAAATACTGAAAGAGGATCTTGTCACGAATCTGAAGAGAGTTCTGCAATGGATTGAAAGGTCACAAAAGTTTAAAGACTGAGCAATTCAGAAGGCAGCTGAGTTAAACGTGACGAGGTTGAGAGACAAAGTTAAATTGATGTCTACTTTTGCTGTATTCACCTCGTGTTATTGTTCCTTTTTGCACTGTGTGGCGCATTGGCGGCATTTTTTGTCATGTCTTCAGCACTTGTTTTTTAACAAGGCCGAGTTGCTAGCTCAACGCTCAATCCAGCACAGATGGAAAGCGTGCAAGGGGCCGGCCGGATTCGAACCCAGAACCATTCACCTTGAAGTCTAGTGCAGATGCCCCTTCACCACCAACCAGCTGGTTAACTTCAGGTATGTCATATTAAATCAATATTGTATCAAACAAACTTTGTTTTCTTCATTAGATCCATAGAACATAAGAAATAGAAGCAGGAGTAGGCTACTTGGTCTCTCAGGAGCACACATAATGTCCACTTGAATGATTATTGAAGAATATTATAAAGATTTATTGTAACTCAGAGTCTAGTTAATTCATGATACTGAGTTTATTTAGTACAGTAAGCAAAGTCGATTAACTACACCTGAAAGATACCAGGTAACTCAGTAACAGTCAATGTAACTGAGCAAACAACAGCCATTTTAAGCCATTTGTACAGTGGTAGGAAAGGAATTTGGCTCAGCAGATCAGTGTAAAAATAAAATCAGTTTGGGTGGCATTACGAAGCAGCAGAGAGGAGAAAACATTGGTGGGAGTAGTTTATGAACCTCTGGATAGTACTGTGACATCAGGCACTGCATAAAGAGGAAATAAAATTGTGTGTAACAGGGTAAGGCATGGGGGACTTTAATCTATAAAGGTTGGTAATGTAGAGGATGAACTTCTGGAATGCATCCAAGTTAGAGCTCCAGATCAGTTTGTAGATAGTCCATTGAGAGGAGGGGCCATACTGGACCTGGTGATGTGTAAATGTGTCTGGCCAGGTGACTGACCATTCAGTGGGAGAACAGTTGGGGAGCAGTGATCACAACTCCTTAAATTTTATCTTCACTGTAAATAAGGGCAAGTATGGGCCTTGTGGCAGAGTATTCAATTGGAGCAGGGCAAATTACAAAAGAATTAGGCAGAAACTAGGGAGAGTTCATTGGGAACAGCTGTTTTTGGTCAAGTCCACATCCAAAATGTGGAGGGTGTTTAAAAACAACTGCACAGAGTGCAGGTCAGGTACGTTCCAGTCAGAAAGAAGGACACGTATGGCAAGATTATGGAACCTTAGATGTCAAGAAAGGAGCTAAAATTAGTCAAGAAGTAAAAATAAGTGTTTGCAAGGTTTGGACCATAAGACCATGAAATATAGAAGCTGAATTAGGCTATTTGGCTCAGCGAGTCTGCTCTTCTATTCAGTCATGTCTGATATATATTCCTCTATCAACCCCATTCTCCTCCCTTCACCTATAACCTTTGGCACCTTTACTAATCAAGAAACAATCAACTCCTGCTTTAAATATACCCAATGACTTGGCCTCCACAGCCGTCTGTGGCAATGAATTCCACAGATTCATCACCTTCTAGCTAAAGAAATTCCTCCTCATCTCTCTTCTAATTGAATGCACCTGTATTCTGAGGCTGGCCTTCTATTTCTAGACTCCCCCAGTACAGGAAACATCCTCCCCACACTCTACTCTGTCTAGTCCTTTCAATATTCAAGAGTTTTCAGTGTGATCCATCCCTCCCCCCATTCTCCTAAACTTCAGCAAGTACAGGCCTGGAGCAATTAAACATTCCTCATATGTTAACTCTTTCTTTCCCAGAATCATTCTCGCGAGCCTCCTTCAAACCCGCTTTAATGCCAACACATCTTTTCTGGGATAAGGGACCCAAAACTGCTCACAATGCTCCGTGCCATCTGACCAAAACTTACAAAGCCTTCACATCACATCTTTGCTCTTATATTCTAGTCCTCTTGAAATGAAGGTCAACATTGCATTCCTCACCACTGACTCTACCTGCACGTTAACTTTTAGGAAATCCTGCATAAGGACTCCCAAGTCCCTTTGCCACTCAGATTTTTGAATTTTTCTCCCCATTCAGAAAATTGTCTGCACCTTTATTCCTTCTAGCAAAGTGCATCACCATATGCTTCCTGACACTATATTCTATCTGCCACTACTTTGCCCATTCTTCCAATCTGTCTAAGTCCTTCTGCAGACTCCCTATCACTACCTTCTTGTCCATCTATCTTCGTATCATCTGCAAACTTGGTCACAAACCCATCAATTCTGTCAGCTAAATCATTGACATATAACATGAAAAGGCTCACGTTAGATTATTCATGCAAATGTAGTTAGATGTAGCAAAGACAGACAGAGAGAAGAGAGGAGAGGAGAGAGGGGGAGAGAGAGAGAGAGAGAGAGAGAGAGAGAGAGAGAGAGAGAGAGAAAACATAGAAATTTACAGCACATTACAGGCCCTTCGGCCCACAATGTTGTGCCGACCATGTAACCTATTCTAGAAACTGCTTAGAATTTCCCTAGTGCATAGCCCTCTAATTTTCTAAGCTCCATGTACCTTCCTAAGAGGCTCTTAAAAGACCCTATTGTAACTGCTTCCACTACTGCCGCCGGCAGTGTATTCCACTCATCCACCACACTGTGTAAAAAAAACTTACCTCTGACATCCCCTCAGTACGCATTTCCAAGCACCTTAAAACTATGCCCCCTCATGTTAGCCTTTTCAGCCCTGGGAAAAAGCCTCTGACTATCCACACGATCAATGCTTCTCATCATCTTATACACCTCTATCAGGTCACCTCTCATCCTCCGTCGCTCCAAGGAGAAAAGTCCAAGTCCACGCAACCTATTCTCATAAGGTCCACCCTCCAATCCAGGCAACATCCTTGTAAATCTCCTCTGCACGCTCTCTATAGTACCCACATCCTTCTGGTAGTCAGGTGACCAGAATTGAGCACAGTACTCCAAGTGGGGTCTGACCAAAGTTTTATATAGCTGTAACATTACCTCACGGCTCTTGAACTCAATCCCACGGTTGACGAATGCCAACACACCGTATGCCTTCCTAACAACACTGTCAACCTGCTCAGCAGCTTTGAGTGTCCTATGGACTCGGACCCCAAGATCTCTCAGATCCTCCACACTGCCAAGAGTCTTACCATTAATATTATATTCTGTCTTCCAATTTGACCTACCAAAATGAACCACTTCATATTTATCTGAGTTGAAATCCATCCGCCACTTCTCAGCCCAGTTCTGCATCTTATTGATGTCCCACTGTAACTTCTGACAACCCTCCAGTTCATCCACAACACCCCAACCTTTGTGTTATCAGCCAACTTACTAACCCACCCTTCTACTTCTTCAAAAATCACAAAGAGGAGGGGTCCCAGAACAGATCCCTGCGGAATACCACTGATCACAGACCTCCATGCAGAATGCAAACCATCTACAACCACCCTTTGCCTTCTGTGCTCAAGCCCAAGGTCTCCTTGGATCCCATGCCTCCTTACTTTCTGAAGGAGCCTTGCATGAGAGAGAGAGAGAGAGAGAGAGAGAGAGTGAAAGAAAGTTATATATAGTGTATGAAGCACCATGCCTTCGGTGTATTTTAAAAGGCTGTGGATATTGTTTGCTTTATCGAATAATCTGTGCTGTTAACAAAACTCTTGCATTAAATAAATTTGTTTGCTATGTAACATGGATTCTGTTTGCTGTATCAAATAGACATTATCCGCTGTGCTAGGTTTGTTTACTCTTTACTCTTTAAAACATTCCTTTACTGCATTGAATTTTCTCTGCTCTTTTAAGCAATCTGTGAAATTAAACAGAATATTGGTTCCTTCAAACAGGTCTTCCTGTATTAAAGAGAATATTTGTTGCATTAAATGGACACAGGTTCCCTGTGTTTAATCAGTGGTTTTCTGCAATGAAAATATAATTTTGCAATGTTAACTTGATTGTTTGTTGTGTCAAATAGACTCCACTTTCACTTAGAAAGAAGCTGTTTGCTGTATAAAGTTAAGTATTTTTGATCCATTAAATAGTCTGCACTATGAGATGGTTTTTGTAGTAAAGAGGCTGTACTTCGTTGAATAAATAATTTTATCCCAGTGAATAGACTACTGTATTTAAGAGGCACTTTGCTTCATTTAAATGAACTTTGCTTGTTGCATTAGACACTGCTTCTTTAAGTACATCTGCTTTGTTGCCAATGTAAATTCTGTATGTTCAGAAATTAGACTTAATTGTAAATATATATTAATTGCCACAATCTATGTGTGAATTTAATTAGTCATCGCTCTAAGTGGCCACTTTATTAGGAACCTTCTCTACCCAATAAAGTTGCCCCTGAGTGTATGTTTGTGGTATTCGGCTGCTAAGCCCTTCCACTTTAAGTTTTGACTGGTGCATTCAAAGATGCCCTTCTGTTGTATTGCATGGTTATTTGAGTGACTGTCACCTTCCTGTCTGGCCATTCTCATTTCAGCAGTCTGAATTAACAAGGGATTTTCATCCACAGAACTGCTGCTCATTGGATGTTTTTTTGTTTTTTGCAACATTCTCTGTAAACTCTAAAGACTGCTCTGCAAGAAAATCCCAGGAGATCAGCGTTTTGTTTTGTCAGTGGGGGGAGGGGGGGATTGTTGCTCGCCGCCGCTTATGCGCGGGAGGGGGGAACTGGGGGGTGTCTTTGGGGTTCTCACGTTTAACTGCTTTTCATTCTTTGGGGCACTTCTCTGTTTTCATAGATGTTTTGCGAAGAAAAAGCATTTCAGGATGTATATTGTATACATTTTTCTGATATTAAATTGAACCTTTGAACCTTTTCTGAGATACTCAAACCACCCCATCTGGCACCAACAGTTATTCCACATCAAAGTCACTTAGATCACATTTCTTCCACATTCTGATGCCTAGTCTCAACAACTGAACCCCTTGACCATGCCTGCATGCTTTTATGCATTAAGTTGCTGCCACGTGATTGGCTCATTAGATATTTGCTAGACCAGCAGGTGTATAGGTGTACCTAATAAAGTAGCCACCGAGTGGTTAATTCAGTAGCTGAAACAGTGGTGACAATATGCAATTTCAGTAAGTTAGATTTAGATTTTTAGATTTTGATTTATTTATTATCACATGCATATTACAAACATACAGTGAAACATACTACTTGAGCTATTAATTCAATAAGTAAATTATATGGGATCAGAGAAAGTAAAATGATAAATATACATATTTCTTACCCTTTCAATTACATCTGCTTCACTAATTTCTTCTTCTTCTTCCACTCTGGTCGTTAGCATTTCCCAGACATTTCTCTGAGCACAGGCCTCGTACACTGTTGGAACTTTGTTTCGTTGCCATTCACCGTTTTGTTCAGTTTCAGGAGGGGAACACTTAATACTGTTGAGACCCTCCAATTTGCCACTGTAGCCCTCATTGGGGTCTTGCTGAACAGGATGACGATAGCAGGGTGCAGCTGAGATGAAGTCCTCTGTCTTCCTGTGAGCAGAATCCCCACTCTTTGCCATGTTAAGAGTTGCCACACTCAGGCCTCAGATCTTTTCTAATCTTTACAGCAATCATAAAAGGACTGTGGTTAAAATCCAGCTGGTAAGCTTAATCATTACTGGACATTATCCCGCCCACTGTCCTTGACTGAGTTGGCCAGTCTTGAAACTAAGCAGAATTCAACAGTGGAATGTGTGGCAGGGGTTAATCTATTTATCAAATCTGGGCCCAGAAGCAACCCTATTGCAGGAATTCACAAACTGAGGGGTGAATGCACACGGTCTTTTTCCCAGAGTCGGTGAATCAAAAGCTAGAAGGTATAGGTTTAAGGTGAGAATGCAAAGATTTTATAGGGACCAGGAGGGGGGCAATTTTTTCACACAGAGTATGGTCAGTATATGGAAGGAGCCTCCAGAGGAAGTGATTGAGGTAGGTATATTTACCACATTTAAAAGGTACCTGGACAGGATCATGGATAGGCTTGGCTTAGGGCAGGGGTTCCCAACCTGGTATCCATGGACACCGCTGGTAGGAGTACATGGTTTACAGTAATGTGGGCCAAACACTGACAAGTGGGACCATCTTAGATGGGAATCTTGACCAGTATAGACAAGTTGGGTTGACTTACTCTGTGACACGAGTACAGGAGGTTTTGGGCCTAATGTGCTTCGGACAATTCAAGACAGTGAGTGGCAGCCAAGAAGGTGGAAATTTCTTTTCAAATATAGCAGACATGGCATTAATGCAGGGATTGTCACCTCCCCGATGCCGACCTCATTCCACAGTTATCACCCTCATGTCCAGCCACGCCAGTGAGAAATGGTGTTGGTGGCACTTACCATCCGCTGCTGACGCAGAGACAGGTGCATTATCCATTGTGTCAACCTTCACAACTCCGCCGGCAGTGGGTGACTGGGACAAGGGGTGTAACTCACCTGTCACCTGGTCCCTGGAATCTTGCTCAGAGTTCACGATCTTGGCTCTAGCTTGAGCGTAGACTGCTTCCACCTCTAACTTGAAGCATTAAGAGAAGGTTAAAAAGATAGAAAATATTTATAAAGCAATAAAAATAAGGTATCCCAGATTTATACACAAAGTAAAAAAGGAAATCGGGCTGTGTTAGGTGCCTGCTAATATGATGAACTGATAGTGAGGCTTTGGGCCTACTCTGGGCTGCTCTGGGGCCCGGATCTGTGAACTCAATTTTCATTCAGAATGTTGTTGTTCTCTTCAACTGTTTGCATGATTTGTGTTTCTTTCCTTTCTCTTGTATATTGGGCGTTGGTCTTTTACTTTTATTTTTATTCTTTTTTTTCTTTAATTGGGTTTTTGAGTTTCTTGCTTTGTGAGCAATACATTCTCTGATAATAAATGTAATTGAATCTTGAACAAATTAAAATTAAATAGGACAGATGAGGCTGGGTAAGTTAAAGAAATTATTTAAAATAATTAAAATATTAGAAAATAAACATTTTTGTTATTTAAAAGTAAATGCCATATTAGGGTGATTCTATGACATAGAGCAAAGTGATTTTTTTTGTGTTTATTTGCCTCATATAAATCTGCTGGTTTGGTGCAAGCTAACAGATTGAAAAGCATCAAAAGTTCAAAGTAAATTTATTATCAAAAGTACATGTAGATAAACAAAAGCTAACAAATAATCAATGTGCAAAAGGCAAATTGTGCAAATATTAAAAAGAAGTAAAACAATTTCTACACTATGGGGAACACAAATACACATGGGAAGTCTTGGCAATTGACTGAATCATAAGCTAACAAATTAGAAACACAAGTTTACCGGGGCTGCAAAAGTATGAAAGGAGCAGATATCACAGTCAAATGAAACAGTATATTAGAAAGGAAAACCAACGAAGGCAATATGTCAATAGTCCAACTGGAGAAGAGGCTGCGCTCAACATCCTCTTAGGAAATGAGGCTGGGTAAGTGGTTGACGTGTCCTGTTAGAGTGAAGGGCAAGGCTGGCAGGAAACAGGAACCCTGGCTGCCGAAGGACATTGAGTAGACACCAGAGACTGCAGATGTTGGAATCTGGAGCAGCACAAGAGGCGTGGGAAGAACTCAGTGGGTAGATCAAGTTAGGGCCACTGGGACCAGGCAAAGACCTTGAAGAGTGTAAGGGATGTAGGAGTAAATGGAAGAAGGAAGAGGAGCAGCTCCCTCAAGAAACAACATGGCAATCTATGTATGGAGCCTCAGGAAATGGACAAGCTCTTAAAAGAATACTTCTCATCTAACTTTACTGTGCAAAACCAGGACGAACCAAAAGGGTCAGACCAGTTACGCTCACAGATCTTGATTTTGCAGATGACATAGTCCTGCTCTCTGACCAGGTGGAGGAAGCACAGCAGCTACTGACAAAAGTGTAAATTGAGTGCAATAAAGTTGGACTTCACTTAAACGCTAAAAAGACAAAGTACATGGTGTTTAAATGCGACAAAGGTATTCTCAAGGCCGTAAAGAATGATACCATTAAGAAAGTCTTTGACTACAAGTACCTCGGGTCAAGAATGATGAGTTCGGAGAAGGACATAAAGATACAGAAGGCACTGGCATGGAGGGCTATGAACGACATGAAGGAAATCTGGAAGTTGAACGTGACCAAAATTGTTGGTGTGGTGGACAATGAAGAAAGTTGTCTAAGGTCACTACAGGATCTAAATCAACTGGGGAAGTGAGCCAAGGAATGGTAGATGGGATTTAACTCAGGCAAGTCTGAAGTGATGCATTTGGGAAGTTAAATCAGGGCAGGACTTGCACAGTGAATGACAGGGCCCTGGGGAGTGTTGTAGAACAGGGAGACAGAGGGATACAGGTACCCTGAAAGTGGTAGAGAGGGTGGTGAAGAAGGTGTTTGGTGTGCTTGCTTTCATCATTTGAGGCAATAAGTACAAGAGTTGGGGCATTATGTTACAGCAGTGTAAAACATGTGATTGTTGCAATGAGTGAATGAAGTGAACCCAAGTGCAGTACACAGGCACGTAGATTGAGCTAGGACGCTTACGCGGACGTGAACATTGAACAGCAAACAGGAGGGATTGAGACATGGAGCCTTGACACAGAGAGATGGAGTTTCATAGGTAAATCTTGAAACTGGAGCAAAACTTAGAACAGAGGGTCCTAAGTGGCCGGGAAATGTTAATTACCACACAGGCAAAACCAACGATCTGGCAACTAGTGGTTGTAACACCGGGGTTCTTATGCTGCAGGTCTTGATGGAAACCAGGTGTGCCGTCATCAAACAGAATTAGAAGCAACTGGGAAAGTAACGGTCGGAACCGTGGCACAATCAAAGGAAATTAGGAGAAAGATAGGGAATTAACGATCGGGACCGTGTCATAGATAGGCCACACTTGGAAGTATTGTGTTCAGTTCTGGTAGCCAATTATAGGAAGGATGTGAATAAGCTAAAGACAGCACAAAAAAGACTCACAAGGATATTACCAGGATTGGAGGACTTGAGTTATCAGGAGAGTTAGAGGTGCTGGATTTGATTTCCCTGGAATGAAGGAGGCTGAGAGGGACATGATAGCGGTATATAAAATTATGGCAGGCACAGATAGGGCGGACAGCCAGGATGGTGGAGGCGGGAACAGGAGCAACATTTAAGAGGCATCTGGCCACGTACTTGAATGAGCAGGGCAGAGAGGGTTATGGAATTGATGCAGGCAGTGGGATTAGTATGGATAAGCATGATGGTCAGCACAGCTACAGTGGGTCGAAGGGCCTGTTTCTATGCTCTACCACTATATGACTCCAAGAACTGCACTACGTGACCAAGTGCTCTCTATGTGTATATTATTATATTGAGAATACTGAACAGGCTTGTACCAGATGCTTGTCTGGCAGAAGCCATCGAGTAGAAAATACTCCCTCTCTGTCTTTCTCTTTCTCTCAGCAAGTTCTCTTTCAGCCTCAGCAAGTTCTGTATATTAATAGAGCCATCCTTGTTTAGATTAACTCACTGTCCATCACCCAGTATCTTAGAGGAAGAGTCGGACAGACTGACCCAGGCAGAACCTCATTCCTGGCCAGCCAGTTCAATGTCCTTGATCGAAGGCACTAAAATGGGCATTATATTCCCCTTTACTTTTGGCATCCATGGTAGCTAATGCCTTGTAACAAAAGTAGCTGGCTCACGTCCTGCATGCAATCAGTGGAAAGCGTGCAGTGAAGACAGTCAGTGATGCAATTTCTCGGAAAAAAGCTGATTCATGTGAAGCTTTGCCATACTGGGCCGCGCCAATCCAACGGACACACCGCTTGACACGGAGGGAAAACCTAGCGGTCAGCTCCTGCCTCCAACCATCTGCACCATTTAAAGGGGCTGTTAATTTCTTGTGGATTTGTTGGCGATTGATTTGGAATAGAACTTTGTATGTGTCATCAGCTGGCCCAAAACGCTGGCAGATCTGGATTGTGCCTCTGTTGCATGGATAGGAATATCAGTCCATTAGTTCCTCGCTGCTGTGCAGCTAAGTGAAAGGTTCCTGGTGACCAATCCCTGATACTTGGGGAACAGCCATGATCATCATCCTCAGGGAACCCAAATAGGACTTGGCTTTTGCACCAGTTTGATCCTCATCTCTAAATGTCAGTGGCCAGCCAACAATAATAGCTAATAAACCGGGACCCACGGTGGAGCCAACAACTAACCTGTTTCACCATAGATGTTTACATGTATGAGGTATTTGCTGTACTGTGTTGGAAAAACATGCAACAAAAACAACATTCAACAATTATAAAGAATACAGGATTATATAAAAGTAAAGAAAAGCTAATAAAATTAGAGGTTAAAGAACGTATATGGCGTAAATACAAAAATACAGGCATGTATTTACAATTTAAACGGCATTATAAATAGTGGTTGAAAGTGTTTACAGTGCAGTGGAGTGACGGGGGATAATATGTTTGTAATAGAGGGGGTAGTGGGCTTAACTAGAATGGTTGATCAGATTAAAATGAGAGCCACATTGCCACACACAACTTCAATGATCATACACTGCAGAGGTGTTCTGCTCCGTTCCCCAGCTGGGCAACCGCCCCACTGCCTCCTACAGCTGTATCATCCTGCACAATATGCCACGAGAGCAGACACAAGAGACGACAGACAATCAAATCTGGAGCAACAGAAAATGCTGGAAAACCTCGAAAGAGATGACAGACAATCAAATCTGGAGCAACAGAAAATGCTGGAAAACCTCGAAAGAGACGACAGACAATCAAATCTGGAGCAACAGAAAATGCTGGAAAACCTTGAAGGATTAGGCTGCATCTTTGGAGTGAAATGGAGAGCTGCCATTTCTGCTCGAGACCCTTCCACAGGAGTGGAAAGACAGAGGAGAGACAGTATAAAGAGGTGAAGTGGAAGGGTGGGGCAACAGCTGGCAGGTGATGGGTGGATCCAGGTGAGGAGGGATGATAGGCAGATGGAGGGGAGCAGAGCCAAGTGGATAGTGACAGAGGCTAGGAGGTGACAGAAGAATACAGATGGTGGGTCTGATTGGAGATGAAGGTGGAGCATGGAACCAAATAAGGGAGATAGGGAAGGTAGAGGGGAACAGTGGAAGGAGGGGACACAGTGGGAGGGGTGAGTGGGTGACGGACAGATGGAGTGGGCAGGGGAGGGAACCCAGTGGGAGGAGTGTGTGGGTGACGGACAGATGGAGTGGGTGGGGGAGGGGACCCAGTGGGAGGAGTGTGTGGGTGATGGACAGATGGAGTGGGTGAGAGAGGGGACCCAGTGGGAGGGGTGTGTGGGTGAAGGACAGATGGGGTGGGTGGGGAAGGGGACCCAGTGGGAGGGGTGTGTGGGTGACGGACAGATGGAGTGAGTGGGGGAGGGGACTCAGTGGGAGGGGTGTGTGGGTGACGGACAGAAGGAGTGGGTGCGGGAGGGGACCCAGTGGGAGGGGTGTGTGGGTGACGGACAGATGGAGTGGGTGGGGGAGTGGACCCAGTGGGAGGAGTGTGTGGGGGATGGACAGATGGAGTGGGTGGGGGAGGGGACCCAGTGGGAGGGTGTGTATGTGACGGACAGATGGAGTGGGTGGGGGAGGGGACCCAGTGGGAGGGGTGTGCGTGTGACGGACAGATGAAGTGGGTGGGGGAAGGGACCCAGTGGGAGGGGTGTGTGGGTGACTGACAGATGGAGTGGGTGGAGGAGGGGACCCATTGGGAGGGGTGTGTGGGTGACGGACAGATGGAGTGAGTGGGGGAGGGGACTCAGTGGGAGGGGTGTGTGGGTGACGGACAGAAGGAGTGGGTGCGGGAGGGGACCCAGTGGGAGGGGTGTGTGGGTGACGGACAGATGGAGTGGGTGGGGGAGGGGACCCAGTGGGAGGGTGTGTATGTGACGGACAGATGGAGTGGGTGGGGGAGGGGACCCAGTGGAAGGGGTGTGTGTGTGACGGACAGATGAAGTGGGTGGGGGAAGGGACCCAGTGGGAGGGGTGTGTGGGTGACTGACAGATGGAGTGGGTGGAGGAGGGGACCCAGTCGGAGAGGTGTGTGGGTGACGGACAGATGGAGTGGGTGGGGGAGGGGACCCAGTGGGAGGGGTGTGTGGGTGACGAACAGCTGGGGTGGGTGGGGGAGGGGACCCAGTGGGAGGGGTGTGTGTGTGACGGACAGATGGGGTGGGTGGGGGAAGGGACCAACTGGGAGGAGTGTCTGGGTGACGGACATATGGAGTGGGTGGGGGAGGGGACCCAGTGGGAGGTGTGTGTGGGTGACGGACAGATGGAGTGGGTGGGGGAGGGGACCCAGTGGGAGGGGTGTGTGGGTGACGGACAGATGGAGTGGGTGGGGGAGGGGACCCAGTGGGAGGGCTGTGTGGGTGATGGACAGATGGAGTGGGTGAGGGAGGGGACCCAGTGGGAGGGCTGTGTGGGTGATGGACAGATGGAGTGTGTGGGGGAGGGGACCCAGTGGGAGGAGTGTGTGGGTGACGGACAGATGGAGTGGGTGGGGGAGGGGACCCAGTGGGAGGGGTGTGTGGGTGATGGACAGATGGAGTGGGTGGGGGAGGGGACCCAGTGGGAGGGGTGTGTGGATGATGGAGTGGGTGGGGGAGGGGACCCAATGGGAGGGTGTGTGGGTGACGGACAGATGGAGTGGGTGGGGAAGGGGACCCAGTGGGAGGAGTGTGATGGTGACGGACAGATGGAGTGGGTGGGGGAGAGGAACCAGTGGGAGGGGTGTGTGGGTGATGGACAGATGGAGAAGGTGGGGGAGGGGACCCAGTGGGAGAGGTGTGTGGGTGACGGACAGATGGAGTGGGTGGGGGAGTGAACCCAGTGGGAGGGGTGAGTGGGTGACAGACAGATGGAGTGGGTGGGGGAGGGGACCCATTGGGAGGGGTGTGTGGGTGATGGAGTGGGTGGGGGAGGTGACCCAGTGGGAGGGGTGTGTGGGTGATGGACAGATGGAGTGGGTGGGGGAGGGGACCCAGTGGGAGGCGTGTGTGGGTGACGGACAGATGGAGTGGGTGGGGGAGGGGACCCAGTGGGAGGGGTGTGTGGGTGACGGACAGATGGAGTGGGTGGGGAAGGGGACCCTGTGGGAGGGCTGTGTGGGTGATGGACAGATGGAGTTGTAGGCAGCGGTCCCACCGCGTGAAATATGTGGGTGTTAGGCACATGGAGTGACTGGACTTGAGTTCCAGAATGAGGATCAAACTCACACTCCTGTGACCCAGCAGTAGGAGACAAACCCATTCAGAGTGGTGATACAAGGGTTGTCATTTGATAAGTGGAGTCACTAGGGACTTGTAAGTTCTCGGATCTGAAGAAACCCAAGGTTTGAGGGACAGTCATCACCTGTGGAGTGAAATGGACCAATAACGTTTCGTGTTGAGGCCCTTCATCTGCACTGTAAGGCTTAGAGTCATGGCATCTTAGAGAAGTACAGCACAGAAACAGGCCCTTCGGCCCAACTAGTCCGTGCCAAACCATTTAAGCTCCCTAGTCTCATTTATCTGGACTTGGTCCACTCCCATCCATGTACCTATCCAAACTTCTCTGAACCGTTGAAATTGAAATCACATCCACCACTTGTGCAGGCCACTTGTTCTGCACTCTCACCACCCTCTGAGTGAAGAAGTTGCCCCTCATGTTCCACCTAAACTTTTCACCTTTCAATCTTAACCCATGACCTCTGGTTGTAGTCCCAACCAACCTTAATGGAAAAATGTTGCTTGCATTAACCCTATCTATGCCCCTCATAATTTTGTGTACTTCTATCAAATTTCCTCTCAGTCTTCTATGTTCTAGGGAATAAAGTCCTAGTCAATTCAAACTTTCATGATAACTCAGGTCCTCCAGACCCGGCATCATTCTTGTAAATTTTCTCTGCACTCTTTCAGCTTTATTGGCATCTTTCCTGTAAGTAGGTGACCAAAAGTGCACACAATACTCCAAATTAGTCCTCACCAATGTCTTATACAACTTTATCATAACATCCCTTCTCTTGTACTCATTACTTTGATTTATGAAGGCCAATGTGCCAAAAGCTTTCTTTACCATGAATATTTTGAGGAATTATTCCAAAAAGCACAGTTAATTTATTAGGTTGTAGATTAATCTTAAGTGCTTTAGAAATTGTTGAAAAAACTGACTTCATGTTATTTTTGTGTCTGACCAACATGTTATTGCATGTGTTACATTGATAGCTAGGAGGGCCATTCTGTTGAAGTGGAAGGATACATCAGCTCCCACTTTGTCACAATGGTTCTCTCAAGTGACGCCATGTCTTAGTTTGGAGAAAATTAGAAGTCGGACCTTTGAACCTTTATTTGATTTTGAGAAAAGATGGGGCTCATTTGCTCGTTATTATCATTTGAGCTAATTGATAGATTTTTTCCACGATCTAATTGTAAATTTTTGGTATATTTTTTTTCTTGCTGGCAGTATGATGTTTATTTTTAGAAGCTTTTTGTATGACGCATGGCTCCGGGGTTGTACACCTAATGGGTTCTCTTTTTTCTCACTTTTTCTGCTTAGTAGGTTTTTTTTGTTATCACAATTTTTTTCAATCTTTAAGATAATGTCTTTTTTGAGACATTGTAAGTGTTGTTATTTCAATGTACTCATGTTATTTCTTTTGTATAACAATAAAAAGATTTGAAAAGGAAAGAAAAGCTTTTACGACCCTATCTACCTGTGACACCACTTTCAATGCATTATGGACCTGTTTTTCCAGATCCCTTTGTTCTACTGCACTCCTCAGTGCCCTCTCATTCACTGTGTGAGACCTGGTTGGTCCACCCAAAGTGTGACCCCTCACACTCGTCTGCATTAAGTTCCATCTGCCATCAGGTCTAGATCCTGCTGGAAGCTTTGATAGTCTTCCATGCTGTCACTACACCCCCAATCTTGATGTCATCCACAAATTTGCTGATCCAGTTAACCACGTTATCATCCAGATCCACTAGCTCATCTTGAATGTCAAGTGACTGAACTTTAACCAACCTCCCATGTGTGACCTTGTCAAAGGACTTGATAAAACCCATGTAGTCACCACTTCCTTGCCTTCATCAACTTTCCTGGTGACTTCCTTGAAAAATTCTACAAGATTAGTTAGGCATGACCTACCATGCACAAAGCTATGCTAACTATCGTTAATCAGTCCCTGATTATCCAAATACTCCCCAACTACTGATGTCAAGCTTACCAGCCTATAATTTCCTGGTTTATTGTTAGAGCCTTTCTTAAACAGTGGAAATACAGTAGCTATCCTCCAATCTTCTGAAACCTCACCTGTCGCTAAGGATGATTTAGGCACTGGAGATTTGTCCACCCAATTTTGCTTCAAGACAGCAAAAAGCTCTCTGTCTATAATCATTGTAGGGTCCATGACCTCACCTCTGCTTTGCCTCACATCTATAGATCCTGTGTCCTCTCCTGAGTAAATATAGATGTAAACAATCATTTAAGATCTCCTCCATCTCTTTTGGCTCCACGTATAGATTACCATTCTGCATCTCCGGAGGACCAACTTTGTTCTTGCAATCTTTTTGTTCTTAATGTATCTGTAGAAACCCTTGGGATTCTCCTTCACCTTGTCTGCTAGAGCAACTTAATGCCTTCTTTTAGCCCTCCTGACATGAGGAAATCTGCAGATGCTGGAATTTCAAGCAACACACATAAAAGTTGCTGGTGAACGCAGCAGGCCAGGCAGCATCTCTAGGAAGAGGTACAGTCGACGTTTCAGGCCGAGACCCTTCGTCAGGACTAACTGAAAGAAGAGATAGTAAGAGATTTGAAAGTGGGAGGGGGGGGAGATCTGAAATGATAGGAGAAGACAGGAGGGGGAGGGATGGAGCCAAGAGCTGGACAGGTGATTGGCAAAAGGGATATGAGAGGATCATGGGACAGGAGGCCTAGGGAGAAAGAAAGGGGGAGGGGGGAAAACCCAGAGGATGGGCAAGGAGTATAATCAGAGGGACAGAGGGAGAAAAAGGAGAGAGAGAAAAAGAATGTGTGTATATAAATAAATAACAGATGGGGTACGAGGGGGAGGTGGGGCATTAGCAGAAGTTTGAGAAGTCAATGTTCATGCCATCAGGTTGGAGGTTACCCAGACGGAATATAAGGTGTTGTTCCTCCAACCTGAGTGTGGCGTCATTTTTACAGTAAAGGAGGCCGTGGATAGACATATCAGAATGGGAATGTGACGTGGAATTAAAATGTATGGCCACTGGGAGATCCTGCTTTCTCTGGCGGACAGAGCGTAGGTGTTCAGCGAAACGGTCTCCCAGTCTGCGTCCGGTCTCGCCAATATATAGAAGGCCACATTGGGAGCACCGGACGCAGTATATCACCCCAGCCGACTCACAGGTGAAGTGTCGCCTCACCTGGAAGTACTGTCTGGGGCCCTGAATGGTAGTGAGGGAGGAAGTGTAAGGGCATGTGTAGCACTTGTTCCGCTTACAAGGATAAGTGCCAGGAGGGAGATCAGTGGGGAGGGATGGGGGGGACGAATGGACAAGGGAGTCGCGTAGGGAGCGATCCCTGCGGAAAGCAGAGGGGGGGAGGGAAAGATGTGCTTAGTGGTGGGATCCCGTTGGAGGTGAAGCACTCCTAATTATTTTTCTTAAGTGCTCTCTTGCATTCCTTATACTCCTGAAATACCTCATTTGTTCCTACCCACCTATGCGTGCTATACACCTTTTTTTCCTTAACCAGGGCCTCAACATCTCTCGAAAACCAAGGTTCTCTAAACCTGTTGTTCTTGCCATTTATTCTGACAGGCATATACAAGCTTTGTACTGTCAAATTTTCACTTTTCAAGGCCTCTCACTTACCTAGTACAGCTTTGTCAGAAAACAGCCCACCCCATTCCACACCTCAAAGAAGAGAAAATCTGCAAATGCTGGAAATTCGGAGCAACACACACAAAATACTGGAGGAGTTCAGTGAGTGAGGCAGCATCTATGGAAAAGAGCACATTTGACGTTTTGGGTCGAGACTCTTCAGCAGGACCAGCACTTTGTGTGTGTTGCCAAATCCTTTCTGATCAAAATTGGCCTTTCTCCAATTTAGAATATCTACCCAAGGACCAGACCTATCCTTTTCCTTAATTATCTTGAAACTAATGGCATTATGATCACTAGATGCAGTATTAGAAGCTGCAGCTGGATGCACTTCTTGAAGGTGAAGTCGTCAAGGACACTAGAGAAGTCACTGCCTTCCCACATCCTGCAAGAGGAGTTTCCCTGGCATCCATACTGCTCTAACTGTGCAATTATAAAGAAGGAAACAATAAATTTAACAAAATCTACCTACAGCTTTTTGGCTTCTCTCACTCAAGCCGCTCCTTGCTGAAGTCTCGAGGAGCTAAGGCCTCAAATTTGCACTGTAACACGGTCCTCCCTAACAATGGCCGCTCCACTTGCCCCTGCCTTATTTTTATTTGCCCCTGCTAATGAATCCTGATCTCTGATTGGCCGCTGTTCAAATGCCAAAACTCCCACGAAGCACTGCTTTTTAACATACACTCTCCGACCCGTGTGATTCACCTCTCCGCTCCCTCCTGGTCTCTGATTGGTTAGTGTTCAAACACTGAAACTCCAATGAAGTGCTGCTTTCTAATACACACTGGCCAGCCCGTGTGATTCACCTCTTCAATGATGGTGGAGTGATGTTGGAATCTGATTGGAGAGGAAGGTGAAGCACAGAATCAAGTGAGGTAGGTAGCACGTGCTGTTAACAGTAGCTGGACACCAGGAAGAGGAGGAAGGGCACATTACTACTACTATGTTGACTCAGGCCTAGGGGGCCAGCCTCGGGCACGATGACGGACTCTCCACTTCTCCCTCTCCCTCATCAGTGTGTTCAGTTCATCTACATTAGCCGCGCCGCTGTTTTCTAGGAGCATGTTGACCATAGTCGTGGGAGGGCGCCCAGGGTTCATCCTCCCATGCTTGGGCTTCCATATGATGACTAGGCTGGCAGGTAGCTCGGGGTGGCATAGACAGTGCCCCACTAGGTGCAGTCTTCTCACCTTGATTTTAGTGGTGAGCATCGGTAGGTCGTTATAGACCTCAATGTTCGTCATGTGCTGTTGCCAACTCACATCAAGAGCCAACTGGAGCATTCGTGTATAGCAGCCATCTAGAGACTTTCGCATAGTCTTGGTGAGTGTCCACATCTCGCATCCGTACGTGAGAATGGACTCTATGACTGCTATGAAGATCCTCTTTTTAAGCCCTCTGGTCAGGTTCGACTTCCAGATTTCCTTCATGTCGTTCATAGCCCTC
This sequence comes from Mobula birostris, assembly GCF_030028105.1. Lineage (NCBI taxonomy): Eukaryota > Metazoa > Chordata > Chondrichthyes > Myliobatiformes > Myliobatidae > Mobula > Mobula birostris. The sequence goes on from NC_092402.1 coordinate 56,191,503, forward strand.
CACACCAGCGCCTTCCGTACCTTTATGTCCTTCTCTGAACTCATCATTCTTGACCCGAGGTACTTGTAGTCAAAGACTTTCTTAATGGTATCATTCTCTACGGTCTTGAGAGTCTTGAAGGGCATATTACTGGCCCCTTTCTGACCACGTGATCAACATTAATTTGGCTGCACTTCCTCTGATGATTCTCCCACGCAGTCTCCACCTGGACCATCAGAATCTTTTCATCCAAGAGCAAGAAATCACATCAACAACTTCATTTTTATTTATTCAGATCTAGGAATAGAGGGACACAGTGAGCCCATGGCATGTGACCAGTTAAACTACCAACCTGTATGTCATTGGAATGTTGGGGGAAAGCCAAGGGCAGAACACACAAGCTCCTTTCAGACAGTGGTGGAGTTGAACCCAGGTCACTGGCACTGTTATGGCGTTATGCCAATTGCTGTGCTAGTGTGCTGCCAACAAAAGGAGAGGCATAAACACTCAAAGTATCAACTAATGCTGTTGCCCATTCCCCGAGAGCCCACCTTCTGCCTGTCTTTCCCAGCAGCATGGCGTTTGTCAGTGATTGGTAAGTTGTGGACAGGCTATGTTGCTACTGGAGGCGTGGCAACACTTGCAGGCTGCCCCCCAGGACGTCCTTGGATTGAGCTTTTAGTTTACACAAACAATGCATTTCACTATATGTTTCGATGCTTTGCTGTTACACGTGACAAATACAGTTAATTTTTTCCCCTTTTTAGTCCTGACTTTGACAAGAAACACCTTTTAGTGCTTGAACGAGCAATTGTCAGTGATAACTTCTGACCAGAAATTTCTTATGCAAGTTCTGCCAGCCCCATAATTGCACGCTACAATTATCACTTGTTTTCTCCAACATTATCGAACTTCTTCCTGTCTATTCATGTGCAAATTGATTCTCCTTACCTTTCAACAGCAAGAACGCTTCATTACCATTGCAACTGCACGCTGCAAAAGGCATGAAAAAGTACCTGTGTTCTTTTTCAATCGACGCATTAAGCAAAAGCAGAATGTGCTTCAAATGTTCACAACACAGTGTATAGATTATCTGCAAACTCACTGTGGAATTAACTGAACATAGTTCTAGCTCTGATTCAACAGGGCATACACTTACTTTAACACTATTACAACTTAGTTTCTTGCCCGTCTCCAAGCACCGCTTCAGAGAGAAATAACCAACGAGCTTTACACACATTCCCCTCTTTCTCCCCTTCCTCCACCAACCCTTCATGTATTGTTCAAGTCTTGCCTTTCTCTGCATGGTGTGAGATTCTGTTGTTCACACGTACAAACAAAATAAACCTTGGCGCTGGACAGAAGGAAATTAAAAGGCTTTGAAAGCCAAACTTCAGTTCAGAAAATAAGTCATTCTAAAAATATTTTGGAGACTTCAGACAGATTCTTGGAAATAGTCCGTGCCTGTGCCAACTGTGTATTGTTGCTCATTATTAACAGATGGACATACTGTATGTAGCAAAATGTACAATTATATTTTCAGGTCACTAAGCAGTGCCGATGAAGAGAGGCTGATTATGGCGGCAGCACATTTTATAGATCTGGAAGCTGACAGATTCAATAACAACTTTTAAAGCCTGATTCTCTCTCTCCTCTCCCCCACCAGTCAGGAAGAAGATACAAAAGCCTCAAAGAACGTGCACCAAGCTCAAGGACAGGTTCTATCAACTGTTGTGAGATGATCAAGTGGTTCCGTAGTACAATAAATTGGACTCTTGACTTCATAATCTACCTCATTATGACCTTGCACCTTTTTTCTACCTGCACTACACTTTCTCTGTAAATGTAACATTTCATTCCACACTTTTAATGCACTGTGCAATGATTTGATCTGTATGAACAGTATGTAAAACAATCTTTTTGCTGTACCCCAATGCATGTTACAATTAGAAACCCATTCTAATTCCAGTTCCAATTCCAAGAGCTTTCTCCATGACATCAAGTGGAGCTGGGTAGAATTGACCCCATGGAATAGATCACAAATGGTCCATACTGCATCACCTTCATGGGGCCAATGAACCTTTCTCTCCCTTTGCCTGTTGATATCAGAAAGATTGCCATTAAATCAGTACCTAAAGTACGAGAAATTAAGGAAAATTTTACAATTGTAAGCTCACATCTGAATTAAGGTGTATCATGAAAATCAAGTTTTACTGGACCACTGTTGCAATAAGATCAAGAGTGTTTACCACACCCACACTTCGGGAAGTCTGATCACCTGGCTGTACTTCTACTCCCTGAGTATAGGCAGAGACTGAAGACTGCAGCACCAGCAGTGAGGACCAAGAAGGTTTGGACGAGGGAAGCACAGGAGCACCTACAGGACTGCTTTGAATCGATGGACTGGACTGTATTCAGGGATTCATCTTCGAACTCGGATGAGTATGCGCAGTTGTTACCGACTTCATTAAAACCTGTTTGGATGAGTGTGTGCCGGTGAAAACTTACCGTGCATTCCCAAACCAAAAACTGTGGATGAACCAGGAGGTTTGTCGTCTGCTGAGGGCTAGATCGGTGGCATTTAAGTCTGGAGACCCAGATCTGCACAAGAAAACCAGGTATGACTTGTGGAGGGCTATTTCAAGTGTGAAGAAACAATTCCGAGCGAGGTTGGAGGCGACATTGGATGCACGTCAACTCTGGCAGGCTTGCAGGACATTACTTCCTACAAAGTGAAACCCAATAGCATGAATGGCAGTAATGCTTCACCACCAGATGAGTTTAACACCTTTTATGCCGCTTTGAAAGGGAGAATATAGCTACAGCTGTGGATACCTGCTGCACCTGGCGACCCTGTGATCTCCGTCTCGGAGGCCAATGTTAGGCTGTCTTTCAGGAGGGTGAACCCTCACCAGGTGGCAGGCCCTGATGGAGTACCTGGTAAGGCTCTGAAAATTTGTGCCAACCAATTGGCAGGTGTACTCAAGGACAGAAGTTCCCACCTGCTTCAAAAGGGTGTTACATGCTCAAGGAGATCTGTTTTTTTTGGTGAGAATGATGTAATGGTCTTTTGGAGGTCACCTGATGTGATTTTCCCGCCGATATGAGGTCACGTGATGACATGTGCCCCCGTGACTATATAAGGGTCGACTCAGGTGACACAGTAGGTTTTTGAGTTTGTAGATTTCCAGGTAGAACGTGTTGTGCCTCCGTTTCTGTTGCATGTTTGTTTTTGTGACGCAGTTTCATTTTTAAAACGGAAGGTGCGTTCTCTTACAAGATTTTGTATTTGAGCTGGAAATTTGTGGCTGGAAGTGCCAATTTACTCAATTCCGACAGTTTTGAAGGGAGAGTGAAGAATTCATCGAAGTGAGGGATCGAGAGAAGTCGGCATTGTTTGGCAGTTTAATGAAGGATCGACCTTATTGAGTCTTCGTTGAAGAGAAGCTGCATTGAGATAACTCTTGTAAAAGCGCAAAATGAGTTCATGCAAAGGCTCTCTCTCTCTAAAAGGAATTTAAGCTCAGTCGATTTAAACTGCTTATTTTCGGCATCGGGAATCCTGCGGACAGAACCGGCAGTAAAGGTGCGCTGGTGAAGAAATCGTTCTCCAGAGAAGTCTCTCCCAATTAAATGCGTAAAACTGTTGGACTTTTGAAGTTATTACTTTAAGAACTATATCTGACTGTATCGCTTTAAGAACTGTTTTCGCATTTAACGCTTTAAGAACCGGAGCCGAGTGGAGTTGATGAACGGCTGCGTACCTGTGTAACCTCCGGTCAAAGTTTTCCTTTGTTTTTTTTCCCTTTATCGTTTATATGTGTTTAATAAATGTTTGGTTGTTTTTATAAAACCAGTCTCGATTAATGTTCATTGTTGCCGGTTACCTAACAAGGGCAACAAATATACAAGTGCCCAGAAGAGTAGTGTTAGTTGCCTTAAAGGCTATCATCCAGTAGCACTCACATTTATAGTGATGAAATGCTTTAAGAGGTTGGTCATAGCTAGGATCAACTCCTGCTTCAGCAAGCACCTGGATTCACTGCAATTTGCCTATCGCCACATTGGCTTCCTGACCACAAGACCACAATCTGTGCTGATTGGTATTAATATCTCCTCCTTGCTGACGATCAACACTGGTGCGTCTCAAGGATGTGTACTTAGCCCACTGCTCTACTCTCTCTATACACAAGTGTAAAGGTTTCTTCTTTCATGTTACTGCTAAGGTGAATAAAATGGCTTCTCTGTACTGTTAACTGCGGAGACAGTGGTTCTCTATAGCAGCATGTTTGGGTTATAATTAGTGATAACAGGACTTGTATTCATTTGCTAACCAATTGGGATAGATGTTATTCTTTCTGTCTGCGTGAAAGTTGTTAGTTTGCACAGGCTTGAGGGAGAAGACGCGAGGAGGATGAAGAGAGAAGACATGGCTTGAGGAGACGGTTGACAGACCTGCTGGGCCTGGGCTCGGGGCGGGAGCCCAGGGGTCAACGACGAGCGAAGGAGGATCAGCAAAAGGGAATCCGTGAGCTCCAACGTGTGCACTAGACATGTTGATGAGATTATTGGCGCCTTTTAGTTTTCCTTTTCTTTTGTTTCTCTACTAACCCCATATTTAAATATAAAATCTTAATTGTTTAACCGCACATTGTGAACTGAATGGTATTTTGGGATACTGATGTTACATAGGGGACACAACATGCAGCATCCACCCAAACGAGAGTGCTAAAGTTTGGCTGGGTAGGAGGTGCCACCCTGAGATCATGCCACTAGATGCAACGAGTCTCACACAAGGCTGTGTGGCTAGGTATAGCTCAAATACCATCTACAAACTTGCTGGTGATACAGCCATTGTTGGCAGAATCTCAGATGGAGACGGGAGGGAGTACAGAAGTGAGATATACCAGCTGGTGGAGTGGTGCTGCAGCAAAAATCTTGCATTCAACGTCAGTAAGACCAAAGAACTGATTGTGGACTTCAGGGAGGGTAAAACCACAAAACATGAACCAATCCTCATAGAGGGATCAGAAGTGGAGAGAGTGAGCAATTTCAAGTTCCTGAGTGTCAAGATCTCAGAGGATCTAACCTGGTCCCAACATATCGATGCAGCTATAAAGAAGGCTCAATTTCATTAGGAGTTTAAGCAGATTTAATTTGTTGCCTAACGCACTCAAAAACTTCTACAGATGTACCGTGGAGAGCATTCTGGCAGGCTGCATCATTGTATGGTATGGAGGGGGAGGGCTACTGCATAAGACCAAAAGAAGCTACAGAAAGTTGTAACTAGCGTCCGTAGTATCCAAGACATTTTCAAGGAGTGGTGCCTCAGGAAGGTAGCATCCATCATTAAGGACCCCCATCACCCAGGACATGTCCTCTTCTCATTGTTACCTCCAGGAAGGGTACAGAAGCCTGAAGGCACACACTCAGCAATTCAGGAACAACTTCTTCCCCTCTGCCATCCGATTCCAAAATGGACATTGAACCCATGAACACAACCTCACTTTTATTATTTCTGTTTTTGCACTATTTTTAATTTAACTATTTAATATACACATATATAGTTACTGTATATGATTTACTTATTTTTCTGTATTATGTATTGCATTGAACTGCTGCTGCCAAGTTAGCAAATTTCACGGCACATGCCGGTGATATTAAACCTGATTCTGAAGTTTTATTCCTTGAAGAACGTTTTGTGTCACATCTATCCCATCCTGTACCAGACTCCACTGCACTTGTGGCATTGCTAACTTAGAAGGACAATTCTGTTCTCCAGCAAGCATGTACCATGAAAGAAAAGGCAAGGTAAGAACATCATCATGGCCATGGCTTTGTGAGCCTGCTCTTGCAATTTTCTCAGCCATGTCCTTTGTAGTGGATATAATATGGTTTACTGTCTAAGGAGCTCTGTTGCCAGGTTAGTATAGTTCATATTCTATTTAAAATTACCTGTAGTGACATTTGAAAGGTATAGACAGATCACACAAGCTGCAGCAGTGTGCCATTATGAACAGATGGACTGGACCTCTGTCAGCTGCATCAGTTTCAGGAATTTAACAAAATCTGGGAAGGTAATGGGATACAGACAAGGCCCTTGTTCTTTCATCCCCAGAGCACACCGCTACTTCTCTTGTATTGACTGTGATTCCCATTGTACAAAGTGTCATGGTCCGGTCCTTGAAGTCCACATTCCGGTTCACAGTCCGGTCCGTGGACTCAGGACTCCGGGTCTTCCAGCTGTCCCTTGTTTGAGTTAATCATAGGCGCCTGATTCCCATCTTTGGGCTTGCAATATAAGTAGCCTTGGGATTGAGTGTGGGCTGCTGGTTTGTCTTGTCAGTCCCCCTTGTAGCAACCTGTTGGTGGAAGGCTAGTGAAACACTGGGTGTCATAGGAAGTCATTCCTGCCTGTGGCCATCAAACCTTACAACTCCTCCCTTGGAGGGTCAGACACCCTGAGCCAATAGGCTGGTCCTGGACTTATTTCCTGGCATAATTTACATATTACTATTTAATTATTTATTGTTTTATATTGCTATATTTATACTCTATTCCAGGTTGGGCAACTGTAACGAAAACCAATTTCCCTCGGGATCAATAAAGTATGACTATGACTAAACCATTTGTGATCTCTAGGCCTGGTTGGAGGACCACTACTTCATGGAGCCTTGTTGCCACTTGTTGGAGTGGTCTTTGCAGTATGGATTCGGCTGTTTCCTGAGCCAGCTGAGTGGCTGCCAGCCAGTCCGAGCTAGGTAGGGATCCGGCTGTTTCTGTAGCCAGCTGAGGTTGTTGGCTGGACTGAGACTCGGAGCTTCCCCGGAGCAGAGATGGAACTGTCTGTTGTTCTTTAGTGTTTGTTTCTTCTTGTCCTCACCTCTGTGGGGTAAGTCAGGCCGTCTTGCTGTTGCCCTGCGGGGGGGGGGGGGCGCGGTGTCATGTCTTGTCTTGTCCTTGCCTCTGTGAGGTAAGTTAGGCCGTTCTGCCATTACCTGATGGAGAGACCTGTCCCACCTTGGTGTGGAGATGAAGTTGAGTCCCGGCTTGTTGAAGGATAAGTCCTGGCTCTATGTTGATGTTCGGTTCCCAGTCTGTCTCTGAGCTTCAAGAACCCAAGCCTCGAGGATCCCGCAGCCAAGCTCAAGTCCCAAGACTCAAGCCTCAAGAGCTAAGACCCCAGCCTGTCTCCAAACTCAGGCCTCTAGACCCCAGCCACGTCCTGTCCTGAAGCCATGTCATGTCCCTGCCTGGTTCCGGGGTCTGAGCCCAAGGCAAGACCCAGATTCTGGGTCCTTGTCCAGTCTCGGGCTTGGAGTCCAAGCCTTGTCTCCTAGTCCATGGTTTCTAGTCCTGGTCCCGCTTTCCCTAGCCCAAGTCTGCATTCTTGTCCCTGCTCCTTGTCTGTATCCTGTCACATCCCTACTCTAGTCAAATCCTGTTCCTAGTACTTCAGTGTCCATGTCTTGCATTTGGGTCTGTTCTCAGCACCCCATATGACACAAAGAGCTTCAGTGAGCTGGACTTTGTTAAGTGTGCCCAGGAAAGTTTTCTCAAACAGATTGTAGATGGCCCTACTGGAGAGGGAACAAGATTGGATCTCCTATTGGATGAACGTTGACCTCTCTGACTTCTGTTCCCCACCTTTAGTTGCTTTTCTCCCCATTCTGGTTACCCTCCCAACCCTTCTCCGCTTCCTTCACTTTATTCAAGGGTCCAGATTCCTTCTTCAGCCCTTTACCTCTTCCACCTATCGCTTCCCAGCTTCTTATTTCATCCCCGCTTTTCCTGCCCACCCACCTTCCCCCGCACCTGGTCACATTATCACCTACCAGCTTGTACTCCTCCCACTCCTCCCACCTTCTTATCCTGGCATTTTCCCCCTTCACTTCCAGTGCTGATGAAGGGTCTCGGCCCGAAACATCGACTGTTTATTCCCCTCCATAGATACTGCCTGACCTGCTGAGTTCCTCCAGCATTCTGCGTGTGTGTTGCTCAAGATTTCCAGCATCTGCAGAATCTCTTATGTTTCTGCCTTGATTCTTACTGACCACAGCCATGTACCTCAATATTCATGACTGGTGGCTCAGTGACCATGAACTCTTACCCTAGTGACTGTGAACTTGTATCTCAGTGACAGTGATGAGACTTAGTGACCACTGCCTTGTTAGTGAGTGACCTCTCCCCTGTATATTAGTGACCTTGACCTTGTATCTCAATGACAGTGTGGTTATATCTCACTGGCTATGCCTTGTATCACAGTAACAGTGACCATCAATCTCAGTGACCTCTGCCTTGTGAGCTTGTGACCGTGAACTTTCCTTTCACTAACCCTGTATCACAGATTGAGATTCAGACGAGTTTATAGTCATACACCAGGGTGCAGTGAAGCTCCTTGCTCTCGTGAAGCTCACAGAGTAACGAGTGTACACGGTGACAATAAGTACCACAATAAACACAGCGACAAACGCAGAACAACAGAACGGTGCGGAGACTGTCCCGCAAACTGAGGCAGTGTTGCAAACTGAAATGCCAGAGAGAGGCAGAGTTAAGAGTCTGAGGGTGTGTCAGCACCACTGGAAAGGGGACGTGAAAGAGGTGATTGGTTCAGGAGTCCTGTATCCTTTCCCAGAAGGTAGCTGATAGGAAAGGGAATGGCCAGGGTGGTAAGCAACCTACTGTTAGCCTTCCTGAAGAAATGTACTGTGAGAATGGAATGGGTGGAAGGAAGTGATAATAGATAGATAGATATACTTCATTGATCCCGAGGGAAATTGAATTTCGTTATAGCCGCACCAACAAAGAATAGAGCGTAAATATAGCAATACAAAAACCACAAACAATCAAACAACAAAATCCAAACTATGCCAGATGGAAATAAGTCCAGGACCAGCCTATTGGCTCAGGGTGTCTGACCCTCCATGGGAGAAGCTGCAAAGTTCGATGGCCACAGGCAGGAACAACCTCTCGTGATGCCCAGTGTTGTATCTCGGTGGAATATGGCCAAAGTCCAACAGCAAAAAGTTCAATATCCGGGCTACAAACACATTCCTCGATTGTAATATGACCTGGATTGCACCATCCGTTGTTAACCAGAACAGTAAGCACGCAACTCCTTAACGCTTACCGCTCTCAGTGCACTTCCGGTCAGCCGGAACGGTCTGGAAGCCATCCATGGAGAAGTTTTGATTGGGTATGTCCTCGTGCAGCCCCGTTTCAGTAAAACACATAACACTGCTCTCCCGAAATGTTCTCTGACGCCTGGCTAGCGCCATCAACTCATCCATTTTATTACTCACTGAACTCCTCTTCTCCACAAGTCTCTGTTGTCTCGACCCGATCCTCTTTCCTCGACTTTGTGTTCCCCCTCTGCATCCTCTGTGTGTTTTCCTCCAGATTTCAGCAGGAGTGTCCACCGTTCTCTTCGCTAAACCAGCCGGCATTAGCGCAAGCAGCTGGTCCCCGGAATAAACAATGTGACCATACTGCTGCCCCGCTAATGAGGCCTGTCAGAATGTAACTACTTCCAGCGCTAAAAACCCAAATAAAACTCTCTCTACCGGCATGTTAGAAAGGGTGCAACTTCAACTTGTTTCCGTGAAAAAAGAAGTACAAAAAATAATGTACGTTAAAAAGTAAGAAGAAAAATGTAAGAATACTCATCGGAAGGGCTGTAACAGGCTGCATGCGCACAAGCCTGTGATGGATCATGATGGTAGAGGTGGGCACCATTACAATGTATAAAGGGCACTAGGACATGTTCAGGGGGGTATGAGACAAACACAGATAAATAAAATGAGCTTATTTTAGACACACATCTTAGTCAGCACGGACAAGTTGGGCCTCAATGCCTGATTTTATTCTGTATAAATCTATGAGAGTGAATTGAACCAGCTCATTGATTGAACCTAGTGCAAGAAATCACACAACTGTCATCGCAGACATTCTACCTGATGTGAGGTTTTGAAGGTTAAAGCAGCAGGTTGCTGTCCAGAGCATGACCAAGCAACAAGTTCTGGAGATACATTAAAGAGTCATCGAAGTATACGGCATAGCAACAGGCTTTTCAGCCCACCAAGCCCACAACGACATCAAGCATCCACTTACATAATCCTACCTTAACTTCTTTTATCCTCCCCACTGATTCTGCCCCTCACCTGTACACTGGGCACAGATTACAGCAGCAAATTATCTTGGGATGTGGGAAGAAACTAGAGCACCTGCAGGCATAGGGACAATGTGCAAACTCCACCCCAAGAGCACCACACGCATCAAAATCATTTGATCATAAGACAGAGGAGCAGAATTAGGCCATTCGGTCCATCAAGTCAGCTCTGCCATTTGATCACAGCTGATTTCATAACTCTCTCAATCCCATCCTCCTATCTTCTCCCCATAAACTTTCACACCCTGTTTTATCAAGAATATATCAAGCTCTGCCTTAAATACATCCAATGAATTCCACAGATTCACTACCTTCTGGCTAAAGAAATTCCTACTAATCTCTGTCCTAAATGGACATCTCCTTATTCTGAGGTTGTGCCTTCTGGTCCTAGACTCCTACACCATAGGAAACACCCCCTCCACATCCACTCTATTTTGGTCTTTCAACATTCCCTAGGTTTCAATGAGATCCCTTCTCATTCTTCTAAACGCCAGCGAATAAATGCCCAGAGCTTCAAACACTCCTCATATGATCCCTTTCATTCCTGAAATCATTTTCGTGAGCCTCCTTTGAACCCCCTCCAACATCAGCACATCCTTTTTAAGGGGCTTAAACCTTCTCACAATACTCCAAGTGAAGCCTCACCAGTGCCTTATAAAGCCTCAACATTACATTCTTGCTTTTATATTCTAGTCCTCTTGAAATGAGTGCTAATATTGCATTTGTCTGTCCTTCCTAAGTTTCACTACACACTGCCTCTGCATGTATACCAACTACTCCATCCTCAGCCCTATCACTCAGTTTCCCCTAGAAAATTAGCTTAAACCCTCCCCAACAGTCCTAGCAAATCTTCCTGCAAGGATATTGATCATCCTTGGGTTCCGGTGCAACCCATCACTCTTGTACAGGTACACTCTCATACCTTCCCAGAAGAGATCCCAATGATCCAGAAATCTGAAGCACTGCCCTCTGCACCAGCTCCTCAGCCACACATTCATCTACCAAATCATCCAACTTTTACCCTCACTGGCTTGTGGCACAGACAGCAATCCAAAGATCACTACCCTGGATGTCTTGCTTTTCAGCTTTCTACCTAGCTCCTTAAATTCCCTCTTCAGGACTTCCTCCCTTTTCCTAACAATGTCATTGGTGCCAACATGTACCAAGACTTCTGGCTGCTCACCCTCCCCCTTTAGAATGCCATGGACCCAATCCGAGATGTCCCTGACCCTGGCACCTTGGAGGCAACACACCATCTGGATGTCTCTGTCGCATCTACAGAATCTAATGTCCACTCCTCTATCCCCTATCACTACTGAAATCCTCTTCTTCCCCCCTTCCTTTCTGAGCCACAGCACCAGACCCAGTGCCAGAGACCCAGTCTCTCTGGCTTCCCCCGGCACGCCATTCCCCACAACAGTATCCAAAAAGGGATACTCTACACTGGCTGTCCATTTCCTTTCCCTCTCCTAACAGATATCCAGTTACCAGCCTCCTTTGACGGAGGGGTGGCTACCACCCTGTAACTTCTATATATCACCTCCTTAATTTCCCATATGAGCCAAAGGTCATCGAGCTGCAGCTCCAGTTCCTTAACATGAAGATTGCACTCTCTCACAGAATTAACCCTTCCACAAATGTTTGTCCCACAGTCAAACCTGATGCAGGTCTTCAACCCAAAACGTTGTCAATCCAAAAGACACTGCTCGATCTGCTGAGTTCCTGCAGTGAGGCTGTTGCTCCAGATTCCAGTGTCTGTAGACTCCTGTGTCTCTCACAGGTAAACCTCTGATGAGATCTCCAACACAACTGTCAATAATAAATGCTGGGAACAGCATCCTCTGCCATCACACTGACTCACATCCATTAACTGCAATCGTTTGGCTGCAGTGATATGGCTGAACTGTGATCCAATATATTGCACACTGATCGACACCACCAGCTGTAGCCTTACAAAGTAATCAAATGGGCAGCATCTGATCACAGACTTTCAGAGAATCGAGATGGTCAGATCATCCAGTACTTCAGAAACTCCTCAAATTCCTGTTGTTTACAGGATGCAAACTTCTTAATTAGCATTTAGCTCCTTATAAGTGTGTGTGTGTGTGTGTGTGTGTGTGTGTGTGTGTGTGTGTGTGTGTGTGTGAGTGTGTGTAATGTGTGTGTGTGTGTGTGTGCGCAGTGTGTGTGTGTGTGTATGTGTGAGTGTGTGTAGTGTATATTTGTGTGTATCTATGTGTGTGTGTGTGTGTGTGTATACATACATGGGCAATCAAGGCAGGAAGTGTGAGTCTATGGTGCTCCCTATGGAGGAACAACTCACTGGTATTCACTTTGTAGGCTTTCATCCCAATGAACAGCTGTAACTGAATCAGCATCTTCTATCAAGCAATGCTACTTGTTGCATGACACAGAACATGCTGGAGGAACTCAGCAGGTTGGGCAGCATCTATGGAGGGGATTAAACAGTCAATGTTTTGGGCCAAGACCCTTCATCAGGACCCTGATGTGGGGTCTTGCCCTGAAATGCTGACTGTTTATAGATGCTGCCTGCTCTGCTGGGTTCCTCCAGCATTTTGTGTGTGTTGCTCTGAAGCTCTTGTGCTTATACTTGTTGTATGGGTAAGGGCCTCCCTCAGATCTCCTTTTGTTCTTCTGCAGGCTCCTTAAGTCTTCATCTCCTTAACTCTGCACCCTTCCAGCAATGGAAACAGTTTTTCTTTAGGGGCCATCTGAACCCTGACAAGCTTACAACTGGGCTTCTCCTCAGCACAGGTGTGTGGTGCAGACCCAGAACCTAACCTGCTGCTCCTAGCAGTTGTATCTGGAAGTACAGAAGTACATGAATCACCAGCCCATTTGGGTATTAAAGGAGCCTCATGGAATTTACCGTATCGTCTTTAATATAAAGAATGGGAGGGTGCTGTCAGGGGAGTGTTAGGTCATATTCTGGAGTTATGATAAATAGCAAATATTTACTTCACCAACTACCAATCTTCAGACCTGAATGCGGATTGTAGATTGAATTTAAAATGCAGCCCTGAACAATAGTTTTCCTGGAGCTGTGCACTGGAGTTAATCTCAAACCAGACAATGTTGATTTACATTCATTTTGGGTGTCTGGAGTGTGGGTGTGAAGAAGGAGGTGTGTGAAAACTATATGTAATTCAAAGGAAGCATTGTAGATACACTGTAACTATAGAATTATACTGCTGTTACCTTTGATCTTTAACATTTAAAAATATCACATAATATTGGGTTGGTAGGTCTCTTCCTCTAAGAGTATATCATTTTGTTGAATAAAAAACTTTTGTATCCACTAGCTTCAGTGTCTTTCCGGTGACTTTGTTCACAATACAACATTTAGGGTCTCGTCTGGGATACCTTCATGACCCATCATGTGGCCAGCAATCTCGGCAGTCTAAATGGTTGAGGATTTTTAAAATTAGCACTCGCTTGGATCTGCTCGGGTCGGTGACTATGGGATCACAAGGTATCACGCACATGGTGGAGAGCTGAAATAGTAGATATAAAAGTAGTGGTGTGTGTGCACATGTATGTGTGTTTATGTAAGAGGCTAAACACTTGTGTGTTAATTTGATGAGACAGGGTCACCAGTTGTGAAGAATGGTTACTGACCATTTGACACCAGGGAAGTGCATGTATACTCATTCGGTGAACTGTATAGTAGCAGACGCATTTGAAAGTGTATTTTAAGAATGTCTTTTTTTTAATTAATTTTTTAATGTATTTCTACAAGAAATTACAAAGAAGAACCCAACAACAAAATGGAGGTTTATACAGTGCAAAACAAACAAATCCAATATATAGTTCATAACAGTAGGAAAAAAAAACACCCAAAAGAGAATTATGTAAAATTAATATCCACCCCAGCCTCCCACTGGAAAAAGAAAAAAACCCAGGCCAACCACTTTACATATAAAAAAAATTCAATCAGAACATTCAACCCCAGAGAACTGTAAATATCTATAGGAAAAAAAATATAATGCTGACTACCAAAAGTATAATATAATTCATAACAAAAAACCGTATAATTTTCAAGAAAAGAAAGCTGAAAGTAAGGGATTGTAGCATACGAAAAAAAGGATAAACTTACCCTAAAGAAGCACTATGAAAATATTCAAGAAAAGGTCCCCACACCTTATGAAACTTTATGTCCGAATTAAGAAGTGAATAATTAATCTTTTCAAGGTCTAAACAGGCCATAATATCATTAAGCCATTGAGCATGAGTGGGTGGGGCAGAAGAACAAGTCTTTGTGTAACAGTTTTAAGTGCAAAGGGATACAAGAGACATTATCAGTTCAGACACACATAAGTGGCAGATTGCAGAGTACATACTCTATGGTTTTAAGTGTGTACTGTTTAATTTTTATCCATCATTTGTATTTTGCATAATGTGAGAATTGGTGTGGAGATATTTGAAGCAGAGGCTATACCCAGATATATCTGTCAGAATGGCACCTTTTGAGGTCAGGCAACATCAGGTCGAGAACCCTGATGATTCGAGCCAGATCTTGGCCTTGATTATAGCCATCCATACACCCTTCACCCTCCGGGGAGAAGCAGAGCATTTTGTCTGAGTTGCCCTCATTTAAGGTCGTATGTGGGAATTCAGAATTCTGGTGCAAACTCGAGGAAATGGTTGAAATTTACCAGATGCACACTAAAGGTATCCATGTGTTGGTAAAAGCAAAGTGCCTGATGAATATGTGGGACAGGATGGCCCAGTGAATGCAGGATAGTATATGGGCAACTACCGGGAATGCCAACAATGAAGACAGATATCGCTTCTTTAAAGGAGGAGTGAGGCATCAATTGGGGGGAGGTGAGAGTAACTGGGGAACAATGATGACAGTGATTCAAAAAGCTGATGAAATGGCCATGGATTATGCAGAATATAAATATCAAGTGCATGAGGAGTATTCCAGGTTGGATAATCCAGGGAAAGATGACCCAGTCTTCCTGAAAATGATGAAGGAAGGCCTGAGCTCAGGCCACCAGGAAGTTTTAGATTTGGGGATAGCGGTGGGATCGACCTATTCTACAATAGTATCATGGGCCAACGAGATAGACGAGAGGAGGGGGAAGAGAAGTGGTAAAGTGGCTGTAGTGAATGTTGCTGCTGTGACGTCACAGAGAACCTGCTTTGTGAGCCAGCAACTGGGCTACATAGCAAGGAACTGCTGGAATAGATGTGGGAGGGTAAAGGAGTTGATTTGTTACAGCTGCAGCTTCTCGATTGGAGGCAGTGTCCTGAGAAAAAGAGGAAAGTGTGAAAATCCGTCCCAAAGCAGGCAGAATCCACAGATCCCTCATCCACTTGTCCATCCCCATTGATCTCCTTCTTGGTACTTATCCTGGCACGCAAACCAAGTGCCACACTTGCCCCTACATCTCCTTCCTCACTACCATTCAGGGCCCCAAACAGCCCTTCCAGGTGAGGCGACACTTCACCTCTGAGTCTGTTGGGGTCATCTACTGTATCTGGTGCTCCTGATGTGGCTTCCTATATATCAGTAGGACCTGGCATAGATTGGGAGACTGCTTCACCGAGCACCTACGTCTGCCAGTAAAAGTGGGATCTCCTATTTCAATTCTACTTCCCATTCCCATTCCGACATGTCAGTCCATCGCCTCGTCTACTGTTGCAATGAGGCAACACTCAGGTTGGAGGAGCAACACCTTATATTCCATTTGGGTAGTCTCCAACCTGATGGCATGAACATCAATTTCTCGAACCTCCAGTAATGGCAACTCCACCCCCCGCCCCCAACTTCATCATTCCCATTCCTGCTTCCTTCTCTCACCTTATCTCCTTACCAGCCCATCACCTCCCTCTGGTGCTCCTCCCCCTTCCCTTTCTTCCATGGTCTTCTACCCTCTCCTATCAGATTCCCCCTTCTCCAGCCCTGTATCACTTTCACCAATCAACTTCCCAGCTCTTTACTTCACCCCTCCCCCTCTGCCAGTTTCACCTATCACCTACCACCTTTACTTCTTCCTGCCCTCCCCTCACCTCCTTACTCTGACTTCCTCTCTTCCTTTCCAGTCCTGATGAAGGGTCTTAGCTTGAAGCATCAACAATTTACCCTTTTCCAGAGATGCAGCCTGGCCTGCTGAGTTCCTCCAGAATTTTGTGTGTGTTACCTTACATTCCACACCAGCGCACTCTATTTCTGATTTGACCAGATTATAGAGCTGGTGAGGTCAAACAAATGGCTGACAGCAGCCTCTATTGCCAGTGGTGATGTAAACAAAAGCTTTATTAGGGGCCAGCAATGTGAAATGTTAGTGGACACTGGGTCATCAGTATCGATAACTGATCTACTCTTGCCCACAACTGGAGAGGCGATTTACATTACCAGTGCAGGAGGTGAAACAATGAGGGTGGAGAGAAATTAACCCCGGGTATTTGAGATTGAGGGAGTGCAGCTTCCTGTAGATTTTTGGGTGTGCCAAACAATGAAGGTACCGTCCTGGGGATAGACACACTGAGTAAGGAAGGTGCTATCATAGGATTTGGAAAAGGAGAAATAACGTGGACAAGACAGGGACAGCAGACATGTGTGACTCACAGAGCAGCTAAAATGGCCCACAGAGAGACAGCAGCTCCAAGCAGGGAGGGAAGCGGAAGGACAAGAAGCAACAGAAAATACAAGTGTACAGGAAAAAAAACTACAATACCAATTTAGGAAGATTATGTGGAGATGTGAAGGACCACTGTAACCAGGGTAACACATTGAAGGATCAAGCAAAGCAGCAGCAACATGTTGTGGATCAGAACGAGCCAGAGGGAGAGGAGATAGTACTCCCACAGCCGGGTCACCAAGTCGTGGTAAGGGAGTTGGCTGAAAAGACAGGTTTCACTCCCAGTGGCGCTCCGGACAAATGACGCCTGTGTTGGTGCACGGTCTTGGCAAGGCAGCCAGTGGCGACACTGGACTCAGGTTAAACCGCATGGCCCACCTTCTTGTCGGCCCGACTCACCCAGCGTGCCCTGTAACCAGTCTGTTGCTTCAGGCCTGACCACACATGATGGAAGCAAACCCACAGCCAACGCGGAGGCAGAGGACACCGAGAAAGCATGACAGCAAGCCGTGAACAGTATGCTAAATTATAACAGTAACTGTATTCTGTAATGCACGCTGGTTTCTGAAGGCAAATGATTCGTTATATAGTGCAGTATAGAAGAACATTTGGGGAAAATAGATGGGAAGGGGTCCAAGATACAACAGAGACATGAGATTCCACAACTTCAATGGTGCGGGCAGACTGAAAAAGAGAAGAAAATACACTCATTGAAGGCAGTCACCCAGCCTGAACAGGGAGTGAATATGAAAGAGCTGGGCCCTTTCAATGGTTGGGCCAGTGATGGAATAGACTGTCTGGAAACGGGAGCCACTGGGATGAGGTCCTTGCAGTCGTTCAAATGGAGACCGGCCCGACCCTTCCTGTACATTGAGCAGATAGGCTGGTCATCAAGCTTCTGACAATCTTTTATGATGATGTGGAGTGTGAATTGCTCCCTGTGAGCCTGATACATTTACCTTGCTGGTGCCCTGATCAGAGAGTTACCACTGATAGTCACTGCAGAGTTTTAGCTATCAGAGAATGAAGGGGTGAAGATAAAAAAAACAGTGATTAAGCCACAATCAGCCAGCAGGGAAGGAGGCAACAGGCATATGAATGACAAAGGGCTGCATTTTAAAGACTATTGGTCAAATTTCTGGAACAATCTCTGCTTGTAGGTAGCCATTAGGGATGATAGCGTAGATGTAGATGCACATAGGGTAATACGGAAAGGGGTTCCGAAGTACAAGGAACTTTTGCTGTCCTATTGGATTAGATCCTCTTTACAGTATGGCCTTTCCTGGAACAAATTTATTTTTGTCCAGGACAGCCAAGAGGAGGGAGCATATTCTGGAGTGAGGATACATAACAAATACTTACTTCACTAGCAACCTATTTTCAGACCTGAATGTGGATTGTAGATTGAATTTAAAATGCAGCCCAGAATAATAGTTTTCCTAGGGCTGTGGACTGGAGCTGATTGCAAGCCAGACAATGTTGATTTACATTTATTTTGGGTGTCTGGAGTGTGGGTGCAAAGAAGGAGGTGTGTGAAAACTATATGTAATTTAAAGGAAGCATTGTAGATACAGTCTAATTGTAGAATTGTCTTGCTGTTACTTAGATCCGGTGAGAATGAAGGACAGACAATATACAGTATTCCCAAGTCAAGATGGTGTGTGTGTGAATTGAAGGGGAACCTGCAGGTGGTGGTGCTCCCCTGTGTCTGCTGCCCTTGTCGATTTTGGTGGGGTTTAAGAGGCTCTGTTGGAGTAGCCTGGATGAGTAACTGCAGTAGAAGGTTCACACTGCAGTCATTGGGTGCTGGCAGCTCGTGGGGGATGGGAGTAAGATGGTGTGCCAATCGAGTGGCTGTTTTGACACAGATAATTTTAAAGTTATAGAGTAAAACACCATGGAAGCGAGCCATTCAGCCCATCACATCTACTCTGACCGTCAACTACACATCTACACCAGTCCCATTAACCAGCTCTTGGCCCATATCTTTCTCTGTCTTGGTGATTCAAGTTCTCCTCCAGACACATTAAACATTGTGAGAGTCCAGCTTCACCACCCCCTCAGGCGGTGATGCCTGAAAAGAAAAAAGTTTGCATACTCTGTGAATCTCCTACCCTTTCTCTTATACCTAGTTATGGACACGTCTACCACAGGATAAAAGTTTCTCATCATTTTGCACATCTCTGTCAGTCCTTCCTCAGCCCCTTCTACCTCAAGAAAAAGAAGCCCAGCCTGTCCAGTCTCTCCTCTGGGACACAATCTACAAGACGAGAGGCAGAAAGCTGAAAGGAGCTTTGCACAGGGAGGGCTGGGTACCTGGGTACCTGGAACCCACCGCCAAAGGGGGTGGTAGAAGCAGATATGACTGCAACGTCTAAGGAGCATTTTGACAGGCATGCGGACATGCAGGGAATGGAGGGATAAGAGACCACGTGCAGGCAGACGGGATTAGCTAGTCTGGCACCATGGTCAGCACAGGCATGGTAGGCCGAAGGGCCTGTTCCTCTGCTGTTCATCATAACTGAGGCACTCTATCCCAGGCAACATCCTCTGCACCCTGTCCACTGCAGTCACATTCTTCCCGTGCTGTGCTGACCAGAACTGGACACAGTACTCCAGATGTGGTCTGACCAATGTTTTATAAAGTTGTACCATAATCTCCATGCTCTTATATTCTATGCCCCAGCTAATGAAGGCAGACATTCTTCACTACTGTATCTACCTGTGGTGTCACTTCCAGGGCTACTTGGACTTGTACACCAAGCCACTTGTTTCTCAACACTCTAGGCCCAACATTACGAAACCTTCCAAAATTCATCCCTTCCCATTCTTATCAGGATTAAATTCAATCTGCCATTGTTCTGCCCAGTTTACTAACTGATCAGTATTGTCCTGTAATTGAACACTGTCCTCCTTGCTTTCAACAATTTTCATGTCATCTGCAAATATACCACTCAGTCCTCCCCCACTGATATCATCAAGTCATTAATGTTTGTAGCAAAAAGCAAAGGTTCCAGAGCCAATCCCTGTGGTACCACTGGTCACATGCATCCAATCACATAAACAACCCTCCACCATTATCCTGTCTCTAATCACCAAGCCAACTTCGGATCCAATTTGCCAACTTGCCCAGGATCTCACAGGTTCTTGACCTTCAGACCAGTCTCCCATGTGGGGTCTTGTAAAAGGACTTATTGAAATCCATGTCGACTACATCAACTACACAGCTTGAAATGATACACTTCGTTACCTCTTCAACCAATTCACTAACAATAATTGAACAGAGTGTCCTTCTAACAAACAATGTTGATTACCTTTGATTACCTCCTGCCTCTCCAAATGTAGATTAATGCTGTCCCTCAGGACTTTTTCCAATAACTTTTCTGCCACTAACGTTAGACTCACTACAACCTGTAATTACTGGCTTATCCCTGCTGCCCCTTTTGGATAAAAGTATCACATTCACTATTCTCCAGTCCGTACGCACCTCAGCTGTGCTAACAAAGTGGCAAAAATTTCCACCAGGACCCCAGCAATCCCCTCTCCTGCCTCCCATTGCAGCCTGAGATATATCTCATCAGGATTTAAACATGTTTAAGCTTGCTAAGATAGCAAGTAGCTCCTCTACATCAATGGGAATTTGACTGTTCCCCTCAAGGTGGTATGGTAGTGTAGCTGTTAATGTAATACGATTACAGAACCAGTGGTCAACGATCAATTCCTGCTGCAGTCTGTAAGGAGTTTCTATGTTCTCTCCATGACCGAGTGGGTTTCCTCCAGGTGCTCTGCTTTCCTCCCACATTCCAAAGACGCAGAGGTTAGGGTTGGTGAGTTGTGGGCATATTATGTTGGCACCGGGGCAAGCGGTGGGGGTGGTATTTCAGGTGGCAGCCGGCAGCAAGGTAGACCTCACGGGCCACGAGTAGCTGTGCAGCGAGCAGGTGAGCGACCCCGTGCTGGCCCGGGTGAGCAGGTGGCTAAGTGTGGGATGACGGCCGGACTGGGCAGAGGTCTCCACCCTGGATCCAGAGACCAAAGCCCTGTACTTGGAGTGGGGAACGCTGGGGGTGCGCGGCGGGTTGCTGTTCCGGCAGTCTCAGTTTCCGACGACAGCAGATGTCTCTTGCAGCTGGTGGTCTCCCAGGGGCTCCTTGCCACGGTGCTGTGGTCGGTGCACGAGCTGGTGGGGGCCAGCCATTTTGGGGTTTCAAAGACGTTGGGCAGGCTGCGTGAACACTTCTACTGGCCTGGCTACAGGCAGGATGTGGACCTGTTCGTGCACTGCTGTGATGAAGGGGTCAGGCCACCACCAGTCTAGGACGTCAATGTAGCAGTACATGGTGGGGTACAGGTTATACAACTATTTGCATGTGTGTTTGTGTCTACTGCCCCTCCCAGAAGAAAGGACTATCCCCCAAACTGGGAAGCCAGTGGGAGAGGTGCTGAACCGTATCACCGACGTGGTATATTGGGTGCGGTTGCCTGAGTGGTGGAAGGCTGTCGAGCTGCACCGGAACTGGGTGGCATCGTATCAGCCCTTGGCCACCACCACCCCAGTGGGGCTGAAGGAAGGAAGTGATACTCTGGGTCCCCTGCCTTTTGCCTCACCAAACAGTGCCTCTCCTGGGGAGGGTGGGGGAGCCTCCAGAAACCTCCCAGCGCCCCAGGCGGCAGTGTCGACCACTACTGGAACCTCTGGTCTTTGTGGTTTCTGGGGATGGCTAACCCCTCAGGTGGGGGCAGTATGGCGCTCCAGGGGGCTATGGTCAGCAGCCCACCCCAGCATTCCTAATGACCAGCACTATTTATTCTTCTTGTTTTAAAATGCCTTCATGGGATTATGGTGGGATGTTCAAAGTCATCTATTGTTATATTTAAGCTCAGGTTATACAACTATTTGCATGTGTGTTTGTGAGTTACCCTGACTGCAACCGGGGTGTTTAACCATTACCTCCCCCATCTGCATGTGACTGAGTGGGTTCTCGACCCAGGTCATAGTGCCCAGTCTGTTTCTGTGCTTGTCGCACTCAAAATGGCAAATATTAACGAGCTCTTCTCGCCTGTCATCATAGACCGGATGCTTGGCGTAATATTTTGGGGTTTTCTTGCTCAGCCCTTCTTCTCCTGGTTGTTTTTTTAAGCACCCCTTCCCAACACTTTCTGTACACCTTTACACAGAGGATGGTGGGTGCACTGCCAGGGCTGGCGATAGAGGCAGATACATTAGGGACATTCAAGAAGCTCTTAGGTAAGCACATGGATGATAGGAAAATGGAGGGCTGTGTTGGTTTAGATTGACCTGAGAGTAGGTTAAAAGGACAGCACAACATTGTAGGCTGAAGGGCTGTTCTGTGTTCTATGTTCTGTTGGGTATCTGCTACAGTTTTCTACACCTGAAATATGCGACCCATTCTTTATCCAACACTTGATCCTTGGATGTGTAGGCTTCATTTTTCACCATTACAGGGACATGTTGACTTGAATTACCATTATTTCATGTTTGAGTGACACCCACTGTTCAGAATAGACTTACCTACAAGTCCACATTTAGCAGGTCCTGTCTTGTGATACTGAAGTTGGCCTTCCCCCAATTCCAGACCATAATTCTCCCTTCACATAACTACTTTGAAAGTTAACAATAATAATAATCATCATCATCATCACAACAAATTAATAATAACTATTTATCCAGCATTTTTCATGCAGATGATGTAGTTCAAAATGCTTTACTAAAAGTACAAACATAAAAATAAAATAAAAGTAAAAATAAAAAATAAACATGAAAATAAATGACAAAAAGATGTCAGATAAAAGCAAGGTTAAATAAATAGGTTTTAAGGTGGCTTATGAAACTATCAACTGAGTCTGCATTCTTTATAGTTTCAGGTATTGAGTTCCACAGTTTAGAAGCACAGTTCAAAATAGCTGACCTGCCAATATTATTTTCTAAGGGAATTTGTCTAAATTTAAGGGACTGGCAGAAGAAGACCTGAGAGCATGAGCAGGGATATAAAATGGAAATGATTCTGTGATGTACTCTGGTCCCTGGCCATTAAGAGCTTTAAAAACAAGTAAGAGAACTTTAAAAACAATTCTAAAAGATACAAGAAACTTACAGATTTCTGGTGACCCACTCCAAAATACTCTCCTACAACAATCCGACCAGCTACATTCTCTAAGATTAGGTCCAAAAACTGCCCCTTCTCTCATAGAGCTATCTACACACTGGCTCAGGAAAGTTTCCTAGATACAATTTAAAAATTCTGCCTCCATTGACCCTTTTACAGTAAATTGTTCGTAAAAGAGCAGGAGGGATTAAATGAGGAGGGGTGGTGTTACTGGTCAGGGAAATTGCCACGGCAGTGCTCAGTTAGGGCAGACTGGAAAGCTCATCTAGTGAGGCGTTATGGGTGGAACAGAGGAATAAGAAATGTATGATCAAATTAATGGGGCTATATTATAGACCACTCAACAGTTCATGGGATTTAGAGGAACAAATTTGTAGAGAGATCACAGACTGTTGCAAGAAACATAAGGTTGATATATTAGGTGATTTTAACTTTGCATGTAGTGACTGGGGATCCCATACCATAAAAGGACAAGGTGGAATAGAGCAGGTCAAATGTGTTCAGGAAGGATGCTTTAATCAGTATGCAGAAGTCCCAACGAAAGAGTGTGCGATACTGGATCTGCAATTAGGGATGTGACAGGCCAGGTGACAGAAATTTGTGTGAGGGAAATCTTTGCACTCAGTGACCTCAATGCCATTAGTTTCAAAGTAAATATGAAAAATGATATTTCACCCGATCCTCGGTTTGAGAATCTAAACTGGAACAAGGCCAATTTTGAAGGTATCAGAAATGATCTGGCAAGTGTGGATTGGGACTGGCTGTTTTCTAGCAAAGGTGTACTTGGAAAGTGGGAGGCCTTCAAAGGAGAAATTTTGAGAGTACAAAGCTTGTATGTGCCTGTCAGAATAAAAGGTAAAGGTAACAAGTGTAGGGAAGCTTGGTTTTCAAGAGATATTGAGGCCTTGGTTAAGAGAAAAAAGGAGGTGTATAGCAAGTATAGGCAAGCAGGAACAAATGAGGTGCTTAAGGAGTACAAGAAATGCAAGAGAACACTTGAGAAAAAAATCAGGAGTGCTAAAAGAAGGCATGAGGTTGCTCCAGCAGACAAGGTGAAGGAGAATCCTAAGAGTTTCTACAGATATGTTAAGAGCAAAAGGATTGCAAGAGACAAAATTGGTCCTCTGGAAGACCAGAAAGTTAATCCATGTGTGGAGCCAAAACAGATGGGGGAGATCTGAATTTACTCAGGAGACGGACACATAGAAATGAGGCAAAGCGATATCAACTTCATGGACCCTGATTACAAAGGAGGAGGTGTTTGCTAAGCTGAGGCAAATCAGGGTGGATAAATCCCCAGGGCCTGACAAGGTGTTCTCTTGGACCCTACAGGAGGCAAGTGCAGAAATTGCTGGGGCCCTTAGCAACAGGAGAGGTGCCAGATGATTGGAGGAAAGCTAATGTTGTTCTGCTGTTCAAAAAAAGCTCTAACATAAACCAGGAAATTATAGGCCGGTGAGTCTGATATCAGTTTTGAGAAAGTTATTGGAAGATATTCAAAGGGACCATATAAGTATTTTGATAGACATTGACCGATTAAGGATAGTCAGCATGGCTTTGTGAGTGGTAGGTCATGTCTAACTAATCTTATAGAGTTTTTCAAGGATGTTACCAGGAAAATGGATGAAGTCAAGGCAGTGGATGTTGTCTATATGGACTTTAGCAAGACATTTGACAAGGTCCCACATGGGAGGTTGGTTAAAAAGGTTCAGTCACTTGGCGTTCAAGATGAGGTAATAAATTGGATTAGACATTGGCTTTGTGGGAGAAGCCAAAGAGTGGTAGTAGATGTCTGGAGGCCTGTGACTAGGGGTGTGCTGCAGGGATTGGTTCTGGGTCCTTTGTTGTTTGTCATCTATATTAATAATATGGCCAACTGGATCAGCAAATTTGATTCGGCCAACAACAGTGGTGTCATCAGCAAACTTAAATATGGCATTGGAGCTGTGCTTATCCTCACAGTCAGAAGTGTAAAGCGAGTAGAGCAGGGGGCTAAGCACACAGCCTTGTGGTGCACCTGTGCTGATGGACATTGTGGAGGAGATATTGTTGCCAATCGAAACTGACTCAGGTCTACAAGTGAGGAAATCAAAGATCCAGTTGCACAAGGAGTTATTAAGGCCTAGATTTTGAAACGTATTGATTGGTTTTGAGGGAATGATGGTGTTGAACGCCGAGCTGTAGTCAATGAAGAGCAATGGAGGATCTGTTACAGTTCAGGTGCAGCCCATCCAACTTGGACAGGTCCCACCTTCCTCAGAAACTGTTCCACTGATGCAGAGATCTCAAGCTCTCCCCTTCCCCCCACACACCCAATCCTTTTAGCCACACCTTCATCTGACCCACCCTCCACTTCCTGAGCTCACTAACATGTGGCACTGGAAGTGCTCCAGAGATTACAACCTCATGTTCTGCTCTTTAATCTGTGAGCTATCTCCTGAATTCACCTTGCAGGACCTCATCCTTTCTTGTACTTCTGTTAATAGGACCATCATGGACCATGACCTCTAGCTGATCACCTTTAGAGTCCCTGCAATCACCCATGGCATCTTTGACCCTGGCACTAGGGAGGTGGCACATCATCCTGGATGCATACCTCCAGCCGCAGAAGTATCTGTCATTTCCCCTCACTGCCAAGACGCCAACTACAGTTGCCTTTGGAGTTTTGACCCTCCCCCACCCCCTTGTGCAGCTGAACCACCCCTCAGCATCATGCTCTTGGCTCTGACTGAACTCCAGAAATACATTGTCCAATATGGAAGTGGATTTAAAGTATGAAGCATACTAAAGTTTCCTTAACTATCTGCCTGTTTCCTTTTTTTCTATCCGGTTGTCACTCATTCTCTCTTTGACGATGTTTCTTTCAGCTGTGGAGTGGCCACCTTGAAAGACCTTATCCCTATGGTGCTCTCTATTCTAGATTCATGGTCACGCCTCCAGCCAGTGCTCAACCCTAAACACAAAATACTCTGCAGATGCTGGGGTCAAAGCAACACTCACAACACGCTGGAGGAACTCAGCAGGTTGGGCAGCATCTGTGGAAACGATGAGTCGACGTTTCGGGCCGGAACCCTTCGTCAGGACTGTAGGGGGAAGGGGCAGAGACCCTATAAAGAAGGTGGGGGGAAGGTGGGAAGGAGAAGGCTGGTAGGTTCCAGGTGAAAAACCAGTAAGGGGAAAGATAAAGGGGGGGAGGGGAAGCAGGGAGGTGATAGGCAGGAAAGGTGAAGAATGAATGGGGAAAACACAATGGGTAACAGAAGGAGGCGGAACCATGAGGGACGTGATAGGCAGCTGGGGGAGGGGGCAGAGTGAAATAGGGATAGAGGCAGGGAGGGGGAGGGAATTACCAGAAGCTGGAGAATTCTATGTTCATACCAAGGGGCTGGAGACTACCTAGACAGTAGATGAGGTGTTGCTCCTCCAACCTGAGTTTGCATCATCATGGCAGTAGAGGAGGCCACGTATGGACATATCCGAATGGGAATGGGAAGCAGAGTTGAAGTGGGTGGCAACTGGGAGATCCTGTCTGTTGTGGCGGACGGAGCGGAGGTGCTCGACGAAGCTATCCCCCAATCTGCGTCGGGTTTCACTGATGTAGAGGAGGCCACACCGGGAACACCGGATGCAATAGATGACCCCAACAGACCCAGAAGTGAAGTGTTGCCTCACCTGGAAGGACAGTTTGGGGCCCTGAATGGTGGCAAGAGAGGAGGTGTAGGGACAGGTGTAGCACTTACACTTACAGGGATAAGTGCCCGGTGGGAGATCTGTGGGGAGGGACATGTGGACCAGGGAGTCGCGGAGGGACCGATCCCTGCGGAAAGTGGAGAGGAGTGAAGAGGGAAAGATGTGCTTAGTGGTGGGGTCCTGTTGAAGGTGGCGGAGGTTGAGGAGGATAATGTGCTGGATCCGGAGGCTGGTGGGGTGGTAGGTGAGGACAAGAGGAACTCTGTCCCTGTTGTTGTGGCGGGAGGATGGGGTGAGGGCCGAAGTGCGGGAAATGGAGGAGATGCGGGTGAGGGCATCATTGATGACGGCAGAAGGGAAACCACGATCCTTAAAGAAAGAGGACATTTGAGATATCCTGGAAAGGAAAACCTCATCCTGGGAGCAGATGCGGCAGAGACGGAGGAACTGGGGATAGGGAATGGCATTTTTGCATGTGGCAGGGTGGGAAGAATTGCCAACTTCTGCCACCTTCAACAGGACCTCACCATACATGGCCTCCTCTACTGCCATGATGAGGCTAAACTCAGGTTGGAGGAGCAACACCTCATATACCATCTAGGTAGTCTCCAGCCCCTTGGTATGAACATAGAATTCTCCAACTTCCGGTAATTCCCTCCCCCTCCCTTCCTCTATCCTTATGTCACTCTGCCCCCTCCCCCAGCTGCCTATCACCTCCCTCATGGTTCCACCTGCTTCTACTACCCATTGAGCTTTCCCCTATTCCTTCCTCACCTTTCCTGCCTATCACCTCCCTGCTTCCCCCCTCCCACATCTTTATCTTTCCCCTTACTGGTTTTTCACCTGGAACCTACCAGCCTTCTCCTTCCCACCCTCCCCCCACCTTCTTTATAGGGTCTCTGCCCCTTCCCCCTACAGTCCTGACGAAGGGTTCCGGCCCGAAATGTTGACTGATCGTTTCCACGGATGCTGCCCGACCTGCTGAATTCCTCCAGCGTGTTGTGAGTGTTGCTCAACCCTGTAGCCCAGTTCTCATACTCATCAAACCTTGATATGTTCTTCAAGGAGTACTTGGAATTCCTCTGTACTGAAAGCCTTCAACACATGCTCAATGCCTTCCAAACCCACAAGCTCTGCCAGCTAGAAGGATGAGGACAGTGAAAGCACGGGGAGCACCACCTCCTGGAAATTGTCCTTCAAGCCACACATTCTCCTGACCTGGAAATTTATCTCCGTTCCTTTTGCCATTTCCAAGCCAAAGTCCTGGAACTCCCTCCCTAACAGCGCTGTGGGTATACCCACTGCTCAAACACTACAGCGGTTCAAGAAGGCAGCTTACCCCCACCTTCTCAAAGGTCAACTAGGGATGGGCAACAGATGCTGGCTCAGCCTGTAAAGCCCATATCCCTTGAAAGAATTAAAATTAAGCTGTACAACATACACAAGGCTGAACTCACCTGCCATAATTCTCATTTAATTACCTCTTTTACCCCATCACTTGCCCCTCATCAAAGACCACTCACTTACCAGAGTCCATACCCTAAAAGACTGGTGTGTCCAAATCATAGTCTGTTTTCCGAGCTCTGTCAAAACACTCAGACATCTTCAGTCCGGTCAGCTGATTTCATTTCATCTTAGTTGAAATGTATCTCAGAGCAGTAGGTTCACCATTTACAACAGCCATGTAGGTGTCTCCCAAGAGAAATTATTTAGCTTCTCATTTGAAATTGCTGACTAAAAACTTTAAATCGATGAGGATATTGCTGGAAAAATCATTAGTTTTGACCACAAAGCCTAGGATAAATTTTTAAATTATATAACATACACTTGAGAGTTTTTGCAGTTACACTGAGTGGTATCAGCAAGTGATGTAATGGTGGGAAACTTATGAAGGATAGGTGACTGGACTCACTCTTGTGGGAGATAGTTACTGCCTGGGACTTCTGTGGCATGTATGTTACTTTTCACATATCAGCCTCTGTCTGACTATTGTCCAAGTCTTGCTGCATGTAGGCATGGGGTGTGTTGGAAACCACTGTATAATACTTTTTATAAGATTTGTACTTTTTAATAGACTCATGTATTTTTCACACTCACTGGCAGAAAGCAGTATAGCAGCTAAACTAACCGTTTATCACCTGTCTCATTTTTCAGTAGCTAAGTATTAGCACATTACCCACGTGATGTAATTGTTTTACTTATGTTGTTTATGATGTAATTGTTTTAATTATGTTGTCTCAGGAGTTTTCTTTATCTTATCTATAAAAGTGATAGATTTTCAGAAGCGCCATCTTTTATTCCTTTGTTTTACACCCCTTAGTGTTAATTTCCCCCTTAGCATCATTTCTCAGCTCTTTATTTAGTTTGCTTGTTGGAATTAAGACTGCTCGCCATTCTTGACTCCAGGAAGTACCCTAAGGATCAGAAATTAAACAGAGATCAACAGGTGCTTCATTTACTGAGGAGCTGTGAATGGAACTGAGCGCTGCTTAACCATCAGTGACCATCCCCACTTCTGAGTGTAGGATGGAAGGAAGGTCCCTGATGGAGCAGCTGAAGATGGCTGGATCCAGGACATTGTCCTGAGGAACTTCTATATTGATGTCCTGCAGCTGGTGTGATTGACCTCCAACAGCCACAACAGTCTTTGTTCAAGGTGGTGACTCCACCCACTGCACTCCATCCTTTGTCCACTGACCTCAGTATCACAGGGCTCCTTGACGTTACACTCAGCCAAACACTGCCCTGATATTGAGGGGCATCACTCTCACCTCACCTCTGGAGTTCAGCTCTTTGGTCTGTGTTTGGACCTGGGCTCTGGCCAAGTCCGGAGATGAATGGTCCTGGTGAAACGCAGACTTAATAGATCTGCCGGTGACACGTTACATCACAATGCTGATGATGGAGAGAAGACTGAACAGGGGTTAGCCAAATTGGATTTCTCCCCTTTCTTTGAGAATGGGATGTACCTGAGCAATTTTCCACATGATTTGGATAGATGCCAGCTGTACACCTCAGGCTGCCCCTGGAATCCCCAACACACTTTGTAGCTAATGAAATACTTTCTGACATTTGTTCATTGTTGCTATAGATAAGAATGCACCAGCCCAAACACATCCATAGAGTCATACAGCACAGAAGCAGGCCCTTATGCCAACTGGCCCTTGCTTACCAAGATTCTCATCTAAGCCAATGCCACTTGCCTGCATTTGACCCGTTTCTCTCTGATCCTTGCTATCCACGAACCTGTCCTCCTGTCTTTTAAGCATTACTATTATACCTACCTCAACCACATCCTCCAGCATCTCATGTAAAAAAAAGTAGCCCCTCGAGCTCCTGTTAAATCTTTTCTGATAGAAATGTAACAAAAGATCTTTCCCCAAAGTGTCAGCTTTATGCCAGAGGATATGCAGTTGATTGTTCACCGTATCTGACAATGACAGAGAAATCTGTGGGGCAGAGTTATTAAAGTAGAAAAGCAGTTGTACACTCTTGACCTAGGAAGTCCGGATCCAGTAGTATGAGCAGTCATCCCATTTGAGGTCTTCCTTGGTTGTAGTGGATGACCATGACTTCCTCTGTCCCTTGTCATGTCCCTTGCTCCCCACAAAGCTTTGCACAGCAGCCTTCCTGGCCGTTTGATCTCATGGTTGATCTCGCCGCCCAGTCAGCAAGAGGTAAGTCTCAACTTCCTCAAAGGATATAGAGTCAAGGTGATTGAGTACAAACTTGTGGTCAAGAACTGCACTGGCTAGGAGACAATGGGCTGGATTGGCCATAATCTGACTGGCCCACCAGCTAAACTTGGTCACTAACTAATTAGTCACAGTGATAAAGTCATAGAGTACTTCAGCACAGAAACAGGCCCTTTGGCCCACCTAGTCTGTGCCAAACTATTACTCTGCCTAGTCCGATCCACCTGCACCAGAATCATAGCCTTCCATACCCCTCCCAAATTTCTCTTAAATGTTAAAATTGAATCTGCATCCACCATTTCCATTGGAAAAATTAATGATGTTGGTTAAGAGGTAAATATGGGAGAGCATACCAGAAAGAGCCTTTTTCTAACATTTTCCATTGGTGGGGCCTTGGTTTAACAGGCTGGATGATGTGGCAGTACAACCGACTGTTCAGTAGGGAACCACTGGAGAACTGCAGTCTGCTGGCTCACCTGTTCCTGATTTCCTCACCAATGCATTGTAGCACAGAGGAGTCACAGGTGTAAACTGTGTGACCTCACAGATCTCAATAGAAAAGACAAGTATATGTGAGTCCCCTTTTCACTGAACTTTTAAATAACTTCCAGCACTTAAAAGGGTTTCAAGTAATTTCTTAATATTTATGATTGTGACAATGTAAACCCTTCTGAATATTTTTTAAATGTCTCTTATTATCTTAAATATATAAAGCTGCCTTTGGCTGCAGCAGTCTATTAAATAACCACTGAGGTTATCCCCCACCTGAGGCCTAATCACCGTTCACAGTCTGCTCCAATTTGTGGTGTTGGATTAAGATCTAAACTGTTATTTTTCTTGTCGTTTAACTTCCTTTATGCTTGTTTATATGGTTTTATAATCACCTATTTATCTAAATCTTCAGTGAATTTTCAGTAATTTGTAGTTTTGCAGGCTCTACGTTTTTGTAGTTACTTTGACTACAGCCTATGTCACACCATGAATTGAACTGTCCCAAAGGCTATTTTTATCAAAGAATTTTCTTGTGTGTCTAGTTTGAGCTAGTTTTCAGGATAAGATTTTCGTTGTTCTTTTCTTTGTCTTCTTTCTTCGGTTCTTAATTACAGTAAAGTGAGATATTTCCTGTTATTAGCAAAGTAACACATACAAAATGCTGAGGGAACTCATTAGGTCAGGCAGCATCTATTGAAAGGAATAAACAGCTGATGTTTTGGGCTGAGACCCTTTATCAGGGCTGAATTTCCAGCATCTGTAGAATCGCTCGTGTTAGTTATTTCCTAATATTTCTTTGTTATGAATGACCAGTAAAATAGCTGTAACCACAAGATTTACATCTCATTCTTGACTTCTAAAGAACGTTCCGGGCAATATTATCTCCAGATATAGCAGTGAGATATGGTAACCAGGCTCCGCTGGGCTGTAAATGGTAAATGCGACTGCATGATTGCACAAGTGCCTAACGTAGGACTATACTGGAGTATCAGCCCCCAATTTTGTACTCAGTTATCTTGACTCTATATCCTGTGACTCAAAGCTGGCACATTGGGAGAAGATCCTCAAG
Organism: Mobula birostris; assembly: GCF_030028105.1. NCBI lineage: Eukaryota > Metazoa > Chordata > Chondrichthyes > Myliobatiformes > Myliobatidae > Mobula > Mobula birostris. Next base: position 56,223,335 of record NC_092402.1, read on the forward strand.
CTATATTTCTGTCGGGTGGCAAAATGAAATGAGGTGGGTTACTATGCCAGAGAGGTTCAAACATTACCATATGTGCACTGATGTTCTGGCATATATCCCAATGAATGGGCCATATAACATCCCACACCTTATCACATTCTTTGGTGGGCTTTACAGACAACTCTTCACATCCAGGGAGGAACAGGATGCCAGGATCAATGGCCCACACTATGTCATCATACGGGACAATGTATTTTTCCACCACTCACCTGCAGGCTCATCCACACATGTCCTTACTCCATACTTCCCGCCCCTCAACCCAATTGAGGAGAATTTTTCCTCTTGGAGATCGACGACGAGCATCCTTATGGCTGATGGACGCTATGACTGAAGTTTGCCAGATAATCAGTGTGTCAGACTGCCAGGGCTGGGTTAGACAGTCCAGGGGGTATTTCCCCCATTGCATCACGAGGGAGCACATTCTGTGATATTGATGAAACCATGTGGGCCAACATAAGGGACAGAATAGATCAAAGGTGACCATTATTGCACTGCATTTCTGGTATCAGAGATGTATGATTTTTTTTTCCCAAAAGTACGAGCAATTTTGTCTTTGACTTTCATGTACTAACTAATAGTACTGTAAAGTACTGAGATTAAAGTGGAGACTGTGAGTGGGTTTTCATTCTTACATCTCATTCTGTTGGTCCTTGAATGTTCCTACTAATGATTGGAGTTGTAATCGTTATATCTACACTAAGGAACTAAACGTCCTGATCTCTGGCATTATATGCAGTTAGGAACAAGCACCACACTGTTTATGTTATGCTTCAGTGAGAAGGATAGTCAGTGGTTTACCAGTGATTGTTTATATGTGTTAGTGATATAATGCCGTGTGCTACTTTTGCTGCAAGTATTAATTGTTTTGCTGAGCCGAGTGTGTTTTGCAGTGAGGATGAGGAGTTTTGCACAACGTGTTAGTGTTTTCTGGGTTGTGTTGACTGTTTTGTGAACGTGGCTACTGTCTTCACCGCGTGGTTAAGCGACTGAGAAAAATCATACTCCGAAGTTTCATACAACTACCACATGACCTCCAAACTCCTAGACTCCATGTCCTTATCAATGAAGGCAGGCGACTTTATGCCGCCTTTATCACTCGATCCACTCTCAGAGAGGTACGGTCTTGGACACCAAGATCCCAAAAGCACAAGAAAGCTTGGGAAAGTGGAGTTTTACTATCATAATATTATTGCTTTGGACATAACATGGAAATGGCATCCTAATGCACTTGCATCAGCTGGCTGGTGTTCAGGTTTCTGCTAAAATTCATGACCACAAGACATAAAATCTCCCAGAGATCAGCACAATTGGACAGTGGTTTGCAGCTTAATCATTCCCTTAACTTCTTTTCCATTAAAAGATAGGGGTAGGGGTTCGTCATAATGTCTCACTCATGTAACAGCAGAATGACACAGAGCGTTTGGAAGACGAGTGGAGTGGATCTGCTGGCTGCTGTGGGGACACAGGCAGATTCTGCTGGTTTATTATCACTGACCTCTGTCGTGAAATTTGTTGTTTTGCAGCAGCAGCACAGTGCAGTACATAAAAAATGTACTTGAGATTACAAAAATAAAGAAATAATCGAACACGAGGAATTCTGCAGATGCTGGAAATTCAAGCAACACACATCAAAGTTGCTGGTGAACGCAGCAGGCCAGGCAGCATCCGTAGGAAGAGGTACAGTCGACGTTTCGGGCCGAGACCCTTCGTCAGGACTAACTGAAGGAAGAGCTAGTAAGAGATTTGAAAGTGGGAGGGGGAGGGAGAGATCCAAAATGATAGGAGAAGACAGGAGGGGGAGGGATGGAGCCAAGAGCTGGACAGGTGATTGGCAAAAGGGGTATGAGAGGATCATGGGACAGGAGGCCTAGAGAGAAAGAAAAGGGGGAGGGGGGAAAACCCAGAGGATGGGCAAGGGGTATAGTCAGAGGGACAGAGGGAGAAAAAGGAGAGAAAGAGAAAGAATGTGTGTATATAAATAAATAACGGATGGGTACGAGGGGGAGGAGGGGCATTAGCGGAAGTTTGAGAAGTCAATGTTCATGCCATCAGGTTGGAGGCTACCCAGACGGAATATAAGGTGTTGTTCCTCCAACCTGAGTGTGGCTTCATCTTTACAGTAGAGGAGGCCATGGATAGATATATCAGAATGGGAATGGGATGTAGAATTAAAATGTGTGGCCACTGGGAGATCCTGCTTTCTCTGGCGGACAGAGTGTAGGTGTTCAGCGAAATGATCTCCCAGTCTGCGTCGGGTCTCGCCAATATATAGAAGGCCACATCGGGAGCACCGGACGCAGTATATCACCCCAGCCAACTCACAGGTAAAGTGTCGCCTCACCTGGAAGGACTGTCTGGGGCCCTGAATTGTGCACATCAGGAGCACCGAAGAAATAATCAATTCATTCTATTTTAACAGGATTCCATTCCTTGCTATCGGGAATCTGGGATAACTGAGCAAGCAACTGATTTTCATAAAGGGGAGTCAAGTGAATGGGGAAGGAGAGGACTGCATATCAAATTTGAATTAATTAGGGCTTGAAATCCCAGGAATTGAGTATAAAATGGAAAAGAGAGGGAGTGGTGGAGAGGGGGAGAGGGGGTGGGGAGGCAGAAATGGAAAGGGGGAGAGAGAGGGAGAAATGGAGGCATGGAGAGGCAAAGTGAGAAATGGAGCGGGAGAAGGAGAGTGACAGAGAAAGGGGGAAAGAGAGGGAGAGGAAGAGGATGAGGGAGGGAGTGAGTGAGTAATAGAGATGGAGAGGGAAACATGGAGAGATGGAGAGGGAGAGAGGGAAATGGAGAAGGTAAAATGGAGAGGTAGAGGGAGTGGGAGAAATGAAGAGGAGGAGGAGAGGGAGAAATGGAGAGGGAGTGGAAGAGGGAGATGGGAAAAAGGAGGGGCGAAATGGAAAAGGAAAAATGGAGAGGGAGAGGGTGAGGGAGAAATGGAGACATGGAGCAGAGTGAGAAATGGAGAAGGAGAGAGAGAGTGACAACAAAAAGGAGAAATGGAGAGGGAGAGGGATAGAGAATGGGAGAGAGAAAAGGAGTGGAAGGAAGGGAGAGATTGAAATGGAGATGGAAAGGGAGAGAGAAAGAGAGAGGGCAAAGGGGAGAGGGAGAAGGGGAGGGAAAAAAAGAGAGGGAGGGGTAGTGGGGGAAATGGAGAGGGAGAGCGAGAGGGGGAGGGAGAACGAGAAAGAAAGGGAGAGGGGGGAAAGGAGAGAGAAAGGGAGAACGAGTGGGGGAGGGAGAGGAAGACGAAGAGGAAAAATTAGAGATTGTTAGGGAGAGGGCGAAATGGAGAGGGAGATGGAGAACTGGAGAGGGAGAGGGAAAGGGCAAGGGAGAAAGGGAGTTTGAGAAGTAGAGGGAGAAATGGAGTTTGAGAAAGAGAGGGAGAAATAGAGATGCAGAAGGAGAGAGAAAAGGAAAGGGAGGAATAGAGAGGGTGAAAGGGAGAGGGAGAAATGGAGACAGAGATGGAGAGGGGAGGGAGAAGGGGAGAGAAAAGGAAAGGGTGAGGGAATGGAGTGGTGGAGAGGGAGAGTGGGAGGAAGAGGGAGAGGGAACAGGGAAGGAAGTCGTAAAGGGAGAGTGGGAAATGGAGAGAGAGAAATGGAAGTGGTGAGGGGAGGAAGAAAGGGAGAGAAAAGGGAAGGGTGAGTGAACGGGAAAAATGGAGAGACAGAGATGGAGACGGGGATGGAGAAGGGGAGGGAAAGGAGAGGGTGAGGAAGTGGGGGAAATGGAGAGGGAGAGGAAGAGATGGAGAGGGAGAAGAGGAGGGAGAAAAGTAGAGGGTGAGGGAGTGGGGGAAATGGAGAGAGAGAGGGAGATGGAGATGGAGAAATGCAGACAGAGATGGAGACGGGGATGGAGAAGGGGAGGGAGAAAAGGAGAGGGTGAGGGAGAAATGAAGAGGGAGAGGGAAAGGGAATGGAAGGAAGTCGTAGAGGGAGAAATGGAGAGGGAGAGTGGGAAATGGAGAGGAAGAGGGAGAAATAGAGAGAGAGAGAGAGAGAGAGAGGGAGAAATGGGAAGGGAGATGGAGAAATGGAGACAGAGATGGAGACAGGGAGGGAGAAAAGGAGAGGGAGAAATGGAGTGTGAGATGGAAAGGCAAAAAATGGAGATGGAATGGGAGGGGGGAAGGAGAAGGGGAAGGAGAGGGAGAAAAAGAGAAGAAGACAGAAATAGAGTGGGAGAAATGGAGTGGGAGAGGGAACAGGGAAGGATGTCGTAGAGGGAGAAATGGAGAAGGAGAGTGGGAAATGGAGTGAGAGAGGGAGAGGGAGTGGGAGAAACAGAGTGTGAGATGGAAAGGCAAAAATAGAGATGGAGAGGAAGAGGGAGAAATGGTGATGGAAAGGGAGCTGGAGAATGGAGACGGGGAGCAATTGTGGGAGGGACAACAGGAAGTAGAGGGCGAGGGAGAGGGGAAATGGAGAGGGAGAGGGAGAGGAGGAGGGAGAGGGAGCGGGAGAAATAGAGCAGCAGAGAGAGACGGAGTAATAGAGAAGGAGAGGGAGGGGGAGAAGGAGAAATGGTGAGGGAGATGGAAGGAAAAAATCGAGATGGAGAGGGAGAGGGGGAAATGGAGGGGGAGTGGAAGCTGGAGAAATGGAGAGGGAGTAGGAGAGGGAGATGAAGAAATGGAGAGGGAGAGGGAAAGGAAGAGGAGGAGAGAGTGGGAGAAATGGAGAGGGAGAGGGAGAAGGAGAAATGGAGCGGCAGAAGGTGAGGGAGTGGGAGGAATAGAGAGAGAGAGGGAGCTGGAGAAATTGAAAGGGGGCGAATTGGAGAGGGAGAGAGAGATAGAAAGGGAGAGAGAGGAAGGGAGAGGGAGGTATAGAGAGAAAAGTAGAAGGAGAGAGAAAGAGAGGGAGAGACAGAGAGAGCGAGGAGACAGAGAGGGGGAGGAATGGAGAGACCGACCGTCAGAAGTGTAATTTTTAATTGAAATGTTAAATAATTTGCACAGGTTAAAAACTAAATGGCATGCTGTTTCAGATAAAATATTCCATAACATTTATAACAGGATTTTGTTGCAGGGTCATTCTCTCCAGTATCCTAATCAATTTCCTCTCTGATTTGACACCTAAGATAGATCATCATCTTAATACCCTATCATCCCATGGAGCCAGGAGGAAAATCTAATGCTACTCTACTACAGACATCTGGAGTAATATTTTCTCATTGTCTTTTGAATTCTGTGGGAGCTAAGTCCTTGTATATGTTCAAGGCTGTGACAGACTTTTGGGGGCGGAGTGGGGAGTTGTCTGGGAAAGCGCAGGGAAGTGAAGCAGAGACAAAGAAATTGCTGAGGATATTCATTCTTCAATGCCCCGGGATATCCTGAGGTGGCAGGATCAGCAGGCTTTTTGTTCTTTCCCTCACAGCCAAGTGCATTGTGAAGGGATTGTAGGGCATATAATTTGCAAGAGTCATCTCTCTTTGATCGTGTCAATACAGCAGTTGCCTACAGAGGGTGCTCATTTGCAGAAAGGATATCCAGTCATCGAGTCCTTGAACACTGCAATACAGAAGCAGGCCTTTGGGCCCATCTAGTTCAGGCTGACCTGGTCTTCTGCCTAGTCCCATCTAACTGAACCCAGACAATATCCCTCCATGCCCCTCCCATCCAGGTACTTATCCAAACTATTCTTAAATGTTACAATTGTACCGGCATCTACCACTTCCACACTTGAACCATCCTCTGAGTGAAGAAGTTTCCTCTCGGATTCCCCGTAAATATTTGACCTTTCAAGCTAAACCTCTAGTTCTAGAATCACCCAACTTGGTGGGAAAGCCTGCAGTCAGCTGCTGAGGCCACTATAGGTCCTCGCCGGGTTCTGAACACCCAGTTTACAGACACCCTGTACATACAAATGAGTGCTCAGGAGACCGGCAGGATAGACGGGGATGGATTTGATGGCTGCTGCATAGATGCAGGTATTTCCTGGTAGGTAGGAATATAGATTATGAAGACACGTAGTCCTCTTTTATTGTCATTTAGTAATGCATGCATTAAGAAATGATACATTATTTCCTCGGGTGTGATATCACAAAACACAGGACAGACCAAGACTGAAAAACTAACAAAACCACATAATTATAACATATAGTTACAAACAGTGTAACAATACCATAACTTGATGAAGAAGTCCGTGAGCACAGTAAAGTTCAAAGTTTCTCAAATGTCCCACATCTCACGCAGACGGAAGAAGGAAGAAAAACTCTCCCTGCCATGCCGACCACAATCCGTCTCTGAGTCATCCGAAAACTTCGAGCTCTGATCAGCTCTCCGACACTGAGTACTGAGCGCCATCTCTGTCCGAACGATTCGACCTCCTTCTCGGTCGCCAAAAGCAGGCAAGGCCGGGGATTTTGAGGCCTACCCTCCGAAAGATTCCCGACCACACAGTAACGACAGCAGCGAACGGGCGTTTCAGAAATTTCTCCAGATGTTCCTCTGTGCTTTCACGTCCATTCTCCATCAAATCAGAATTGTCCACGGCCCCTATTTAACAGATACAATATCATTTTTCACCGGAGAGCTGTGCACACGCAGGCGCACCGCCATCTTCTGAACATTTGAGCTAAAAGCCTTGGTTTAGTCCTGCTTTCCTTTGGTCAGACTACTTTTCTATTGAAGCATATAGCCAGGTGTCCCATTCCTAACTTGTGAACATTCCAGGTTACAAACAGTTCACAGCATCAGAATCCTGCTGTAACCGGGGGATGGCCGGTAGTGAAGAAGTCAGGACAGTCACAAAACAAGTTGATTTTCTCTTTCTTCAGACCTGCTGCAGAATAGGAAGGCTTCATAATTCCTGTGTTAATCAGATAATTAGGAACTAATGCAGACACCTGTGAGGTGTTACACTTTGGGAGGACAAACCAGGATAAGACTTACACCGTGAGCGGTAGGGCACTGAGGTGTGCTGTAGAACAAAGGGACCAAGGAATGCAGATCCATTATTCATTGAAAGTGGTGTCACAGCTAGGTAGGGTCGTAAAGAAAGCTTTTGGCACATTGGCCTTCGTAAATCGGAGCATGGAGTACAAGAGTTGGGATGTTATATTGAAGTTGTATAAGATGTTGGTGAGGCCTGATTCAGAGCATTGTTTGCAGTTCTGGTCACCCACCTACAGGAAAGATGGCAATAAGCTTGAAAGAGATAGAAAATATTTTACAAGGATGTTGCTGGAACTTGGGGACCTGAGTCACAGGGAAAGGTTGAACAGGTGAGGACTTTATTCCTGAAGGAAAATAAGAAGCGATCTTTAAAATGCATGGAAAATTATGAAGAAGCTAGACAGGATGGACGCAAGCATGCTTTTTCCCCTCAGGCTGGGTGAGACTAGAACTAGAGGTCATAGGTTAAGAGTGAAAGGTGAGGGAGAAATTCTTTGCTCAGAGAGCAGAAGTGGTAGATGCGGGTTTGATTCCAACACTTAAGAGAAGTCTGGATAGGTACATGGATGAGGGGTGGAGGGTTGGAGGGCGATAGTCTGGGTGGTGCAGGTAGCTGGACTAAGCAGAAGATCAGGTTAGCATGGACTGGATGGGCCAAAGGGCCTGCTTCTGTGCTGCAGTACTCTAGGAACTGGTAAACCAGGAACCTGCTTATCTCTGTTTTGCACATACAGCCGATATAATGATAAATGATTTAACCCAAGCCTATAGCCACCACATTGCATTGTAGTGCTGGTGAAGCCAGCCTTTTTATATGCAAGTGCAAACATTGCTTATGTTCTTGCTGACCCATTGTATACATAAGATATTCCCAAGTCACATTCCATGCACAGACCAGTCAGCAATGAGAAACCCATCCTTCAAACAAGAACTTAAAGCAGAACCCCTGGAAGGATGTTCTCTTTCACAGATTTTGGTATCTCCATGCCCCTGGATGGGTTTACCCATAGCCAGAGAAGAGAGTGGCCCATGCCCTGCCAGTGTTACCAGGGGCAGCTGTGGTTCTGATGGCAGCATCCTGCTTAGTATGCTGAGGGTGCCACACTGTCAGAAGAGATGACCAGCTGATCTTCTCTGGTGGAGGTAAAAGACTCCGTGATATCAGTTCAAAGAGCAGTCAGTGTATATCCCTTCAACAAATTCACTGCACAGATGTCTTTGCCACTCTACTGTTGATCAGAGTTTGCTCTATGCAAATTGGCAGCTCTGTTTGAAGACACACATGTTAGCACATAGACACAGAAACACACAAACACTGTCACACAGACATTTACACATGTACACACACGCGCCCCAAGGACCTGTCTCAGATTCCACCACTTGGAAGAAAGACAGGGAAGTTCTCCCCAGTGACCTGGCCAATACTTACCCATCAGTTAACACGACTAAACCGATAAGGTTCCTCATGCTAGGCTTATTGAGAAAGTAAGGAGGCATGGGATCCAAGGAGATCTTGCTTTGTGGATTCGGAATTGGCTTGCTCACAGAAGGCAAAGGGTGGTTGTATGTGGTTGATATTCTGCATGGAGGTCAGTGACCAGTAGTGTGCCTCAGGGATCTGTTCTGGGACCTCTTCTCTTTGTGATTTTTATAAATGACCTGGATGAGGAAGTGGAGGGATGGGTTAGTAAATTTGCTGATGACACAAAGGTTGGGGGTGTTGTGGATAATCTGGAGGGTTGTCAGAGGTTACAGAGGAACTGGGCTGAGAAGTGGCAGATGGAGTTCAACCCAGATAAGTGCGAAGTTGTTCATTTTGGTAAATCAAATTAGAAGACAGAATATAATATAAATGGTAAGACTCTTGGCAGTGTGGGGGATCTAAGAGATTGAGGTCCGGGTCGATAGAGACTCAAAGCAGCTGTGCAGGTTGACAGTGTTGTTAAGAAGGTGTATGGTGTGGGACCGTGGGATTGAGTTCAAAAGCCAAGAGGTAATGTTACAGCTATATAAAACCTTGGGCAGACCCCACTTGGAGTATTGTGTTCAGTTCTGGTCCCCTCACTACAGGAAGGGTGTGGAAACTATAGAAAGGGTGCAGAGGAGATTTACAAGGATGTTGCCTGGATTGGAGGGCGTACCTTATGAGAATAGGTTGTGCGAACTTGGCCTTTTCTCCTTGGAGTGACGGAGGATGAGAGGTGACCTGATAGAGGTGTGTAAGATGATAAGGGGCATTGATTGTGTGGTTAGCCTTTTTCGCAGGGCTGAAATGGCTAACACGAAGGAGCATAATTTTAAGGTGCTTGGAGATAGGTACTGAGGAGATGTCAGGGGTAAGTTTTTCACACAGAGTAGTGGGTGCGTGGAATGCACTGCCCCAGGAAGTGGTGGAAGCAGATACAATAGGATCCTTTAAGAGATTCTTAGATAGGTACATGGAGCTTAGAAAAATAGAGGGCAATGCGGTAGGGTAATTCTAGGCTGCTTCTAGAGTAGGTTACATGGTCGGCACAACATTGTGGGCCGAAGGGCCTGTAGTGTGTTGTAAATTTCTAAGTTCTATCTATGTTCTATCCTGTCCTTATCATTTTATTCCTTGCTCTGTGCAACTTGGCTGCTGTTTTTTTTTCACATTCTAATAATGACTGTCCCTTTTTAAAGTACTCTGTTTGCTGCAGTGTGCTTTCGAGTGTCCAAAGGTAAGGGGGGTTTCTACAGAAATGCAAGTTTTTTTTGTACACTTGTTTGGGTTGTCCATGGCAGCATTGTTGAAAACAGGGATTTTGAACAAGGTCAAAATGTGAAGTTCCACAGAATTGTTGTACTATCCTTCTCAGGGGCCCTTCACGTCGGGAGGTTCAGGTCATCATCAGTTCCGGAATCAAAACCTAAGGGGATAGTCATTATCCCTTGAACTTCCTTCTCTCTGAATCCCAGGATCACAAACACTTCACCATCTGCTCTGTCGACATGCCCGGCCACTTCCAAACACTGACGTTCATGTACACCCAGGTCCCTCTGTTGCCACACCCTTTAGCATTGTGCCACTGGGCCCATGGTGCCTCTCACTTTTTTTCCTAGTTTTTAAGTTTGTGGCAAGCTCAGAACTTCAGAGTTTGAGTGGAGGTGTGGGGTTCAGGGGTGATTCAATGTGAAGACCAGGACTACGCTGGATAGTAGAGCCCAATATTCAAAGCAGGGAAGAGAGTATACCGAAGGGATCCCAAAACAAAAGCTATTCCTTATACCCTTTGTTTACCCCTTCTCTTCTCATCAACTGCCTATCACCCTCTTCTGGTGTCCTCCTCCTTCCCGTTTTCCTATGGTCCACTCTCCTCTCCTATCAGATTCCTTCTTCTTCAGCTCTTTACCTTTTCCACCTATCACCTCCCAGTTTCTTACTTCATCCTCCCCTCCCCACCCCTCACCTGGTTTCACCAATCACCAGCCAGCTTGTACTCCTTCTGCGCCCCTCCCCCCCAACCTTCTTATTCTGGTTTCTTCCCCCTTCCTTTCCAGTCCTGATGAAGGGTCTTGGTCTGAAACATCAACTGTTGATTCCTCTCCATGGATGCTGCCTGACCTGTTGAGTTCCCTCAAGCACTTTGTGTGTGTGTGTGTGTTACTCCGGATTCCAGTATCTGCAGAATCTCTTGCATTTAGCAGGTCCTTAGATTACAGCCTCACCGCCGACCCGGGGCAAGCTGAAGGACAGAAACCCATCCAACTGCTACAGTTGGCACTTACGCAGATCCGTTAATAGGGTCAATGCATCCAAAAGGGCCTCACAGTCAACCAGGGAGGCATCAGAACCAAAAGCTGAGATGGAGAGAGATTGAGGGAAGGCGCTTGACCCCTGAAGACATGGATGGGCCAATGACCTCAAGGAAATGTTTCCTGCATTTCTCCTTTGAACTTACCCCCTCTAGAATTAGACATCATAACCTTGGGGAAAAGACTTCCTGGCACAGCTAACATCAGTGATTCTGGGATAAAGAGAAACAAAATCAGCCACTTTCCAGATATTGTGTGATACTTTCACACCTCCCCTTTCAATATACACCATCTTAATTGTTGTTGGTGACAGTGTCAGGTCAGATAAGACGTAGCACTGACCTTCAAAGGCCCTGAACGTGGTGGAGAGAAATCAATTGTTGCGCTTAGTAAATATATCTTGTAAATTGCAAACTGAGACTGCACTGTGAAGCACGCAGAGCTGGTTTCACACAGAACATGATATGTTTGACCCTTCCTTCTCTGAGCTGGCAGAATAGAGCGCGGAAGCATTGTGTCCACTCTGGGCTCCGTAACTAAGGTCTTGGAGAACGCACTACAGATGCATACCAGTATGCTCCATGGATGAGGGCCTTTGGTTACCTGGAGACGATGTTAAAGTTGTGTCATTCTCTGTGAGGATGGAAAAACGTTAGGGTATTTCATCAAAGCTTGCAAGCAGTATTGTGGCACAGTGGGTAGAGTTAGAGAGTCACACAGCTTGGAAACAGACCCTTTGGCCCAACTCATCCATGCCAACCAACTTGTCTACCTGAGTGAGGTCCATTTGCCTATATTTGGTCCATATCTGTCCAAACCTTTCCTATCCATACACAGTACCTGTCCAAGTAGCTTTTAAATGTAATTGCACCTATGTCAACCACTTCATCTGGCCGTTCTTTCTATATCACCATCATCCTCTGTCAAAATCTTGACCCTTAGGTCCCTTAAATATCTTTCCCCTCTTACCTCATACCTATGCCCTCTATTTTTAGACTCCCCACCCCAGGAAAAGCACTACGACCATTCACTGTATCTATGTAATGAGTTCTTTGGGCCTGTGTGGGGCGCTGGAGAGCATTGGGCGCCAAGGTTTTTAGAGTACCTGAATTGGTTAATTGTTGTTTAGCGAAAATCGTTTAATCATTTAGTCATAGTCATACTTTATTGATCCTGGGGGAAATTGGTTTTCGTTACAGTTGCACCATAAATAATAAATAGTAATAGAACCATAAATAGTTAAATATTAGTATGTAAATTATACCAGTAAATTATGAAATGTCCAGGACCGACCTATTGGCTCAGGGTGTCTGACCCTCCAAGGGAGGAGTTGTAAGGTTTGATGGCCACAGGCAGGAATGGCTTCCTATGACGCTCTGTGCTGCATCTCGGAGGAATGAGTCTCTGGCTGAATGTACTCCTGTGCCCACCCAGTACATTATGTAGTGGATGGGAGACATTGACCAAGATGGCATGCAACTTGGACAGCATCCTCTTTTCAGACACCACCGTCAGAGAGTCCAGTTCCATCCCCACAGCATCACTGGCCTTACGAATGAGTTTGTTGATTCTGTTGGTGTCTGTTACCCTCAGCCTGCTGCCCCAGCACACAACAGCAAACATGATCGCACTGGCCACCACAGATTTGTAGAACATTCTCAGCATCGTCCGGCAGATATTAAAAGACCTCAGTCTCCTCAGGAAATAGAGACGGCTCTGACCCTTCTTGTAGACAGCCTCAGTGTTCTTAGACCAATCCAGTTTATTGTCAATTCGTATCCCCAGGTATTTGTAATCCTCCACCATGTCCACACTGACTCCCTGGATGGAAACAGGGGTCACCGGTACCTTAGCTCTCCTCAGGTTCCTTCTGTTTTCCTTGAAGAACTCATTCTTTCTAATGTGGTCTGGCTATCCAGTTGATCTATGCCTCTTATCATCTTGTACATCTCATCTTACCATCTTGTATATGTATTTAGTTCTTCAGGCCTGAGCAGGGTGCCGGGGAGTGCTGGTCTCTGATGTTTTTAGGGCACCTGAACTGGTTAATTGTTGTTTAATTAAAGTTATTAATCATTCAGTGTTCCTTGCGTTTTTCTCAAGCAACTCATTCTTTCTAATGTGGTCTCCTGGTGCTTTCTGTTTAATCTTGTTAAGTTTATTTTGATAGGCTCAGGGATTCCATGTCACTTGTATTATTTAAGCAGATGTCTGATCAGCGCCGATTGCGAGGTCCTGGTTTTGCGAAGGTTATACTCTTTATTTAATAGAGATTGAGGCAGCATGGTTAGGCTCTCCCTATCGCTCAGCTAGCTGGCTCTACGTAAATCTGTTTTATTTGTTACTAAATGTTCACTTTTCACAGTCTGTACATGAATTTCATCAAGAGGTTAAATATAATTGTAACTTACTCTTGATAGAGTTACTTTACTTTACTCCAGCCAGGGATCAGCTTTTGGAGCAGGGTTGCAAATTCAGATTACTGTTTCAGGAGACACTTGTACACTGGAATGTTTGCTACCATTAACATCACTCATCAGAACAGACAGACGGGAATTATGTTTTGTGAAAGGGTAGTCCATCCCACTGCAGTTGTTGGCATGTAAGCTTATTTCAATTATTCCCAATAGTGTCCTTCCGAACATTGATTTGACATTAACAAAGATGTACCGTTACTTGCAAGCAACAGCATCAGGAAAGGGCAAGTTCTTCCAAAATTTACAATATTGACTTGTATGCTGATTTGTTGAATCAAACAAATTTTATTGATAAGCTTGCTCGAAGTGCTCACTTGCTATGCAGACCTGAGTAATGGGAGCCTGGGTACTTGTGTGCTTGCACTTCACACCTGCGTTCCGATATTGCCAGCGCACATCGTCACAGAAGGACCTCGCCAAGTAGTGGACCCTGAGGAGGTTGAACAGTGACGTGTAGACATCGGTTGGCTTTATTCACAAGTCCACCTTCTGTGTTTCTCAAGTTCACTTTCCGAGCTTCTCTAGTCTATGTTCTGAGCTTGTCTGGTCTTTGTTTGGAGCTTTTTATGTCGTAAGTACATGGGTTTGTTAATGGTAGCAAACATTCCACTGTACAAGTGTCTCCTGAAACAGTAATCTGACTTTGAACCCTGCTCCAAAAGCTGATCCCTGACTGGAGTGTGCAAACACACAAGTAAAGTAACTCTACCAACTTCTATTTAACCTCTTGATGAAAATCATGTACAAACTGCGAAAATTGAACTTCCAGGTAACAAATGAAACAGATTTACAAAGATCCAGCTAGCTCACTGAAGAAAGAGCCTAACCATGCTGCAAAGTAGAGAGTATGACCTTCGATATCCTAATTGCTACTGGAAAAATACTGAAGAGTAAAACACTGTGAGAAAAAATCCTTCTAAGATCCTTCCAAGGGTTTCGAGTTTCATGTTTTCAAGGACTCGGGTTTCCAAGTCTCATGGCTTTTTCCAGGTTTCTCAAGGTTTCCCACAGACTCCAGGTTTCCGAGGTCTTTTCAATGTTTCAATAGTTCAATGGTTCAATTGAATATCAGAGAATGTATACAGTATACAAGCTGAAATCTTTACTCTTCACATGAAACAGAGAGAAAAAAAACCCAAAGAATCAATGACAGAAAAGTGTTAGAACTCCAAAAGTGCCTCCCTCCTCCAACAGACAAGCAGGAGCAAAAGCATCAACCCTCCCCCCTTCCCTCCCCCACTTGCTTCGGCGCAAGCACCAGCTCACTCCCATCACCCACCATGCAAGCAATAGCAAACTTCTTAGATCATGGTCTAGGGTCCATCAGAAGCTACTGTCCATCCCAACACTTCGACATCTCAACAGGCTCTCTCTCTCTCACTAATGAGGGAGAGAGAGATATCGCTCCAGCCACAGCGAGAGGGGAGGCCAACAGCTTGCTGTTTCAAGGAACCCAAGTCTCCCTGCCTCTCGAGGTTCCCAAGTCCCCCTGCCTCTTGAGGCCCCCAAATCTCTCTGCCTCTTGAAGTCCCCAAGTCTCCCTGCCTCTCGAGGTCCCCAAGTCTCCCTGCCTCTCGAGGTTCCCAAGTCCCCCTGCCTCTTGAGGCCCCCAAATCTCTCTGCCTCTTGAAGTCCCCAAGTCTCCCTGCCTCTTGAGGTCCCCAAGTCTCCCTGCCTCTCGAGGTCCCCAAGTCTCCCTGCCTCTCGAGGTTCCCAAGTCCCCCTGCCTCTTGAGGCCCCCAAATCTCTCTGCCTCTTGAAGTCCCCAAGTCTCTCTGCCTCTCGAGGTCCCCAAGTCTCCCTGCCTCTCGAGGTTCCCAAGTCCCCCTGCCTCTTGAGGCCCCCAAATCTCTCTGCCTCTTGAAGTCCCCAAGTCTCCCTGCCTCTTGAGGCCCCCAAGTCTCTCTGCCTCTTGAAGTCCCTAAGTCTTTCTGCCTCTTTGAGGTCTCCCAGGTCTGCCTCTTGAGGTCTCCCAGGCCCCCCTCTCAAGTGAGTTCTCCATGCCACCTCTCAATTTTCCCATGTCTCTCTCTCAAGTTCCCCAGCTTTCTCTCTCTGGAGTTCCCCAGGACTCTCGAGACGTCCCTAGAGCTTGAGTTTTCAGGTTACCCTGGGTCATCAGGTGCCGGCCATCGGGAGGGGTGTACTGCAATGAGCTCTTCAGGCCTGTGTAGGGCACTGGAGAGCATTGTGCTCCGAGGTTTTTAAGAGCACCTGAATTAGTGAATTGTTGTTTAACAACAGTTGTTAATTATTTAGAGTTCCTTGTGTTTTTCTTGAGAGACTCGCTCTTTGTAATGTGGTCTCCTGATAATTTCTGTTTAAACTTGCTAACTTTATTTTGATAGGCATTGGGATTCTGTGTACCTTGTACTATTTAAGCATATGCCCGATTAGTGCTAATTGAAGGGTCCTAGTTTTGAAAATGTTACGTCTCATGGTGTCACTCGGCCAAGCCACCTATGTTCTTTTGGAATTATTATGAAGAAACTTTGATTGCTGTCTCTACATTGGAGTCTGTCTGACCTCCACACTTGGGTTCCGATATTGCCAGTGCACATCGTGACAATCTGTGCCTCTCATTGTCTTAACCATAAGGTCACCTCTCAGCCTCCTTGGCTCCAGTGCAAAATTTCCAATCTCTCCTTGTAGCTCAAGAACTCCACCCTTGGTAACATCCTTGTAAGTTATTTTTGAACCCTCTCCAGTTTAATGACATCCTTCCTATAGCTGGGCGACCAAAACAGCACAGAATACTCCAAGTGTGGTCTCACCAACATCTTGTACAGATGTAACATAACATCTCAACTCCTGCACTCAGTGCCCTGACCAATGAAGGCAAGCATGTAAAGCTACCTTCATCACCCTGACTACCTATGTCGCCACATTCAGGGAATAATGTATCTGCATCCCTCGGTTTCTGTCCTACAATACACCCCAGAGCCTTCTTAGTTCCAAAATGCATCACTTCACACTTGCCTGAGTTCAGATCCATCTGTCATTCCTTTGCCCAATCTCCCAACTGATCCAGTTCCTGTGGTAACATTAGACAACCTTCTTCACTGTTCACCACATTTTTTGTTATCCACAAACCTACAAACCACGTTAACTATATTGTCATCCAAATTATTAATATAGATGACAAACAACAGCAGACTCAGCACCAGTTCCTTCAGCACACCCTGGATCACATGCCTTACAACTCTAGAGACCCAAGTTCAATCACAACCTCTGGTGCTGTCTGCGTGGAGTTTGCATGTTCTCCCTGTGACAGTATGGGTTTCACCCAGGTGCTCCGGTTTCCTCCCACATTTCAAAGACACGCAGGTCAGTGGGTTAATCGGCCACTGTAAATTGTCCCCTAGTGTGTGGGTGAGGGGCAGAATTTCGGAAGAATGCGGGGAGAATAAAATGGGATTTTAGATTATGAAGACATGTAGTCCTCTTTTATTGTCATTTAATAATGCATGCATTAAGAAATTATACAGTATTTCCTCCGGTGTGATATCACGAAACACAGGACAGACCAAGACTGAAAAAACTAACAAAACCGCATAATTATAATATATAGTTACAGCTGTGCAACAATACCATAACTTGATGAAGAAGTCCATGAGCACAGTAACAGTTCAAAGTCTCTCAAATGTCCCACATCTCACGCCGATGGGAGAAGGAAGAACTCTCCTTGCCATACCCGACCACGGTCCGACTCTGAGTCATCCGAAAACTTCGAGCTCTGATCAGCTCTCCGACACCGAGTACTGAGCGCCATCTCTATCCGAATGATTTGACCTCCATCTCGGTCACCAACAGCAGGCAAAGCCGGGGATTTTGAGGCCTACCCTCTGAAAGATTCCCGACCACACAGTAATGACAGCAGCGAATGAAGGTTTCAGAAATTTCTCCAGATGTTCCTCTGTGCTTTCACGTCCATTCTCCATCAAATCAGAATTGTCCACGGCCCCTATTTAATGGATACGATATCATTTTTCACCGGAGGGCTGCGCACGTGCGGCGCTCTGCTTCTCTCTCCTCCCGCCTCTTTGGTGGAGGATTGGTGGAGGATCGGTGTAAATGGGCGGTTGATAGCCAGCACGGACTCAGCAGGGTGAAGGTCCTATTTTTGTGCTGGATGAACTTAACTGTTCAAAATGATGACAATTTTTGAAAGAGGAAGAAACTGTCACCTCCCACATGCCAAGGACATACAGTGAGCAGGTTAATTGGGCGACATGAGCTTCTTGAGCTGGAACGGCCTGTTACCGTGCTGTATCCCTCAATAAGAAATAAATAGATGGGCTGAAGGGCCCATTTCTGTGTTGGAGTGCCCTATGACTCACAGAATCTATTTGCTGTGGTGATTTACAATTTAGAATACACTGCCTGGTACGGTGATGAAAACTGTTTCAATACTACCTTACAAGAAGGTAAATGAATAAGTACGTAAAGATAAGATAGGAGATGGATGAGAGCCTCCCTCAAAGGAGACATTAAGGATTGATTGGTGAATGGCTCCTCCTGGGATGTGGTACAACTGCAGTGCAGAGTCATTGACTAAGCAATCCGGTGACTTCCAGACACGCTTGTGAACACCTTCACACAGACATATGTTTAGTACAAGAGCATTGGCACACGCACACATAAATACAGACACACTTCGTCAAAGGCGCTCTCACAACTATGCACAGACGTGCTGTGCACCTCCTCGCATGGAGCACACAGTGTAACACGTGCATACATTTACACACATACACATGTGTAGAAATACAGAGACCCATCACACGTGTGAATTGTACATTCAAAAGTGCACACAGACATACACCAATATACATACATGCACATTGTTGTGTCTGTGCACAGTTACATATATATTAAATAAAAGCACGTAATCGGGAGTTGGCTTTAACTGGTGTATTCACACTGCAGTGAGAGGGAGAGGGAACAATACACATGTGTAGACAACAGATCAGTATGTAGTGATAATGAGGGGTCATTGCTATAAAAGAACTAGATCCATACACTACACTTCTACCCCCTTTAGATTAATACAACAAAAACTGTATATGTACAAAACATACAATTTCCCTTTCATAAACATCCTTTCACAATAACAGTCCATATGACATTTTGTTGCATTAATCTAAAGGTTCAGTCTTTTGGGTGGTGCTCTGTTTCTTTCAGGATAGCAACTCTGGACCTGTGGAGTGGCATTGGGTTTGGTCGGTGTCTTGTCAAAAACAACGTTCTCCGTTTCCAGCGTCACATTGCTGTTAGTGACATGATCATCACTGAGAGGTAATTCCGGTTGCTGTAACGTGTCCGTCTTGTTGGATGCAATTGATTTAGGTGTGTTCTTCAGTCGAGCATATAGTATCTGGTCCACATAACCTCTCCATGTCTGATATCCAACATCCACTGTGTACATCGGTGTTCCAGTTCTTGTAGCTATCCTACCGGGTGTCCTCAGTAATCATGTGTTAGGACTTCTTGTCCAATCTCAAAGCTCCTTGCTGCTTCACTTGGCAACTGGCTGAACTGTTTATTCTCACTTCCTTCTGGAGGTCTGGTTTCAGGATGTCTACACAAGATCTCAGATTCCTGGTCATGAACAGAATTGCAAGTGTTTGATTTGTCATCGCATGAAAAGAGTTCCAATGCCCAAAAAGGAAGTTGTCCACCTTGTGCTGTAGAGAAATGTCCTCCTTGTCCATCAGTTTAATGGACTTCTTGAAGGTTTGGATAAACCTTTCAGCTAACCCATTTGCGGCTTGGTGGTGAGGAGCAGACTTGAAATGTCTGATGCCACTTTCCTTCATGAACAGTTGGAATCCTTCTGATGTGTATTGTGGTCTGTTGTCATTCACAATTTGTTTTGGTAAGCCATTTCTGGTGAAGATAGTCCTCAGAGCGGACACAGTCTTTGCTGAGGTGATTGACTTTATTGGTATAACCTCCAGCCACTTTGAATGAGCATCCACAGCAATCAGAAACATGGAGTCCATGAATGGCCCAGCAAAGTCAATATGTACTCTTTGCCATGGTGATGATGGCCACTCCCACAAGTGTAACAGCGTCTGTGGGGGTAACTTTGAACTTTTTGGAATCTCGAACAGCTTTTAGCCAAGTTTTCAATCTGTTCATCTATTCCCTTTTTAAACACCTTCTGATTAGCATTAAGCAGTTGTGACAGCCTCTGCAACACACATCAAAGTTGCTGGTGAACGTTGACTGTACCTCTTCCTAGAGATGCTGCCTGGCCTGCTGCGTTCACCAGCAACTTTGATGTGTGTTGCTTGAATTTCCAGCATCTGCAGAATTCCTTGTGACAGCCTCTGGTTAGGTCTACCATTTGTGCTGCCAATACCTGTTGATGTCACACTGAGAGCCTTGATTGAGTGCCAGTCTGGTTGGATTTTTCTCAACCATTCACGTCCAAAAGGTGCTGGCCCTCCACTTTTCAATACATAAAGCTGTAACTGTTGTATTTGGCCTCCATATGTAACATTTATCTTCAGTTTGCCTTTGGGGGACGCTTTTCATCTGTGTAAGTCTTTAGCATCACTGAGGCCTTCTCTAACGGTATCTTAGAAAGCAGTCTGTTAGTCAGCCTCTGGAATTATAGACAAAGCTGACCCTGTATCAAGCTCCATTTTCAGTTTTACACCAGACACATCTATTGTGATCCAGATAAATTTGTGTTCTGCTTCAGTAATACTCTGCAGTTCTAGGCATGACAGTTCACCTTTTTCAGACTTAATGTTGTCTGATTCGGTAACCTTATGCATTTGTTTAGTTTTGTGTTTGAGACTTTTCACTCGGTTAAGCTTTTTGTCTGCCTTGCACAATCTCTTTATGTGACCTTGTCTGTGACAGTTTCTGCAGACTTTTTCTTTGAACCAACAGTCATTTGCATCATGGGAGGATTTGCCACATCGATAACACCTTTGGCTTTTTGCACCACTCAGGGACATTTTGTGCATTTCACATTCTAACCCCCTTTTCTGTAGTTCTGCTGCATCCTTTACTGCAGTCTCTAATGATACCGCAATGGTCAATGCCCGTTCTAAGGTTAGGTCTCTTTCGGACAATAACCTCTTTTGAGTGCTTTGACTATGCATGCCACATACAAACCTATCCCTTAATCCATCTCTAAAGTCACAGTACTGGGAAAGTTTGTGCAGTTCTGCAATGTATTCAGAAAGGCTTTCATCTTTTGACGGTTCCTTTTGAAAAATCTAAATCTCTCAGCTATTACCAGCAGTTTAGGGCTCAAGTGACTTTGTAAAATTGTAACAATTTCATCGAACGGAACGTTTTGCTTGCTGGCTTTGCAGGGGTTACTAGGTTGTGTAAGAGACTGTACATTCTTGAGCCCATTAAGCTCAGAAGTATAGGGCCTTTCTTTTGCTCCTCCACATTGTTCACATTACAATACTGTTCAACCCTCTCGATATACGACTCCCAGTCTTCATTAGCTCTATCAAATTCATCAACTTTCCCGACTGAAACTATCACTATGTTACTTTCACTTTAAATTCAGCACGTCTTTCACTGTTACTCACGCGTTTGTTAGAGTCTGTGACGGCTTTCTCGTGCTGCTTAACTCTTGCTACTTTGTCCTGTAACTGTCAGTGCAGTTTGTGATATTTTCTGACATTCAGGTTTGTACTCGTCGCCAATTTGTTGTGTCTGTGCCCAACTACATATCAATTAAAAAAAAAGCACGAATGTGAGAGATGGCTTTAACTGGTGTATTCACATTGCAGAGAGAGAGATAGATAGAGAGCAATATGTATGCATAGACAACAGCCCATGCGTAGATCAGTACCTGGTGCTAAGGGCGGGGGCAGTTATTGCTCTACAAGAAATAGATCCATACATTACACGCATACACACATGAATGCACAGACACAATGACAAACGCAAGTACATTATTATGGAATAAGTACACAGACACACACATGCACAAAACCACACAGATACTCTCATGTCAATACACACACAAACCCACGAATGGTTGATGCACATACAGGTACACTGTTGCAATGATACACACATGCACTGTAGATATATACACATACAGCTGCACATGACACAATTTACTTAGCTGTACACAGGAACACGTGCACAAAAACATCTACGATGTTAACACCGGCATAGATTGCAGGCAAGGGTTGATTTTGCTTGCTCTCCGCGATGTTCACTCCTCTCTCTGGGGCGCTGGAGCCCTTCGCTGTTCTGCTGTTGGGTCAATTTAAATGCCGGCCCAGATATACCGAAATGACAGGGTGGCAGTCAGAGTGAGAGCCGATTTCATTCGTTCTCCACGATGATCGTCTCCATGGCGCTGGCTGCCCCGGCTGCTGTGCTTCATGCCTGCTAATATAATGAAGCAAGACCTTGGGCCTACTCTGGGCTGCTCCAGACTTTGCATCTGAGGACTCAGTTTTGGTTCAGAATGCTGTTGCTTGCTTCAATCGTTTGCATGAACTGTATTTTTTTTCCTTTCTCATGCGCATTGAGTGTTGGTCTTTTATTTTAATTTTTATTCATTTTTTCTTTAATTGGGTTCTTTTGGGTTTCTTGTTTTGTGGCTACCTGTGAGCAAGCAAATCTCAAGGGTGTATAATTTATACATTCTTTGACAATAAAAGTATTTGAATCTACATAGACAAACAAACATGTATGCACACAGATATGCAAAAAGATATACCACATTTACTGTATATATTTACACACGCTTCCCACTGTCTTTTATCCATACTCTCACTACCTCAGTAAAGCAAACAATATAATCAAAGTCTCCTCCCCCCCACCTCCATGGACATTCTCTCTCCCTCCCCCACCCCATCGGGCAGAAGATACAAAAGCCTGAAAGCACGTACCACCAGGCTCAAAGAGAGCTTCTATCCCACTGTTATAAGAATTGGAATTGGAATTGGTTTATTATTGTCACATGTACTGAGATACAGTGAAAAGCTTGCCTTACACACTGTTCATACAGATCAGATCATTACACAGTGCATTGAGCTCGAAGAAGGTAAAACAATACAGAATACAGAATAAAGTGCAATGGCTACAGAGAAAATGCAGTGCAGGTAAATGATAAAATGCAAGGTTATAATAAAGTACAGATCGTGATGCCAAGAGTCCAATTTATTGTACGAGCAAACTATTTGAAAGTCTTACAACAGTGGGATAGAAGCTCTCTTTGAACCTGGTGGTACATGCTTTTAGGTTTTTGTATCTTTTAACCAATGGGCACAAGTGGGCAGGTGGCCAAGTGGTTAAGGCATTGGACTAGCGACCTGAAGGTCGTGAGTTCGAGCCCCAGCCGAGGGAACGTGTTGTGTCCTCGAGCAAAGCACTTAATCACACATTGCTCTGCGCCGACATTGGTGCCAAGCTGTATGGGTCCTAATGCCCTTCCCTTGGACAACATTGGTGTCATGGAGAGGGGAGACTTGCAGCATGGGCAACTGCTGGTCTTCCATACAACCTTACCCAGGCCTGCGCCCTGGAGAGTGAAGACTTTCCAGGCGCAGATTCATGGTCTCCATGGTCTCACAAGACCCATTGGAAGAGGGTAGAAGAGAGAATGTCCAGGGTAGGTGGGGTCTTTGATTATGCTGGTTGACTTACTGAGGCAGCGAGAAGTATAGACCATAAGACATAGGAACAGAATTAGGCCATTTGGCCCATCGAGTCTGCTCTGCCATTCAATCATGGCTGATGTTTCCTTCCCCTACTCAGCCCCACTTCCCAGCCGTCTCTCCGTAACTTTTGATGCCATGTCCAATCAAGAACCTATCGATCTCTGTCTTAAATACACCCAATGACCTGGCCTCCACAGCTGCATGTGGTAACAAATTCCACAAATTCACCACCCTGTGGCTAAAGAAATTTCTTTGCATCTCTGTTTTAAATGGATGCCCCTCTATCCTGAGGCTGTGCCCTCTTGTCCTCAACTCCCCCCACCACAGGAAACATCCTTTCCACATCTACTCAGTTTAGGCCTTTCAATATTCGAAAGGTTTCAATGAGATCCCCACCCCTATCCTTCTGAATTCCAGTGAGTACAGACCCAGAGCCATCAAATGTTCTTCGTATGATAACCCTTCCTTTCTGGAATCATCCTTGTGAACCTCCTCTGGACCCTCTCCAATGCCAGCACATCCTTTCTAAGATGAGGGGCCCAAAACTGGTCACAATACTCAAGGTGAGGCCTCAGCAGTGCCTTATAAAGCTTCAGCATCACATCCTTGCTCTTGTATTCCAGACCTCTTGAAATAAATGCTAGTATGCATTTGCCTTCCTCACCACCGACTCTACCTGCAAGTTAACCTTCAGGGTGTTTTGCACAAGGACTCCCAAATCCCTGTGCATCTCAGATTTTTGGATTTTCTCCCCATTTAGAAAATAGTCTGCACATTTATTTCTTCTACCAATGTGCATAACCATTCATTTTTCCAACATAGTATTTCATTTGCCACTTTCTTGCCCATTCTCCTAATCTATCTGTCCTTCTGCAGCCTACCTGTTTCCTCAACACTACCTGCTCCTCCACCAATCTTCGTATCATCTGCAAACTTGGCAACAAAGCCATCTATTCCATCATCTAAATCATTGATATACAACATAAAAGAAGTGGTCCCAACACCAACCCCCGTGGAACACCACTATTCACTGGTAGCCAACCAGAAATGGATCCTTTTATTCCCACTCACTGCCTCTTACCAATCAGCCAATGCTCTAACCATGCCAGTAACTTTCCTGTAATACCATGGGCTCTTAACTTGGTAAGCAGCCTCATGTGTGGAACCTTGTCAAAGGCCTTCTGAAAGTCCAAATATACAATGGTCATACAACAGGTCGGCTGGTGGCGCAGTGAGATCAGCGCCGGGCTCGAGAACGGCGGTTCCCGAGTTTGATCCAGTGACAGACCGCCCTCATGCGCGCTCTCCATCCGCGCTGGTTGATGTCGAGCTCGCAACTCAACCTTGTAAAAAGAAAAAAAGACACTGCCACCTCTGGTTTAAATTCCCAGGTGGAATATTGTGGAGGATCAAATACCAATACCAATACTAATGTCCACTGCATCCCCTTTATCAATCCTACAGGTAATCTCCTCAAAGAATTCCAACAGGTTTGTCAGGCAATATTTTCCCTTCAGGAAACCATGTTGACTTTGTCCTATTTTGTCCTGTGTCACCACGTCCTTAACGTCATCCTTAACAATTGACTCTAACATTTTCCCAACCACTGAGGACAGGCTAACTGATCTATAATTTCCTTTCAGCTGCCTTCCTCCTTTCTTAAACAGTGGAGTGACATTTGCAATTTTCCAGTCCTCTGGCACCATGCCAGAGTCCAATGATTTTTGAAAGATCATTATTAATGCCTCCACAATCTCTACCGCTACCTCTTTCAGAACTCTCGGGTGCAGTTCATCTGGTTTGGGTGACTTATGTATCCTTAGGTCTTTCAGCTTTTTGAGCACCTTCTCCCTTGTAATAGTAACTGCACTCACTTCTCTTCCCTCACACCCTTCAACATCTGATACACTGCTAGTGTCTTCCACAGTAAAGACTGATGCAAAATATCAATTTAGTTCATCTGCCATCTCCCTGTGTCCCGTTATTATTTCTCCGGCCTCATTTTCTAGCGGTCCCATATCCACTCTCATTTCTCTTTTATTTTTTACATACTTGTAAAAAGCTTTCACTATCCACTTTGATATTGCTTGCTAGCTTGCTTTCATATTTCATCTTTTCCTTCCTAATGATTCTTTTAGTTGCTCCCTATAGGTTTTTAAAACTTCCCAATCTTCCATCTTACTGCTAATTTTTGCTTTGTTGTATTTACTTTGCTCTTACATCGGCTTTGACTTCCCTTGTCAGTCATGTTTGTACTATTTTGCCATTTATACTTTATTGTCGCCAATTGGTACTAGAACATACAATCATCACAGCGATATTTGATTCTGCGCTTCACACTCCCTGGATTACAAATATTAAATATTAAAATATTAAAAATAGTTAAAATAGTAAATATTAAGAAATTAAATTATAAATCATAAACAGAAAATAGAAAAATGGGAAGTAAGGTCGTGCAAAAAAACCGAGAGGCAGGTCCGGATATTTGGATGGTACGGCCCAGATCCGGGTCAGGATCCGTTCAGCAGTCTTATCACAGTTGGAAAGAAGCTGTTCCCAAATCTGGCTGTATGAGTCTTCAAGCTCCTGAGCCTTCTCCCGGAGGGAAGAGGGACAAAAAGTCTGTTGGCTGGGTGGGTCATGTCCTTGATTATCCTGGCAGCACTGCTCCGACAGCGTGCGGTGTAAAGTGAGTCCAAGGACGGAAGATTGGTTTGTGTGATGTGCTGCGCCGTGTTCACGATCTTCTGCAGCTTCTTTCTGTCTTGGACAGGACAACTTCCATACCAGGTTGTGATGCACCCTAGAAGAATGCTTTCTACGGTGCATCTATAAAAATTAGTGAGGGTTTTAGAGGAAAGGCCAAATTTCTTTAGTTTTCTCAGGAAGTAAAGGCACTGGTGGGCCTTCTTGGCGGTGAACTCTAACAACACACATCAAAGTTGCTGGTGAACGCAGCAGGCCAGGCAGCATCTCTAGGAAGAGGTACAGTCGACATTTCGGGCTGAGACCCTTCGGCGGTGAACTCTGCTTGGTTGGACTAAGTCAGATCATTTGTGATATTGACCCCGAGGAACTTAAAGCTTTTGACCTGTTCCACTTGCGCACCACCGATGTAAATTGGGTCGTGCGGTCCGCTACTCCTTCTGAAGTCAACAACCAATTCCTTCGTCTTGCTGACGTTGAGGGGTATGTTATTGTCTTCGCACCATGCCACCAGGTTCTTAATTTCCTCTCTGTACTCAAACTCATCATTACCCGAGATACGGCCTACAATTGTTGTGTCATCAGCAAACTTATATATTGAGTTCGATGGAAACTTGGCTACACAATCATTTGTGTATTTCTTTGTTTTTGGAAGACACCTATCTGCACCTTCCTCATTTTTCCCAGAAACTCACGCCAATGCTGCTCTGCTGACATCCCTGCCAGCATCTCCTTCAATTTTACTTTGGCCAACTCCTCTCTCATTCCACTATAATTTCCTTTACTCCACTGAAATACTGCTATGTCAGGCTTTACTGTCTCCCTATCAAATTTCAAGTTGAACTCAATCATATTGTGATCACTGCTTCCTAAGGATTCTTTTACCTTAAGCTCCCTAACCACCCTTGGTTCATTACATAACACCCAATGCAGTGTAACTGATCCCCTAGTAGGCTCAACGACAAACTGCTCTAAAAAGCCATCTCGTAGGCATTCAACAAACTCACCCTCTTGAGATCCATTACCAACCTGATTTTCCCAATGGACGAACATGTTGAAATCTCCCATGACGATCGTAACATTGCCCTTTTGACACACCTTTTCTATTTCCTGTTGTAATCTGTGGTCCACATCCCAGCCACTGTCGGGAGACCCATATATAACTGTCATCAGGGTCCTTTTACCTTTGCAGGTTCTTAACTCAACCCACAAGGATTCAACATCTTCTGATCCTATGTCACATCCTTTTACTGATTTGATGCCATTCTTTACCAGCAGAGACATGCCATCCCCTCTGCCTACCTTCCTATCCCACCGATATAACGTGTAACCTTGGACATTCAGCTCCCAACCACAACCATCCTTCAACCACGATTCAGTGATGGCCACAACATCAGACCTGACAATCTGTAATAGTGCAACAGGATCATCCACCTTATTTCTTGTACTCCGTGCATTGAGATATAACACTTTGAGTACCATATTTACTACCCTTTTCGATTCCGCATCCCTAATGCACTGATACTCACCCTGCTGGCTGCAATATTGTCCTATCATCTCCCTGCACTTCCTGACCATCTGACTGCATGCTATCTTTGCTTTTTTACCATCCATCTCATCACTCATCCCCTTGCCAAATTAGTTTAAATCCTCCCCAACAGCTCTAAAAAACCTGCCCACAAGAATATTGGTCCCCCTTGCGATCAGGTGCAACCTGTTACTTTTGACCAGGTCATACCTCAGCCAGAAGAGATCCCAATGGTCCAGAAACCTGAAGCCCTGCCTCTGCACTCAGCCATGCACTAATCTGTTAAATCATCCTGTTTTGACCCTCACTGCGGCAAGGCACAGGCAGCAATCCAGAAATTACTGCCCTGGAGGTCCTGCTTCTCAGCTTTCTACCTAGCTCTCTCAATTTTCTTTTCAGGACCTCTTTACATTTCCTTCCTATGTCATTGATTCCAATATGTTCCAAGACATCTGGCTACTCTCCTTCTGCCTCCAAAATGCTGTGGACGCATTCCAAGACTCCCTGACCCTGGCACCTGGGAGGGAACATACCATTCAGGTGTCCCGTTCACATCCACACTACCTCCTGTTTGTTCCCTTGACTATTGAGCCCCCTATCACTACCAAGTGTGTCCTAATTAATGACTTGTACAACTATAACATGACGTCCCAACTCTTGTAGTCAACGTCTCCACTGATAAGGGCAACTGTGTCAAATACCACCTTCTCCCCTGTCTATCTGTGTTACCAATTTCAGGGAATTATATTGCTATAAGATTGGTTCAATTCTCACTGTTGTCTGTAAGGAGTTTGTCCGTTCTCCCCGTGACCACGTGGGTTTCCTGTGGATGCTCCCGTTTCCTCCCACATTCCAAAGATGCACGGTTAAGGTTAGGGAGTTGTGGGTGTGCAGCTTCCCTACAGAGTCCATAGAGGAGAGGTTAGTTTCTGTGATGTACTGAACTGTTCTTGTGGTCACGGGCAGAGCAGTTGCTATAATGCATCCAGATAGACTATTAGTCGGACTTTTTGTCTGATAAGATGGACTCTTCACCTCACAATCCAGTTTGTCATGGCCCCTGCACCTTATTGTGTGATTTAGCATGTTTTCCGACTGATGGTCAAAGTCAGCTTATGGTTGTCTGGAAGGAGGGAATCTGTTGCCCAGAGACGCACTGTGTTATTAATGAGACTAGTTTTAAACTCCCAGCAGTTATGGTGAGGAAGCTAAAGAAATTAGGACTACACTTCAGAGCTAAACTAATACTTGCTGAAGTGTAGTCAGGGCACAGTAGCACAGTGATTAAAGTACTGCACTAATATCTGGAAGTCAGGACAATTAACCTGGAGATGAGAGCACAATCCCACCTCTGGGTTTAAATACAGTTCATTAAATCAGTCAGCCAGACAGAGTTAGTTTCAAAGTTCCAAGTAAATTTATTATCAAAGTATGTATATGTCGCCATATACTGCTCTGAGATTCATTTTCTTACAGGCGTTCACAATAAACAAAGAAATACAATAGAATCAATGAAAAACTACACACAAAGATTGATAAGGAACCTATGTGAAAAAGACAGACTGTGTAAAATGAGTTGTAGAGTCCTTGAAAGTGAGTCCATAGGTTGTGTTCAGTGTTGAGGTGAGTGAAGTTATGCACATTGGTTCAGGAAACTGATGGTTGTTGGGTGGGGTAATAATTGTTCCTGAACCTGGTGGTGTGAGTCCTGCTGCTCCTGCGCCTCCTTCTTGGTGGCAGCAGAGAGAAAAGAGCTTGGCCTGGATGGTGGGGTCCTTGATGATGGATGCTGTTTTTCCAGAGTCACTGCTTCTTGTTGATGTGCTCAGTGATGGGGAGGACTTTCCCTGTAATGGACTGGGCTGTGCCCACCACTTTTTGCAGGCTTTTCCATTCCTGGGCAATGGTGTTTCCATAGCAGGCCATGGTGCAACCGGTCAGGATACTCTCCACTGTGCATCTATAGAAGCTCGTAAGAGTTTTAGGTGACATGCTAAATCTATAGAAACTTCTAAGAAAGCAGAGGCACTGCTATGCCTTCTTTGTAATGGAACTTACAGTCCGGACTCAGGACAGATCCTCTGAAATGATAATACTGAGGAATTTAAAGTTACTGACCCTCTCCACCTCTGATCCTCTGGCTTGTGAACTTCTTGTTTCCTCCTCCTGATGTCAATACTTAGCTCCTTGGTTTTGCTGACAATGAGAGAGAGGTTGTTGTTGTGGCACCATTCAGCCAGATTTCCAATCTCTCTCCTGTATGCCGATTGGTCACCACCTTTGATTCGGCCAATGCCGGCGGTGTCATCAGCAAATCTTAGATATGGCATTGGAGCTGTGCTTAGCCTCACCGCCATAGGTGTAAAGTGAGTCGAGCAGGGGGCTAAGCACACAACCTTGTGCTGCACTTGTACCAATGGAGATTGTGGAGATGTGGCTGCCAATCCATACTGACTGGGGTCTGCCAGTTGCACAAGGAGGAGTAATAGTGTGCATGAAAATACCAGACTGTCCTTACACCTCCTCCCTCACCACCAGACAGAAACAGCTTTTGCAGGTGAGGTGAGATTCACCTGCACCTCCTCCAACCTTGCCTGCTGCAGCCGGTGCTCCCAGTCTCACGTCCCCTCCATTGGTAAGACCCAGTACAGATGTTTCACCAAGCACCTGCGTTTCATCTACCACAGTCGCCGGGACTCCCGGTTACCAGCCATTTTAATTCCTGTCCCCTCCTCGCCCCCCCTTCCCACACTGACCTGTCTATCCTTGGCCTCTCCAAAGCCAAGGATAGGCTAATCACAAACTAGAGGAACTACCCCCTGGGTAGTTTACAGCCCAAAGGCATGAACATTGAATTCTCCAACTTCAGGTAACCTGCTCCCTCTCTGTCCCTTTCCTCTCCTGACTGACCCAATTCCTCCTCAACCCCTATCACCCCTTTCCTTTCCCCTCCCCCACCCATCTGCCCATCACCCACATACTACTCCCACTGGGTGACCTACCTCCTAGTGTCCCATCTGCTCACCATCCCTCCCTTATCCAATTCCACTTTCCACCTCTGCAGCCTTTTGTCACTTCCCAGCGTATCTGTGTGTACAGCCTGTGTATGTGAGAGAGAAGGAGGTTTCCCTCCTGGCACTTGTCCTTGCAAGCAGAACAAGTGCCACACCTGTCCCTACACCTCCTCCCTCACTACCAATCAGGGCCCTAAACAGTATATGCAGGTGAGGCGACACTTCACCTGTGAGTCTGCTGGGGTCATATAGTATCCGGTGCTCCTGGTGTGGCCTCCTGTATATCGATGAGACCCGACGTAGACTGGGAGACCGCTTCGCTGAGCACCCATGCTCTGTCCACCAGAAAAAGCAGGATCTTCCAGTGGCCGCCCATTTTAATTCTACTTCCCATTCCCATTCCGACATGTCAGACCATGGCCTCCTCTATTGCCACAATGAGAGCAATCTCAGATTGGGGGAACAACACCTTATTTTCTGTCACCACTCCCCATTCCTGTTTCCCTCTCTCTCCTATCTCCTTACCTGCCCATCACCTCCCTCTGGTGCTCCTCCCCTTCCTTTTCTTCCATGGTCTTCTGTCCTCTCCTATCAGATTCCTCTTGTTCAGCCCTTTATCACTTTCACCAATCAACTTCCCAGCTCTTTACTTCACCTCTCCCCCTCTGCCGGTTTCACCTATCACCTGCTACCTTGCACTTCTTCCAGCTCCCCCCCCCCCACCCCGTACCCACCTTCTTACTCTGACCTCATCTGTTTTTCAAGTCCTGATGAAGGGTCTCGGCCTGAAACGTCAACTGTTTACTCATTTCCATAGATGCTGCCTGGCCTGATGGGCCAAACAGCCTAATTCTGCTCCTATATCTTATAGACTAAACAGGCAAGCAGGAGCGGGAGTAGACCACTCGACCCTTCAAGGCTGCACCATCACTTAATGAGATTATGGCTGTTTTAGCTGTAACCTCAAATCCAGATTCCCATCCGCAAGCAGTAACCTTTCACCCCTTTCTGTGCGATGATCAATCAAAGAAATCTAATTATTTTGCAGTTCTTATACCTGAAGGGGAAAGTCTGAAAGAGGGCCGTGTTTGCTGCCTGAAGCCCATTGCTGTGTGTTCTGGCTGTTGTAAGACACCCAATCCTATAGGTGGTACTAGAGATCTGTTCCATCTTCCCTCAAGGCCCAGCTACTGCAGAACATTATACTCTTCGACTCAAAACCATTATACTCTTATCATTACATTATACACTTTGACTCAAAACTCTTTGACTCAAAAAATGTTAGCAAATGATGTTCTTGCAAGGGTTTGGAATATAAGTAAGAAAGAGGATTACAAAATAAAGCTTGACGGTGCTTGATTTTAATCTTGCAGAAAGCCCTTTTTGGCTTGAACCCACCCACAGACTTCCCAGTTGCAGTCCATTCCAACTCCCCTCCCCAATCCCGCAACAACCTGCCTGTCCTTGGCCTCCTCCACAGCCAGGGTGAGGCTAAACTCCCACTACCTACTAAACGCTCCCAATGACATGCACCTCACATAGCCTCGGACAACCAAGACCAACTCTCGGCCTTCACGTGTGGCTTAGCTACCAAGCCTGGTGGAACCATTGCTAGTGAAAGGAGAAGCGACAAAGGTGGGTTACTGGGACCTTAAATCCAGACACTTCAGGCAGATGGGGCTTGTCAGGCATGGTTGGCAGCTCATCTAGGAGAAAGAAAACTCTGATCTCAAGCCACTGCTGCCTTGAGGCTAAATCCACACATGGGGAAAGCTTCAGGAGTAAAACCCGAGGGAAAAATCCAGAGCTGGACTCCCTGAGGCAGTCCTACGTTGAGTTCAACGCTGACTGGCAACTCCTGCGACGTTGCTGATGCCAAACTGAATCGATCTCTGCCGTTCCTTTGGATTCCTCAGCTGTGTGGAGAGGGGGAGCCTGCTGTGTGTGCAACAGCTTGCTCCCCATATTATTCTGCCCTAGCTGGTGTATCACATAGACAGCTGGGATGCACATCCATGGTTGACCACACATTACACACATACCTTGTATCTTACAGGGTTGCTTTTATATTTTTGTTTATTACGTTTTTGTTTTTTTTATTGTGTTGTTTATGCTTATTGTGTTTTTTTGCTGCATTGGATCTGGACTAACGATCATTTCATTCTCCTTTACACTTGTGCACTGAAGGATGACAAAAAGCAATCTTGAAATGTGAACTTGAGAGTTGCTACAGTTTTCTCAGCTTTGGGGGCTTTTCCACACCTGGAGTTAAGAGGAAGTAGACTTAGCTGACTTGGAATATTTGTTTTTCCTAACTTAATGGCTTGCACATAAACCAGTACCCAGTAAGGCCGTACTTTTGGCCATGATTCAGAGAAAGAACAGGAGGCGTACACAGCAGGTCAAAGTGTTAGAAGGGGAAGGGAACTTTAAATTCCTGGGTGTCACTTTCTCAGAGAAATGGTCTGGGACCCATCAAATAAATATAATTGCGAAGGAAGCACGACAGCGCCTCTACTCCCTCAGGAGTCTACAGAGGTTCGACATGACATCGAAAACCTTGGCAAACTGTGCGGTGGAAAGTGTGCTGACTGGCTACATTACACCCTGGTATGGGAACACCAATACCTTTGAGTGGAAAATCCCATTCAGTTTGAGTGGATTTGGCCCAGTACATCACTGGGAAAGCCCTCCCAACCATTGAGCATATCTACATGAAACGTTGCTGTAGAAAAGCAGCATCCATCATCTGAGATCCTCACCACCCAGGCCATGCTCTTTTCTCACTGCTGCCATCAGAAAGAAGGTACAGGTGCCTCAGGACTCACACCAGCAGGTTCAAGAACAGTTACTACCCCACAACCATCAGGCACTTGAACAGAAGGGGATAACTATACACATTCTATTTCTGGTGTCCCATAACCAGTGATCTCACTTTAAGGATTCTTTAACTTGTTATTTCATGCTCTTGTTATTTATTGCTATTTACTTATATTTGCATTTGCACAATTTGTTGTTCATTGATCCTATTTACAGTTACTGTTCTATAGATTTGCTAATATGCCCGCAGGAAAAAGAATCTTAGCTGACAATAAATTTCACTTTGAACTTTGAGGAAGGAGGTGGAAAGGCTCAGCAAACATCCACTTCCCTGGACATTCTCTGAAGACAGCAGCACAGTGGACAGAACTGACGACCCTCTCCGATTTTTACCGATGTACCATGGAAAGCACTCTATGCAGATACATCACGGTTTGGTACGGCAACTGCTCTCTGCCCGTGGCCACAAGAAACCGGAGATTTGTGGACACAGCTCAGCACATCACAGGAAGCCAGTCTCCCCTCCATGACCTCTGTGGTATTGTGGTGGTTAGCTTAGCGCCATTACAGCTAGGGGTGGCTTGCCACTGTCTGTAAGGAGTTTGTACGTTCTCCTCGTGACCGCGTGGGTTTTCTCCGGGTGCTCCGGTTTCCTCCCACACTCCAAAGACGTAGGGTTAGTAGATTAATTGGTCATTGTAAGTTGCCCCATGATTAGGCTCGGGTTAAATTGATGGTTTGCTGGGTGGTGCAGCTTGTTGGGCTGGACGGGCTTGTTCTGTAATGTACCTCTAAATAAAAATACACAAAAATACACTTCTCATTGCTTTGGAAAAGCAGCAACATAATCAAAGACCTCACCCGCCCCGGATATTCTCTCTTCACCCTGCTCCCGTCAGGCAGAAGATATAAAAGCCTGAGAACACATACCAGCAGGCTCAAAAATAACTTCTCTCCCACTGTTCTAAGACTATTAAATAGTCCTCAGACAGTTTTTAACTGTACCTCACTCGGTACCTGTGACAATAATAAGCCAACTCAGCTCCCCTCCCCTTCTCCTCACACCACAGGAGCTGTGGTTTCCTCTACATCCCGAGACGTGGGTTGGAAGGTTAATTGAGATCCATAAATAGTCCCTAGTTTGTGGGTGAGGGATAGAATCTCAGGGTGTGGATTTGATGGGAATGTGTGGGAGAGTGGAATTAAATCAGGCTCCACCATGATGGACTACCTAGGAATAAAGAAATACTGTGAGCAGATGCTGAGTGTATGCTTAGATAACCTGTCTGTGGCTAACCAAGGTGCAACTTAGAGTCATAGAGCATTGCAGTGCAGAAACAGGCCCTTCAGCCCATCTAGTCCATGCTGAACTGTTACTTTACCCAGTGCCATTGACCTACACCTGGACCATAGCCCTCCATACCCCTCCCATCCACGTACTTATCCAAAATTCTCATATGCTGAAATCAAAGCCACATCCACTGGCAGCTCCTTCCACACTCTTATCACCCTCTGAGTAAAGAAGATTTTTCTCAGAGTTTTTGAAGAATACACCTCGTGATGCTCTGAACACATCATCAGTGATGTAACCTGGGGCCATCGGGTGTTTCGGGTCTTTCAACATCAGACACCCTCACACAGGCAACCCAGCCATGGTCGATCAAGCCACGCCTTGTGTTCAGGGAGCATGTGCTGCAGATCCCCAGGGACTTGCTCTCTTCATCCAGCGCCATCTTGAGGCTTTCTCTGCTGCCTCAGTGATGTTGCCGGTAGCCCTCTGCCTCCTTGTGCCAGCGATGTCCAATGCGCTGAGGGCTCTGTGAAGAGACTGTCCAGCAAAGCCCCGGCAGTCCACCTCAACGGGCATGGACTTTGCCTTCCATCTCTGCCTCCGACAGTCGCTGACCAGTTCCTCGCACCTGGTAAGCTTCCTCTCACAGACCTCCTCCAGACACTCCTCCCATGGCACTGTCAGCTCCAGCAGGGTGATGCCTCTGAGACCAGGAGGATGTTTGGTCCCAAGGTGGTCTTGGTGATGAGCTGTGGGAACTTTAGTTGTTTCTCTAGGTCACACATGAGCTGCCAGTCATGAGCGGGTACCAGATCACTGTGGATGGATTTACTCTTGCTCTCCAGCTCTCACAAAGGTGCTGGCTCGATGGCAGGGTTGAGCCCGTTTGTTGTTACTGGTTCTCAAGAAGATTGCTTCCGCGGGGGTCTTCAGTGCCTGGTCACGTCTCCAACGGTATCGGCCCTCTTCAACAGCTTTCGGGCAGCAGCTCAGGAGGTGCTCCAAGGTTCCGCTCCTGAAACACAACAAAGGCAATTTATTGTCAAAGTGCATATATGTCCCTATATACTGCCGTGAGATTCATTTTCTTTCAGGCGTTTACAGGAAAATAAAGAAATACAGTTGAATTTATGAAAAACTATACATAAACAAAGTCTGACAAACAACCAATGTACAAAATAAGACAAATTGCGCAAATTAAATAAATAACTAACACTGAGAACATGAGTTGTTGAGTCCTTGGAAGTGAGTCCATAGGTTGTGGAATCAGTTCAGAGTGAAGGTGAGTGAAGTTATCCACGCTGGTCAGGAGCCTGATGGTTGTAGGGCAATAACTGTTCCTGAACCTCGTAGTGTGGGACCTGAAACTATTGTACCCCTCTTATGTTTGTCTTAAATATTTCACATTTCACCCTTAACCTATGACTTATGACCTCTAATTCTAGCCTCACCTAACCTCAGTGGAAAAAGCCTGTTTACGTTGACCCTATCTCGGCCCCTCATAATTTTGTATACTTCCTCTCATTGGCTAATGCTCCCGGGAATAAATTCCTAACCTATTCAACCCTTCCCTATAACTCAGGTTATCAAATCCCAGGAACATCCTCGTAAATGTGTTAATTTGTAAACTTAAATTAAGTGCACCTTCCGTATAGTTCAGTGTTGGGACCTGGGCTAGGAGAGTCACCTTAAACAAGTTATGTAGCTGTATGCATTCCTGTACTCTATGGCACTCAACTGGATGATTTCCACATGAAGAGGGAACAAGGATGGAGGAATCAAGAAGCTAAACTAATGAAGGTACAATATAATATGAAATTAGTGAAAAACAGATTGTATTTAAAACACAAGAGTGAAGTGATTAAGACAAGAGAGGCTCAGACTGAAAAACAGCGACTAGAGCAATTGAATGACCCAAAAGATCCTATGTCATGCTATAACATTAAAAGAGTGGTTCTAGCGAAAAGGATTGAAAGCTTTGAAGTAGAGTAAAGCTTTGAAAGAAATAAAATAAATACAGTATTTGGTTTTAGTGTTTCACGAATGGTGATAAAAGTACAGGTTAGGCTTGCAACATCCATCATGTGCCCAAATAGCTTCCCTCCACAGCCCTGTGCTGACAGCTGTGTTCACTTTGGCCGGTGCCTCAGATCCACAGCCAAGGTACAAGATGAAGACATAGCAATAAAGGAGAACTGTTCCAGGGAAGGGAGGAGGCGGCCCAAAGAATTCTCTAGGCTTGGTTTCAATACTCTTCTTCCACCGTTTTCTGCCCAGCAAACATTCCACACGTGTGGAAAGCATTGATGGGGCAGAGTGGAAGATTCTCTCCCCAATCCACTTGTGGTGAAACTGCAAAGAGGCTCTTGACGTTTGTGTAAATCTCACTGCCAGTGGTGGAGTGGCGGGAATCCCATGAACTGAGCTGGGCAGTTCGAGCTCAACATATGAAAGCCAAAAGAACTTCAGATCCCTCATATCTGAAATAAAAGCAAAGGGTGTTACAAAAGACCGAAAGAAGATGGCGCTAGTGAACAACACAACCAAGGGCAACATCCTCCAGAAAGGCCACGAAACTACTTCTTTCACGTCTTTTATGTCTTCTTTTACTTTCAAACATGGTTTTGCTGCTGTTGGAGCCTGTGATTGACATGTTGGTGGTGTGTTTTTGGGCCATTTGAGCGATCTGGTGCTTTGTTGTCTCCAACGGTGTTCAAGGGGTGTACAGCCTGGAGGCCAAGAAGCCTGGAGATGAGGTGCAAGCCCATGATTGTCTCCATTTCTTGTCGATTAAAGCATTGAGGAAGATTGAAATCATTGAGTTGAGAGGAGAAGGCAAGCGAGTGTTTGGAGCCATTTACTGGCCTCTCGCTCGCCGCAGAGGAGGAAGGTATTTGCGTGTGATGGTCTCTCTCTCTCTCTCTCTCTCTCTCTCTTTCTTCCTGTTGCTCGTTGCTCCTGGAGGAAAGTCCTTGTGTTTGAATGGTCTCTCTCTCTCCCCCTCGATGTTTTTGGAGGATGACGCAGGAGTCCTGAATCTTCAGCAACGTTTAATCGACAGGGTTTGTGGATTGGACTCTGTACTTCACGTTATGATGTCTTTCTGGTTTCTGGTCACTCCTCTTTTGTGCTACTTTGGGTGATTTTGATTGGGGCGGTCCGCAGGTAACAAACAACACAGTGCTAGATTGAACTGAACTGAGCTGAACTGAATATGCCTGGACTCTTTCGATTTTGTGTTTTATATTCTGTGTTTTTCACTCTTTTTCACCAATTTGTTTTTGTTTTACACGTAGGGGGGGTGGTGTTGAAGTTTTTCTTTGAACAGGTTCCTTGATTTTCTTTGTTTCATGGCTGTCTGTGGGAAGACGAATCTCAGGGTTGTATACTGCATACATACCTTTATAACAAACATACTTTGAATCTTTTGACTTTGAATATTTGAATCGTTGAAACACTCAGCAAGTCAGGCAGCATCTGAGGAGAGAGGAACAGAGTCTCTTCATCAGAACAGAGGCATATCCAGCATTTTCTGTTTTTTTAAAGTGCCTAAGTATTTGTAGGGGCTTCTGGACCAGGTTATATCCTTGTTGCTGGGAATCATTGAGTGGGATGCAAAGCTCCAGTTTGGGCAAGGATGGGATGGAGCTATTTTGATTTTTTGTCAGACAGAAGTAGTCAAGGTAAACAATCCA
Source organism: Mobula birostris (assembly GCF_030028105.1). Lineage (NCBI taxonomy): Eukaryota > Metazoa > Chordata > Chondrichthyes > Myliobatiformes > Myliobatidae > Mobula > Mobula birostris. Next base: position 56,261,263 of record NC_092402.1, read on the forward strand.
GAGGAGAATAGTAGGCAGAAATGGAGATAATATTATCAGTGTCCACCAAATTCCATATCCTGGGAGTTAACATTGACCAGAGATCACTTTTCTCAACCACCACATGCACCTTAGGCATTCCTTTGGTTAATAAGACGAACGTAGGATCCACAGATAGGGAAGGGGATGCATGATGGGGTGGGTTGGTAGTTTGTGAGCTGGTGAACTCTTTCCACACTTACACAGGGTCTCCATTTGCTCCTGATGCTCTGACTCAAGGCTCCTAATCCCATCCCAAATGCTCCTTTCCCACTTTAAATGGTTGAGGGTCAAAGATTCCCAGGAGTCAGTGAGAGTTGTGCATTTCTTAAAACCATAGATTTATAGAACACTACAGCATATAAACAGGCCCTTTGGCCCATCTAGTCCATGCTGAGCCCTTAATCTGCCTAGTCCCATTGACCAATACCTGGACCATAACCCTCCATACTCTCCACATCCAAATTTTTCTTAAATGTTGAAATCGAACCTGCACCATTTCCGCAGGCAGCTCGTTCCACGCTCTCACAACACTCTGACTGAAGAAGGCCCCCACAGGTTTCCCTTAAACATTTCACCTTTCATCCTTAACCCATGACCTTGAATTCTAGTCTCATCCAACTTCAGTGGAAAAAGCCTGTTTGCATTTACCTATCTATACTCCTCATAATTTTGTATACCTCTATCAAATCTCCCCTCATTCTCCTATGCTGTGGAGAATAAAGTCCTAACCTATTCAACCTTTCCCTATAACTCAGGTCCTCAAGTCCTGTCAATATCCTTGTAAATTTTCACTGCACTTTTTCAACCTTATTGACTTCTTTCCCGTAGGTAGGTGACCAGAACTACACACAATACTCCAAATTTGGCCTTCAGCATAAAATCCCAACTCCTGTACTTAATACCTTGATTTATGAAGGTCAATGTTCCAAAAGCTTTCTCTATGACCCTATCTACCTGTGATGCCTCTTTCAAAGATTAATGAATCTGTAATCCCAGATCCCTCTGTTCTACCACACTCCTCAGTGCTCTATCACTCACTGTGTAAGTCCTACCCTGGTTTGTCCTCCCAGATTGCAACATCTCACACTTGTCTGCATAAAATTCCATTTTCAGCTCATTTTTACAACTGGTCCAGATCCAGCTGCAAGCTTTGATAGTCTTCCTCGCTCTCCACTACACCCCCAATCTTGATGTCATCTGCAAATTTTCTGATCCAGTTAACAACATTATCATTCAGAGCGTTGATATAGATGACAAACAACAATGGACCCAGCACTGATCCCTGTGGCACTCCACGAGTCACAGAACTCCAGTCAGAGAGGCAACCATCTACTACCACTCTTTGACTTATTCCGCAAAGCCAATGTCTCATCCAATTTACTACCTCATCCTGAATGCTGAATGACTGAACCTTCTTGACAACCTCACACCCAGGACTTTGTCAAAGGCCTAACTAAAGTCCATGCAGACGTCCACTGCCTTGCCTTCATCAACTTTCCTGATAAATTCCTTGAAATACTCAATAAGATTGGTTAGACATGACCTACCATGCACAAAGCCACATTGATTATTCCTAATCAGTCCATGTCTATCCAAATACTTATATTACCGCTCCCTTAGAATACCCTCCAATAACTTGCCCACAACTGATGTCTGGCTCACCACCATACCTTCCCGACCTATAATTTCTTTGAGGAGACTTGTTGATGTACAGAGTGATGTACAGATCTTGAAGTCTTGGTCCACAGTTCACTGAAAGTGACTACACATGTGGGTAAGGTGGTAAAGAAGGTGTGTGGAATGCTTGCTTCATTGGTGAGATGGTTGAGTATAAGAATAAGGAAATCACGCTGCAGCTGTATTTAACTTTAGTCAGACTGCACTTGGGGTACTGTGGGCAGTTCTGGTCGCCTCATTATGGGAAAGTCGTGGAGACCTTGGACAGGGTGCAGAAGAGGTTGACCAGGAAGCTGTCTGGATTAGAGGGTATGAGCTATAAGGACAGGTTGGACAAACTTGAGGTGTTCTCTCTAGAGGATCGAAGGTTGAGGTAAATTGGTTTATTATAATGTACAGAGGTACAGTGAAAAGCTAGCCTTGCATACCATTCATACAGATGTATTCATTCCAACAGTGCATTGAGGTAGTACAGGGCATAACAGAGGTTTTAGAATTATGAGAAGTATCGATAGGCTAGAGAATCAGAATCTTTTCCCCAGGATAGAAATGTCAAACACCAGAGCATATGCTTTTATGGTTAGAGAGGGAAAGGCTCAAGGTGATGTGAGGGGCAAGGATTATTTTTTATACAGAGTGATGGATGCCTGGAATGAGTTGCTATCTGTAGTGGTGAAGCCAAGGCAGTTCTGATTGAGGCTAAAAGGTAAAACTGCTCACAGGGGATTAAAACAGAGCAAGCATTTCCAACACACCCCTGAGCTTTAAATGTTACTTGTGATTTTACAAAGCCATTTTCAAAATTCTGTAAAAAGGTACCTGTAGGTTCCTTTTAGAAACATAGAAACATAGAAAATAGGTGCAGGAGTAGGCCATTCGGCCCTTCGAGCCTGCACCGCCATTTATTATGATCATGGCTGATCATCCAACTCAGAACCCCGCCCCAGCCTTCCCTCCATACCCCCTGACCCCCGTAGCCACAAGGGCCATATCTAACTCCCTCTTAAATATAGCCAATGAACTGGCCTCAACTGTTTCCTGGGGCAGAGAATTCCACAGATTCACCACTCTCTGTGTGAAGAAGTTTTTCCTAATCTCGGTCCTAAAAGGCTTCCCCTCTATCCTCAAACTGTGGCCCCTCGTTCTGGACTTCCTCAACATCGGGAACAATCTTCCTGCATCTAGCCTGTCCAATCCCCTTAGGATCTTATACGTTTCAATCAGATCCCCCCTCAATCTTCTAAATTCCAACAAGTACAAGCCCAGTTCATCCAGTCTTTCTTCATATGAAAGTCCTGCCATCCCAGGAGTCAATCTGGTGAACCTTCTTTGTACTCCCTCTATGGCAAGGATGTCTTTCCTCAGATTAGGGGACCAAAACTGCACACAATACTCCAGGTGTGGTCTCACCAAGGCCTTGTACAACTGCAGTAGTACCTCCCTGCTCCTGTACTCGAATCCTCTCGCTATAAATGCCAGCATACCATTCGCCTTTTTCACCGCCTGCTGTACTTGCATGCCCACTTTCAATGACTGGTGTATAACGACACCCAGGTCTTGTTGCACCTCCCTTTTTCCTAATCGGCCACCATTCAGATAATAATCTGTTTTCCTATTTTTGCCACCAAAGTGGATAACTTCACATTTATCCACATTAAATTGCATCTGCCATGAATTTGCCCACTCACCCAACCTATCCAAGTCACTCTGCATCCTCTTAGCATCCTCCTCACAGCTAACACTGCCACCCAGCTTCGTGTCATCCGCAAACTTGGAGATGCTGCATTTAATTCCCTCATCCAAGTCATTAATATATATTGTAAACAACTGGGGTCCCAGCACTGAGCCTTGCGGTACCCCACTAGTCACCGCCTGCCATTCTGAAAAGGTCCCGTTTATTCCCACTCTTTGCTTCCTGTCTGCTAACCAATTCTCCACCCACACCAATACCTTACCCCCAATACCGTGTGCTTTAAGTTTGCACACTAATCTCCTGTGTGGGACCTTGTTAAAAGCCTTCTGAAAATCCAAATATACCACATCCACAGGTTCTCCCCTATCCACTCTACTAGTTACATCCTCAAAAAATTCTATGAGATTCGTCAGACATGATTTTCCTTTCACAAATCCATGCTGACTTTGTCTGATCATTTCACCGCTTTCCAAATGTGCTGTTATCACATCCTTGATAACTGACTCCAGCAGTTTCCCCACCACCGACGTTAGGCTAACCGGTCTATAATTCCCCGGTTTCTCTCTCCCTCCTTTTTTAAAAAGTGGAGTTACATTAGCCACCCTCCAATCCTCAGGAACTAGTCCAGAATCTAACGAGTTTTGAAAAATTATCACTAATGCATCCACCATTTCTTGGGCTACTTCCTTAAGCACTCTGGGATGCAGACCATCTGGCCCTGGGGATTTATCTGCCTTCAATCCCTTCAATTTACCTAACACCACTTCCCTACTAACATGTATTTCACTCAGTTCCTCCATCTCACTGGACCCTCTGTCCCCTACTATTTCTGGAAGATTATTCATGTCCTCCTTAGTGAAGACAGAACCAAAGTAATTATTCAATTGGTCTGCCATGTCCTTGCTCCCCATAATCAATTCACCTGTTTCTGTCTGCAGGGGACCTACATTTGTCTTTACCAGTCTTTTCCTTTTTACATATCTATAAAAGCTTTTACAGTCTGTTTTTATGTTCCCTGCCAGTTTTCTCTCATAATCTTTTTTCCCCTTCCTAATTAAGCCCTTTGTCCTCCTCTGCTGAACTCTGAATTTCTCCCAGTCCTCAGATGAGCCACTTTTTCTGGCTAATCTGTATGCTTCTTCTTTGGAATTGATACTATCCCTAATTTCTCTTGTCAGCCGTGGGTGCACTACCTTCCTTGATTTATTCTTTTGCCAAACTGGGATGAACAATTGTTGTAGTTCATCCATGCAACCTTTAAATGCTTGCCATTGCATATCCACCGTCAATCCTTTAAGTGTCATTTGCCAGTCTATTTTATTTAACATTTTCTGATTTCAGTCAAGTATAATGTTTTCTTTTTGAATCACTGTTATCTTCTCTGCTGAGAGGATGCCAGCATTCACTTGTTATTCTTAGCCGCAGATTCCAGGTTGTTCAAATATGACAGGCACTGGACAGTGCAAGAAATTCTGCAGATGCTGGAAATCCAAAGCAACACACACAAAATGCTGGAGAAACTCAGCAGATCAGGCAGCATCTATGGAAATGAACAAACAGTCAACGTTTCGGGCTGGGACCCTTCTTCAGGACCAGAAAAGAAGGGGGAAGATGTCAGGATAAAAAATCGGGGAGAAGGGAAGGAGGATAGCTAGAAGGTGATGGGTGAAATCAGGTGGGCCAGGTGGTGAGCCTTTTGTTTTTCACTGTGGTAATACTAGCTACACCCATTAGTCATTGACTACACCGATTCATCTCTCCTGACTGGGTGGTTTATAATGAGCATCCATGTTTGTTTTCACTGGTTAGCAGAGCCTGCTACCGGTTATTGTCCCAGGTTAATTCACTCTGGCAGCCACTGGTTAATGTTATTAAGGTTAGTGGGGGGAAGGTTACTTTTCCTGGTTAATTGCTACTGTCCCAGTTTAATCTACACAAACTGTTCTATTTCAGAATCAGAATTATGCTTATCACCACTGACATATCTCATGAAATGTGTTGTTTTGCGGCAGCATTACAGCGCAGACATAAAAATTGCTATAAGTTACAAAATAAATAAATAAGTCAAAAGAGGAATAATGAGGCGGTGTTTGCAGGTTCATGGCTCCGACCATTCAGAGACTGTACGTTGGAGGGGAAGGAGCTGTTCCTAAAACACTGAGTGTGGGTCTTCAGGCTCCTGCACCTCCTCCCTGATGGTAATAACAAGAAGAGGGCATGTTCCAGATGGTGAGGGTCCTTCTTGATGGCCTCTTGAGGATGTCCTCGATGGTGGTGAGTGCCGGCTGAGTCTACAACTAAATAGAGTCTGTTTAGACCCTGTTGACTAAGGCAACCTATGCTTAGGCAGTGCCTAAGTCATCTCTATCCTCCCTGATGAGGGGTGTTGACCTGACATGTCACCAATCCTTCTGCATCCACTGATGCTGCCTGACCCATTGAGTTCCTCCAGCAGTTTGTTTTTAGCTCCAGGTAATAGCATCTGCAGCCTCTTATGTCTACGTAGATAACGTTTTATTTTCCACATGTTCCCACCATGTCTCCAACTCTACTCTCACTGCCACTCTAGGCATGATTTAGATCAGCCCTTTAATATACCGACCCCACCCCCCCCATGCCTTTGGGCAAGTGGTGCTCTCAGGGGGAGACCCATGCATTACAGGGAGAACGTGCAAACTTCACACAGACAGCACTGGAAGTCAGGATCAAACCTGGGACTCTGGACTTGTGACTCAGCCATCTCCATCATGGACACATCCCTACCAAGCATCAAGGATATCTTCAAGAGGTGGTGCCTTAAAAAGACAGAACCCGTCATTAAAGACCCTCACCATGTGGGACATGCTCTCTTTTCCTTACTACCAACAGGGAAAAGGTAGAGGAGCCTAAAGACCCACACTCAGTGTTTTAAGAGCAGCTGCTTCCCCACTGCCATGGTTTTGCACCTACTATTTTCAGTCTCAGTCTTTTATAAAAACGATGGCGGGAAGGGATGGAGCAAGTGCTATTTGTCTTTTGCACTATTTATTTATTTTCGTGATTTTATGTCATTTTTATGAAATGCATTGTACTGCTGCCACAGAGCAACAAGTTTCACAACATATGGTGTTCGTCCATCGTCAACGTCGATGAGGACCTCGAACCATTGTGATGGTATCGAGACTAGAGCGTGATTTGGATTTAAGTGAGGGGGGAGTTGCGCAGAGTCAGCCTCACTCTCTCTTCCCAATTCCCATCTGGATCCAGTGGCAAGACAGAGTCGAGATGGCCAGAGATGGGACTAGGCGCAGTGGATGACCAGGATGTCTTCTGTGTCTTGCCCTGCTCCACACGTTCCACGACGCTTGCAGAGACCGCCTTCTTGACCATTGGACCTTCCATTGGTCTCGTCCGCTCAATCCGCCATAAGGGAGTTGTTCACAACATATATCGGTGATAATAAACCTGATTCTGATTCTGGTTCTGTGCCTACTTCCACAAAACATTCATTATATTTTTCTGCTCTTCTCCCCCAGTATAATTCCTTTTGTCTCAGTGTGTAAGGATCTTGCATGAACCATTGCTGGACATTTACATATCTCTTGAATTGTTCACAGACTGTTCAGATGAATAGCACCTCATATTCCACTTTGGTAGTCTCCAACCTGACACATGAACATCCACTTCTCTAACTTCCAATAACCACTCCCATCTGTCCCTCTCTTTTCACTTATCCTACCAGCTCCATCACCCCTTCTCTTTCCCCTCCCTGCCCTCTCCATCTGCCCACCACCCATACACTCCTTCCTCCAACTCCACTCCTTGATTCCTTCCATTTATTCCGTGGTCCACTGTTCTCTCTTAATCAGATTCCGTCTTCTTCAGCCCTTTGTTACTTCCACCTACCACCTCTGAGATCCTGGCAAAATTCCCACTCTCCCCAATCCCTCACCAGCCTATCAACAGCCACACCTGCCCGCCACCCCCAACCTGGATCCACCATCACCCGTCAGCTCTTGCTCCATCCTTTCCTCCCAACTTTTTGTACTGGCCATCTCTCCTCTTTCTTTCCAGTCTTGGTGAAGGGTCTTGGCCTGACGTGTCAGTTGTTCATCTCCCTCCATGATGCTGCCCAACCCACTTTGATCCTCCAGTATTTTGTGTGTTGCTCCAGATTTCCCCCACCTGTTGTCGCTTATGTCTCCTGTTTATGTGTCTTATCTATTTTGCCTTTCTTCATCGATGCCTTGGTTCTTCTTTGCAGAAAAGACTGAAGTATTCTCAGCATCAAGCTTTTTGGCACTGTTACATTCCTTTTCCTTTGATCTAATATTATCTTTAAATTCTTTTGTCGGCTGTGATGGATCACTTTTCCTGTTGGATTTCTCTGCTTCTAAAGGATGTATATTTATTGTAAGCAATACATTTTTTTAAATGTTGGTTATTGCTTGTTTAATATCATACTTTTAAATGTAGTTTACCAAGATAGTCATATTCAACCCGCATCCTCGTACCATTGTAGTTTGCTTTATTTAGGGTTCAGATAGAAGTAAGTTAACACCATGGACACAAGATTCTTTGAGAAGATCAAAGACTTAGAAAGTTTGTGAACTGGTTAATCCCTTAAATAAAATGCATTTTTCAAACACTCCTTTCAAAATGAAGAATGTGGTGTCATGTATGTATTATGGTACGCACACAACTGCGCCAATCTCCAGGGTTTAGATGCTCCAATGATCCAGGGTATTGATAGCTGGCACAGTCCCTATAAAGATACTGGCCCACTCCGCTAATTGGCGGCCATGTTTTGGTGCCAAGATTTGGATATTTAAAGAGGACCTGAACCCAGGTTCGGGGCTCAATCGTCAGCTCAACTTTGGTTCGGTCTGCGATTACATTTAGGATTTCCATCTTGTTTGGATTCTCATCAAGGCTTGTCAGGTTGTCGTCAAGAATCCTGTTGTTGCCTCAGCCTCGAAATCGTGTCTCAGTTCTAGTCTGGGATGCTACAGCACTTGGGTCCTTACCATCCTTGCCCAGGCCTCTCATCACAGTACGTAATCGTGTGCAGTATATACACTTCATAAGATACAGCAGGTACCTAATAAAGTGGCCACTAAGTGTATATTCATGGTTTTCTGCTGCAGTAGCCCAACCACTTCAAATTCTGACATGGCGAGCATTCAGAGATGCTCTTTTGCACACCACTGTTGTAATGCATGGTTATTAGAGTCACTGCCACCTTTCTGTCATCTTGAACCAGTCTGACCATTCTCCTCTGACCTCTCTCATTAACAAGGTGTTTTTGCCCACAGAACTGCTGCTCACTGGATTTTTTTTTGACTTTCACACCATCCTCTGTAAACTCCAGAGACTGTTGTGTGTGGAAGTCCCAGGAAATCAGCAGTTTCTGAGATACTCAAACCACCCCGTCTGGCACCAACAATCATTCCATGGTCAAAGTCACTTAGATCACATTTCTTCCCCGCTCTGTTATTTGTCATAAACAACAACTGAACTTCTTGACCATGGCTACATGTTTGTATGCATTGAGTTGCTGCCACGTGATTGGCTGATTAGATATTTGCATTAATGAGCTGGTATACAGGTACACCTAATAAAGTGGCCACTGAGTGTATATATGTAGGATATGGACAAATAACTAGTGTAGTAAGTTGATAAGCCCAGTCGTACACATTCCACCAGCTCTCTGTATCTCATTGTGTTTCTTCTAGTTTCCAGTATCTTGCAGGATTAGAATAAGGTATGTATGTATTTTATTAACTAATGTAAGGGGTTTCTTCTTTTATGTTACTGTGAAGGCTAACAAAATGGCTTCTTTGTTATGTTATAATTAAAATGGCTTTTCTGTAATAATAACTGCTGAGAAAGTTCTCTCTCTAGCAGTTTGTTTGGGTTATAAAGAGAATTGTATTCATTTGCTAACCAATCGGGATAGATGTTATTCTTTCTTGTGTGTCTGTAAGCTATTGTTCGCGGACTTTGAGGGAGAAGGCGCGATGGGGACAGAGAGAGGAGACGCGATGCTGTAAGCTGGCCGACAGGACGGACCCCGAGCAGGAGTCTGAGGCCCAGGGTCTTTGGCAAGGAGAGGAGACGAGGAGAGACTCATGTAGCGCGTCTGGTCAACCCCCGTGGTTGGTCCCAGGCGGTTGGAGGGGATCTAATGGTGGAAAGAAGACTCTGTTAATTGAGCTCCAACTGTTGTGCATGAAGTGGTTGAACTTTGATAAGTTTGGCGCCTTTTATTTTCCTTTTATGTTTTATCTCTACTAATTACATAGTTCAAGTAAGATCTATAAATTGTAATCATTTAATGGCATATGGTGTATTGTCTGTTATTTGGCGGGGTGGGATACATCACACAGCATCCACACAAACTTATTACCCAGTTTGGTGGGGCTGAGGGCTGCTCCCGCTAGACGGAACCGAGCTGAGCGAGCCTGAGGCTTACCGGGGGGCTACACTTACCTTCACTGTAACTGTATTCTGCGTTCTGTTATTGTTTTCCTTTTGCACTGCCTCAGTGTACTGATGTGTGGAATGATCTGTGTGGATGGATACTGTATCTGATAATAATAAACCAATTACAAATATGCATACATTACGTACTCAAGTTCAAGTTGAAGTTTAATTGTCATTCAACCATGCATGAATACCCATGAGTACAGCCAAACGAAACAGTGTTCCTCTGGGGCCAAGGTGCAAAGCACTGCACCAACAGTCGAATACAGCACAAGGCACACATAGCACATACAAGACAGCAGTAAAATACAGTCACACAAAAAATATACAGTCCAAGCCCCTGCATCCATGAATGTTGCAGCAGTCTGCAGTTAAATAAAATACGTCTTGTCTTCTGCCAAGTGAACACTGGAGGGCAGCACCGACTCAAGCCTTTACGCTGCACCACTCTGTCTCCAGCACTCCAGTGGAGTGCGCTGATTCTGACGCTTCTCTCATGGGTGGCTGAAAACAGGCTTGAGGCCTAGTCCTTGTTAAGGCTATACAGCTCCTCTGCCATCAGCCCCTGTTGTTTGCTAATAACTCAGTGAATCAGACTTGCAGCATTCCACATTAACAATATCCAACAGGGTATTGCAATCACAAGAAAAGCAACTAAGATGATCACTCCTTGTTAGACTGTACACCTCCTTCACGCAGCTGACACCTACGATGTCTTGCTGACGGAGACAGCAGCATGATCTGCACCAAGTCCAGCTCCTTCAGTTTCACCGCCAACCAGCAAGTCACTGATGGGGTAGCCCTGCAGTACTTTAAGTTCTTAATATCTAGCAGGGTCTTGTAATCATAAAAAAAAGGTTTAAAAAAGACACCACCACCTTTGATCGGCCCCGAAGAAGCCACAGTGTCCAAGCGCACCACCATCTTATCGGAAGTGAATAGTAATTACCCTGGTGAATCGTAACTGTATAGTAATTACTCTGGTGAATCCCTTTTGGACTGCCTCCAAAGTTACTGTGTCTTTTTTAGATAATGGGACCAAAGCTGTATACAGTGTTCCAGGCGTGGCCTCACCAACACCCTGTACATTTGGAACTAAACCTCCCTGCTGTTAAACTCCAGCCCTTTGGCAATAAGGGCAACAAGCTGTTTGTTTTCTGAATTACATGTTGGACCTGCCTCCTAACAGTTTGTGATGCATGCACCAGAACACTGAGATCTCTCTGGATTTCACTCACATGCAGCTTCTCTCTGTTCAGATAATAATCCACCATTTGATTCCTCTCACCAAAGTGCATGAATCAGAATCAGGTTTAATATCACTGACATCACACTTGCCCACAGTAAACTCCATTTACCAGGTTTTCACTCTCTCTCTCTCTCTCTCTCTCACACACACACACACACACACACACACACTCGATCTATCTACATCCCATTAAAGAACCACAATGTCCCATCACAAGATGCCCTCCCATCTGTTCTTATGTCATCGACAAACTCAAAAATAAACCTTACATTTCATTCCCTCCTGCAGGTCATTAATGTAAGCAGTAGACAACTGAAGGTCAAGAGCCAGTCCACCAGTTGCTTCCCTCCAGCCTGAAAAGCAGACATTTATCCCAACCCTCTGTTTTCCATGTGACAGCCAGTTTTCAACCCATTCGAACACACTTCCTCCAGCTCCTTCAGCTCTTGATTTATGCAGCAGCCTCTCATGTGGCACCTTGTCAAATGTCTTTTGGAAATCTAAATACACAATATCTGCAGGATATCCCTCCGTTTCATCCCTCTATCATCCCTCCCTTTCACACCCTCAAATAACTCAAGCAAGTTTAGTAAAACCATATTGACCAGGCTTGATTATATCCAGATTTTCTAAATGATTAGTTATTTCCACTTTGATTACAGACTGTGACACCTTACCAACAATAGATGTTAAACTAACGCCCTCTAGTTCCCAGTCTTCTGTTCTCCCCCTTTGAACCAGGAAATCAAACTGATTGTTTTATAGTCTCTAGTACTTCTAGGAGTTTAGAAAGTCATGAAACATTTCAACCAATGGGTTCATTGGTTGAAAAGAGACACTCATTCCTTTTAAAAACCCTTTGGTGTAGGTCTGGTGATTTGTTCATCTTTAGTCCTGTAAATATCTTTGTCCCTTCTGATTGCAATTTTTTTACGAGTTGCCCCACACTTTTTTTGAAGTGACCCCACCTGTTATCTTGTGCCTATTTCCAGTGTCCTCCATGGTGAAGACCACTTCCTGTTAAGTCCTGTTCGATAGAGCTCCTATGTCTAACTTAGCTGCCTTCTTGCTACTTATATATTGAAATAAATTCTTAGTTTGGTTTGATATTCCATGCACATTTTCTCTCAAAATTACTTCTCTCCCTTCTCACGAGTATTTTAGTCTTTCACTACTGGATCTCGAAATCTTCCCATCCTCTAGTCTACCCCCAGCATTTGCCACTCTATATGCCCTATTTTTCAATTAAACATTATACTTGATCTTCTTTGTTAACCACAGATTGCACTTCTTTTTAATGGAATCCCTCTGTCTAATTGGGGTAAATTCCTGCTGAGTGTTATGAACCAACTGTTGGAACTATCTGCCACTGTTCACCTACTGACATGTCTCTTATTTCCCAGTCCACCTCAGACACCTTCACTTTCATATCACCATAAAAGCTCCTGACTTAGGTCCTGTGGTGTATATTCTTATGCTTTGTCATTCCAAAACATAAAATTAATTGAAATAAAAACATGGGGAGACTGCGGATAATGCGTCTTACTTTTTCATTTTACTTTAGCGAAGGCACGTAATGATGTAATGATGTATGCCATTCATATACTTTTACATGTAACCCGTAATATGTAAACAACCCAAGAATGCTTAATCAAACAATATATTTACAATATTACTCAAATATTAAATGCACACCACTCCTCCCTGCTTAGTTATAAACTCCAAATAGAATGCAACTCAACTCCAATATGTAATGGTTACATATTAAATCCACAACATAGTACATTTTAAATGGTCCCATTCAGGCCTAAAGATTTAACCTCTGTGGAGGATTTCTTTCTCTTGTGGGGTAACAGCTTTCTTGTCGGGGGAGGGGGTGCTCACTCAGCTTGGCAGGTGAGACGTGGCTGTGGAACAATCTCAGGTTCAGGGACCCCCTCCGTGGTGGTTGTAGGAGTTGAATCTGGGACTGTAGGAAGTAGTTCTGATAGATCTGGACAATTTTCTTCTCCATGTTGCTCTTGGCATCCCAAACTCTGCACAGTAAGCTACTCGATCTGCTGATCTGTCGCAGGCCACTGGACAAAGCTTCGAGCCAATGCTTTCATTTTAACCATGCGTGTAGCTCCTCCAACACTTTAGTTCTCAGTTTTGGGTGGCACAACTCTCAATCCCCACATAAGGCAACCCCCTTCTAGGGCAAGTTCATCCGGGTGCTGGTAAAAATGGCGGAACTGGAATTTCTGCTGCACACTCCAGCCATTTTGGGTGGCCACGTAGACCTGAGACAGTGTGTGTGTGTTTTTTATTCTGGTGTCCCTTTGGATCATCTCTGCCATAATATGGAGACTTTGATTTGCATTTGGGAGAATATGTCAAGAGAAGTGTCCTCTTTTGTAAATTTTAGGGTATTTCCTTTTCCAAGGGTAAACAGGACAATCCATCAGCATTTCCATGACTCGTCATGCTCTTAAATTCAGTCTTGTAATTGTGTCCTCCAAGAAACAGAGCCCCTCTCTGCATTCATACTGCTGCTGCTGTTACTGGAACACCTTCTGTGGATTAAAAATGGATACTGGTGGTTGATGATCAGTAATGAGTGTAAACTCTCTCCCAGACAAATACTGGTTGTAACATTTTACACCCCAAACCTGTCTCAAAGCCTGTCAAACTGTGCATAATCTTTCTCTGCAGCAGTAAGGGAACGTGATACAAAAGCTATGGGGCATTCACCGCCATCGCTCATAACATGTGGCATGGCTGCACCAATACAATAAGGTGAGGCATCACAGGCAAGCTTCACTGGGCAATGTGGATTATAATGTGTGAGTACAGTGTCTGACGTCACTGCTTCCTTTGTCTTTTGGAAAACCAACTCACACTGATCCATCCATTGCCATTTCTTCCCGAACTGTAGTAATGAGTTCAAGGTGTGGAGCACAGAAGCCAGGTTTGGCAGGAACCTGTTATACTAATTGACAAATCCTACAAAGGACTGTATCTGCGACACACCCTTAGCTCTTGGTGCATTCACTATTGCTTGAATTTTCTCAGCACACATGTGCAATGTTTGTGCGTCAATGGTGTGACCACAGTAAGTAATGCTTGGTTTAAAGAACTTACGCTAGTTGTGCCGTACTCTGAGTCCATAATCTTATTGTTTTAACACCGTCTTGAGATTTTGGAGATGTTCCTTGTCATCCTCAAAGGTAACATTGAGTATCTGGACAGCCTTGTAGCACCTGGTCCATAGCTTTCTGCCAGAATGCAGGTGAAGATGCTACTCGAAAAATAAGCCTATTATAGTGATAAAGCCACTTGAGAGTGCTTATGGTGAGAAACACTTCGGACTCTTTCTTTATCTCCATCTGTACATAGGCTTCACTTCGCAGAAGTGTTTCCTTCCAGAAAGGTTTCCTTGCAAAGACCCTCTATCCTGGGCAGAGGGTATTGATATACTTTCAATACCAGGCTGATGGTGACCTTAAAATCACCACAGATCCTGATAGACCCATTCTTGGTGACTACTAGGAACATTGTCCATGGGCTCCACTCAACCTTTGAAAGAAATCATTCAGCCTCCATGTGATTTCACTTAGTGGCTACTTTATCACAGATGGTATAAGGAACTAGACAGGCTTTGTAAAACTTGGGTGTGGCATTTTCATTTAACACTATTTTACCCTTGATATGTTTGAGTTTTCTAATGTTGTCCTTGGACACTGCTGTGGCATCCTCCAGCACCTTTCTTAATTTGCTTTCAGTTGACTCTATTGGAGGGAATGTGGTATGCACATGGTGGATGGATCTCCAATCAAGTCATAGTTGTCTCAGCCACTCATGTCCCCATAATGCTGGGCCTACAGTTTTTAACACATGCAAGCCCAATGTGGTTTGTTGGTTGTTGTATTTTCTGTTTTAAATATCATTCCCACAGGAGTTATCTTTTCTTAGTTCCTCGTTGGATAACTGCAGGTTTCAGTTCAGTATCTTTGAAATGCTGTTCAAACTCATTTTGTGGAATGACTGAAATGGCCGAGCCAGTGTCCATTTTAATTAATTTTCTGTTCACATCGGGTGTAAGCCATATTGCTTGTCTATGTTAGTTTTCACATAGTAAATCTGAAGGCTACTCAGTCCTGTCTCATCCTCATCATTATCAAATTTTTCATCAACAGCATGCAGATTAGTGCCCTTTTTGAAACTGCAACTTCACTTTTTACCTTTTTCTCTTCCTTGTGCAGTCCATTTATTTTTGTCTGCCTGACACACTCTTTGTATGTGTCCCACTTTGTTGCATTTCTCCAAGTTTGCCTTTAAATCTATATTTGTCAGGTGTACATGAGCCTCTGCCACAATGTTACCACTATTGTTTGGCCAGGCAGGTTACTGTTTAGACATTGCAATTTAGTCCATGCTCACTTCAATTCCTGACTGCAACTCAATTGTGTCTCTGGCTCCCATTTCCATTGATTCAGCAATTTCAACTGTTCTTTCGCATGCAAGCTGTGCTTCAGTTAGTAGCCATTTTTTAATGCTTTCTTGTAAGATTTCACAAACTAAATGATCTCTCAGTGCGTCATTAAGCCCATTATCAAACTGACAATACTCAGACATCTTCTTCAATTCAGCCACATACATTGAAATGGTCTTTCTTTCCTTTTGATTCCACTTATGAAACCTGAAGCATTCTGCAATCAAAAATGGTTTCAGTTCTAAATGTTCCTGCATTACGTTCACAACATCAGCAAAGCTCATTTCAACTGGTTTGGTTGGAACAGTCAAACTTTGAAGCAAACTATATGCTTTTCTACCTATTACACTCATTAACACTGGCACTCTCTTTTCATTGACTCTTTCATTTGCTTCAAAATACTGTTCAATTCACTCACCATACATTGTCCAGTTATCAGTTGTGCAATCGAACATGTCTATCTTTCCGATGTAGCCAGCCACTTCTGCTTTTTTTCACTTACGATTAGTGTCACCCAATTATCACTATTTATGAACTCACTAACTTGTCTGTTTTCTGCCTTTTTAAAAACTTGAACATCTTTCTCCTCTTGCGAAGAAGTAAAATAATGTGCTACAATTTTGTCTTAACTTGAACACCTTGCTGTGCTTTCTTCATAACTCAAATGTCTCGCTGTGCTTTTTTAAACTCAATCATCTTGCTGCACTTCAACAGGTAGGTGGTCATCTCAGGTTCGTTTAAAATTTCCTTGTCACCACTGTTATGTTTTGTAACTCCAAAACATAAACTAATTGAAAGAAAAACACAGAGAGAATGGGGATAATGCATGTTCTAGATTTTTGTTTTCACTTTAGCGAGGCATGCACTTATGACATGGTGACATAATGACACACAGTATGACATTCATCTACTTCTACATGTAAGCTATAATGAATTATGTAATGAATGCTTAATCAAATAATATTACTGAAATATTAAATATTTTAAATTGCACCTGAAATTCTGTCAGGTTGTGATCACTATCACCTGACAGAATCTTAATCACAAGGTCTTTTATTAACCCTTCCAATAACTCATGCCAAAATCTAAAATAGCCCATCCGAGGTCATAGGTTGTTCTGCACTTTGCCACACTACCTTTCCATTGTGGAAAAGGTCCTTCAAGAAAACACTCTTGACTACAAGTCCATCAAGCAGTGTTCAGCGTGGAATGTCCTGCAGGTCTTGTGGGAAAAAGGACACAATGGGTCCTGTGGGGTGGTTTCCTGGGCAGAGGCTGGTCGCAAGAGAGGCTCCCTCCATCAGATCCTTCCTGCACAGTCAGAGTTTCACTCGGAGTACACGTTGTCCTCAGGATGTTATGATGAGAACAAGACAATTGTCCAGTTCTTTGTGGACTGTGTGCTTGCAAAGAAGCACTAGGAAAGGATGCAAGGTCGTTGTCTGAGCAGCTGCATAACAGAGGATATGGGCTGTTCCTGGGGACACACACCAAGACAGACACCAAGTGCCACTGGAAGGTCATCAGCTCGACAAAAGACGCTCTTTGATCTGCCCAAAACTTGTTGGCCTTCCAGCACAGCGAAACATTGTAAGGGAATGCTGCCGACTGGCACATTCCAGGGTGCAGGGGTACATGCTGAGGGATGCACTGAAGTCAGCGGAACCAATACAAAATCTCTGTGGGAAAGGATTGCAATCTAGTGTCTGACAGCCACTGAAGATTGAGGGGCTGGACTCTGTGTAACAGTCTCACAAACACTTGAAGAGTATACTGTTCAAAGAGGCCATATGAGTAGCAATGATTGCTTGTACATAGAATGCATTAACCTGAAGGACCAAGATATTCATCAGGAACACTGCATACACAGGGTCCTTAGCATTGTCAATGATCCCTCCCATTCGTCCGAC
This sequence comes from Mobula birostris, assembly GCF_030028105.1. Classification (NCBI taxonomy): domain Eukaryota; kingdom Metazoa; phylum Chordata; class Chondrichthyes; order Myliobatiformes; family Myliobatidae; genus Mobula; species Mobula birostris. The sequence goes on from NC_092402.1 coordinate 56,278,752, forward strand.
AATCTCTTTGACCCCCTACCATTAGGCAGGAGGTACCGTAGCATTAGGATAAAAACTATTCGAATGGGAAACAGCTTCTACACCCAGGCTGTAAGACAACTGAACTCCCTGCCACCACCCAGGTCTCATCATGCATGAAGCATCAGTAGTGTTACACTGTTTACTTTAACTTGTGTTGTAAATGCATCTTATGCTAAATGTAAATCTATTGAAATATATTTTTATTACTTGTTTGTTTATTTGTGATAATATTACTTTGTGGGTTGTGTGTGAGTTATATGTGCTGTGTTGTGCACCTTGGTCTGGAGGAAAATTGTTTTGTTTGGTGGTAGTGGCAATAAACCAGAACTTGAATTGGAACCATTTTCATGCCGTTTGGCTAACACCACAAAGGTATAGACCTAAACACAGGAGACTCTGCAGATACTGGAACTCCAGACAAACAAACACAAATGCTGGAGGAACTCAGTAGGTCAGGCAGCATTTATGGAGAAGAATAACAGTGAGCTGAGACCCTTCACCAGGACTGGAAAGGAAAACACCTTGCAGCACTAGGAAAGTGCAGACTGGACATCACTACGGAGGTAAAGAAAGTCCCACACTACTTTGCGTTTCTTGTATATTTTTCGTGAACTAGGTTTATCTTTAAAATAAAACAAGAACTTTTCACCTTTTACCTGTCAGGGAAGCTTTTATCAATGCCTTTTTTCCCCAGCTTCAGCTAAAATGCCTGAGTTATAGTTCCTGCCTCAGCTGATTGTACAAGATGGCCACCACGTGGTCAGCTCGGAGACATGGCTCATCAGGCCTTTTTTTGTGCTGTGTTGCTCCAAGTAAATCAAATTTGAGGATGAATTTAAGTAGTGGATGAAGTACTTTGAGAGGAAAGAGAGTGGAACAACAAGAGATAGGCAAACCCTAGAGTCACATTGTACAGGGGCGATGTCAGAGGGAACTTCTTCATGTAGGAAAACTAAAATCTCCCTCACCCAAAAACTAGCTGAGATCAAGGCTTAATTTAAAGTATCAATACTGAGGTGAATAAATTTCTTTTTTATAACAGGATTAAGAAATGTGGAACCAAGGCAGGTAAATAGTGTGACTATATAGATCAACCATGCATTAATTGAATGACAGAACAGGTTCTCCTTCTGTTCCAATATTCCCAGAGAGCTTCTGGTGTTTTTCACCTAATTAATTGTGTGCATTCCTGTTCTGAAAAGCACAATGTAAGGATCCTTTCCTTCAGTTGTTGACAGGAGAAAGTAAATGAGTCAAAAAATGGAAAAGCACAGGGAGAATTTGCAGAGATTTGCCAATTGCATTTAAGTTTATGGCATACTCATAAAAGTGGCTTTGTGTTTCTATAAATAACTGTTCTTGCTATTTCCTCCACTTTTTCTGTCTGTACTTTAAGTCCTCTGGGAACTGGAGAAAAAGGCATTCACTAAACCCCGAGACTGGCAGCGAGAGGGCAGTCAGCTATATATAGCCTTCTGTATTTTGTTTTGGCTCTTGCTGGTATGCCACACTGTGCTTTTCAAGTAAAGTCAAGGCAGGAAAAAATTGGGGCGTTCACTAGGCCGATTCATCTAGAGATGAGAATCAAAGAAATGGCTTCTGTTCAAGTGGTGGGGATTTACAATACCAGAGTCTTGCCACTGCCACTGCCACATACACTGTGCGGCCTCAAGCACTCATTTACTGGCAGAGACCTGGGAACATTCGATGGGGGTTTGTCAAAAGGTTCGCCATTGTAACACACTGTATATGTTAACTCTTCCAGCCCCTTTCTCACATGCGGTAAGCAATGTAGAAGATGTGTGAATTTAGCAATGGTGTGAAACATTATCCCACCATCATATGCATTTCCCCTTATTTTTTTCACCAAATCACCACATTCAAAAGCTTTCTGTTCCAAGGTTTAGAAATCACTTGTAATACAGGAAAAATTCGGATCAAAGTAAATCAAATAAAGACTGTACGATCATTAGTTTACTTTTCACCTTAGATCTCGGGGACTTTCAGGACATTTGGGCAGGCTGCAATCATAATGATCTATTACACATTTGGCAAAGGCCAATAAAATGAAGCAAGGTATAAGAAGAGATGCCATCGTGGGAGCGGCCATTGTTGGAGTGGACAGTGTTAGAGTGGTCAGGCTTTGGCTCAACAGAACAGGTGAGAACTTGAAGTAAGTTTCTAATAAGATTTTTTTCTCTCTTTTTTTGTCTATTAGTACATAGCTAAGTGTATTGAGAATGGATCTAAGGGTTAGTGGTATTTTCTTCGTGTAAGATGTGGGAACTCTGGAAGTCCTCCAGTCTCCCTAACAACCTCATCAGCGCGAAGTGCATCAAGCTGCAGCTCCTTGGAGACCATGTTAAGGAACTGGGAACTACAGCTCGATGACCTTTGGCTCATATGGGAGAATGAGGAGGTGATAGATAGGAGCTACAGTCACCCACCGCTGAGCGACTGTCAGCAGAGGGAAAGGGAATAGGCAGCCAGTGCAGAGTACCCCTGTGGTTGTTTCCCTCAATAATAAGTATACTGCTTTGGATACTCTTGAGGGGAGGGATACGATATACTGGGGGAAGCTGCAGCAGCTGATTTCTCTATGGCTCAGAAGGGAAGGAGTGGGTGGAGAAGAGGACTGCAGCAGTGATAGGGATTCCACAGTTAGGGGAGCAGACAGAAGATTCTTTGGACGTGAAAGAGACACCCAGATGGTATGTTGCCTCCCAGGTGCTAGGGTCAGTGATGTCTTGGATTGGATTCACAGCATTCTAAAGGGGAAAGGTCAACAGCCAGAAGTCATGGTACCTGTTAGTACCAATGACATAGGTAGGAAAAGAGATGAGGCCTGAAGAGAGAACATAGGGAGTTATTTAGAAAACTCAAAAGCAGGACCTCAAGGGTAGGAATATCTGGATTGCTGCCTGTGCCACATGCCAGCAAGGGTAAGAATTAGGATGTCTTGGCAGATGAATGCATGGCTGCGGAATTGTTGCAGGAGGCAGGGTTTCAGATTTCAGGATCATTAGGATCTCTTCTGGGAAAGGTATAACCTGTACAAAAAGGACAGGTGATATCTGAACCCAAGGGGAACCAACATCCTTGCGGGCAGATTTGCAAGAGTTGTGGGGAAGGGTTTAAACTAATTTGGCACAGGGATGGGGAAGTTGGTACACAAAAAGATGCAGTGTGTTGTGAGACTGCGAGGAAAGGCAGGCAGATGATAGATAGTTTTGTTTTTGCGTGGCTGTATTTTACTGATATTTTGCATATGCTTCCTACCTTGTATGCGCGCTATGTGTGCTTTGTACTGTGTATAACTGTTGGTAATATGTTTTGCACATTGACCCTGAAGTAACACTGTCTCATTTGGCTGTATTCATGGCTATTCATGTATGATTGAATGACAATTAAACATGAAATTGAATTGAATTGAATTGAAAATTGTAGTCAGTGGATGAGTTAAAGTGTAACATGGAAGGAAAATTGAAAAAGGTGATGAATACAGGACTGAAGGGTTTATACTTGAATGTACACAGTATAAGGAATAAGGCAGATGATCTTATAGCACAGTTAGAGATTGGCAAATATGATGTTGTGGGCATCACTCTGAGATGTGGCTGAAAGAAGATTGTAGTTGGGAGCTCAATATCCAAAGATACAATCCTGTATCGAAAGGACAAGCAGGTAAGCAGAGAGGATGGGGTGGAAGACCCTGTTGGTAAAAAATGAAATCCATTCCTTAGAAAGGAGTGATATAGGATTAGAAGATGTAGAATTCTGATGGGAAGAGTTAAGAAGCTACAAGGGTAAAAAGATCCTGACGAGAGTTATATAGAGGTCTCCGAATAGTAGCCAGGATGTGGGCTACAAATTACAATGGGAGAATGAAAAGGCATGTCAAAAAGATTATGTTACGATGGTCATGGGGGATTTCAATATGCAGATAGAAATCAGTTTGGGGCTGGATACTAGGAGAGAGAGTTTGTAGAATTCCTACGAGATGGTTTTTTTAGAGCAGGTTGTAGATGAGCCCACTTGGGGAAAGGCAATTCTGGATTGGGTGTTGTATAATGAACCAGATTTGATTAGGGAGCTTAAGGTAAAGGAACCTTTAGAAGCCTGATCATGACATGATAGAATTCACCCTGCAGTTTGAAGGGGAGATGAGTAAAGGCATCCGTTAGTCTTACGAGACCATGGATCTGTGCCTGGAAAGTCTTCACTCTCCAGGGCGCAGGCCTGGAAAAGGTTGTATGGAAGACCAGCAGTTGCCCATGCTGCGAGTCTCCCTTCTCCACGACACCAATGTTGTCCAAGGGAAGGGCATTAGGACCCATACAGCTTGGTACCAGTGTTGTCGCAGAGCAATATGTAATTCAGTGCCTTGCTCAAGGACACAACACGTTGCCTTGGCTGGGGCTTGAACTCATGACCTTCAGGTCACTAGTCCAATGTCTTAGCCACTTGGCCACTTGCCCACGGGGGGTGGGGTGGGGGGGGAGAGGAGATGATTAAGTCAGATATATCAGTATTACAAAGGATAAAGGCAATTACCGAGGCATGAGAGAGGAGCTGGCCAAAGTTGATTGGAAGACAACACTATCAGGGATAATGGCAGAACAGCAATGGGTGGAACTTCTACGAGAAATTCGGAAGGCGCAGGACAGATTCATTTTACAGAGGAAGTATACTAAAGGGAGGATGACACAACCTTGGCTGATGAGGGAAGTCAAAGACAGCACTAAAGCAAAAAAGAGGCATATGATGTGGTAAAAAATAGTGGGAAATTCGAGGATTGAGAAGCTTTTAAAAACCAACAGAAGGCAACTAAAAAAGCCATAAGGAGAGAAAAGATGAAATATGAAGGTAAGCTAATCAATAATATAAATGAGGATACAAAAATGTTTTTTCAGCTATATAAAGAGTAAAAGAAAGGCGAGAGTGGACATCGGATCACTGGAAAATGTTGCTGGAGAGGTAGTAATGGGAAACAAAGATATGATGGATGAACTTAAGTACTTTGCATTAGTCTACCAGTAAGCCAGATATTTGAGAGTGTCGGGGGCAAAAGTGAGTGTAGTTGCTATTACTAATGAGAGAGTGCTTGGGAAGCTGAAATGCCTGAAAGTAGATAAGTCACGTGGACCAGATGGACTACACCAGAGGTAACTGAAAAGACTGTGGAGGTATTAATATTAATAATTCAAGAATCACTACATTCTGGAATAGTTCCAGTGGACTGGAAAATTGCAAATATCACTCCGCTCTTTACAAGGGGAGAGAGGCAGAAGAAATGAAATTATAGGCCAGTTAGCCTGACTTCAGTGGTTGCAGGGATGTAGGAGTCCATTATTAAGGATGACATTTCAGGGTACTTGGAGTGACTTGATAAAATAGGCCAAGTCAACGTGGTTTCCTTAAGGGGAAATCTTGTCTGAAAAATCTGTTGGAATCCTTTGGGGAAGTAACAAACAGGATCGACAAATGAGAGTCAGTGGATGTTGTTTACTTGGATTTTCAGAAGGCCTTTGACAAGGTGCCACATGTGAGGTTGCTTGACAAGTTAAGAGCCCATGGTATTACAGGGAAGATACTAGCATGGATAGAGCACTGGCTGATTGGCAAGAGGCAAAGGTGGGAATAAAATGAGCCTTTTCTGATTGGCTGCCAGTGACTAGTGGTGTTCCGCTAAGGTCAGTATTGGGACCACTTCTTTTAACATAATTTGTCAATGATTTAGGTGATGGAATTGATGGTTTTGTGGCCTGGTTTGTAGTCAATACAAAGATAGGTGGAAGGGAAGGTAGTATTCAGTAAGTAGGGAGTCTGCAGTAGGACCGGGACAGATTGGGGGAATGGGCAAAGAAGTAACAGATAGAATACAGTGTCAGGAGGTGAATAGTCATGCACTTTGTTAGAAGGAATAAAGGAGTAGAAAATTCAAAAATCAGAGGTGCAAAGGGACTTGGGAATCTTCATGCAAGATTCTCTAAAGGTTAACTTGCAGCTTTGGTCAGTGGCAATGAAGGCAAATGCAATGTTAGCATTCATTTTGAGAGGACTAGAATATAAAAGCAAGATATAATGCTTTATAAGACAGTGGTCAGACTACACTGGGAGTACTGTGAGCAGTTTTGGGTCCTTTAACTAAGAAAAGATGTGCTAGCATTGGAGAGGGTCCAGTGGTCCTATTATCCACCCCATGTTTCATACTTCTTTCACTCTGACCTGAAGCACCGTTGGCATTTGAAATTTGCCTTGAAGTTCTCCATGATGCTCAGTTAATCTTCCAAATCTGCACAATCAAAGCTATTGCCCCAAAAACAGGAACAGCACTGACACACAGGCCTAGATATTTACAAAGACAGATGCTTGTTTTTCAAAATTAAAGCCTAGTTCTTCTGGATTTCTTCGCAGCCAAGTCCTTGATCAGATCACTAAAATCCAGTTTCCGAACAAGATCACTTTCAAGTGATATCGGAGTAAGATAATTCAGCCTGTCCTGTCCCATTGTGGATCTGAGCCTATTCTTCACTAGCTTGAGCTTGGAGAAAGATCGCTCACCACTTGCATTTGTGACAGGGGGAGTCAGGTAAAGCCTCAAAGCAATGCTTACATTTGGGAAGATGACCTGCAAGTTTTTTTCTCTGAGGAAGCATAAAAGCTCTGTTGCAGATGAAATATCTTTGCCACTTACAAATTCCCTGAAATGGACAATCTCCTCCACAAAGTCTAACCCCAGGTCAGCTGAATATCTGCTTTGGAGATCAGATGCTATCTTGCACAGATCTTGTACAGAGAGAGAAGGGATATTGTTTAGGATATCAAATGTGTTGTTAAGGTCATTATATGATGCAAGTTTGCAATCAATTTCTGCAAGTAATCGATCCATCACGACCAAAAAAACAGTAGCTGAGAATTTTTCGCTGGCTGACAAGCCAACATCAGGTGTTAATTCACCCAGAAAGGCTTTACGTTTTCTTTGTCGTTGGGTGTCTTCTTTGTACACTTGTGAGACTGTTGGAGACAGTTTTAGCTTGGGTCTCAAAAGTATCAAATTGATCACGCAAGCTTTCTATGTATCCCCGTTGCGATCTCACCAAATCCACAGCATTACACAGGTCTGGATTTACAGCTTGCAATGCAACACTTGCTCTTTCAAAGCGCTGAAGAATGCAATGTCACAATTTGCTCAGAAAAGCTATCTCAAGCTTGTCCATTTTTTTGTATAGTGACCTTGCTTCATTTCTAGTTGCCACATTCTGATTAATGTCATCTGCAATGCTCTTTAACAAATCTTGAATATTGACATAATTTCTGCACAATGCCTGTGTGGCTTCTGCTTGTGCAGCCCATCTAGCGTTAGAGAGAGACCTTAGAGTTTCAATGCGCTTGTTCGCATTAGGCTGAAGTCCTGCGGTCACCGCCTTCCACCTAGAAGTTGACTTGGAGCAGAAGTTGAACACATTTTGCACGAAGCTGAAAGAATCAGCTGTTTCAACACAACAGTTGACACTGTTGATTTCAGCGAGATTGAATGTGTGTGCTGCAGAAGGAACCCACTCAGCAAGTGGATTGATTTCCTTGATGCGGGATTGTAAGCCTTTGTATGCACCGGACATATTTGCAGCATTGTCATAGCACTGCCCCCTGCAGTTGCTTATGTCAATATTCATCTCTCCTAAAACTTTGAGCACAGACTCACATAAAGCCTCCCCTGTGTGGCTCTCAATGGGTAGAAATTGTAAGAATCGCTCCTGAATGTTTCCATCAGTTGACACATAACATAAAATGAATGTCACCTGATCTACGTGTGCTTGAATCGATGCTAATAGAAAAGTATTTGGCCATTTTGACTTCACTGACGATCTCTGACAGAACTCGATCGCTCATGAGCTCAGTAAACTCCTCACATGTTTTAGGTGAAAGATATGAAGGGGTGCCTGATCCTGCATTTCCAAATTTCTGTATGTGCGCCTTCAAAAACAGGTCAAACTCACTTATTACCTCTAGAATGCCCATGTAGTTGCCGTTATCAGGCCTGCCAAATATATCACTGGAGCCTCGGATAGCTAGTTCCCTCTTGACCAAAAACTTCACAACCACCACCACTCTTCTCAATGCATCGGTCCAGTAGACACACTCTGACTTGAACCGTGTTTGCAGTTCTGTATCTGTCAGACGGGTAGTGTAACGTAGGTCAGTATCGTTTTCCTGTGGTGTTCGTTATTTTCATGCTCTCCTATGCACTCAGCGGCATGTTTCCAGTCGCTAAAGCCAGTTTCGAAGCTGGACTGACAGTTACCATCACTGAAGATGCGGCATGCAAAACAAAACACACAGCCGGTGGGAGGGGAATATAAGAGCCATTGCCTTGATATGTACCCACCATTTACGAGCTTGTGTTTGAAGTGAAATTCGGAGAAAAAACATCTCTGCTGTTTGTACACTCATTCAGAAGTTTTGACATCCACATCCTTATTCCGGCAGGACTCCGGCCCTTTCTTAGCCCAGTATGCTCGGACTGAATCATCTAACGTTTCCTTTCCCCAGCGAGCAGGATCAGTGCTGTCACGATCCTCAGCAGCGGTAACATTAACATTAATGGTGGCCCGAATTGGTCGTTCGGAGGCCTCTGTGGTCGGGAATCCCAACGTCATGCTCTCTGCCTCTTCAACGTTAGCTGCTGACTGTGGTAAGGACGGTGGTCCTGTGCTAACGCTGGTGCTGGTGCTAGCTGTTGAACAAGTCTCCATTTGTCCACCGGTCTCAGACTGTGACAAGAGCGATGGTACTGCTGCATCGTCGAGAACAGGGTTAAAAAATTCTGTCAATTTCAATGTCTTTTTTAATGCTTCTTTCTCACTGTCCTCTTTTTCTTGTTTCTTGTTTCTTTTCTGTGCTCCACTCTCGTGTTTTTTTTGTCCGCCATGATGGTAGCTACCTATTTTGGGCCCCTCTGCAGCTCGGGCCCCTGGGCTGCAGCCCAGCCTAGCCCTGCCTTGAGAGTGTGGAACGAGCTGCCAGTACAAGTGGTAGATGTAGGTTTGATTTCAACATTTAATAGAAATATGGATTGGTATATGGATGGGAGGGGCATGGAGGCCTATGGTCCAGATGCTGATCGATGGGAATAGACAGATCAATGGTTCGGCACAGACTAAATGGGCCGAAGGTTCTGTTTCTGTGCTGCAATGTTCCATGACTCTACGACTCTATCTAGCTCTGGTGATTGTGGTCAAAATATAAATCTAGGCCCATGGTTTGTTGGCCTTCATTAGTCAGGGGATTGAGTTCAAGAGCTATGAGGTAATGTTGCAAGTCTAGAAAACCCTGGTTGACCATACCTATAATATTTTGTTCAGTTCTGCTCACTTCATTATAGGAACGATATAGAAGTTTTAGTGAGGGTGCAGAGGAGATATACCAGGATACTGTCTGGATTAAAGATTATGTCCTAATGAGCATAGGTTGAGCGAGCTAGGGCTTTTCTCTTTGGAGTGAAGGAGGATGGGAGGTGACTAGATAGAGGTGTACAAGATGTTAAGAGACATCGATCAAGTGGATAGCCAGAGACTTTCTTCCAGGGTGAAAACGCTTATAAGAAGGGGCATAATTTTAAGGTGAATGGAGAAAATTATAGGAGGTTGTCAGAGGTAAGTTTTTTTTACACACAGAGTGGTAGGTGTGTGGACATCCTGCCAGGGGTGGTGGTAAAGGCAGATACATTAGGGATATTTAAGAAACTCTAAGATATGCACATGAATGATAGAAAAATGGAGGGCTATGTAGGAGGGAAAGGTTAGATTGATCTTGGAATAGGTTATAAGGCTAGCACAACATTGTGGGCTGAAGGGCCTGTAGTGTGCTATAATGTTCTACATTCTTGTTCAGACACCAGGCACAATGCTCCTGTTCTAATTCCATGCTTTGCCAAAGGTTCACCCACATCTTTCTGACAGAAGGGAATGACCTTCGTTTAATAGATACATCGAGCTGTACAATATAGAAATAGGCCCTTCAGCCATTGTGTCTATGTTGGTCATCATGCCTATCTACACTAATCCCACTTGTCTGCATTAATTCCATATTCCTCTATGCTTTGCTCATTCAAGTACATGGCCAGATGCTTCTTCAATGTTGCTGCTGTTCCAGCCTCCACCACTTCTACCCATAGCTTATTCCAGGTACCAATTACTCTTTGAGGAAAAAAATACCCCTTCATACTCCTTAAAATCTCCTCGCTCTCACTGTAAACCTATGCCCTTTAGTTTTATATATATGTATCACATGGAACAGTCTCTGGCTGTCTACCATATCTGTGCTCTCATAACCTTATAAACCATTATGAGGTCACCACCAGCCTCCTTCACTCCAGGGAAAACAGAGCTAGCCTATCCAAGCCCTCCTGATAACCCAAGCCCTCCATTTCTGGCAACATCCCTTCTGAGTCCTTTCTTCAGCTTAATGTCTCGCCCGACACTGACCCTTGTTGCAACAGATCTTTGCCAAGCCAAAAGAAATGCTATTAACATCAGATCAACAAGTGGGTCTATTTTAAACCACGATAATCACTGAAGGAGTTTCTAATGGCGTGGGCAAAGGTAAGTGAAAATTTGGTTGTGCTTAGCCAAATGTTACTGCACAGGAAGGGCACACCAGGTACTTAACCTGCATTGTGCTTTCTCAGTTGGAATGGTATCAGTCAATTGGACACTTGGAACAAGGTCAAGCTTCAACACTGCTGAGTAACCCTTTAAAACTGAGAGTTTGTGATTATGATCTCATAAACAAAGCTGGTTGCTATTTCTTCCTCTAAAGGCTGCTGGCAGCCTGCTCATAAACCAACTTTAAATCACTTCTTTTGCAAAACCTCCAAAACCAAACAAATGGCAAATTGAAACAGGCCCCAAGCCTAAAGGATATGGTTGATCAAAAATTAATCATTTAACTGGTAACCACTTTGATATCCTTAGGGAAAAACACCAAACCAGAGATAATCTCAGCAGCATGAATGTGTCGCAGGCACGCGAAGCACCTCTTACATTATACCCACACAATTACTCAGTTTGCCTTCTTGATCACAGATAGGTTATTTTGCATTATTACCTCAGTGATGGCCCAATTACACACCACTTTCACTTATTACCATGATATAATGTGTTGATGCACCCTTCTTTTGAACCAAGTACTCCTCAACAACCATACTGTGCAGAGAGTTCCAAAGATTGAGGTCAGGTAGTCTCTGGAATTCCCTACCCCAGGGAGTTGTGGAGGCCAGAAAATTGGAGGTATTTAGGCGGGAGGAGAAGATGGTGGCGTGACGCAATGCGTGCAGCTCTCCGGTGAAATGATATCGCATTTGTAAGTAGGATGCCGTGCACACTCCTGATTTGATGGATACATGTGAGAAGCACAGAGGAACATCTGGAGAAACTTCTGAAATGCCTGGTTCTCTGCCGCTGCTACTGTACGATCGAGAATCTCCAGAGGGAAGACCCCAAAATCCCCGGCTTTGCCTGCTGCTGGCGACCGGGGCTGGGGTCGAAGTGTTCAGTAGAGATGGTGCTCGGTGCTCGGTGTCGGAGGGCTGGTCGGAGGCCCGAAGTTTTCGGACGACTCAGAGTCAGACTGTGGTCCGGCATGGCAGGGAGAGTTTTCTTCCTTCTCCCGTCTGCGCGAGATGTGGGACTTTCGAGAGACTTTGAACTTTTTTACCGTGCCCATGGCCTGTTCTTCATCAAGTTATGGTATTGTTTGCACTGTTGAACTATATGTTATAATTATATGGTTTTTGTTAGTTTTTCAGTCTTGGTCTGTCCTGTGTTTCTGTGATATCACACAGGAGGAATATTGTATCATTTCTTAATGCATGCATTACTAAATGACAATAAAAGGGGACTGCGTGTCCTCATAATCTAATAATCTAATTTAATTTAAAGAAAAGGTAGACAAATTTTTGACAGTAAGGGAATTGAAGGTAATGGGGAATTGGCACAGATGCCCTTGTCATACTGAATGGTGGGGCAGGCGTGAGGGTGGAGTGGCTTCCTTCTGCTCTTATTTCCTTGTGTTCAATAGAAGTTACCCTTCCCTAGGGTTCAGACTATTGCTAAATATCAGCTGCGGACCAGCCTGATGAATCCACAATGGAACATAGAAATCTACAGCACATCACAATGTTGTTCCAACCATGTAACCTACTCTAGATGCTGCCTAGAATTACCCTACCACATCACCCTCTATTGAGAGGCATTGAGTTCAAGAGTTGGGAAGTTTTGTTGCAGCTTTATGTAACTCTGGTTAGGTCTGAAGCACTGCATCCAGTTCTAGTTGCCTCTTTATGAGAAGAACGTGGAAGCTTTGGAGAGGGCGCAGGAGAGATTCACCAGGATGCTGCCTGGATTAGGGGGCATGTGCCTCAAGTAGAGGATGGATAAACTTGGGTTGTTTTCTCTTGAGCAGTGGAGACCTTATAAATTTATGAGCAGTGTAAATAAAGTAGGGAACTGGCATTTTTTCCCCGGTGTGAAATGTCTCATTCATGTGTTTAATGTGAAAGGGGGTAAGTTTAAAGGAGATGTGGGGGAAGGGGCAAATTTTCTTACACAGAGAGTGGTAGGTGCGTGGAATGCACTGGTGGTGGTGGAGGCCAATACAGTAGATGTGTTTAAAAGGCTCTTAGGTAGGCATGTGGATGTGCAGAGAATGGAGGGATATGGACATTGTGTAGGCCGGAGAGATTCATTTAGTTAGACATTCAATTACTAGCTTAATTAGTTTGACACAACATCATAGATCGAAAGGGCCTGTTCCTGAGCTGTGCTGTACTGTTCTACATTCTATGAGAACACTGAGGAATATAAGCAGCCTCTCCACACTCTCTTCTTGTATTCCTCCTCATCCCCACAGGGTCACTCACATACTGAGGGCTCATGTCACTCAGATGGGCAACTGGGACTGACCACCAGCTTCACTGCACCGGAAGCCATTCAGAAAGCATAAAACACAGAGTAATACAGCAGAGGAACAGGCCCTTCAGCCCGCTGTGTCTCTGCTGACCATGATGCCAATTACAATAACCTAATCTGCCTGCATATGGTCCATACCCTTCCACTGGCTGCCTGCTCATGCGTCTGTCTAAGCACCACTTTCATACCTGCTTCCTTCATCTCTCCTGGCAGTGAGCTCCAAGCACCCAACCACACTCTGTGTAAAAAAAATGTTTTCTGTGGGTAAAGAAATGTAAAACTATGTGAATTAAGAACATTGGTTTCTTGAAGTGGTTGAGAGATTTAAATTTTTAAAGCTGAAGGGATATTCTGTTCAATGAGTATTATCTCTTTTCTCATCTTTTTTTTCCAGTCCTGATGAAGGGTCTCGGCCCAAAATGTCGATTGTTTACTCTTTTCCATAGATGCTGCCTGGCCTGCTGAGTTGCTCCAGCGCTTTCTGTGTGATGCGTAAACTCTTTCTTTGCGAGTTCCCAACCTGATGGCTAATTTTAATTGATTTTAAAATACTGCTGAACTGGTGGAACAGAGTACTCTTCTCTACACAGACATAGATCTGATCCTAGTGCCAGCTCCCAGTCCGACCCCCATTCCCACTCCCTGACCATGGCCACGCTATTAGGTCCATCATTGGCTGTTTGGGATCTGGAGGTGATCAGATGGAGGAGGGAAGACTGCAGGTACACTTACACCTCCAGCACCTGTTACAATCCGCAAGGGGCCCGGGAGCCCGGGTATCCAACACACTGACCTGGCACCATCTGTAGAGGGTGGAGAGATCATGCCCATTGCTACCAGTATCCTGGGCATAGAACTTTTACACCAGCAATATCTTCCACCCGACTCCTCTGCCTTCAGGCCCATTGCCAGCTTCAGGCCCTTGAGAACTGAAGCCTGAAATAAAACAGAAAATGCCAAGAGGTACTCAGCAGTTCAGATGTTGATGGGAAAAGGAACAATGATATCTTTCCAGGCTTATAATAAAGGCAAAAAACACTGAACAGGTCAGGCAGCAGCTATAGAGAGAAGAAAAAACAACTAACTCTGTTTCTTCTCCATTTTCCCGCATATGGGGTAACACTGAGGGCATGTGCTTTCCTCCAGTAGTGGACACGTGTAATAGTATTTGTGGGGGGGGGGGGCGTCTCCAACTCTCAGCTCTTACACAAACACAGTTCCAGTAGAAATCCCTGGAACAGTCCTGAAATCCTAGGTGACTCTCCCCATTCATATGGAAGGTGGCCGAGGCCAGTTGGAGTACCCCAACCATTGCCACAGACAGCTGTGGAGGCCAAGTCATTGGGTGTATTTAAAATGGAGCTTGATAGGTTCTTGTTTAGTCAGGGCATCAAAGGTTACAGGGAGAAAGCAGGAGAATGGAGTCGAGAGGGATAATAAAATCAGCCATGATGGAATGGCAGAGCAAACATGATGAGCCAAATAGCCGAATTTTGCTCCTATGTCTTATGGTGTTATGATCTTAGAAATTCATTGCTATTTGTGGGAGTTTGCTGTGCACAAATCGGTTCCCTACTTCACAACAACGATCAGACTTGTAAAGTGCTTCATCAGTTGCAAAGCGTCTTGCGATATCCAATGTCCTCTCTTTGCAATAAGCTAGCCCATTTAAGCTCCAAACCTTCTTCATCAATACAGTCCTTTTTTTCTCCTTTGTTGGCACAGGATTCTTTTTTTTTCTTGTTGTGAATGTTCTCTGCTTTCTCCTGGTTCCACATTCATATGGTCTGTCTGAGTCCATGCCAGGGAACACTCTGTTCAAAGCACAGCGGGAGGGTCTTCAGTGGTCTGCAATGTGTAAACAACGTGCTGTTTCATTATTAGTGGTTCAGGTGTCTTTGCCGAACATGTGCACTCTATCATTCAGGAATTCTTGAGTCATGCTCCTGTAGTGAGATGCCAGCACCACCACCTCCAAAGTGGGATTATGTGTCACTTAAACTCTTCCAGACATCCAGAGGCCAACAAGTGCAAAGAAAAGACAGCAACCCCAAAAACAGGAAGCCAAGCCACAGTGCTTTGTTGAGACACTTCCCAAAAGTAAGGTCACTCTGTTAAGCTAGGGAATTGGAGTATGGTGGCTGGAAGCAAGATGTGGATTAGACTGGAAGTGAAATCAGCTGGAAATGAATATGACCTGGGATTCGCAGTGTTTTTCATTGCACCAGGACATTCCCAGTCAAAGAAGCTCTTCTGAAGAGTAGTCACTGCTGGAATGTAGGAAATATGGCAGCCGATTTCCACACAGCAAGCTCCCACGACTAGCATAAGACTAGAAGACATAAAGACATTGGATTCAATTCCCACTGCTACATGTAAGGGGTTTGTACATTCTCCCCATGACCGTGTGGGTTTGGTCCGGCATGTAGGAAGTAACCAGAGCACCCAGGGGAGACCCACAAGGTCACAGGGAGAGCACGCAAATATTTATCTAATCACGTGCCCCGGTTTCCTCCCATATTCTAAAGGATTAGGGTTAGTGAGTTGTGGGCGTGCTGTGTTGGCGCTAGAAGCATGGTGACAGTTGAGCACTGCACAATCCTCGCTGATTTGATTTAACATAAATGACACATTTCACTGTATGTTTTGATAAAGCTAATCTTTCTTAATCTACTTAAAGTCAGGATGGCAGTCACTTGGAGGGGGACCTGCAGGCGTGGTGTTCCCCTGCACCTGCTGGCCTTGTTCTTCTTGGTGGTAGTAATTGTCTGCGGTGGGAGAGGTTCTTGATTGTGTTGGCTGCTTTCCTGAAGCAGTGGGAAGTGTTAACGGAGTCCATAGAGGGGAGGCTGAACTAAGAGCTCTGGGGAACTGGAACAGAAGAGGAGATGAAGCCTATGGTAGATTAGCCATGATCATATTAAATGATGGGACTGGTTTGAGGGGCCGAGTGGCCTACTCATGATCCTCCTTTCCTTCTTTCCTTCATTCCTTCGTTAATGGCTAGGGCTGTCAATCCCACATCACTTTTGGGGTTCAGTTTTTTAGTATGTATTTGGACTCAGGCTGTGATGTGGTCTGGAGCTGAGTGTTCCTAGTGGAACCCCAAGTGGAGTCAGTCATGGGTCATTGGTCAGAAGATGCTGCTGGATAGTACTATCATTGACACCTTCTATGAGCTTGCTGACAATTGAGAGTAGGCCTAAAGGGCAGTAATTAGCCAGGTCGTATCGTTTCTCTCCCTGTGCCGGGATATACCTGAGCAATTTTCCACATTGTCAGGGAGATGCCAGCACTGCAACTGTCCTGGGACGGCTGGTTCTGAAACACAGGTCTGGAGTCCTACAGCCGGGATGCTGTCTGCACCCAAAGCGTTTACCATATCCAGTGTTCTCAGCTGGCTCCTGATATCATGTGGAGTGAATTGGACTGACCAGTGACCAGTTTCTGTGCCAGTGGGGATCTCAGAAGGGAGGAGGGTGGAAGGCATAAACCAAGTTAGTTTACCTAGTGATGTATAAATTCATTATAAGGGATAGTTATGAATCTTCATTTCAAAAGGTATAGATTAGCCAGGTTTGTTAAGAGAAGGTTGATTCTGGTGAATTTTGATTTTTTAAGTAGGTGCCACTGATGGCAACAAATTTGGCCCAATGTGCAAGGCTTTTGATAAAGTGCCACATGAAAGGCTGATCAAATAAAATCCCATGGGATCTGAGGGAGAGAAACAAAATAGATTCCAAATTAGGTCAGTGACGGGAAGCAGACAGGAATGTCTGGCAGGTGGTTTGTAACTGGGAGCATGTTAACAGTGGGATCCATAGGAATAAGTACTTGGTCACTATCTTTTTTAGGTCTATATTCATGATTTAGGGGGAATGGTCGTCAGGTTTCATGATGATGCAAAGACTGCTCGTGTGATGGTATTGGGTTCACTATCCACAAAGCCCTAAACACAAAAGGAAATTTTAAGCCCTATTCAATAGAGGTATCTATGGACATCCAAACTATAATGAGGATATACTGTATCCACCTACTCTTCAAAGACTAGCTTACTTCCCTGTCCAGGGTCTATGGAGAGGTCTAGCGGCCAATAGCCACTATCTAAGTGGCAGGTTCCCCCTTCCTACTAAGGAGGAGATACTTCCAGCTAGCAAAGTAGTTTAAACACAGTTTATTTTATTTTTAATCATACACAAGTTCAAGTACAAGTACAAGTTCAGTTTATTATCTTTCAATTGTACACCAAATGAAACCATATTCCCTTGGACCAAGCTGCATAACACAGTACATATAACTCACACACATAAAGTAATATTACCACAAATAAATTAACAAATAATAAGGTGCATTTATGACACCAGTTACAAAGTAAAGCGTATAACATTACTGACATTTCATGCAAGATGAGATCTGGGTGGTGGTAGGGAGTTCAGTAGTCTTACAGCCTGGGGGAAGAAACTGTTTCCCATCCTAACAGTTCTTGTCCTGTCTGATGGTAGGCAGTCAAAGAGATTGTTGAATGGATGAGAGGGATAATTGACAATGCTCAGGGCCCTGTGTGTGCAGCACTCCAGATAAATATCTCTGATGGGTGGAAGAGAAAGCTCGATGATCCACTCTGCAGTCCTCACAATCCTTTTTAGGGATTTGCGGTCAGATGCCTTGCAATTAAAAAAGGCTAATTTTAGATAAGTAGAACTTAACGCAAATTTAACACTCGCAGAAGATTTCTGATCTATAGAAGATTTCTGCATTACCAAAAATTTATAAACTACAAAGGATTTCTAAACACGGGTTATTTCTGGCAAACTAAAAGAACACATCAACAAGTTACAGATGAGTGAGTCATCTATTACAGAAATCGGAGGTTGAGGAATAAATCCTAGTTCTTCCTTCTGTCACCCCATCTTTCTGTCATTCTCCTTGTCATTCCCAACAATCCCCATGGATTATTATTAACACTAATACTGTTTTGCTACTAGTTGACATTATCTATGTATGATGTTTTACAGATTCTTTTGCTGGGACAAAGTAATTCACACAGGTGATCTAAAAGTTCTGGGGACAGAGAAGGGGAAGGGCGATGGGCTTGACCCATGAACGGGAAAGCTTACAAAAATTAGTAGATACAGCCAGTTCATCACAGAGAAAGCTCTCCCCACAGTTGAGACAAAGAGTCAGAGAACACGACAGCACAGAATCAAGCCCTTTGGCGCATCTAGTTCATGCCAAACCATTAATCTGCCTTGTCCCAATTACTTGCACTTGAACCATAGCCCTCCATAACCCCCCATAACCTCCCATCCATGTACCTATCCAAACTTCTCTTATATGTTGAAATCAACCCTACATCCGCCACTTGTGCTGACAACTCGTTCCACACTCTCACGACCTCTGTGAAGAAGTTCTCCCTCATATTCTCCATAAATATTCCACCTTTCACCCTTAACCCATGACTTCTAGTTGTAGTCTCACTCAACCTCAGTGGAAAAAGCCTGCTTGCATTTACCCTATCTATACCACTCATAATTTTGTGTACCTCTATCAAGTCTCCTCCCAATCTTCTACGTTCTAGAGAATAAAGTCCTAGCCCATTCAATCTTTCCCTATAACTCAGGTCCTCAAGTCCTGGCAACATCCTTGTAATTTTTTTCTGCACTCTTTCAGTATTTCCTGTAGGTAGGTGACCAAAACTGCACACAACGCTCTAAATTAGCCCTCACAAACATCTTAATACAATTTCAACATAACATCCCAACTCCTGTACTTAATACTTTGATTTATGAAGGCCATTGTGCCAGAAGCTTTCTCTATGACTCTATGCTACCTGCAAGGAATTATGGATCTGCATCCCTAGATCCCACTGTTATACCACACTCCTTAGAACCCTAACACTCACCATGAAAGACCTACCCAGACTGGTCTTCTAAAGTGCAACAACTCATACTTATCTGCATTAACTTGCATCTGGCATTTTTTTTAGCCCATTTTACCAGCTGGTCCAGATCCTGCTGCAAGCGTTGATAGTCTTCCTCGCTGCCCACTACACCCCCAATCTTTGTGTCATTTGCAAATTTGCTGATCCAGTTTACCACATTATCATCTAGATCATTGATATAGATGACAAACAACAACAGACCCAGCACCGAACCCTGTGGCACTCCACTAGTCACAGGCCTCCAGTCAGAGAGGCAACCATCTCCTACCACTCTCTGGCTTCTTCAACGACTGAACCTTGTTGACCGACCTCCCATGTGGGCATCCTTAAAGGCCTTGCTAAAGCCCATGTAGGAGTGGGCCTTTCCTGGTAACTTCCTCGAAAAACACTGTAAGAACGGTTGGGCATGAGTTACCACAAACGAAACCACGTGGACTATCCCTAATCAGTCCTTTTCCCTCAGCACACCTTCCAATAACTTTCCCACTGTTGATGTCACATTCACTGGCCTATCATTTCCTGTCTTATTCTTAGAGCCTTTCTTAAACAGCGGAACATTAGCTATCCTCCAATCCTCAGACACCTCACCTGTGGCTAATAATGTTTTAAATATCTCTGCTAGGCCCCTGCAGTTTTTACACCTGCCTCCCACAGGGTCCGAGGGAACAACTTGTCAGGCTCTGAGGATTTTTCCACCCTAATTTATCTCAAAACAGCAAAGAACTCCTCTGTAATCTGTATAGGGTTCATGATATCGCTTTGCTTTACTTCTACAGACTCTGTGTCCATCTCCCAAGTAAATACAGATGCAAAAGACCCATTTAAGATCTCCCCCATCTCTTTTGGCTCCACACATAGATAACCTATCTGATCTTCCAGAGGACCAAGTTTGTCCCTTGCAATCCTTTTGCTCCTAATATATCTGTATAATCCCTTAGGATTCTCCTTCACCTTGTCTGCTAGAGCAACTTCATGCCTTCTTTTAGCCTTCTTGACTTCTTTCTTAAGTGTTCTCTTGCATTGCTTGTACTTCATAAGCACCCCATTTGTTCCTACCTGCCTATATCTGCTATGCACCCCCTTTTTTCCTTAACCAAGGCCTCAACATCCCACAAATACCAAGGTTCCCTAAATCTGTTACCCTTGCGTTTATTCTGACAAGAACATACAAACTCCGTACTCTCAAAATTTCACTTTTGAAGGCCACCTACTTAGCAAGTACACCTTTGGCAGAAAATAACCTGTCTCAATCCACACTTGCCAGATCTTTGCTGATACCATAAAAATTGGTCTTTCTCCAATTTAGAATCTCAACCTGAGGACCAGACCTGTCCTTTTCCATAATTACCTTGAAACTAATGACTAGTGGGCACGTGGCCAAATGGTTAAGGCGTTTGACTAGTGATTTGAAGGTCGTGAGTTTGAGCCCCAGCTGAGGCAGCGTGTTGTGTCCTTGGGCAAGGCACTTAATCACACATTGCTCTGCGACGACACTGGTGCCAAGCTGTATGGGTCCTAATGCCCTTCCCTTGGAAAACATCGGTGTCGTGGAGAGGGGAGACTTACAGCATGGGCAACTGCTGGTCTTCCATACAACCTTGCCCAGGCCTGCGCCCTGGAGAGTGAAGACTTTCCAGGTGCAGATCCATGGTCTCGCAAGACTAACGGATGCCTAAATATGATCACTAGGTCCAAAGTGTTCCCCTACACAAACTTATGTCACCTGCCCTGTCTCATTCCCTAATAAGACATCTAGTATCACATTCTCTCTATTTGGGACTTTTATGTACTGATTGAGGAAACTTTCCTGAGCACATTTGACAAACACTATCCCCCTCCTCACCGTCTCCCAGTCTCCTGTGTGTAACTACCTTCCTGTATGTCCTGTCTATTAACCCTTCGGCCTCCTGAATGATCCAGAGTTCATCCAGATCCAGTTCCAACTCCTTTACACGGATTGCTAGAAGCTTCAGCTGGATGCATTTCTCGCAGTTTTAGTCGTCAGGGATACTGGAGGCTTCCTGGCTTTCCCTCATCCCACAAGAGGAGCATTCCACTTCCCTGCCTGGCATCCCCATTGCACTAAATGTGCAATGAGAAAGAAAGAATAAATGATGAAAAAATTCTGCCTATGGCCTACGCCTCTCCTTGCCAAAGCCTCGACTCCCCAATCTAACACTGGCCCACTCACACAATGGTCGCTCCACTTAAACCTAACCTCTTTTTATTGGCCCTTGCCAAGTGCCCAATTATGCACAATCCAATGTCTCCTCGGGAACTACAGCACAAAAAAAGTGCCGACTATACAGAGCTCTGCCAGAAGAAATTAGCATCCACCATCAAGGACCCCCACCATCCAGGCCACGCTGTCTTCTCACTGCTGCCAATGGGAAGGAGCTATGGGAGCTGTAGGTCCCACACTACCATGTCCAGGAACAGTTATTACCCTTCAACCATCAGGCTCGTGAACCAGAGGGGATAACTTCACTCACCTCAACACTGAACTGTGGACTCACTTTCAAGGATTCTACAACTCATGTTCTCAATATTATTTATTTATTATTATTATTTGGATTTTTTTGTATTGTACAGTGTCTTCTTTTGCACACTGGTTGATTGTCCATCTTAGCTTGTGTGTAGTTTTTAATTGATTTGATTGTGTTTCTGCTGTGAATTGTGACAAGAATACACATAGATTAAGATGTAGCTGTCCTGTGCTGGCACCAGTGGGATCAGCAGTTGGTCTGCCACCTGTCTTCAGGGGAGAGAGAGATAAGGAAAACAATAGAGCAGCATTTGGAGATGTTAATGAAGGGGAAGGAGAGCTGTGAAGATCGGCTCCCCCTTTGAACCCTGAACTGTTTGAAGTGATGGACAGGCGATGCCCCAGCAGGGGGATAAAAAGGGACAGGTTCGCTAAGGCAGGACACACACAACACCCGAGGTAACAAGACCCTGGAAGCGGTGCGTCTCCCACAAGTTGGTGGGAAGTGCCGGGCCATAGACGCATAGGGTGGAAAGGCATGATCGGCGGGAACCTGGTGTGTGTCCACCCTTGCCTGGGTGCCAGGTTCACCGCAGAGAAATGATCGTATCTGGAAATGGAGGGGTCACGGTCGGTGACCTCAGATGACATCACAAAGGACTCGCCCGAAAGCTGACTGCGAAGGTCTGTCTGGAAACCTTGAATATTCATTCGTTTTGCTCCCTCTCTCCTTCCCCCCACTGTCCATCTCTCACAGCAGCGATTACTGCGAACTGAACTGAACTAAATTGAACTGAACTTTGCGTCACTTTGAAACTGGTCATTTACCCCTAGACAACGATAGAGCTTGATTGATCCTGTTATCTTAATTCTGTGCACATGTGTGTTTATCATTGCTGAACTGTTGCATTCATTATCCTTTTGATTAGAGTACTGTGTTGCTTGTTTCTTAAATAAAACTTTCTTAGTTCTAGTAATCCAGACTCCAACTGAGTGATCCATTTCTGCTGGTTTGGCAACCCAGTTACGGGATACATAACATAAGTGGGGTTCTCGTCCGGGATTTTGAACGCTAAATTTGGGACGGAGTAAATTGATTGGGTCAAAATTCCCGAAAGAAAGAAAAGACAAACAGCAGAAATGGAGGCTGAGGAAATTATAAAGACGCCGACCTTGGAGGCATTAGAGGATGCCAGGAAATCGGAATTGGTAGCTGTGGCCAAACGGTTGAATCTTGCTAAGGGGAAGTCGACAATGAGGAGAGAGGAGATACACAGAGCTATTGTAGAGCACTATGTATCTAAAGGTATGTTTCCCCAAGGCGAGCTGGAGGTGGTGTCTATTGAAAAACCTGCCGGAGACGCGGTACAGGTACAGCTTGAAAAACTGAGACTCGAGCACGAGTGCCGGGTACGGCAGTTAGAGCGAGAAGAGAAGCAGTTAGAAAGGCAGAAGAAAGAGGGAGAGTTAGAAAGGCAGGAGAAAGAGAGAGAGTTAGAAAGGCGGGAGAAAGAGAAACAGTTAGAAAGGCAGGAGAGAGAGAGAGAGAGAGAGAGGGAGAGAGAGACAGCTGGAGCGAGAGGAGAAACAGAGGGAAAGGGAATTCGAGTTGGAGAAGTTAAGGATAAGGGCAGAGCAGGGGCCCGTGCTGAACCAAGGTGGAGGGTTCCGGGTGACCCAGGAGGATAGGCTGGTTCCCCCATTTGACGATACCGACGTGGATCGGTACTTTCTCCATTTCGAAAAAGTTGCTACAAGTCAGGACTGGCCGAGGGATAAGTGAGTGGTTTTGCTTCAGAGTGTACTGAAAGGGAAAGCCCAACAAGCTTACTCAGCTTTGTCCGCGGAAGATGCCCAGAGGTATGATGTGGTGAAAGAGGCCATCCTCAGGATTTATGAGTTGGTCCCGGAGGCATACCGGCAGAGGTTCCGGAATGCGAGGAAGCAGTGGGACCGCACGTATTTAGAGTTTGTCCATGAGATGCAGACATATTGTGAGCGTTGGTGTGCCTCGAAGGGGGTAGAGGGGGATTATGACAGACTGCTGCAGCTGATCCTGATTGAGCAGTTTAAAGGTTGCATCCCTGAGGGTATGAGACCCTACCTAGGTGAGAAAGAGGCAGCTACATTAGCCGCAACTGCTAAGTTAGCGGATGAGTATGCGTTGACGCATAAAATGAAGTTTGCCCCGAGTAAAGGCTACCAGAATGGTAGTCAGGACGGCGGGGAGAGTCCGCCAGAAAAGTCAGAAAGTAAGCCGGGGACTAGTGAGAAGGATAAGGTAGACCGGGAGCAGTCTGGTAGGAAGTCTCCTGGGGTCGTCTGTTATAATTGTGGGAAAGTCGGACACTTTGCGTCCAGGTGCTTTGCCCCAAAGAAGGAGACGGGAAAAGGAAAAACGGCGATTTCGACTGGCTGTATCGAGCTGGTAAACGAACCGCTAGGAGAGGAAAGGTCTGCCAAAGTTCAGGAAGGGCGCGAGAAGTTTATCTCGGCCGGATTGGTGTCAGTGAAGGAGGGGTTAAAACCAGTTCCAGTGCGGATCTGGAGAGACACGGGAGCGTGTCAGTCATTGATATTGAAGAGTGTATTAGAGTTTAGCTCAGAGACTCAGACTGGGGAGGTAAAGGTCAAAGGTGTTGGGGAAGGGACAGAGTCAGTCCCTTTGCACCAGATACACTTACAAAGCAACCTGGTCTCTGGACTAGTCACGATCGGGGTGAGGTCCGAATTACCGATGAAAGGCGTGGAAGTCTTGCTCGGTAATGACCTCGCCGGGGGAATTGTGTTCCCAGCCGTGAGATTGACAGGTCAGCCTGCCAGCATTGAGGCCCCACCCATGGACTCACAGGTTCATCACGGGACTGCGGTAGTAAATTTAGCTGAGACGTTTCTGCCAACCTTGTACGAGAAGGGGGTAGAAAGTGAAAAGAAGGAGTGTAGTGAGACAAGAGGTAGTGAGGGAGCTGAGGCAGACTTAGCATTAGCCAGGAAAGAATTTGTGCAGGCGCAGGAGCGAGACGAGGGACTGATGGTTTTGGCAGAGACAGCTCTCTCTGACACAGAATTAACAAGGGAACTAGTAGGCTATTGTGTGGAGGAGGAAGTGCTAAGGAAGAAAGGGAAACCAAGTACCGTACCCGCAGATGAGGAATGGGGGGTGGTGCAAAAGAGTTATGGGGATGAGATTTTTAACCTGGCCCACAAGGTATCCTCCGGTGGACATTTTGCGGTACTGGAGGAAACAGTTGGTGGAATCATGAAAGAGGTTTACCGGCTGCCCAGGGGGAAGGATGTTATTGATCATGACCGACGCGAACTGAGACGGTCACAGGCTTTTGATATGCTAACAAACCTAGTCGGTGTTAGTGCGGAAATCAATGAAGCTAGGGTCCCCCTGATAAGAGAAAAAAAACATTTTGAAAAGATGAGTATGGTACCGACCAGATGGGAGAAGGCTATTGTTTCGGCCAGCTCTGCTGATAAGGTCTCTCCCTTAATCCCCGAACAAAGCGACTCTTTAGGAGAAGTAATTAAACGACTCGCACACATGTGTTTGATTGTCCCGAGGCGATGCAAAGAACTGGGACGTTGGGTGGTGTCAGCCTAGCGAGCAACATCCATATAGAATGAGTAATTCAGTGACTAAAGGGCTGACGAACACAGAGGAGTGTATTGGCGATATAATACGGCTGTCTGAAGCCAGCTTGATAGTGAACCTTGGAAAAAATGAGTTCGGCCACACGAGGGTCACTTATCTGGGAATTGTGGTGACACAGGGGCAGCTGGCAGCGATGCAAGCTACAGTGCAGGCTATCTCTGACATCCTAACCCCGACAGACAAGAGGGCCCTCAGAAGGCTCTTGGAGATGGTGGGGTACTGTAGGAAGTTTTGCAATAACTCTGCGGTTACTACCCCTCCCCCTCCTACTAAGCCCTTGCGAGAGAAAACTAAGTCGGAATGGGACGACCCTTGTTATTGTGGTCCAGGACGAAACCCAATGAGAGGTTACATTGATCGCAATTCATCAGTGTTTTTGGCCACTATGAAGTTTGCTAAATTGGAGCCTGTTCTAAGAGATTATTAATAACACATATAAAAGGAACAGAAAATGTGATGGCTGACTGTCTGTCAGGTGTTGACAACTTCAAATTCGCTGTATTAGCCAAACAGCTGATAAAGATGTGCATTTGTGTGTATCAAATAATGTATTCATGTTTGTAATTTTTACCCCCGGTAAAAATCCTTAAAGGGGGGGAAGTTTGATAAGAATACACATAGATTAAGATGTAGCTGTCCTGTGCTGGCACCAGTGGGATCAGCAGTTGGTCTGCCACCTGTCTTCAGGGGAGAGAGAGATAAGGAAAACAATGGAGCAGCATTTGGAGATGTTAATGAAGGGGAAGGAGAGCTGTGAAGATCGGCTCCCCCTTTGAACCCTGAACTGTTTGAAGTGATGGACAGGCGATGCCCCAGCAGGGGGATAAAAAGGGACAGGTTCGCTAAGGCAGGACACACACGACACCCCAAGGTAACGAGACCCTGGAAGCGGTGCGTCTCCCACAAGTTGGTGGGAAGTGCCGGGCCATAGACGCACAGGGTGGAAAGGCACGATCGGCGGGAACCTGGTGTGTGTCCACCCTTGCCTGGGTGCCAGGTTCACCGCAGAGAAATGATCGTATCTGGAAACGGAGGGGTCACGGTCGGTGACCTCAGATGACATCACAAAGGACTCGCCCGAAAGCTGACTGCGAAGGTCTGTCTGGAAACCTTGAATATTCATTCGTTTTGCTCCCTCTCTCCTTCCCCCCACTGTCCATCTCTCACGGCAGCGATTACTGCGAACTGAACTGAACTAAATTGAACTGAACTTTGCGTCACTTTGAAACTGGTCATTTACCCCTAGACAACGATAGAGCTTGATTGATCCTGTTATCTTAATTCTGTGCACATGTGTGTTTATCATTGCTGAACTGTTGCATTCATTATCCTTTTGATTAGAGTACTGTGTTGCTTGTTTCTTTAATAAAACTTTCTTAGTTCTAGTAATCCAGACTCCAACTGAGTGATCCATTTCTGCTGGTTTGGCAACCCAGTTACGGGGTACGTAACAGAATGCCCACAAGAAAGTGAATCTCAGGGTAGTATATGATGACATATGTATTTACTTTTAACTTCAAAAACATGGGGCTGAATGTTAAAATCAAAGGACTAGTAAATCAGGAATTAATGTGAGAAAATAAACAAAGCAATCAGTAAAAAGAGGGCAGTGCAGCTCCCAAATGGGCCATTCACTCTGGTCATTCATGACGCTGTTATTAAGGAGATTTGTGATTCAACAAACTGACAGGATTTCCATTATCGGCATTTCAAATATAATGAAGACCTCTCACTCATAGGCAACAGAAACTAGAAAGAAAGGGACTGTCTTAGTGAGGGAGACTTGCTCTCTCTGTCCCCTTGTGGCTCCAACTGATGTCTTTATGTTACTTCCTTTCTGGTGATCTTAAGCCAATCAGAACAATTATGGAGAATTCCAGACCTCATCTCTGTTCATGAAACAGCACCAGAGTACCTGAAAGCAGTCCCATGAACTCTGTCACCAGTCATCAAGGAGCCTCAGCACAAACCTCTCGGGTCCTTTAACCCACTGTCTCACTGCTCATGGGGTAAGTATTTTCTCCTGAACTCTCAACTGGGTTTACAAGTAACTGCTTTGTATTCGTGGTCACTAGTTAGGTTCTCTACAAGTGGAAATACTTTCTCCCCATCTGATCTACCAAAGCCTTGTTAACCTCAGTCAACCTCTCTTGGCCTCTTTCTCTGGAGAAAGGGAACCCCAGCCTGTTCACTTTTAAAATCACCCATCTCAATCTTTAAGCATCACCTCCAGCACCATGTAAAGCTTGCTTACAATGATTTCACTAACGTTGGGTAAATAATAAATGCTGGTTTAAATCACCCTTATCTATTAGATGGTTATGGGCTGAGGGAAATTTTAGTCCCTCTGGGGCATCCATTTTGTCCTTCACATCTTCATTTCAGGTTCCACTGGATTTGAACGTGTCCAAGGACATGCACCATAACCACACATGTGTGATGCACTGCACTGTGCACAGTGTCAAATATCCCCTATTGTGTATAAGAACACAGGTCATATCCTGCACATGTGGCATACCACTCTTTGAGATCCCAAACTATCTACTGGGTCAGTTACTTGTTAAGCTTTGTGAGAGTCATTGCACCACCATACCCTCAGGCAGTGTGTTCCAGATTCTAACCATCCTCTGGGGAAAAATACCCCTTCAGATCCCCTCTATGCCTCCTACTTTTCATTGTACACCCACTTTGCTTTTGACACTCCATAATGGGAAAAAGATTCTTACTATCTGGCTATCTACTGCTTCCCTCATAATTTTGTGTCCCTCTGTCAGGATCACTTCAGCCTCCTCGACTCCAACAAATAAACCCAGCTTCTCCCGTCTCTCCCATCTCTCCTCATAACTGAAACCCTGCATCCCGGGCAACATCCTGGTGAATTTCCTCTGCACCTTCTTCAGTGCAGTTACATCCTTCCTATAGTGTGGTGACCAGAACCACACACAGTCCTCCAGCTGTGGTCTGGCCAGTGTTTTGTAAGGAAGTAACATGATATTCCAGCTCTTATATTCCATAAACACAAGAGAAAATCTGCAGATGCAAGAAATCCAAAGCAACACACACTAAAAGCAGGAGGAACTCAGCAGGTCAGGCAGCATGTATGGAGGGTTAAAAAAGGGAATGGATGTAGATCGGGGGACCACTTTGTTGAGAAGCTTTGCTCCATCCACAATAGGGAGGATTTCCTGGTGGCCAACCATTTTAATTCCACTCCACATTTCCATTCCAACATGTCAGTTCACATAGCCTCCTCTACTGCCATGATGAGGCCACTCTCAGGTTGGAGGAGCGACACCTCATATTTGTCTTGGGTAGCCCCCAATCTGTGTGAACATCGATTTCACTAACTTTTGGAAATTTCTCCCCTCTCCCTCTCTCCTTTTCCATTCCCCATTCTGGCTCCCTTCCCTTCGCCTCACCTGCCCTTCACCTCCTCTGGTGCCCCTCCTCCTTCCCTTTCTTCCATGGTCCACTCTCCTCTCCTATCAGATTCCTTCTTCAGCCTTTCACCTCCCAGCTTCTTACTTCATCCTCCCTTCCCCTTCCACCCACCTGATCTCACCTATCACCTTCTAGCTTGAACTCCTTTCTGTCTCCCCATGCTCTTATTCTGGCTTCCTACCCCTTCCTTTCCAAACCCGATGAAGGGTTTCAGCCCGAAATGTCGACTGTTTATTCCGCTCCATAGATACCGCCAGTTTATTACTCTCCTGTATTCCTTGCACCTGTCAATGAGTTGTACCCCTAAATTCCATCTTCTGGCACTCACTCAACTTTCTGTCTGATCAATATCAAGCTCAAACTTCAGACAAACTTTCTCACTCTTCTTCAGGACCACCAATTTTCATGCCATCAGCAAACTTACCAATCCTACACTCACATCCAAGTCGTTAATGCATATCACAATTAATAAGAGCCCAAGCACCAACCCATCACTGGTCACCAGATTTCCAACACTGCATCAAAGTCAAAGTGGAGTTTATTGTCCTCTGCACAAGTGTGTGCATGCACAGGTGCAATGAAAAACTTGCAGCAGCATTGCAGGCACACAGCATCATACAAACAGCATTCATGAGAAAAAAGATAAACAGTAAACATAAATTATACATAAATTTTACAAGAAAGGACAGAATTAGAGCAA
The DNA here is from genome assembly GCF_030028105.1 of Mobula birostris. Lineage (NCBI taxonomy): Eukaryota > Metazoa > Chordata > Chondrichthyes > Myliobatiformes > Myliobatidae > Mobula > Mobula birostris. Next base: position 56,307,972 of record NC_092402.1, read on the forward strand.
ACTACACCCAACCAGTCCTTAACCTCCAAAGAAAGTAAAGACACTGGCATACTTTCCTTGTGATTGAATCTAGGTGCTGGGCCCAAGACAGATCTTCTGAATTTAAGCTGCTGACTCTCTCCATTGCCATTCCCCCAATGTTGACTGACACATGTTCACCTCCTTCCCCTTCCTGAAGTCCGCAGTCAGCACTTTAGTTTTACTGACATTGATCGAGAATCTTGAATTGCAGTGCTACTTAACCAGGTGTCCAATATTGCTCTGGTATCTAATACCTCCTGCTGCAGAAACCCCTCCCTGAAATCTCCATCTGCCATGTCCTTCTCTCCTTAGTGAATGCAGATAAGAAATATTCATTTAAAACCTCACATGTATCCACTGACTCCATCTCTTTGGTCCTTAATGGGTCCGAGTCTTCCCCTGGTTACCCTCTTGTTCCTAATATAATATGCATTGGGACTCTTCTTTCACTTCTCTACCATTGACATCTCATGGCTCATCTGTCCTGTTCTGTTTTAAGCACTCTCCTGCACTATCTATACTTTGGGGTAACTCCCGGGATATTGATTCCTGAAGAACTCAACATATGTAACACTGAACATCGACCAGTACAGCACAGGAACAGGCCCTTCAGCCCACAAGGTTGTGTCAAACCGATTAAATTGGTAATCAACTTGCGTAAATGCATACTCTCTGGTATTAAACATTTTAACCCTTAGAAAAAGATAACGTCTGTCTATCTATGCCTCTCGTAATCTTACAAACCTCTATCAGATCTCCCTTCAGCCTCTGCCATTTCAGAGAAAATAACCCAAGTTTGTCCAACCTCTCAGTATTGCAAATGCCCTCAAATCCAGGTAACATCATGGTAAACCCTCTCTCCCAAGCCTCGACATCCTTCCTGTACTGGGGTGACCAGGACTGTATGCAATACTCCAGATGCAGCCTAACTAGTGTTCAGAAAGCTGCAGTGTAACTTCCTGACTTTTGAACTCAATTCCTAGACTAATAGAGACACATGTGCCATATACCTTCTTAAACACCCCATCAACCCATGCTGTGTTGCCACTTTCAACAATCTATGAACTTGGACCCAAAGATTCCTCTGCTCATCAACACTGATAAGGGTCTTGTTCTTAACAGTGGGCTGTCTCTTTACATTTGACCTACTGAGGTGCAACACCTCACACTTGTCCAGGTTAAACTCCACCTGCCATTTCTCTACCCAACTGATCTATATCCTGCTGTATTCTTTGGCAGCCTTCTACTCTATCCACAACACCACCAATCTTCATATTATTTGCAAAATTACTAACCCACTCAGGTAGGAGGTAGGGGTTAAAGGGTAAGCCTTTAACTGCCAGGAAGGCAGGAAGGCGGTTCTGCAATGCTTCATGGAGACCGAAGGGCATGACAATGCACCTAAGTCATGGTCATCCACTGTGACCAAGGAAGATTCCATCTACAAACCCCATTTCCAGAAAAGTTGGGATATTTTCCAAAATGCAATAAAAACAAAAATCTGTGATATGTTAATTCACGTGAACCTTTATTTAACTGACAAAGGTACAAAGAAAAGATTTTCAATAGTTTTACTGACCAACTTAATTGTATTTTGTAAACATACACAAATTTAGAATTTGATGGCTGCAACACACTCAACAAAAGTTGGGACAGAGTTAAAATAAGATTGAAAAGTGCACAGAATATTCAAGTAACACCAGTTTGGAAGACTCCACATTAAGCAGGCTAATTGGTAGCAGGTGAGATATCATGACTGGGTATAAAAGTAGCGTCCATCAAAGGCTCAGTCTTTGCAAGCAAGGATGGGTCGTGGCTCACCCCTTTGTGCCAAAATGCGTGAGAGAATTGTTAGTCAGTTCAAAAGGAACATTTCTCAACGCAAGATTGCAGAGAATTTAGGTCTTTCGACATCTACATTACATAATACTGTGAAAAGATTCAGAGAATTCAGAGACATCTCAGTGTGTAAAGGGCAAGGTCAGAAACCACTGTTGAATGCGCGTGATCTTCCAGCCCTCAGGCGGCACTGCCTAAGAAACCGTCATGCTACTGTGACAATTATAGCCACCTGGGCTCGGGAGTACTTCGGAAAACCATTGTCACTCAACACAGTCTGTCGCTGCATCCAGAAATGCAACTTGAAACGGTATTATGCAAGGAGGAAGCCATACATCAACTCTATGCAGAAACGCCAGTGAGTTCTGTGGGCCCGAACTCATCTCAGATGGACCAAAAGACTGTGGAACCGTGTGCTGTGGTCAGATGAGTCCACATTTCAGCTAGTTTTTGGAAAAAACGGGCATCGAGTTCTCCGTGCCAAAGATGAAAACGACCATCCAGATTGTTATCAGCGAAAGGAGCAAAAGCCAGCATCTGTGATGGTATGGGGGTGCATCAGTGCCCACGGCATGGGTGAGTTGCATGTGTGTGAAGGTACCATTGACTCTGAGGTGTATATTAGGATTTTAGAGAGACATATGTTGCCATCAAGGCGACGTCTCTTCCCGTGACGTCCATGCTTATTTCAGCAGGACAATGCCAGACCACATTCTGCACGGGCTACAACAGCTCTGTAGACACAGAGTGCGTATGCTTGACTGGCCTGCTGCCAGTCCAGATCTATCCCCTATTGAAAATGTATGGCGCATCATGAAGAGGAGAATCAGACAACGGAGACCACGGACTGTTGAGCAGCTGAAGTCTTATATCAAGCAAGAATGGACAAAATTTCCAATTGCAAATCTACTACAATTAGTATCCTCAGTTCCAAAACGATTAAAAAGTGTTATTAAAAGGAAAGGTGGTGTAACACAATGGTAAACATGCCTATGTCCCAACTATTGTTGAGTGTGTTGTAGCCATCAAGTTCTAAATTTGTGTATGTTTACAAAATACAATTAAGTTGGTCAGTAAAACTATTGAAAACCTTTTCTTTGTACTTTTGTCAGTTAAATAAAGGTTCACGTGAGTTAACATATCACAGATTTTTGTTTTTATTGCATTTTGGAAAATATCCCAACTTTTCTGGAAATGGGGTTTATACTTCATACCACTGGACCTGGACTTCCAAGGTCGAGGGAGTGGAACTGCCCAGTGCAATGGCTTTTCCACTCTTTTAAAAACTCTCCCGCACAGATTTCTTCATGCAATTTACATGAACTTCATAAATCTAACTGTCATGGTCGGATACAATGGACAACCAATCATTTAAAGGAAGTTAAGTAATGTATTTAAGACATGGGTTTCATTTAATGTTCATCCCTAATGGGCTTGCAGAGGTTCCCAACCTTTTTTATGCTGTGCACCCATGCCATTAAGCAAGGGGGTCTGTGCACCCCAGGTTGGGAACCTCTGATCTCGAAATATGAGCCAAATGAAGGAAAATGGGACTAGCTCAGATCAACACATTAGATGGGATGGATGATTAGGCTGAAGGGCTTGTTTCTGTACAGTGTAACTCCAGGACTCTCTGACTGTGTTCCATTGGTGGGCCTGGTGGGGCTGGAGTCTGATATAGTCCAGACCCAGTCACTTAACTGTTCAATGTACTCTGCACAGGAAATGGCTGCTTAAAGATCTATTACAGATCCATTACTCTTTCTTTCTCTCACTCACTTTCCCACACACGCTCTCCTCTTTCTTTTTCTCTCTCTCTCTCTCACTCCCTCCCTCCCCTTCTCTCTACCCCCTCTCTCCCTCACCCTCTCCAAGCTGATCCATCAGGACTTTCAAAGTTTGGGACTATTTTCAGCTATTTCTACCACCGTTACCTGGAAGTTTCCTCAGAGTCGTCCACAGTGATCATGACAAGAGCACCTGCCAGTAACAACGGTCATGGCAATGAGCCAACAACAAGCCTACTTCAATTCACTGCGCCCAGCCCTGAAGCTAGACCATAAGACCATAAGACATAGGAGCAGAAGTGGGTCATTCGGCCCATTGAGTCTGCTTTGCCATTCAATCATGGGCCAATCTTCCAAACATCCCCATTGCCCTGCCTTCTCCCCATACCCTTTGATGCCCTGGCTAATCAAGAACCTATCTATCTCTGCCTTAAATGCACCCAATGACTTGGCCTCCATAGCCGCTCGTGGCAACAAATTCCACAGATTTACCACCCTCTGACTAAAGTAATTTCTTCACATAGATAAACAGGCACCTTGGCCAATTGGCCCCACCCCCCTTTCCCCCAGTTTCCACCATTAACCATATAACCATATAACAATTACAGCATGGAAACAGGCCATCTCGGCCCTTCTAGTCCGTGCCGAACTCCTACTCTCACCTAGTCCCACTGACCTGCACTCAGCCCATAACCCGCCATTCCTTTCCTGTCCATATAGCTATCCAATTTAACTTTAAATGACAACATCGAACCTGCCTCAACCACTTCTGCTGGAAGCTCGTTCCACACAGCTACCACTCTCTGAGTAAAGAAGTTCCCCCTCATGTTACCCCTAAACTTTTGCCCTTTAACTCTCAACTCATGTCCTCTTGTTTGAATCTCCCCCACTCTCAATGGAAAAAGCCTATCCACGTCAACTCTATGTATCCCCCTCATAATTTTAAATACCTCTATCAAGTCCCCCCTCAACCTTCTATGCTCCAAAGAATAAAGACCTAACTTGTTCAACCTTTCTCTGTAACTTAGGAGATGAAAGCCAGGCAACATTTTAGTAAATCTCCTCTGTACTCTCTCAATTTTATTGACCTCTTTCCTATAATTCAGTGACCAGAACTGTACACAATACTCCAAATTTGGCTGTACCAATGCCTCGTACAATTTCAACATTACATCCCAACTCCTATACTCAATGCTCTGATTAATAAAGGCCAGCATACCAAAAGCTTTCTTCACCACCCTATCCACATGAGATTCTACCTTCAGGGAATGATGCACCATTATTCCTAGATCCCTCTGTTCTACTGCATTCTTCAATGCCCTACCATTTACCATTAGTCTGGACAAATTGGAGCCAAAGCACCCCTTGAGCACCAGCACAAAATAGCCGTCTTGTTCTTACACTCCACTTGATTTTAACTGCCATCAAAGTTTATTAACTAACCCTGAAACCACTTGGCAATTGCCACTTTTGCATTTCTACATAAGTGAATATCACCTCAACTCCCTCCCCCACCACTAGCTGAGCACAGATGCAACCTTGGGTAAAGGGAGGGATCGATTCCAGGTAGTGTTCGTTTGAGTCAGTGCCCGCCAAGGCACCATGTTCCCCATTCCCACACGTCTCTGAAGTAGCCCCTCTGAAACATCATGTGCTAATCAAGAGAAGTGAGGTATAAACTCTGGGAGGGCTTAATATTGTTATGTTCTGGACAGTACCAAAAGCCCAGCATAAACAAGGTCTAAGCTCACGCAGAGAGATGTCTCTTCTCTTCATTCTTGTGGTGGTTTGTGGTTTTACTGCAGATAATCACTGCTGAATGCACAGGCCAGCTTTGTCAGTTAAAAGGCCGGCTAATGGAGGCACGCGGAGTTGCTTTGGCCACAGCAGGAGTGAGAGCAGGTTTTACTTTGCTGCAAATTCCTCCCATTGCTTTAAAACCAGTTTTTTTTTGTACATATATTTGGAAGTGGAAATTTTCCAATCAGGGAAGAGGGTGGAGTGAGGGGGTTTATGAGGAAGGGGAATGTTTGTGGCTTTCTGTGTTACTCAGAGATTTTACAGTAATGTTCTGTCTACATGCAGCAGGAATTTTTGTGTGTTTTGTTTTATTGAAATAACATGTAATCATTTCCACTGTCTCTGCTCACCTCCTGTCTCAAGCAGAGTACAGGCATAGAAAGAGGCCCTTCAGCCCAATGAGTCTGTGCTGACCATCAACCATTCGTTTACACCAATTCTCCCCACTTTGCCATTAACTCCCCTCTGGATTCTACCCCCCCCCCCCACAACCTGCACACCAGAGGAAATTTACAGCAGCCAATTAACCTACTGCCAGGATATCAGGAGAATAAAATGGGATTACAGCAAGACTGGAGGACATGAACGGTTGATGGTCAACATAGACAGTGGGCTGAAGGGCCCACTCTATACTCTATGCTTTATCCCTGTCTGTGTCGGCTTCCTCAGGGCGCTCCAATTTCTTCCTGTATCCCAAAGGCATGTGGGCTGGTAAGTTAGTGGGCTGGTACAGTCAACACACATCAAAGTTGCTGGTGAACGCAGCAGGCCAGGCAGCATCTGTAGGAAGAGGTGCAGTCGACGTTTCAGGCCGAGACCCTTGTCAGGACTAACTGAAGGAAGAGTTAGTAAGAAATTTGAAAGTGGGAGGGGGAAGAGGAGATCCAAAATGATAGGAGAAGACGGGAGGGGGAGGGATGGAGCCAAGATCTGGACAGGTGATAGGCAAAAGGGATACGAGAGGATCATGGGACAGGAGGTCCGGGAAGAAAGACAAGTTGGGGGGAACCAGAGGATGGACAAAGGGTATAGTCAGAGGGACAGAGGGAGAAAAAGGAGAGAGAGAGAAAGAATGTGTATATAAAAATAAGTAACAGATGGGGTATGAGGGGGAGGTGGGGCATTAGCAGAAGTTAGAGAAGTCAATGCTCATGCCATCAGGTTGGAGGCTACCCAGACGGAATATAAGGTGTTGTTCCTCCAACCTGAGTGTGGCTTCATCTTTACAGTAGAGGAGGCCACGGATAGACATGTCAGAATGGGAATGGGATGTGGAATTAAAATGTGTGGCCACTGGGAGATCCTGCTTTCTCTGGCGGACAGAGCATAGGTGTTCAGCAAAGCGGTAAGTTAATGGGCTGTGGTAAACTATCCCTGGTGTGTACTGAGGGACAGAATCTGGGGAGTGTGGGGAAAATAAAAGATGGGTTTATTGTCGGTTTAGTTGCTGGTAAGTGTGGAACGTGTGAAAAAGTGTCTGCTTCCATGCTACAGCTCTCTTTCACTGATATTTACCATAAAACAAAAGGCTGATGAAGGTTAGAGATATTTTCTGCAAAAAGAGAAAACTGTTGTTTAATAGATCAAAGGAAGAAAGAATCTGAAGGAGAGGTTGAGAGAATAGAGTACACCATGACCTGGATCAGTCTGATGCATCAGGGAGGGGGAGAGTTACCTGGACACTGTGTTTTAGGAGTCAGTCACACCCAGTAGATTAAATTCTTCAGATTCAATCTGTGGTCAGGGACAAGAGGTAATGCTGAAGGAGGATTAGCCCTTGAGCTTTCCCAAAAGGTCAGAGATTGCTGCTCCCTGTGAGGATGAGAGTGTAGGGAGGATGAGCAACCGAGCCATGGCACCGTAGTTCAGGACACGGGACAGAAGAGAAATGTAGTTATGATTGGGGATAGTATAGTCAGGGGAGGAGACACAATTCTCTATTGCAAGGATCGCGAGTCACGAAGGCTGTGTTGTCCACCTGATGCCCGGGTTCAAAACATCTCATCTGACCTGCAGAGGAATTTGGAGTGGGAGGGGAAAGATCCAGTTGTCCTGGCCCATGTGGGTACCAACAACGCAGAAAGAACAAGGGTAGAGGTTCTGCTGAGGGAACTTGAGCGGCTAGGGACTAAATTAAAATGCAGAACCAAAAAGGTAATAACCTTAATCTGCTATACCGCAGTTATAAGGCTATTGAACAGCCCTCTAGTACAATAAGATGGACCCACAACCTTCCTCACTAGGACGTTGCCTCTTACGTCTGCCTGCACTGCACTCTACTCTCTCTGTACTCTAACACTCTATTCTACACTCCGGTATTCTTTTACCTTGCACTACCAAATGCACCATTGCAATGAACTTATCTGTATGGACAGTATGCAAGACAGGTTTTTCACTGTACTGTGCTGGGGCAGACAGTTGTAGGTTACAAGCTGCTGGAGGAACTCAGTAGGACAGGGACAGGCAGCATCTGTGGAAGCAGAAACGTTTCGCGTCAAGACCCTCCATCAGGACTGGGAGCACGAGTGAGATGTTGTGCTTCCACAACACAGTTTTAGTGATGAAGCTTCAGGTTAGAATGGTGAAAATGATCTAGACATGGTACTTATAATCACAAGAGATTCTGCAGATCCTGTAAATCCAAAGCAACACACACACAACACTGGAGAAACTCAGCCGGTCAGGCAGAATCTATGGAAATAAACTAACCGTTGACATTTTGGGCCGAGGCCCTTCTTCAGGACTGGAAAGGAAGAGGGAAGACGCCAGGATGAAAAGGCGGGGGGAGGGGAAGAAGGCTAGCTAGAAGGTGAGGGGTGAAGCCAGGTGGGTTGGAAAGGTAAGGACTGGAGAAGCAGGAATGTGATAGGAGATGACAGTGGACCATATGAGAAAGCGAAGGAGGAGGGGACCCAGGGGGAGGTGATAGGCAGGTGAGAAGAGGTAAGAGGCCAGAGTGGGGAATAGAAAAAGAGGGGAGGGGGAGGGAAGACATTTTTTTACTGGAAGGAGAAATCAATATTCATGCCATCAGGTTGGAGGTCACCCAGACAGAATATAAGATGTTGCTCCTCCACCCCAAAAGTGGCCTCATCACGTCACAAGAGGAGGCCGTGGCCCAACCTGTCGGAATGGGAATGGGAATCAGAATTAAAATGTCTGGCCACCAGGAAGTTCCGCTTGTGGCGGATGGTGCAAAGGTACTCTACAAAGCGGCCCCCCCCAATTTACGACGGGTCTCGCCAATGTAGAGGAGGCTGCATCGGGAGCATTGGACATTTAAAATGCTGACAGGATTCAATAGGTGAGATACCAAAAAAAAGCAGTTCCTTCCTGAGGTACATTCCAAAAGTCAGGAAGAACATTTTCACACAAAGCACATTAGTAATTGCAAATCTCCCTGACTAATTGCAGATTCTGTGGGACATTTGGAGCTTTCAGTACTGATAGATTTCAATTCAGTAAGGGTACAAGAGTGGCTGCTGCCTCACTGCTTCAGAGACATAGGTTCGCTCCTGACTTCTGGCACTGTCTGTGTGGAGTTTGCACGTTCTTCTGTGACCCTCTGGGTTTTTCCCCTGGGTGATCCGGTTTCCTCCCCACATCCCAACAACGTGTGTGTTGGTGGGTTAACTGGTGTCTCAAGTGGAGAAGAAACCATTTTCATCTATTCACCGAATCAGTTCAGAGATTTTCACTTTATGTGACAATAATAAACCAGTTCCAATTTTCAGAAACAGACAATGCAAGAAGGCAGGAATGCACCGATCAGAGGGCTCCTGAATAATCATATATCATTATAACATCGGAAACCATTCAGTCTATCGAGCTTATGCCAGCTCACAAAGCAATTCCCTGCTTAATTTTACCTACTGCATAACCCAATCTCTCCCCTCAGATTCTGTCCCTCACCCACATGCTAAATTAAGTAGCTCAGGTGTGCTGCTTTTGTGGTGTTTCTTGAGGATAACTGTTGTGGGAACAGTGAGGTGAGCTTCCTGCCCTTTGAGACAGATAGGGCCTTGGGTTAGTGTTCCATTGAGAAGATAGCAAACCCCAACAGTCCCTGGATGGCACAGAGATTATGGACTCAAACTGAGTGTGCACCAGTACTCTTCCATCTCAGGAAGTTAGTGAACCAAATCAAAATAAGGTGGGAGGCTTCTTGCATTCATTTTCTCTTCATGGGAAACAGAAATCGAAGGCCAAAACTTGTCATTGCCACACCCTGGACCTATTGCTAAAAACATTGTGGTATCTCTGTTCTCCCAGCTGGTCTCTGGACAATTCAGGATCAAGGGCTTTCACACACACAAGCTACCAGGAGGAAGATAAACTTTATTCATAATTTTATAAAAGTATTTACAAGAATAAACTGTGCAATGCCTTTCCATTCATAGTCAATGCATGACGTCATGCTTTATTACATTCCATAAAACCAACAGGACTGTTGCCACTCATGTGGCCCCCTGGGGTGGTACACTACTACAATAATGGAGTGCTTCCTCACCCAACCCGGCTGCTCCCTGGCCAGTGCCAAAAGAACGCTACGCTATGCTCCTTCCCCACCAAGCCCTTGCGGTGACTTCACCGAGCGTCAGTGTGTCCCTCAGCACGTATTCCTGCAGCCTGCAATGTGCCAGTTGGCAGCGTTCCTCTATGGACATCTCGATGTGCTGGCAGACCAACAAGTCTTGGGCAGATCAAAGGGAATCTTGGTATTATAACAACAAAAGAACTGGTCATTGGCTTCAGGAAGGGGCTGGTGCACACTCTCTTGTTTAATCAACAGTCATGAGGTGGAGTTGGCTGAGAGCTTCAAGTTCCTAGGAGTAGATCGTATAGATACCATGGCCTCTACTTCCTCAGGAAGCTAAAGATATTTAGCATGTCCCCTTTGACCCTCACCAATTTTTACATATGCACTATAGAAAGCATTCTATCCGGATGCATCAGCGTTTGGTATTGCTAATGCTCTGCCTAAGACCACAAGAAACCGCAGAGAGTTGTGGACACCACTCAGTACATCACAGAAACCGGGGCATAAGAGATTCTGCAGATGCTGGAAATCATGAGTAACACACGCAAAATGCTGGAGGAACTCAGCAGGTCAGGCAGCATCTACAGAGGAAAATAAATAGTCCATGTTTCCGGCTGAATCTTTCATCAGGACTGGAAAAGAAGGGAGAAGAAGCCAGAATAAGGTGGTGGGGAGAGGGGGAGGAGTACAAGCTGGCAGGTTACGGGTCAGATCAGGTGAGGGGAAAGGTGGATGAGTGAGGGAGGGGGGAGTGATGTGAGAAGCTGAGAGGTGAAAGGCAGAAGAGATAAAGGACTGGAGAAGGAGGAATCTAATAGGAAACATCAGTGGATGAAGGGAAGGGCATGAGGGTAGGGCAGGAGAAGAGAAGGGGTGAGAGGACTACAAGAACAAAAAGGACATGGGGGTTAAACAGAGGGGAGTGGCTACTGGAAGTTAGAGCTATTCCTCCTCCAACCTGCATTTGGCCTCTTAGTGCGAATAGGAGATCCATGGACAGACATGTTGGTGTGGGATTGGGAAGTCAAATTGGAATGGATGGTTCACCAGGAGTTCCTGGCCGTTACAGCAGACAGACCATCGAGCACCTTCAATCCGTCCACCGCAACAACCAAGATCTCCCATTGCCATTCTATAAGGAGAGGTTGGACAAGCTTGGGTTGTTTTCTCTGGAGCAGTGAAGCCTGAGGGGAGACCTGAGAGAGGTTTATAAGATCATGAGAAGCAGAGAATCAGTGAACAGCTGGTATCTTCTGCCTAGGGTCGAAATGTCAAATTTAGAGGATATGCATTTAAGGAGTGAGGGGAACTGTTCAAGGGAGATGAGGAGAACAAGTTGTTTTTAGATAGAGAGTGGCGGGTACCTGGAATGTGCTGTCAGGGGTGGTAGTGGATGGAAACATGATAGAAGTGCTTAAGAGTCTGTTGGATAGAATGTTGGAAACTTTCGAATGTTTTCGACAAGAACAGGCCATTCGGCCCAAAGCTTGCCAAATTCCTATTCACATAGTGTGTTAAAATAATGATTGAGTTTAGATGTGAAAGTCTCTAAGGTACTATTCTCAACTACACAACTAGGTGGTTTGAACCATATGTCCACAACTTATTGGGTAAAGAAATGCTTCCTGATGTTAGTCTGAAATCTCCCTTTAACCAGTCTCTGCCTATAGCCCCGTGTCCTCGATGAGGGATTAATTTTGAAGAAGCAGCTGGCATTCACCTTACTTATACCCTTACATACTTCGATCATGTCTCCTCCCATTCTACGTCCACATAGACTAAAAAGATTTAATTCTTTCAATCTTTCTTCATCGCTCATACCCTGCAGATCTAGAATGAGTCTCATCACCCTTCTGTGGACACTCTCCAATGCCTTCACGTCCCTCACACAACATGGAGATGAAAATTGTACTCAAGGAGCGGCCTCACAAGCGCATTATACAGCTTAAGGAGAACTTCTCTAGACTTGAACTCCACTAAGCGCATTATATAACCCAACATTCTTTTAGCCGTCCTAATTGCTTCTGTGCAATGTCTAAATGTTGACATTGACAAGAAGCCTAAATCCTTCTCATAAGTGTACTTTCTAACTCAAGACCCCCCATTGTATATTTATATCTGGTATTTCTACTTCTTATTTGTAATATTTTACATTTACTTACATTAAATTTCATCTGCCATTTATCTGCCCACATCTGGATTTTGTTTAGATCTAACAGTATTGATTCTGCTGCCTGGATGTTATCAGCCTGTCCCCCTAATTTTGTGTCATCTGCAAACTTTACTAGTTTATTTGTTATGCACTTATCCAAATCATTAATGTAAATTAAAAACAGCAGTGGCCCCAAAATTAATCCCTACATCTTCTAGCTGTAAAAATAATCATCTCACCATAACTCGCTTTCTGTTTTTGAGCCAATTCTGCATTCATTCGCACACTAAACCCTGAATCCCTACCTCCTGTAATTCGATTATTAACATCTTGTGGGGTACCTTGTCAAAAACCTTTTGAAAGTCCAAGTAACTATATCAATCGCTCTATTGTTATCATAATTGCCTCTTCATAGAACTCCAGCATATTAGTAAAACATGATTTCCCCTTTCTGAACCCATGCCGGCTTTTTGCCAACATGCCTGTTCTTATCATCTGCTTTTCCACACATTCTTTATTAATATTTCCATTATCTTACCTACGATACACATTAAGCTTACTGATCTCGTCGTTGTTGTCGTGGCTATCCCTTGAGGTCGAGGATGATGGTCTTCGTTCTGAAGAAGTGACCCACAGAGTGAAGACGCCTGTGTGTGTATTTGTTTAACATGTACTTGATGTTGCACTCCAAGAAGCACACAATACTTCACAAATCAACCAACTGATTCCAATGACATGGAAACCACGACGATTGAAGCTGATGGACTTGTTGCAGCCTTCATCCGCCTTTACAGCCATTGAGTTCGAAGCAACTTCATCCGCCTGTTCCACCGTTGAGGTCTTGGTTGGATTGTTCTTTGTCAGGGACCTCACCCTCGACCTTACCGCCATGGGTGACCCTACCAGGACCATAGCTCCAGATGGCATCGCTCTCGGGATCACAGGACCACACAAGCTTCTCCACCACGACGAAGGAGATGTCCTCCTTTTTTAAAGAAAGGGGCTTCCCTTCCTCCACCATCAACTCTGCTCTCAAACGCATCTCTCGCATTTCACGCACATCTGCTCTCACTCCATCCTCCTGCCGCCCCACTAGGAATAGGGTTCCCCTTGTCCTCACCTACCACCCCACCAGCCTCCAGGTCCAACATATAATTCTCCGTAACTTCCGCCACCTCCAACGGGATCCAACCACTAAGCACATCTTTCCCTCCCCCCACTCTTTGCCTTCCGCAGGGATCGCTCCCTACGCGACTCCTTTGTCCATTCGTCCTCACCACCCTTCCCCACTGATCTCCCTCCTGGCACTTATCCTTGTAAGCAGAACAAGTGCTACACATGCCCTTACACTTCCTCCCTCACCACCATTCAGGGCCCCAAACAGTCCTTCCAGGAGAGGCAACACTTCACCTGCGAGTCGACTGGGGTGATATACTGTGTCCGGTGCTCCCAATGTGGCCTCCTATATCTTGGCGAAACCTGACGCAGACTGGGAGATCGTTTTGCTGAACACCTACGCTCTGTCCGCCAGAGAAAGCAGGATCTCCCAGTGGCCACACATTTTGATTCCACATCCCATTCCCATTCTGACATGAATATCCACAGCTCCTCTACTGTAAAGATGAAGCCACACTCAGGTTGGAGGAACAACACCTTATATTCTGTCTGGGTAGCCTCCAACCTGATGGCATGAACATCAACTTCTCTAACTTCCGCTAATGCCCCACCTCCCCCTCGTACCCCATCTGTTATTTACTTTTATACACACATTCTCTCTCTCACTCTCCTTTTTCTCCCTCTGTCCCTCTGACTATACCCCTTGCCCATCCTCTGGGTTCCTCCCCACCACTTGTCTTTCTCCCCGGACCTCCTGTCCCATGATCCTCTCATATCCCCTTTGCCTATCACCTGTCCAGCTCTTGCCTCCATCCCTCCCCCTCCTGTCTTCTCCTATCATTTTGGATCTCCCCCTCCCCCTCCCCCTCCCACTTTCAAATCTCTTACTAGCTCTTTTTTCAGTTAGTCCTGACGAAGGGTCTCGGCCTGAAACGTCGACTGTACCTCTTCCTAGAGATGCTGCCTGGCCTGCTGCGTTCACCAGCAACTCTTACGTGTGTTGCTTGAATTTCCAGCATCTGCAGATTTTCTTGTGTTTGCCACCACGACAAGGTGACAATCCGTGGAGAAGATTTACAGATCTATAGTTACCAGGGTCAGTGCGATCACCCTTCTTGTATACCAGGACAACATTAGCCCATTTCCAGTCCTTGGGAATTTCACCAGTTAGGTGTTTGTATATATAATCACTGACCTTTTTAAGTACCCTTGGAAAAATGATGTCTGGCCCTGGAGATTTATTAACTTTCAGCCTTTTCAGCTGAAGCAGGACCTCACTTTCTACGATCTTCAAGGCACATGACTATGGAAGAAATGGAAGAATATGGACATTATATTAGCGGAAGTGGTGAGCTTAGTTGGGCATTTGATTTCTAATTTAGTTCAGCACAACATCGTGGACTGAAGGTCCTGTTTCTGTGCTGTAGAGTCATCAGAGCCAGGCCCTTCAGCTCAGCATGTCCATGCTATCAGTCTCCCTCCTCGATGGAAAGAACTCCAATGATAACTTGGATCACTTTGTCAGTGGTTTCACAGATGTAAAACAGAACTCTCTGTACACTGGAGATTAGTTATGAAAATGCCCACAGAGCGACAAACACTAGGATAAAGCATCGAGAAGTACAAACAAATCTGGGCCAGCGATAGATGAATTTATTGGGCTAGGCTACAGGGACAGTAAAGGGAGCCACAGCCATGCATTCTTTCAGGATTTGGTCATGTCAGCATGAAGGATGAAGGATCAATGTTATTCACCATATACATTTACATCTATTAGGAATTTGCTGTGTTGTGTTGGCGTGACATGCAACAAGAAACAGCAACACTTAACAATTACAAAGAACAAAGAATCACACGAAAATAAGATGGAGGTTAAAGTACAGATTGTGGCAACCCGCTTTCTACGCAGGCGAACCGGCTCACAAAATGGCGCTGGGCCTTCTTCTTCACCAGCAAGGGGAGAAAGCCCGCGCGCGGGAAGAGACTTTTGTAATGCACCTCTGAAGTCATTTCCGCCCGGAGAGGGCGAGAACGGAACTGCGTAAAAGCCAGTGCCGCTAAGTTTGAGTAAACTAGTCTCCAGTGCAACTTACAGACTGCGTGTCATTATTTCTAGTTCTGTGTGTAGCACATCGCTACATTGGTGACCCCAATGGTCCAAACGGGATTTGGACCAAAGATGATCGACTCTTCATCTGTTCACGCAGTTTCGCTAAAACTGCCAACTTTCTGGATGCTGCGACCATGCGTGTGGTTTGACCAAGCAGCAGCCCAGTTCCACATTCGGCAGATATCTTCGGATTCCATACGTTACTATTACATGGTGAGCTCCCTTGACCAGGGGACAGCCGCCTGGGTTGGGGATTTCATACAGTCACCCCTGGAAGAAGGCAAATATGCAGCATTCAAAGCGCTGCTCTTAGAGACCTTTGGCCTCTCATGGCGTGAGCGAGGTGCCTGCTTGCTGCACCTGGACGGTTTGGGAGACAGGCCGCCGTCAGCATTAATGAAGGAGATGCAGGCCCTGGCTGAAGGACACAAGCCCTGCCTCATGTTTGAGCAGGCGTTCCTAGAGCAACTGCCCGAGGACATACACCTGCTGCTGGCCGACGCAGGTTTCAGTGACCCCCGGAAGGTGGTGGCCCGGACAGACATGCTGTGGAAATCCAAGGAGGAAAGCAGGGCGTCCGTCGGACAGATTACCAAGCCATGCACCCAACAGTAGGTCAGACCAGGCCCAGCAATGGAGCGCACACAACCCAGAGGCAGGAGTGAGGGGGCCAATGAACAGTGGTGTTCCTACCACCAGTGGTGGGGCACAGAAGCCCGCCGTTGTCGCCCACCCTGCAAGTTCCCGGGAAACGCCAGGGCCAGCCACCGCTAATGGCTACGGCGGCTGGCCACCAGGACAGCCTCCTGTATGTCTGGGACAAACAGTCAGGACGCCGCTTCTTGGTCAACACCAGAGCGGAAATCAGCGTCTTACCCCCGGCGGGGTACGACACCCGCAACAGGGAGCCGGGACCCACCCTGAGGGCCGCAAACAGCAGCAAGATTCGGACCTACGGCACCCGCACAGTGCAGCTACAGTTCGGTGCCAGCCGGTTCACGTGGGACTTCACACTGGCCGCTGTGGCCCAACCACTCCTGGGGACGGACTTCTTGCGAGCCCACAGCCTGCTGGTCGACTTGCAAGGGAAAGGGCTGGTCCATGCCAAGACTTTCCAGATGTTCTCCCTGGGAGAAGCCAAGTTGCCGGCCCCACACCTGGACTCCATCATGCTGTCTGACAAAGAATTCACCAGGGTCCTGGCAGACTTTCCATCAGTTCTGGCACCTAAGTTCATGGCAGCCATGCCCAGACACGGAGTACAGCACTATATTCCGACCCAGGGACCACTCCTCCATGCCTGCGTATGAAGGCTCCCCCCGGACAAGCTCCGACTGGCGAAGGAGGAGTTCAAGAGGATGGAGAAATTGGGGATTGTGCGGCGGTCCGACAGCCCGTGGGCCTCCCCCTTGCACATGCTGCCCAAAGCAGCAGGGGGCTGGTGACCATGCAGCGACTACCGCAGACTGAACGAGGCTACAACTCCAGACCGCTACCCCGTGCCGCACATACAGGACTTTGCAGCAAACCTGCATGGGGCAAGCATCTTTTCCAAAGTAGACCTCGTCCGGGGATACCAGCAAATCCTGGTACACCCTGAAGACATCCCCAAAATAGTACTCATCACCCCATTCGGCCTGGTCGAATTCCTCCAAATTCCGTTCAGCCTGAAGAACGCCACACAGACATTCCAGCGACTAACAGATGTGGTGGGACGCGACCTGGACTTTGCGTTCATCTGTTTGGACGACATCCTCATAGCCAGCAGTAGTCATCAGGAGCATCTGTCCCACCTCCGCCAGCTCTACTCCTGCCTGAGTAATTTCGGCCTCACGATCAACCCAGCCAAATGTCAGTTCGGACTCGACACCATTGACTTCCTGGGCCACAGGATTACCAAAGACAAGGCAACACCTCTGTTCGCCAAGGTAGACGCGATCCAACACTTCGCCCGGCCCAACACAGTCAAAGGTCTGCAGGAGTTCGTGGGTATGGTGAACTTCTACCACCGCTTCCTTCCCACAGCAGCCCTTTGTTCACCCTGATGTCGGGTAAAGGCAAGGACATTACTTGGGACGAAGAGGACGCGGCTGCTTTTGTTAAAGCCAAGGAAGCCTTGGCAGACGCCGCGATGCTGGTGCACCCCAGAACGGACATTCCAACCACCCTCACAATGGACGCATCCAACACAGCAGTCGGTGGGGTGCTAGAGCAACTCATCGAGGGGTGCTGGCAACCCCTGGCATTCTTCAGCAGGCACCTACGGCCACCCGAACTCAAGTACAGTGCCTTCGACCGGGAGCTGTTGGCACTATATCTGGCAATCCGGCATTTCAGGTACTTCTTAGAAGGCAGGCCGTTCACTGCATTCACGGACCACAAACCATTGACCTTAGCATTCACGAAGGTGTCCGATCCCTGGTCGGCCCGCCAGCAGTGACATCTGTCCTACATCTCCGAGTACACGACGGACATCCAGCATGTCTTGGGAAAGGACAACGTTGTGGTGGACGCACTCTCCAGACCAGCTACCCAGGCCCTGTCCCGGGGGTGGACTATGCAGCACTGGCGGAGGCGCAGCAGGCAGACGACGAGATGCCCAGCGACAGGACCGCAGTCTCGGGTTTGCAGCTCCAAGACCTCCCCGTAGGCCCAGGTGAGAGGACCCTCCTGTGTGACGTGGCTACTGGCCCCATCGTCCCGGCAGCCTGGCGGCAGCGAGTTTTCAACTCCATACACGGCTCTGCGCACCCATCTATCAGGACAACCATCCGGTTGGTCTCCAACAGGTTCGTTTGGCATGGACTGCGTAAACAGGTCAGTGAATGGGCCAAAACGTGCATGCAGTGCCAAACAGCCAAGGTGCAGCGGCATACCAAGGCTCCGCCACAGCGGTTCGAACCCACCCGCCGGAGGTTCGACCACATCCATGTGGATATCGTGGGGCCCCTGTCAGTGTCACGAGGAGCGCGGTACCTCCTAACTATGATAGACTGGTTCACCAGATGGCCAGAGGTGGTCCCGCTCAATGACACCACCGCCGATTCCTGCGCCCGTGCACTGATCGCAACCTGGGTAGCACGCTTCAGGATACCAGCCCACATTACCTCCGACAGAGGCGCCCAGTTCACCTCCAGCCTGTGGTCGGCTGTGGCCGCCTGTTGGGAACACAATTACACCACACAACTGCCTACCACCCACAGTGAACAGACTAGTGGAACGCTTCCACCGTCACTGGAAGTCGGCTCTCATGGCCCACCTGAAAGGGCCTAACTGGGTAGACGAGCTTCCCTGGGTCCTGCTTGGAATATGCACAGCGCCCAAAGAGGATCTGCACACCTCGTCAGCCGAGCTGGTGTACAGCACACCCCTGGTCGTCCCAGGAGAGTTCATACCAGCCTCAAGGGGGCAAGAGGAAGAACCCGCAGCAGTCCTGGACAGACTACGCGAAAGGCTCGGCAATCTGGCCCCCGTACCGACTTCACAGCATGGACAGATCCCGACCTGCGTACCCAAAGACCTGCAGAACTGTAAGCTTGTATTCGTACGAAGGGGCGCACACCGGGCACCGCCACAGCGGCTGTACGAGGGGCCGTTCAAGGTGATCAGTAACAATAGGTCCACGTTCGTGCTGGACATTGGGGGGAAAGAGGAGGTTTTCACGGTGGACAGACTCAAACCGGCCCATGTGGACTTGGCGCAGCCGGTCGAGGATCAGGCACCGTGGCGCAGGGGCAGACCGCCCAAACAGAGACTGATCCAGACTGTGGACATTGGGGGGTGTATCACCAGTTCTGGGGGGTGGGGAGGGTTATGTGGCAACCCACTTTCTACGCAGGTGAACTGGCTCACAAAATGGCGTGCGCGTCGGCAGAGAGGCCAGCCCCAAAATGTTGCTGGGCCTTCTTCTTCACCAACAAGGGGAGAAAGCCCGCACGCGGGGAGAGACTTTTGTAATGCACCTCTGACGTCATTTCCACCCGGAGAGGGCGGGAACGGAACTGCGTAAAAGCCAGTGCCACGAAGTTTGAATAAACTAGTCTCAAGCGCAACTTACAGACTGCATATCGTTATTTCTAGCTCTGTGTGTAGCACATCGCTACAAGATATGGAATAAAATGTGCATAAATACATAAATACCAGCTTGTATCTACAATGTAAACAGCATTATAAAGAGTGGTTTTAAATGCTTACAGTGACAGGGGTAATAGGTAGAAGGGGTGGGGGGGTAACTAGAATGGTTAATCAGATTAACTACCTGGGAGAAGAATCTTTTAAGATGGTGTGAAGTTTGTGTTTTAATAGCCCTATAGTGCTTTCCAGAAGGAAGCTTTTGGAAAAGGCAGTTTGTTGGGAGGGTAGTGTCCACAAGTGGGCAGGTGGCCAAGTGGTTAAGGCATTGGACTAGCGACCTGAAGGTCGTGAGTTTGAGCCCCAGCCGAGGCAACGAGGTTGTGTCCTTGAGCAAGGCACTTAATCACACATTGCTCTGCGACGACACTGGTGCCAAGCTGTATGGGTCCTAATGCCCTTCCCTTGGACAACATTGGTGTCGTGGAGAAGGGAGACTTGCAGCATGGGCAACTGCCCGTCTTCCATACAACCTTGCCCAGGCCTGCACCCTGGAGAGTGAAGACTTTCCAGGCGCAGATCCATGGTCTCGCAAGACTAACGGATGCCTTTAAGTGTCCACAATGATTCTTTGTCCTGGACACATACAAGACTTGCAGTGATGGCAGACTGCAGCCAATGAATGTAGTTCTCTGATCTGACCCCACCCTTCCCATTCCTGATGACAGTATCTCCCCATCTCCATGAGGCTGAAGACTGTGGTCAGAGACAACCCCAACACTAATGAAGCTGTGAGAAGTGATCCGCCCAGGACTGATTGAGACAACCCTCATTCACCAATCAGAACATACAAGGAAGGATATGATGGGGCAAAGTCACAGAGTGTCCATCGCCCACTCACACATCTAGCACAGTAAGTAAAAGCAAACAGAACGAGCTAACATGGAGCAGCACACACAAAATGCTGGAGGAGCTCAGCAGGCCAGGCAGCATCTAGGAAAAGAGTACAGTTGGCGTTCCAGGCCGAAACCCTTTGGCAGGTTTCAACTGTACTCTTTTCCTAGATGCTGCCTGGCCTGCTGAGTTCCTCCAGCATTTTGTGTGTGTTGCTCGGATTTCCAGCATCTGCAGATTTTCTCTTGTTTGTGGACTAACATGGAGAATTGCATTTCAAGGTTTGATCAGAGACAAATAATGTGACTACCAAATACACCCAAGGAGAAGCTTTGAATGCCATTGGAGTTAGTGTCAAGGAATGCATATTGCATGGCATCCACAAAGACTGCAACAAGTTCACATCAACCTTTGAAATTATTGTGGTGAAATATCAGCAGACACTTAGTACTGGGATGGGACATCCGCCAGTGCAACTTCGGACAAGTCCCACCAAAGGAAGATCACGTCCCACATCACATGGACTCCAGAGGAGAGAACAGCAAAATAGCTGTGGACGTTGGAAAGCAGAAATAAAAACAGAAAGTGATGGAAACACTCAGCAGGTCAGGTAGAGTCAGCGAAGAGAGAAACAGACTTAATGTTTCAAG
The DNA here is from genome assembly GCF_030028105.1 of Mobula birostris. Classification (NCBI taxonomy): domain Eukaryota; kingdom Metazoa; phylum Chordata; class Chondrichthyes; order Myliobatiformes; family Myliobatidae; genus Mobula; species Mobula birostris. The sequence goes on from NC_092402.1 coordinate 56,328,952, forward strand.
CTGAAGATGTTTCCATGAAAATCTGCTTCTCTTTCCACAGATGCTGCCTGACATTCTGAGTGTTTCCACCACTATCTGTTTTAACCCCACAGAAGTGTCGTCAACACTGGGAGATATGAACTATTCTCTGCTCCAGGGTCATGGGGCAGTTGGACTGCCGATCATTGCCACAGACTACAGCCACAAACTGACTGTGTTTGACAGGGACTGGAAATAGAGCACATGGGGTTAACATATTCTGTTTCAGCTCACTTCTCAGTCCAGCAGGAAAAGATAAAAAGCAGACAAGGCCTTCTTTTGCTCCAGAATCATTTGTTTTGACTTTGATTGAGCACAAGGCAAAGAAAGAGACAGTGATCCTATCAAGCCACGGGAAGTGCCTTGGTGGTCAGTAGTGAGAAAAGTCAGCACTAGGAAAGGGGCCATGGAAAAATTGCTGAGCAGGCAGTTACTATGAACTGACGCAATGCCACAACTAGTAGTACTGTTGTCTCACAGCTCCAGAGATCCAGGTTTGATCCTGACATCTGGCACAGCCTGTGTGGAGCTTTGCACATTTTCCCGTGACCAAATGGGGTTTGCTCCGTGTGCTCTGATTTTGTCCCATATTTCGAAGGCATGAGGGTTAGTAAGTTAACTGGTTACTGTAAATTGCACCCTTATGTGTAGTTGCGGGGTAGAGTTGATGGGAATGTAGGGTGGAAATGGCTAATACCGGGGTGGGGGGATAACTTTAAGGTGATTGGAGGAAAGTAGAGGGAGATGTCAGAGGTACAGCAAGTTTTTTTACACAGAGTGGTGAGTGCATGGAACACCTTGCCAGAGGTGGTGGTAGGGACATCAAAGAAATTCTTAGGCACATGGATGATAGAGAAATGGGGGCTGTGTAGGAGGGAAGGGTTAGATTGATCTTGCAGTAGGTTAAAATGTCGGCACAACATCGTGGACCAAAGCGCCTGTACTGTGCAGTAGTGTTCCATGTTCTGTATTCTATGTTCCAATATAATGTAAATGGGTGCTTCCTGGTCAACGCGTACTCTGTAGGCTAAAGTCCTATTTCTGTGTATTTGACCTGCTGACTCTAAGAACATTCAGAGCTGAAAGCTTTACAAAGATGTGTAATGGTTTACCTGTGAGTTTCCGATGAAGTGAGCGAGTCAATGCTTTGGAGCAAAACTGTAAAAATCTCAGCAGCTGAGCCATGCAGAGACTGATAGGGTCCTAGTCAAGGAGAGATGAGCTACAATGACTGACTGGAAGGAAGCTTATGTAGGTGTCCAGCAGGTAAGACTACCAAGAAGGGTTTGAAGAACATTGTTTCACAGCTGCCAAACATCATTGTGTTCACTCGCCTGGAAAAATCCAATACACCATAGGCATGAGAATTCCTACCTCTTCAGTTGGCTCTTTGATTTGGAACTGGCAAGTACAGGGATGGTTAAACGTAAACTTGAGAAACAATTCTGAAACCACAAGCAAAAATATTAGGACACACTAGTGATCTTCAGCGGGAGCAGGTCAGGAGTTCCATGGATTTCCAGTGCGGATTTGGTAAGGAAGACACAATAGACACAATAGAGAGGGTGGCCAAAGCAAGATGCCCGGCAAGGACAGAAACAGCATCATTTCAGAACAAATGCAGAGAAGTTGATAAAAAAAACCATGAGGTGTGAGTGAGCATGGACACCAGCAGAGGATAGAGTGTCAAGAGTTGTAATAAGAACCCAGAATTGGAAAATCCAGAGATAAAGTCAGAGCACAAGGGGTTGCGGTGACTAGCTATGGTGAAAACCAGGGAAGAACAATAAGGGATTAAACAATGCCATTCACCATGCACGTCCAACCAGGGAACTCCAGACTGACAATACTCAACCCCGGTAAAATCAGCGAAAAAACTCTGACGGTTTTATTTGTTTCTGAGTTACTGAGATAACTGGCTCCAGACAATGGATGGGTCACAGTTACTGTTGACATGCCACTGCCCTAACACAGCAGAAGCAACTTCAAGCAACACACGTCAAAGTTGCTGGTGAACGCAGCAGGCCAGGCAGCATCTCTAGGAAGCGGTGCAGTCGACGTTTCAGGCCGAGACCCTTCGTCAGGACTAACTGAAGGAAGAGTGAGTAAGAGCTTTGAAAGTTGGAGGGGGAGGGGGAGATCCAAAATGATAGGAGAAGACAGGAGGGGGAGGGATGGAGCCAAGAGCTGGACAGGTGATTGGCAAAAGGGGATACGAGAGGATCATGGGACAGGAGGTCCGGGAAGAAAGACAAGGGGGGGGGGACCCAGAGGATGGGCAAGGGGTATATTCAGAGGGACAGAGGGAGAAAAAGGAGAGTGAGAGAAAGAATGTGTGTATAAAAATAAGTAACAGATGGGGTACGAGGGGGAGGTGGGGCATTAGCGGAAGTTAGAGAAGTCGATGTTCATGCCATCTTCAAATTGTTTTACCATAGGCACAGGCCAAAAGAAAGGTCATAGAGGTCACAGAGTCATCCATTACAGAAGAAAGTTCTTCAGCCCACTGAGTCCATGCTGACCATCAACCACCCATTTACATTAATCCCATTCTATTCTCTCACGTTCCCATCGATTTCCCCCAGATTCTAACCCTCACCCGCATACTTAGCCAGACATAATTCCTTCAGCGAGCTCTACTGAAGAACACTGAGCTCAAAGAGATCTTTGAGAGAGGCAGTATTGAGGGAGGGTCACACAGCGAGAAGGGTAGTATGAAGGGAGTGCCACACGCACATGGTTGGATCAGTTAATTGAGAGGGTGTTGGATGCTCAAAGTGGCAGCAATGTCTGGGTAAATAAAGCAAAACTGTACACAGCCTTCCAGGTGTGGCCTCACCAACACCCTGTGCATTTGGAACTAAACCTCCCTGCTGTTAAACTCCAGCCCTTTGGCAATAAGGGCAACAAGCTGTTTGTTTTCTGAATTACATGTTGGACCTGCCTCCTAACAGTTTGTGATGCATGCACCAGAACACCGAGATCTCTCTGGATTTCACTCACATGCAGCCTCTCTCTGTTCAGATAATAATCCACCATTTCATTCCTCTCACCAAAGTGCATGAATCAGAATCAGGTTTAATATCACTGACCTCACACTTGCCCACATTAAACTCCATTTACCAGGTTTTCACTCTCTCTCTCTCTCGCTCTCTCTCTCTCACACACACACACACACACACACTCGATCTATCTACATCCCATTACAGAACCACAATGTTCCATCACAAGATGCCCTCCCATCTGTTCTTAAGTCACCGACAAACTCGAAAAAAAACCTGTCATTTCATTTCCCTTAGTACTGCCCCTCTCAGTGTGAGATACTCCCACAGTGCTGCTTCTCTCACAGGGGTCATTAATGTAAACAGTAAACAACTGAAGGCCAAGAGCCAGTCCACCAGTTACATCTCTCCAGCCTGAAAAGCAGACATTTATCCCAACCCTCTGTTTTCCATGTGGCAGCCAGTTTCCAACCCATTCGAACACACTCCCTCCAACGTCACAGCCACAGGCTCTGCCGCGGAGCCTGGGCGCCCTCGCAGGTGCACAGCTGAACACGGTCGAAACAAAGGAGCGGTATTTATTTAGTATTAATTACTGCTTCTGAGCCACAGTGATAGCGTTAGATCTTAGTTTGAGAGTTTTAGTTAGTGGCCATGTTGGCCTAGTGTTTAATATTTTTCCTTTTGTTCTGGGCAGTTCTCATTAGAATTCAGTGAACTGTTCATTCTGCTGCTGTGTCTCTCCATCTGCCATCACCGAATCCCATGTCACTCCAGTACCTTGGGCTCTTGACTTATGCACCGGCCTCTGGACCCTTTGGACAGTGGACCCTTATCAAAAGTCTTTTGGAAATCTAAATACATGACATCTACAACTTCCCTGCTATCATTCCTCACTCTTACACCCTCAATGAATTAGCAAATCTGTCAAACATGATTTATTCTTCTTAACACCATATTGACCAGGCTTGATTATATCCAGATTTTCTCAATGATTAGTTATTTCCACTTTGATTATAGACTCTGACATCTTACCAACAATAGATGTTTAACTAACCTCCTGTAGCTCACAGCATTTCTGTCTTCCTCCCCTTTTGAACCAGGCAGTCACACTGACTGTTTTCCAATCTCCGGTACTTCCAGGAGTTTAGTGAGTTATGACACATTTCAACCAATGTGCTCATCATCCCTATGGTCATTTTTTAAAATCCTTTAGGTGCTGTCCATCAAGCACCAGCGATTTCTCCACCTTTAGTCCTGTGAGTTTCTCTAGTACTGCATCCTTTCTGATTTTACAAGTTCCTCCCTCTTACTTGAAATGAACTCATCTGAGTGTCATCCATGGTGAAGATTGATGCAAACATTGATTTAATATTTCTACACTTTTTTTCCTGATATGAAGGCACAAACCTCATTCATTAGAGCTCCCACATCTACCTTAGACACGTGCATATATATCCATGAAAAACTTTCCATTCATTTTCTCCTTTCTCATTAGTGGTTTAGTGTTCACGGCTGTATCTTAAAGTTTTCCCATCATCTGGTCTACTACCAGCCCTTGCCACTCTATATGTCCTACTTTTCAATTTAACATTACACTTAACCTTCTTTGTTAACCACAGATGGTGCCTCTCTGTCACGGAATCTCTCTGTCTAATTGGGGTAAATTCTTGCTGAGTGTTCTGGAGCAGCTGTGTAAATATCTGCCACTGTTCATCTACTGACTTGTCTCTCAGCTTACTTTCCCAGTTTAACTTAGATACCTACAGCTTCACACCTCTATAATTGGCCTTATTTTAAGTTGAAGGCCCTGCTTTATGTCCCGTGGTGTTCACTCTCAAACTGTAACTGGAATTTTGTTAGTTTCTGGTCACTCTTTCTTTGGGGCACAAGATCTCTTATAAATCCTTGCTCATTTTAAATAACCAAATCTAAAATAGCCTGTTCCCTGACATGCCACTCTAAGAAAAAGTGTTCAAAGCACTCCACAAATTCTTCTTCCACAATACCTTTCCCACTTTGGTTCATATAATTTATATAGAACATAGAAACATAGAAAACCTACAGCACAATACAGACCCTTCAGCCCACAATGCTGTGCTGAACATGTCCTTACTTTAGAAATTATTAGGGTTACCCATAGCCCTCTATCTTTCTAAGCTCCATGTACCTATCCAGGAGTCTCTTAAAATACCCTATTGTATCCACCTCCACCACCATTGCTGGCATTCCATGCACTCACCACTCTCTGCATAAAAAACTTACCCCTGACATCTCCTCTGTACCTACTTCCAAACACCTTAAACCTGTGTCCTCTCACGTGCTAGCCATTTCAGCCCTGGGAAAAAGCCTCTGACTATCTACAGGATCAATGCCTCTCATCATCTTATACACCTCTATCAAGTCACCTCTCATCCTCCATCATTCCAAGGAGAAAAGGCCAAGTTCACTCAACCTATTCTCATAGGGTACACCCTCCAATCCAGGCAACATCCTTGTAAATCTCCTCTGCACCCTTTCTATGGTTTCCACACCCTTCCTGTAGTGAGTTGACCAGAACTGAACACAATACTTCAAGTGGGGTCTGACCAAGGTCCGGTATAGCTGTAACATTACCTCTCAGCTCTTGAACTCAATCCCACGGTTGATGAAGGCCAATGCATCGTATGCCTTCTTATCCACAGAGTCAACCTGCGCAGCAGCTTTGAGTGTCCTATGGACTCAGAACACAAGATCCCTCTGATCCTCCACACTGGACCTTTCATTGAACTGAAAGAGTAGAGCGGGGATAGTCAGTATTAAGAGGTGAAGCAGAAGGGGTGGGGCAAGCAAGAGCTGGCAGATGATAGGTGGATCCAGGTGAGGAGAGTGATTGGAAGATGGAGGAGGGGAGAATGGAGATAGTGACAGAGGCTGGGAGGTGAGAGGTGGAGGTGGCAAAGGGCTGCAGATGGTGGGTCTGATTGGAGAGGAAGGTGGAGCCTGGAAACAAATAATGGAGGTGGGGAGGGCTGAGGGGAGCAGTGGGGGAGGGTACCCAGTGAGAGGGGTGTGTGGGTGATGGACAGATGGAGTGGGTGGGGGAGAGAGGACCCAGTGGGAGGAGTGTGTGGGTGACGGACAGATGGAGGGGGTGGGGGGAGGGGACCCAGTGGGAGGAGTATGTGGGTGATGGACAGATGGAGTGGGTGGGGGAAGGGACCCAGTGGGAGGGTTGTGTGGGTGATGGACAGATGGAGTGGGTGAGGGATGGGACCCAGTGGGAGCAGTGTGTGGGTGATGGACAGATGGAGTGGGTGAGGGATGGGACCCAGTGGGAGGGGTGTGTGGGTGACGCACAGATGGAGTGGGTGGGGGAGGGGACCCAGTGGGAGGAGTGTGTGGGTGATGGAGTGGGTGGGGGAGGGGACCCAGTGGGAGGGGTGTGTGGGTGATGGACAGATGGAGTGGGTGGGGGAGGGGACCCAGTGGGAGGGGTGTGTGGGTGACGGACAGATGGAGTGTGTGGTGGAGGGGACCCAGTGGGAGGGGTGTGTGGGTGATGGACAGATGGAGTGGGTGGGGGAGGGGTCCCAGTGGGAGGGGTGTGTGGGTGATGGACAGATGGAGTGGGTGGGGAAGGGGACCCAGTGGGAGGAGTGTGTGGGTGATGGAGTGGGTGGGGGAGGGGACCCAGTGGGAGGGGTGTGTGGGTGATGGACAGATGGAGTGGGTGGGGGAGGGGTCCCAGTGGGAGGGGTGTGTGGGTGATGGACAGATGGAGTGGGTGGGGGAGGGGTCCCAGTGGGAGGGGTGTGTGGGTGATGGACAGATGGAGTGGGTGGGGGAGGGGACCCAGTGGGAGGAGTGTGTGGGTGATGGAGTGGGTGGGGGAGGGGACCCAGTGGGAGGAGCGTGTGGGTGATGGACAGATGGAGTGGGTGGGGGAGGTGACCCAGTGGGAGGGGTGTGTGGGTGATGGAGTGGGTGGGGGAGGGGACCCAGTGGGAGGAGCGTGTGGGTGATGGACAGATGGAGTGGGTGGGGGAGGTGACCCAGTGGGAGGGCTGTGTGGGTGATGGAGTGGGTGGGGGAGGGGACCCAGTGGGAGGAGCGTGTGGGTGATGGACATATGGAGTGGGTGGGGGAGGTGACCCAGTGGGAGGGGTGTGTGGGTGATGGAGTGGGTGGGGGAGGGGACCCAGTGGGAGGAGTGTGTGGGTGATGGACAGATGGAGTGAGTGGGGGAGGGGACCCAGTGGGAGGAGTGTGTGGGTGATGGACAGATGGAGTGGGTGGGGGAGGTGACCCAGTGGGAGGGGTGTGTGGGTGACGGACAGATGGAGTGGGTGGGGGAGGGGACCCAGTGGGAGGGGTGTGTGGGTGATGGACAGATGGAGTGGGTGGGGGAGGTGACCCAGTGGGAGGGGTGTGTGGGTGATGGACAGATGGAGTGGGTGGGGAAGGGGACCCAGTGGGAGGAGTGTGTGGGTGATGGAGTGGGTGGGGGAGGGGACCCAGTGGGAGGGGTGTGTGGGTGATGGACAGATGGAGTGGGTGGGGGAGGGGTCCCAGTGGGAGGGGTGTGTGGGTGATGGACAGATGGAGTGGGTGGGGGAGGGGTCCCAGTGGGAGGGGTGTGTGGGTGATGGACAGATGGAGTGGGTGGGGGAGGGGACCCAGTGGGAGGAGTGTGTGGGTGATGGAGTGGGTGGGGGAGGGGACCCAGTGGGAGGAGCGTGTGGGTGATGGACAGATGGAGTGGGTGGGGGAGGTGACCCAGTGGGAGGGGTGTGTGGGTGATGGAGTGGGTGGGGGAGGGGACCCAGTGGGAGGAGCGTGTGGGTGATGGACAGATGGAGTGGGTGGGGGAGGTGACCCAGTGGGAGGGCTGTGTGGGTGATGGAGTGGGTGGGGGAGGGGACCCAGTGGGAGGAGCGTGTGGGTGATGGACATATGGAGTGGGTGGGGGAGGTGACCCAGTGGGAGGGGTGTGTGGGTGATGGAGTGGGTGGGGGAGGGGACCCAGTGGGAGGAGTGTGTGGGTGATGGACAGATGGAGTGAGTGGGGGAGGGGACCCAGTGGGAGGAGTGTGTGGGTGATGGACAGATGGAGTGGGTGGAGGAGGTGACCCAGTGGGAGGGGTGTGTGGGTGACGGACAGATGGAGTGGGTGGGGGAGGGGACCCAGTGGGAGGGGTGTGTGGGTGATGGACAGATGGAGTGGGTGGGGGAGGTGACCCAGTGGGAGGGGTGTGTGGGTGATGGACAGATGGAGTGGGTGGGGAAGGGGACCCAGTGGGAGGGGTGTGTGGGTGATGGAGTGGGTGGGGGAGGTGACCCAGTGGGAGGGGTGTGTGGGTGATGGACAGATGGAGTGGGTGGGGGAGGTGACCCAGTGGGAGGGGTGTGTGGGTGATGGACAGATGGAGTGGGTGGGGGTGGGGGGGGACCCAGTAGGAGGAGTGTGTGGGTGATGGACAGATGGAGTGGGTGGGGGTGGGGGGGGGGACCCAGTAGGAGGAGTGTGTGGGTGATGGACAGATGGAGTGGGTGGGGGAGAGGACCCAGTGGGAGGGGTATGTGGGTGATGGACAGATGGAGTGGGTGGGGGAGGGGACCCAGTGGGAGGGGTGTGTGGGTGATGGACAGATGGAGTGGGTGGGGGAGGTGACCCAGTGGGAGGGGTGTGTGGGTGACACATCCTCAAAATGTCAACTGTCCATTTCCCCAACATGTGCTGCCTGACCCACTGAGTTCCTGCAACATTTTCTGTGTCACTCCAGGTTCCAACACCTGCAGTCTCCTGGGTCTCATTGAATGCTCTTTTGCAAGAGGGGCAGAACAGGGCTGTGTTCTGCTGTTGTTGAAGTGGCCCAGTTCAGAGGACGGTGCTAAAGGAGAAGTGTAATGTCAGCGGGCAGAATGGAGCAGCTGGTGCGGTGGTGAAGGTATCCTGCTCGGTCACTGGGCACGCGGGACAGGACGAGGTGGTGCATTCGGGAAGAGCTCAGTGGCAGGAGCTGCACTGAGTGTTTGCTGCACTACAAAAGACACGGTACTGAGCCAGAACTGTCAACTGCAATGATTTCACCTCAATATGCAGACTCACTGCTCATTAAAATCCAAACAATGGCTGGTATCCTTATCTCCACACCCGCTCAGACTATACAGTATTAAAAGGAGGAAATACTGTACATCCTGTTTTTAAAAAAGAAAAGCAGCAACGCAGGCAAAAGAAAACTTCATCCCTTCATTTAAGTAACTTTCTTCATTCTTATATCATTTTGTTACGGATTCATTTAGCTATGAGGTCGGTTTCTGTGTGCCCAGTGGATGAAGTTCAGTGATTCTGCTGCGAGGGTGCTGGCAGTTGCATCCACTGGGGTTCCTCAGTTTCGTTTCCATCTGGAGTCACCGCCAGTGGATGCTGTTTGCTGCTTTGGAGGATGATGCGCTTTCAGTGGCACTTTGTGTACTGTGCGTTGCTGTAATTGTAGATCCTATCTCAGAGGTAACTAGATGGCTATGTGTTCTGTGGTATTACTTGCTTGTCTATGTGGTTATTGCATTTTACAAGAATTGTATCCCCAGGCTGTAATGGTGTAGATCTGAATCTCAAATCTTTCTCCGCCTTTCACTTTCCCATTGTTTTGTCATACCCACTGGGTGCTGATTGTCTATCTTTTAGTGGTTCTAGGAGCCATGCACACTCAAAGATGAGAGGCATTGACTGTCTTCATATTGATGGGTACGATGCGACTCTGGAGTTTTCATAAAACATGATGAAGCTTCTACAAATTTCTACAGATACATCATGGACAGCACTTTGACTGGTTGCATCACTGCCTGGTATGAAGATGCCAAAACACAGCATCAGAAAAAGCTGCAGAGGATTTTAGACCTAGCCGGCTTCATCACGGGCACTAGCCTCTTCACCATCAGGGACATCTTCAAAAGGTGATGTCTCAAGAAGTTAGCATCCATCATGAAGGGCTCTCACCATCCAGGACGTGGCCCCTTCTCATTACTACTGTCGAGGAGTGGGTACAGGAGCCAGAAAACACACACTCAATGTATGAGGAACAGTTTCTTCCCTGCCATCACATTTCAGAACAGGCCACAAACCCATGAACACTACCTCACTATTTTGCTCCCTTTTTGTGTTATTTATTTACTTTTATACAATATTAATGTCATTTATGGTGATGTTTTTATGTCTTGCACTGTACTGCTGCACAAAACAACAAATTTCACAACATATTTCAGGGATAATAAACCCTATTCTGAAGTTTTTGCTTCCATGGTTCACCTTGACATAAGCTGTACCGAGGACTTCCTTCAGTGTTTACATAAACCTCAGTACTTTGGTGGCCTGCATAGGTGACAAACTTTCTGAGCGGTTAATCTGTCGAACGACAGATCTGTCCATCCTCACCAAACAGCGTTCAGACTTCAGAATGGCGGCCTCTGTGGGTGTGGAAAGGGCTATTGGAGTGCGAGCAGCACTGAGGGGAACGATAATTGTAGCCAATCACAAACAAACGGTACCTCTCTGTACCGACCCTGACATTAGCCCATGGCCCATCGAGTAACTTGTCGGTGAGACTTGGTGGTTGTTGACACCCAGGCATTTGTTGATTTTGTTTTCAACCAAATGAATTGTTCTTGGGGAACATGCCCGCTCCATAATTGTCCTTGATAGCCTTTGTGAGCATTATCAATAACACATTCCTTAATCGGTGCTGGATGACAATGTAATCAACTTTGTTGTTTAGGATCTGAGTTAGCTGCGATTGTGAATTCATCTGCTGATTCCATTACTGACTTTTTATTATATTAATGATACTCATAATTAATATCATCCAAACACCTTTAGACCTCTGTCTTCGATACATTCTGGATTATACTTAGACTCTGACACTGGCTCGATAAAGCCACTCCTACCATTGGTACAGGACTAATGCCTGTCAGTTGACATACAGTTAGATTAGGACGTTTCTAGTTTAAGAATATGCAAGATGCAGCAGGGAAAGACTGTGTATTCTTAAAATTACTGGTTATGTAAAGATATATGTTCAATTTTGGTTGGTTTAAGTCAACGAGGTATAAGTCTTCATAGCAGCGCTTGGGTTAAATGATGGGTTACAAACATCTACAAGAAATCCCACACACTGAACTACACACACAAAATATCTAATCTGACAACAATTACACTTCCATGTGCCCATCCTCGACACCAGAGTCAACTACAGCTGTTTAAGGCCATAAGACTGAAAGACATAGGAACGGAGTTAGGCCATCAAGCCTGCTTCGCCATTCAATTATGGCCGATTTATTTTCACTCTCAACCCCACTCTCCTGCCCTCTCCCATAACATTTGACACCCTTACTAATCAGGAACCTACCAACATCTGCTTTAAATATAGCCAATGACACAAAACTGCTCAGAATACTCCAAATGTGGTAGAACCAATGCCTTATAAAGCCTCAGCATTACATTCTTGAGTTAACATTTAGGGAATCCTGCACTAGGACTCCCAAGTCACTTTGTATCTCCAATTTCTGAATTCACTCCCTGTTTAGAAAATAGTCTACACCTTAATTCCTTCTACTAAAGTGCACTTACACTTCCACCAGGAAAGAGCAGAAGCGGTGGTGTTCGCTTTATCATAAACTCATCGTGGTGCTTGGACGTAGTGATCTTGTTCTTCCAACATGGAATATTTAATGATTAAAGCCAACCGTTCTACTTATAGGGAGAGTTCCCCGCCACGATCCTGACTGTTGTTTACATACCGCCAAAGGCAGGTGCCAAGGTGCCACTTGATGTATTGAGTATCATAATTAACAAACAAGAAACAGCCTATCCTGACACCTTTCACATCCTTACTGGGGACTTCTATCAGGCTAGCTTGAAGAAATCCCTGCCCAACCAACATCAGCACATCACCAGCAGCACCAAGGGAGTTAACACACTCGACCACTGCTACACTACCATCAAGAATGTCTACCGTTCCATGCCCCAAAATCATTTCAGGAAACTTGACCATTTGGCTGTCCTCCTCCTACCTGCATATAAGCAGAGACTAAACAGCAGGGCACCAGAGTTAAGAACAACAAATAGGTGGTTCTGGGAGGAGCGGCCACGTGACTGCTTTGAGTCAGTGGACTGGGCCATGTTCAAGAACTCGCCAGAGGATCTGAATGAATACATCAAGGTTGTCACAGACTTTACAAAGAAACTCATGGGTGAATGTGTCTCCACAAAATCATCCAAAGTCTTCCCCAACCAGAAGCCCTGAATAAGCCAAGAGATTCAAAATCTGCTAAGGGTTAGGTCAGTGGTGTTCAGGACTGGCAATCCAGAAAAGTACAAGAGGTCCAAGTGTGATCTCCAGAAAGCCATATCACATTCATGGGGGTGAAACTATGGAAAGCATCTGGCCCAGATGGTGGACCTGCCAAGTACTGAAGACCTGTGGAGTGTTTACAGATATCTTCAAACTCTCACTTCGTCAGTCTGAGGTACCCATGCTCTTCAAGCATGCTTCAATTATACCGGTGCCCAAGATGAATGCAGGTACAGCAGGCAGTGAAAAAGGCAAATGGTATGCTGGCATTCATAGCAAGAGGATTTGAGTACAGGAGCAGGGAGGTACTACTGCAGTTGTACAAGGCCTTGGTGAGACTACACCTGGAGTATTGTGTACAGTTTTGGTCCCCTAATCTGAGGAAAGACACTCTTGCCATAGAGGGAGTACAAAGAAGGTTCACCAGATTGATTCCTGGGATGGCAGGACTTTCATACCATGAAAGACTGGATCGACTAGGCTCATACTCGTTGGAATTTAGAAGATTGAGGGGGGATCTTATTGAAAAGTATAAAATCCTAAAGGGATTGGACAGGCTAGATGCAGGAAGATTGTTCCCGATGTTGGGGAAGTCCAGAACGAGGGGTCACAGTTTGAGGATAAAGGGGAAGCCTTTTAGGACCGAGATGAGGAAAAATTTCTTCACACAGAGAGTGGTGAATCTGTGGAATTCTCTGCCACAGGAAACAGTTGAGGCCAGTTCATTGGCTATGTTTAAGAGGGAGTTAGATATAGCCCTTGTGGCTAAAGGGATCAGGGGGTATGGAGGGAAGGCTGGTACAGGGTTCTGAGTTGGATGATCAGCCATGATCATACTGAATGGTGGTGCAGGCTCGACGGGTCGAATGGCCTACTCCTGCACCTATTTTCTATGTTTCTATGTTTCTATGTAACCTGCCTCCATGACTATCATCTATTAGCACTTCTATCCACCGTGAGAGTTTGGTCATAAGTATATCAACTCCTGACTGAGAGTGACCTGGATCCACTCCAATTTGCCTACAGTCACAACAGGCCAACAGTAGATGCCATTTCATTGGCTCTTCACTCAGCTCTGGAAGATTTGGCTAGTGATCTTCATTAACTACAGCTCAGCACTCAACACTATCATTGCCTCAAAGCCCAGTAAGCTCCAGTATCTTGGCCTCAATACCTCCTTATGCAACTGGATCCTCGATTTCCTCACTTGCAGACCCCAGTCAGTATGGATTGGCAGCAACATCTCCACAATCACCATCAGCACAGCTGCACCACAAGGCTGTGCGCTTAGCCCCCTGCTCTACTTATTTTATATCTACGATCGTGTGGCCAAGTACAGCTCCAATGCCATATTTAAGTTTGCTGATTGTTGGCTGAATCAAACGTGGTGATGAATTGGCATACAGCAGGGAAATTGAAAACCTGGTTGAATGGTGCCACTACAACAACAACCTCTCATTCAGCATCAGCAAAACCAAAGAGCAGATTATCAAGGAAGAAGCCGGAGGTCCATGAGCCAATTCTCATTAGGGGATCAGAGGTGGAGAGGGTCAGTAAGTTTAAATTCTATGATATTATCATATCAAACGATTTAGCCTGGACCCAGCACATAAGTGTCATCAAAAAGAAGGCACGACAGTGCCTTTACTTTCTTAGATGTTTCTAGATATTTGGTATGTCACCAAAAACTTTGACAAACTTGTATAGATGCACAGTGGAGAGTATCCTAACTGGTTGCATCATGGACTGGTATAGGAACACCAATGACCAAGAATGGAAATGTCTACAGAAGGTGAATGGATGCAGCCCTGTCCATCACAGGCAAAACCTTCCCATCGTTGAGCACGTTTACAAGGAGTCAAGTTTATTGTCATTTAACTATATACGTGTACGAGGGGTGATTGATAAGTTCATGGCCTAAGGTAGAAGGAGTCAATTTTAGAAAACCTAGCACATTTATTTTTCAACATAGTCCCCTCCTACATGTACACACTTACTCCAGCGGTCGTGGAGCATACGGATCCCTTCTTTGTAGAAGTGGTCCACAGCAGGGGTGATTGATAAGTTCGTGGCCTAAGGTAGAAGGAGACAAGTTATACAGCTCTCGTTACATGCATGTGCAGTCCAACTCTTTGAGTGAAAACGCAGGAAGTTTGAAGTTTCTCCTCATCTCTTTCTACTTTAGGCCATGAACTTATTAATCACCCCTGCTGTGGTCCACTTCTAGAGGTCCAAGATGCCGACTTCTACAAAGAAGGGATCCATATGCTCCATGACCGCTGGACTAAGTGTTTAAATGCAGGAAAAATAAATGTGCTAGGTTTTCTAAAATTGACTCCTTCTACCTTAGGCCATGAATTTATCAATCACCCCTTGTATAAAATATATATAGAAATGAGATGTTTCTTTGAACCAGCGTGTAAAGCACAGTAAGTAAGCAGCCACAAAAAAAGCAGCATCATTCATCAAGGACTTTCACCATCCAGGCCATGCTCTCTTCTCGCTACTACCATCAGGCAAGAGGTCCCACACCACCAGGTTATGGAACAGTTATTATCTTACAACCATCAGGCCCTTGAAGCAACGTGGATAACTTCACTCACCGCTACTCTGAACTGATTCCACAATCTACAAACTCACTTTCAAGGACTCTTTAGAACTCTTGTTCTCAGTATATATTTTTTATTTATTTGTATAATTTGTTTTGCACATTGGTTATTTGCCAGTCTTTGTTTATGTATAGTTTTTCGTAAATTCTATTGCATTTCCTGTAAATACCTGCAAGAAAATTAACCCCAAGGTAGCATGTGGTAACATATATGTACTTTGATAAAAAAATTTACTTTGACCTTGAACTTCGATTTCCCTGTACTGCATTCCATCTGCTACTTCTTTATCCATTGTCCAAATCTGTCAAGTCCTTCTGCAGACTCCCAACTTCCTGAACACTACCTGCTCCTCCACTTATCATTCTATCATCTGCAAACTTGGCTACAAAGCCATCAATTCCATCATCTTAATCATTAACATACAATGTGAAAAGTCACAGATCCAATGCTGCCCCCCCCGCAGAACACCGGCAGCCAATCAAAAAAGGCCCCCTTTATTCCCATTCTTTGCCTTCTGCCAGGCAGCCGAACTTCTATCCATTTATCTTTCCCACAATTCCATGTCTGCAATATTATGTTATCTTGCTTAGCAGACTGAAATGCCTTTTCTTGGCTCCTTGCCAAGTAAACAACATCCACTAACTTTCCTTTGTCTCTCCTGCCTGTTATTTCCTCAAAGATTTGTTAGGCAAAATTTTCTCTTAAGGAAATCATGCTGACTTTGGCCTATTTTATCCCGTGCCTCCAAGTACTCCAAATCCTCATTCTTAACAATGAACTCTAACACTTTACCAACTACTAAAATCAGGCTAACTGGTCTATAATTTCCAATCATTTTCCTCCTTCCTTCTTAAAGAGTGGACTGACATTTGCAATTTCCCAGTCCTCTGGAAACATTCCAGAATCTAGGGATTCTTGAAAGATCATTACTAATGCCTCCACAATCTCTTCAGCCACCTCTTTCAGAACCCTCGGATGGAGACCATCTAGTCCAGGCGACTTATCTATCTTCAAACCTTTCTCCTTAGTAAAAGTAACTACACTCACTTCTGCCCTCTGGCTCCCTTGAATTTGTAGTACACAGTGAAGGCTGACAAAAAAACTTATTCAATTCATATGCCATTTCTTTGTCCCCCATTATCTCTCCAGCCTCATTTTCCTGCAGTGCAATGTATACTTCAATCTCTCTTTTACTCGTTATGTATCTGAATAAACTTCTGGTAACCTCTTCTATATTATTTGGCTAGCTCACCTTCATATTTCAGCTGCTCTCTCCTTTTTGTATTTTTAGTTGACTTTTGTTGGTTTTTAAAAGCTTCCCAGTCCTCTAGCTTCCCACTAATTACCCCTGGTTTCTGTGATTAATTCTGAAGACAGTCTGCTGAGTACAATGTAAACAATGGTTGGTTTCCTCCTAGCCATGCCTGAGATACTCACAAATACACACCCTTAAAGAGAAAGTGTCTGTGAGAGTGCGGTGTGTGCAATTTAATGATTACCAGCTTATAGGTGGGATGTTATGCAGCTTTGATGAATCATGGGTGCCATTTGATATAATTTTTGATACATTATTATATTAACTATTGCTGTTAGTTGAGAGTTGACTACCTACAATAAAGATGTTTTGTTGCACACTCTATATCCTAGTTACCTTTTTGATTCTTTTTTTGGGGGGGGGGGGAGTGGTGCAATGTGAGCATTGTTGCTCATGCCAGCATTTATTGCTCATCCCTAATTGCCTTCAAGAAGGAGGGGGTTGAACCGCTGCAGTCCTTCTGGTGAAAATGCTCTCACAATATTATTGAAAGGGTTACCATATGAGGAACATCTGGAAGCTCTTGGGCTGTATTCCCTGAAGTTCAGGAGAATGAGGGGCGATCCCATAGAAACATTCTGAATGTTAAAAGGCCTGAACAGATTAGGTATGGCAAAGTTATTTCCCATGGTAGGGGAGTGTAGGACAAGAGGGCACGACTTCAGGATTGAAGGACGTCCATTTAGAACAGAGATGTGGAGAAATTACTTTAGTCAGAGGGTGGTAATTCTGTGGAATTTGTTGCCACGAGCGGCTGTGGAGGCCAAGTCATTGGGTGCATTTAATGCAGAGATAGATAGGTTCTTGATTGGCCAGGGAATCAAAGGGTATGGGGAGAAGGCAGGGGAGTGGGGATTACTGGAAGAATTGGATCAGCCCATGTTTGAATGGCGGAACAGACTCGATGGGTCAAATGACCTACTTCTGATCCTATATCTTATGGTCTCATGGCTCAGTGGTTCCATAACTTATACCCAGCAACAATGAATGAATGCCAATATCTTTCCAAGTTAGGATAGTGTGTGACTTGGAGGGGAACCTGCAGGTCATGGTGTTCCCTTGCACCTGTTGTCCTTTCTTTCTTGGTGGAAGGGGTTGAGGGTTTGGGAGGTGTTGTCAGAGTAGACTTGGTAACAGCATGCATTTTGTAGACAGAGATTAAAAGAAGTGAGCAGGAGCAGTAGGCACATTTTATGCACCATAGTTCCTAAGGAGCCAACAGATTGTGTAGAGGGGAAGAGAGATTCAAAGAAGTGAGCAGGAGCATTCACCACATTTTGTGCCCCACAGTTCCCAATGAGGCATTGGATTGTGCGTAATTAGGCACTTGGCAAGGGCCAATAAAAAGAAGTTAGGTTTACATGGAGCAGCCATTGTAGGAGTGATCATTGTGTGAATGGGCCAGTGTTAGAGTGGAGACCTGAGGCTTTGGCACATCAGGGCTTCTGCAAGGAGAGGTGTAGATTTTTTTTCATTTTTTTTTCTTTTTCATTCCAAATTTAGAGCAGTGGGGATGCGAAATATTCCTTTTGTGGGAAGTGGGAAGGCAGAGAGACCTCCAGTGTCCTTGATGAGTACACTTGCAAGAAGAGCATATTCTTCTTGCAGCTTCTAAAGACTCTGTTAAAGATTTGGAGCTGAAACTAGCTGGACTCCAGTAGAGAGGTTGATAGACAGGACATACTGGGAGGTAGTTACACCCAAGGTGCAGGCCACAGGTAACTGGGTGACTGTCAGGAGGGGGAAAGGAGATAGGCAGAGAGTGCAGAGTACCCTTGTGGCTGTTCTCCCTAACAAGAGGTACATATACCACTTTGGATACTGGAGGGGGAGGGGACCTAGCAGTGGAAAGTCACAGCAGTCAGGTCCCTGGCAGAGTCTGCCTCTGTGGCTCAGAAGGGAAGGGGGGAGAAGAGATGAGATGTAGTGATAGGGGAATTTTTTGATTAAGGGAACAGAAAGGAGGTTCTGTGGATGAGAACAAGGTTCTCAGATGGTATGTTGCCTCCTAGGTGCTAAGATCAGGGACATCTCAGATTGAGTCCATAGCATTCTATGGGAGGTTGAGCAGACAAAAGTTGTGGTCCATATCAGTACCAATGACAGAGGTAGGAAGGGTGTTGAGGTTCTGCAGGGTGAGTTCAGGGAGATAGGTGCTACGTTAAAGGACAGGACTTCCAGGATTGTGATCTCACGAATGCTACCCACACCATGTGCTAGTAAGACCAGAAATAGGAAGATCATACAATTTAACAGGTGGCTAAGGAGATGGTGTGAGAGGAGGAGGACTTCAGATTTTTGGATCATTGGGCTCTTTTCCAGGGAAGGTAGGACCTGTACAGAAGGGAAGTTAGTACCTGAACTGGAGGGGGAAGGTTTGCTAGTGTTGCACGGGGATTGTGGGGGGGCTTAAACTAGAGTTGTAAGGGGATGGGAACCAGAGCGTCAGAACAGATAGTGGAGTGGCTGTGGAGAAATATGTTGTTAAGCCTACATACAAAGTCAGGAATCAAAAGGTTAAGCATTGTGGGACTAATGTTCTGAGCTGCGTATACTCTACTTCAATCCAAGGAGTTGTAGGAAAGGTGGATAAGCTTAGGGCGTGGATCAGCATGTGGAATTATGACATTGTAGCCATCAGTGAGACTTGGTTGCAGGAGGAGCAGGATTGGCAGCTCAGTGTTCTGGGTTCCATTGTATTTGATGTGATAGGGTGGGAGGGATTTAAGGGGGAGGGGTGGCATTGCTAGTCAGGGAAAATGTCACGGCAATGCTCAGTTCGGATAGAATGGAGAGCTCGTCTAGTGAGGCTTTATGGGTAGAACTAAGAAATAAGAAATGTATGACCACATTAATAGACCACCCAACAGGCCACAGGATTTAGAGGAGCAAATTTGTAGAGAGAATGCATGCTGTTACAAGAAACATAAAATTGTGATAGGAGGTGATTTAACTTTCCACATATTGACTGGGATTCTCATACTGTAAAAGGGCTGGATGGGAATGATTTTGTCAAATATGTTCAGGAAAGTTTCCATAATCAGTACAGAGAAGTCCTAACTGAGAGAATGGGATATTAGATCTCCTATTAGGGCAGGTGACAGAAATTTGTGTAGGGAAACACTTTGGATCCAGTGATCATAATGTAATTAGTTTGAAGGTAATTATGGAAAAAGCTAGGTCTGGTCCTTGGGTCAAGATTCTAAATTGGAGAAGGGCCAATTTTGATGGTATTAGAAAGGATCTGGCAAGTGTGGACTGGGGCAGGTTGTCTACTGGCAAAAATGTACTTGGTAAGTGGGAGGCCTACATAAGCAAAATTTTGGGAGTACAGCATTTGTATATTCCTGTTAGAATAAAAGGCAAGGGTAACAGGTTTAGGGAAGCTTGTTTTTTTGAGAGATATTGAAGCACTAGTTAAGAAAAATGAGGTGCATAGCAGATATAGACAGGCAGGAACAAATGAGGTACTTGAGGAGTATAAGGAATGCAAGAGAACACTTAAGAAGGAAATCAGGAGGGCTAAAAGGTGGCATGAGGTTGCTCTAGCAGACAAGGTGAAGGAAAATTATAAGGGCTTCTACAGATATGTTAAGAGCAAAAGGATAGCAAGGGACAAAATTGGTCCTCTGGGAGATCAGAGTGGTAATCTATGTGTGGAGCTGAAAGAGATGGAGGAGATCTTAAATGGATTTGTTGCATCTGTATTTACTCAGGAGATGGACACAGAGTCTATAGATGTGAGGCAAAGCAGCAGCAAGGTCATGGACCCTGTACAGATCACAGAGGAGGAGTGTTTGCTGTCTTGAGGCAAATTAGGGTGGATAAACCCCCATGGCCCAACATGATGTTCCCTTGGACCCTGTGGGAGGGTAGTGCAGAAATTGCAGGGGCTCAAGCAGAGATATTTAAAACATTCTTAGTCCCAGGTGAGGTGCTGGAGTATTGGAGGATAGCTAATGATGCTCATTTGTTTAAGACAGGCTCTAAGAATAAGCTGGGAAATTATCGGCTGGAGAGTCTGACATTGAACGTGGAAAGTTATTGGAAAGTATTCTAAGGGTCTGGATATATAAGTATTTGGATGGACGGGGCTGATTAGGGTTAGTCAGCATGGCTTTGTGTGTGGTAAGTCATGTCTAACTAATCTTATAGAGTTCTTGGAAGAAGTTACCAGGAAAGTTGATGAAGGCAAGGCAATGGATATTGCCTACATGGAATTTTCAGCAAGGCCTTTGATAATGCTTGTAGGGGAGGTTGGTCAAGAAGGTTCAGTGACTTGGCATTCAAGATGACATAGTAAACTGAATTAGTTACTGGCTTCATGGGAGAAGCCTGAGAGTGGTAGTAGATGGTTGCCCCTCTGACTGCATGGATGTGGGTTCTACTCCACATTTAAGAAAAAATTGGATAGGTACATGGATGGGATGGGTATGGAGGGTTATAGTCCGGGTGCAGGCCTATGGGACTAGGCAGATTAATAGTTCAACACAGAGTAGATGGGCTGAAGGGTCTGTTTCTGTACTGTAGTGTTCTATGACTCTGACTATGACACTGTGGCTGCAAAACAAGACCCATTTCTTCCTCCCACCCACACACATCGATAGTCGTCTAACTCCAGGACAGGTTTGTTTGGTCTCTAGCCTCCAGCTGAACAGTGGATTCACAGATATTGGGCCTCCTATGTCCCCAGTGGACTCACAGGGATTCAAATACTCACTGTTCCAGCCATCCAGCCTCAACTCCTGGACTTCCAATCAACCCCTGAGCTTCAATCCTCAGCATCGACCCAGTACTCACTGATAACGATGAATGAGGACCCAAGATACAGGCCTTAAGCTCCAGACTCGCTGATGATGAAACACTGAGCATTAGGCCTCGAACTCAGTGATAGTAAGGTCAATGAATGTCAAAGTTAAGTGATTACATTCTCTCTTGATGGAAACCAGAACTGCACACGAGACTCCAAATTTGGCCTCACCAATGTCTTATACAACGTCTACATAATATTCCAACTCCTGTACTCAGTCTTCTGATTTATGAAGGTCAATGTGCTAAAAGCTCTCTTTACAACCCTATCGACCTACAATACCGCTTTCAAGGAATTATGGACCTGTACTCCCAGATCCCTCTGGTCTTCCACTTCCCTCAGTGCCCATCCATTCACTATGTAAGTCCTATCCTGATCTTTTCCTCCCAAACTACAACACCTCACACTTGTCTGCATTAAATTCCCATCTGCCATTTTTCAGCTCACTTTCCCAGCTGTTCCAGATCATGCTTTTAATCTTTGATAGCTTTGATCTTTGCAAGGTTTGATAGTCTTCCTCGCTGTCCACTACACCCCCAATCTTGATGTCATTCTCAAATTTGCTGATCCAGTTTACCACATTATCATCCAGATCGTTGATATAGATGACAAACAACAATGGACCCAGCACCGAACCCTGTGGCACTCCACTAGTCACAGGCCTCCAGTCAGAGAGACAACCATCTACTACCACTCTCTGGCTTCTCCCACAAAGCCAATGTCTAGTCCAATTTACTACCTCATTCTGAATGCTCAGTGACTGAACCTTCCTGACCAAACTCCCATGTGGGACTTTGTCAAAGGCCTTGCTAAAGTTCATGTAGACAACATTCTCTGTATTTCTTTTATCAAGTTCCTTGAAAAACTCTGTGAGATTAGTTAGGCATGATGTACCATGTACAAAGCCATACTGACCATCTCTAATCAAGCCCTGTCTATCCAAAAACTTATAATCCAGTCCTTTTGGACACCTTCCACTTCCAAGAACTTTGACTACTGAGGTCAAGCTTACTAGCCTATAATTTCCCAGTTTATTCTTAAAGCTTTTCTTGAAAAACTATAAATTACACTAAGAAATATGTATAAATGAAATTAAATAGTACAAAAAGAGAGCAACAAAAGAAAAAAGAATAGTAAGTTAGTGTTCATGGGTTCATTGTCCTGATGGCAGAGGGGAAGAAGCTGTTCCTAAAACAATGAGTATGTGCCTTCAGACTCCTGTACCTCCTCCTGATGGTAGCAATGAGGAAAGGGTATGTCATGGGTAATAGGAGTTCTTAATGGTGGATGCTGCCTTTTTGAGGCATTGCCTTTTGAAGGTGTTCTGGATGCTGGGGAGGATGGTGCCTACGATGGAGCTGGCTGAGTTTACAACTTTCTGCAGCTATTTCCAATCATGTCCCCCCCCCCCCCATACCAGACAGTAACGCAACCAGTTATACTCGCTGTGGTACATCTGTAGAAATTTGTGAGGGTCTTTGGTGAAACACCAAGTCATACTTAAAACACATTTATTATTACTAATTCATTAATCAGTGACCATCTCTGCTCAAAATTACCATGGCTTACACGCTCTGAAAAGGGGTCTCCACCCCTGGGTAGACAGTTAGAATCCGGCATAGATAGGGGAGACAAAGAAATAGAGTGCATACATTTCAGGTAAGCGGGGGGGGGGGGGGGAGTTTTAAGGAGATGTGTGGGGTAAGTTTTTTTTTACACAGTGGGTGGTAGTTGCCTGGAATGTACTGCCAGGGATGGCATGGAGGCAGATACAACAGTTAAGAAGCTTTTCAACAGGCAGGGACTGGAGGGATTTGGATCACGTGCAGGCATAAAGGGGTTAAGTCCAGCACAGACACTGAGGACAGAAGGGGTTGTTCTTATCCCTCTTTTTATGTTAAAAGCAACATCTATATATGTGTATATGTATCTTTAGGAAACTGAGTACCATGTGATGTTACTTTTGATGTATTGTTGTATCAGCCACTGCTGTTCATGGAATAGTAAATATATTGAATAAAGAGTGACACACACAAATACTGGAGGAACTCTGCAGGTCGGGCAGCATCGATAGAGGAATAAAGAGTCGATGTTTCCTGCCGAGACCCTTCATCCGGATTTGAATAAAGGATTTGTTAGGTGGAAGTCTGCCTTCGTTTCTTGGAAATCCTGCCTGTTTCCTTAAACATTATCAGCTGCAAAACATGTAGTTTGCTTTAAGGTGGCTAAAACGCAGAAATCGGAGTTTTTAAAAAGGAATTGATCCCGAAACTTACATTGCCATTAGCTTTTTTTCATCTCACTCAAGCGAGAGCTACTTGCCTAGCTCCTTTACTTTCTGGTCTATAAGAGATCGCGGTTTGTAGACTGAAATTTACGGTACATTACTCAAACCATATGGCCCTTCTCAAAGCCCAACGCACACATGGAAAGAGGCTGCAGAGTTGGGAGCCTTGAACCAGCCTGTGATTCGCCTTTTATCTGCTCTCAAGATTTTAAAAAAAGATCTCTAGGATCAGAACACCCTCCCTCCCAAATGACCAAGTAAATATCGGCCAGCATGCACCACCCGCCGACGTGCATCGCAACAGTTTGACGGACTGAGAGACACCGCACCACGAACTTGCGATCGCAAGAGGATATTTAGTCTTGGGACCCAGAAGACATTTAAAGAGACATCTCTTCTCACAAAACTGAAAAGAGCAATAAGTCGACCGAAAGTCCGGGTTGCTTGTAAAGAGCAGCTATCTAGAGGTACCGAGAGACGGTCTGCACTCAGCAATGAAAGCCCCTCAGCGGAGCCCTGGCCGTGCAGAGCAGATGCTTGGAGCCATGGCAGATATCTTGACCTCTTTTGCCCTGCCCAGCCAACAGTGGGTAGGTGCACTGTTTTCCTTGTAGCCTTCTTTTAAGGGGTGAGGGCGGTAATTCAGCGGCAGACGGTCCAGACATATCCATATCCGGGGGGCGGGGGTGGAGGTCAAGTCATCGGAACGGAAAGTTCAGGTCTGTTCAAACAATATTTAGAGAGGGGTGGAGGAAGTAATTGGCAGTGGGAAGTCAGGTGTTTGAAAGCTCCTGGAATTTGGCTGGCTACTGTTCGCAAGTCGAGGTATTGAGGGGTGTGTCCGGCTATTACGATGAGAGCGTTCAGGCGGTGACTGAAGGGGACTCTGACTCCAGTGGGGTGGGAAGGGGCAGGAGGAAGAGCAGACGGTTGAAGTTGAGGCATAATGTGCAATCTGATCGCCCCATCATAGAATTGGAGTTAGGTTTATTATCACTGACTTGTAGGACCTGAAATGTGTGGTTGTGCGACGGCAATACAGTGCAAAGAGATAAAATTATCATAAATTACAAAACAATTAAGTGGTACAAAATATAATGCAGTTATGAACCGTTCAGAAATCTGGTGGTGGAGGGGAAAAAACGTTGAGTGTGGGTGTTCAGGCTCTTGTACCTCCTCCCCGATGGTAGTAACAAGAAGATGGCATGTCCCGGTTGATTAGGGTCTTGAATGATGGATGCCGCCTTCCTGAAGCACCGCCTCTTGAAAATGAAGGGTGGTCAATCTGTGGAATTGACTGCCACAGACGACTGAGGAGGCCAAGTTGCTCGGAATATTCACAATGAAGGCTGATAGGTTCTTGATTAGTAAGGGTGTCAAAGGTTATGGGGAAAAGGCAGGAGAATGGGGTTGAGAGGGGAAATATCAGCCCTGATGGAACGGCAGGGCAGACTCGATGGGCTGAATAGCCTAATTCTGCTCTCATATCCTCGATGGTGGGGAAGGTTGTGCCCGTGATGTGGGTGCTTTGGAAAGGTTTACCAGGGTACTGCCTAGATTAGAGGGTATGAACTATAAGTAGATGTTGGACAAACCTGGGTTCTTTTCTCTGGAGCATCGGAGACTGAGGGAAGACCAGAGAGAAGTTTATAAAATTCTGAGCGGTATAGACAGGGTAGATGGTCAGAAGTTTTTCCCAGGGTAGAAATACCAGATATGAGAGGGGATGTGCAGGGCAATTTTTTTTTAACACAGAGTGGTGGGTGCCTAGAACTTGCTGCCAGGGGCGGTGCTGGAAGCAGATATAATAGGTGTTTAAGGTGCTTTCAGATAGACTCATGAATATGGAGGGTAGGGATCATGAGCAGGCAGAAGAGAATTAGTTCAAATAGGCAAAGTATTCCTTCAAGCAGTGAAAGATGGCAGAGGATGTGAGGTTTATAAATTGGTTTATTATTGTCATGAGTACTGAGGTACAGTGAACAAATTTCTTTTGCATGCCATCCATTCAGATTATTTAATTACATCGGTACATTGGGGTAGTATGAAGGAAAACAAAACCAGACTGTAGATTCCACTATTACGGTTACAGAAGGAGCAGTACAGGCAGATATTAAGGTGCAAGCCATAATAAGGTCGATTATGAGGTCCATCTTATCACTGGTCTTGTCACAGGTAGAAGCTGTCCTTTAGCCTGGTGGTACATGCGTTCAGGCTTTTGAGTCTAGGGAGAGGGGCAAAGAGAGAATGCCCAAGGTGGGTGGGATCTTTGATTATTCTGGCTGCTTTGCGGAGGCAGCAAAAAGTGTGGACAAAGTCCATGGAGGGGAGGTTGGTTTCTGTGATGTGCTGAGCTGTGTCCGCAACTCTCTGCCATCCCTACCGGTCACAGGCAGAACAGTTACCATACCAAGCCACGATGTATCCAGAAAGGATGCTTTCATGGGTGCATCTATAAAGGTTGGTGAGGGTCAAAGGAGTAATGCCTAATTCCTTTAGCCTCTTGAGGAAGTAAAGACACTGATGTGCTTTCTTGGAACAGGACAGGCTATTGGTTATGCTCACTCCGAGGAACTTGGAGTTCTCAACCCTCTCAAACTCAGTACCATTGAGGTAGAAGGTAATCAAGAAAGAAATCAAAATTGTTTAATGTCATTTCTAGTACACAATTGTGAGAATAGAATAATAATTTTTTTAAAACACAATAAATATAAATACATAAAATAGCATGCATGTCTATAAAGTGACGCTGGGCACAGGAGTGTCTGTACATAAGGTGACTGACAGGAAATGATAAAGTAATGGTGGAGGGGTGGTAGGTTAGCGGGTGGAGGGTTAGTTGAGTAGCCTTACTCTTGGGGAAGGTAACTCTTTTTGAGTCTGCTGGTCGTGGTGTGAATGCTGCGTAGTCTCTTCCCTGATGGGAGTGGGACAAACAACATGAGCAGGGTGGGTGGGATCCTTCATGAGGTTACTGGCCCTTTTCCAGCACTTTTCTGTATATATATATATATATATATATATATATATATATACTTGACGGTGAGTAAGCTAGTGCCGGTGATGCATTGGCCAGTTTTGACTAGCTGGTGTGGCGCCTTCCTCTCTGCCCAGTGCATTTTCGGCACCATGCAGTGATGCAGCTCATTAGTGTGCTCTCTACTGTGCCTCTGCAAAACGACACGAATTCAGATGTGCATAGCCAACCTCTCTTCAACCTCTTCAGAAAGTAGAAGTGGCGGTGAGTTTTCCTGATTGTGTATAGTGTGTTCTGCGTCCGTGAGAGATTGTGTGTGATATGCACTCCCAGAAGACTGAAATTGCTTACAGTTTCCACTGCGTGCCGCTGATGTTGAGGGGTGTGGGTGGCGTGGGTTTTCCTGAAGTTGATAACCATCTCCTTTGTCTTGTTCAAATTGAGAAAGAGGTTCTTTGCCTGGCACCATGCTTTGAGCTCTTCCACATCTTCTCTGTATGCTGTCTCATCATTGTTGGTGATGAGCCCCAGCACTGTCCATTTCCCTCCGCAGATACTACCTGACCTGCTGAGTTCCTCCAGCAGTTTGTGTTTTGCTTTATTCTATTATTAACAGCTCTAATCCTACTCATCCCCCATCTGAATAAAGTGCAATCTGTTTTGTCATTTTCAGTTGCACCCCATCTGCTCAACAGCTTTTTTTTAAGGGAGGCATTCAAGATTTCCATGAGTCTGTGTGTGAGGAACAGCTTCTCGTCTCCATTCCTGAACAGACCTGGCTTGAATTTTAGACAGCAGATGCTGGACACTGGAGAGATAGGAATCGAACCCCGATCTTACAGCCGGCTTGCTGTAAAACGTTGCGCTGAGCACTACACTACAGACACACAGATTAGCATCAGGAGCAGGCAACTCAGCACTGCCCCACCATACAGTAAGTTCACGGCTGACCCAACTGCAATCTTAACGCAATTCCTATCTATCTCAATAACCTTTCTTAATACAGACAGAAATACTCAGTGCTTGCTGCATTTATTTTGGATTTACGGCATCTGAAAGATTTATTTTCTGATCTTCACGTAATCTTTCACTTCCTTGTGTACCAAGAATTGATCTATTTTGGTCTTAAAAATATTCTGTGCTCTACTAAAGAATATAAAAATACTCTAAGCTTCCACCGTCCTTTGAGTAAGAGAGTTGCAAAGACTCACCATCTTTTGAGAGAAATAATTTTGTCTCATCTCTGCCTTGAATGGGCAAGCCCCAAAGCCATTATTTTTAAAACAGTGACCGCTAATTCTAGATTCTCCCACTCTGTCATGACCCCCCCCCCCCCGCCAAAGGATTGTAAACGCTTGAAATAAAACTGGTATTCTAGTGAGCAAGGAAGAACATCGGCACTGTCATTTTGAACTCTCTGCAGACCGGCTCACAAAGTTGAGGAAGTTATTGCTGATAGATTTACTGAGGAAGGTCTCACCACTTGACCAATCAGGACATCAGCGTGAGAGACTGTAGTCGCTGTCCCCCTGAAGCTCACAACTCCTAGCCTCCATGCAATGTGTAAAAAAACTGTATTTTCCTCACAAATTGTGTCTCAGCTTAAGATCCTTTCCCTCCCTTCACTTCTCTCTGGCTCTAAGCCATCAAAGAGAAGATAGAGAGAAGAGAGGCATGCGAGAAGATAGATAATGGGGAAGACAAGTGAGGGAATGGGATTGATCCAAGAGAGAGCAGAGACTCAAAGAGCCAAATGGCCACCACCATCTTATGAAAATATGATAAGGCAGAGTTTTTTACAAACTCATGTTACTTCTGATAACTTCACCTTTGTCTGCTCCTTTACCTGGTGTTCTGCTGTGCACTACTTGCCTGGCCTCTGGAGTTCTTCTCCAGAATAGCCTTAGCCCCGCAAATCCACCACTCTGCCTGCAAGTGAATTTAACGTTGGTCGGCCAGCCACTCGTTTGCTTTGAGTGCCGTTCTTTCCTTTAATCCCTCTTAAAAGGTGGTGCTTGTTGAGGAGCACTCCCTAAGCGCAAGCTATCACAGAACACAGAACGATACCGCACAGGTACAGGCTCCACAGCTCACAATATCTGTGCCAAATTAAACTCAATCCCTTCTGTCTGTACGTGATCCATCTCCCTCCATCCCTGCATATTCATGAGTTGAACAGCCTTTTAAACACCCCCATCATATCTGTTTCCACCATGTGTAACGTATCTACCTAATCCCCCAGCAGCACGTTCCATACACCCACCACTCTCTGTGCTTAATAGAAAACAAAAACTTCCCACTGTTATCCCCTCCTATACTCTCTTCGATTCTCCTTAAAATTATGCCCCCTCGTATTAGCCGTTTCTGTCCTGGGAAAAAATATCTGGTTATCCACACAATCTATTCCTCTTATTATCTTGTACATCTTTATCAAGTCAACTTTCACCCTCCTTCGCTCCAAAGAGAAAAGTTCTAGTTTACTCAACTTTTCTTCATAAACCATGCTCTCTAATCCAGGCAACATCCTGGTAAATCTCTGCACCCACTCTAAAGCTTTTGCATCCCTCCTACAATGAGACGACCAGAACTGAACACAATATTCCTAGTGTGATCTCCCTAGAGTTTTAAAGAGCTGAAACATTACCCCTCCTTATAGCTCATACCCTCCAGTCCAGGCAAGATCCTGGTGAATCTTTTCTGCAGCCTCTCCAAAACTTCCACATATTTCTTGTAAAGGTGAAACCAGAAATGCACACAGTGCAAGCAAACCAAAGCTGCAGTACGAATTGCTGACTTCTATGCTCAATGCCCCAACCAGCAAGGGCAGGCTGGCTGTACACCTTCCTTACCACTCTATCCACTTGTATTGCCGCTCTTGAAAGGCTTGAAAAGACAGAGGCAGAGGACGCTAGATCTCAAGTCCATAAACGTTAAATCAGGAGAAACCACTTTACCCCGAGAGTGGAACTTACGCCCACACGGGGTGGTTGATGTGAAGAGCAGAGAGACATACTTAAAGAAAAGCTGGTTAACCACAGCAGAGAGCTAGCAGAAGGGTCTTATAAAATGCTCGCAACAGTGAAGCAGTAGCCAATTAACGGCTGCCTCTGTTGCAGCAAGTACTTTACAAGTTGTTTCTCACCTCTGATCCCACTGCATCTTTGTGGAACAAATAATGCTGCTTAATGTGGATAATCGGGTCACAAAATGCGAAATATGGCATTATCCAAAAGCCTATCATTACCTGGTCTGGCTCTATCACCTCTACGCTAACTTGTCAGTCCATTTCCCAAGAAGCCACGGCATTCCGGATGGGACTCACTTTGAGGAACGTCCCATTGTGTCGCCATATTTCCCCACATTCACTCTTTAATCACGCCTGATAACCAACGGGATCTGCGTCCTTAGCTCTCTCAAAGTTGATGCATAAGCTGACAAGGTTAAAAATACGTATGGCGGATTGGGCTTCATTAGTCTCTTGACTGAGTTCATGAGCCATGAGGTAATGTTGCAGCTCTATAAAACCCTGGTTAGACCACACTGGGAGTATTGTATTCAGTTCTGGTCACCTCATTAT
Source organism: Mobula birostris (assembly GCF_030028105.1). Classification (NCBI taxonomy): domain Eukaryota; kingdom Metazoa; phylum Chordata; class Chondrichthyes; order Myliobatiformes; family Myliobatidae; genus Mobula; species Mobula birostris. The sequence goes on from NC_092402.1 coordinate 56,358,879, forward strand.
AAGAAGGATGTAAAAGCTTTAGAGAGGGCCCAGAGGAGGTTTACCTCGATGCTGCCTGGATTAGAGAATGTGTGTTATGAGGATACGTTCAGCCAGCTTCAGCTTTTCCCTCTGAAGAGGAGGATGAGAGGTGACTTTATAAAGGCATACGAGATGATAAGAGGCAGAGATCGAGTGGATAGCCGGAAACTTTTTCCCAGGGTGGAAATGGCTAATACAAAGGGGCATAATTTCAAAGTGATTAGAGGAAAGTGCAGGGCAGGAGTGTCAGAGGTAAGTTTTTTATTACACAGTGAGTGATGGTGGTGATAGAGGCACTTAGAAACAGAGAGGCACATGAATGATAGAAAAATGGAGTGTTATATTGGATGGAAGGGTTAGATTGATCTTAGAGTGGGTTAAGAGGCTGGCACAATGTTGCCTGTAGCATACTGCATGTTCTAAATTCAATCCCCACTGTGGACCCAAACAGAAAAACATAAAGAGTAGACTTCCCCCCACCATTTCTGACTGCTGTATGGCTTCCAAGAACAGAGTGACGGGCACCTTGGGAGCCAGGACTGAGGGAGTGCTATACTCACTGCAGGATGCTGACTCCCGAATGACGTGATAGCCAGCAAGCTGGGCTTTCTTGTGCACATCGCTCCTCCCCAGTCTAACCATTATTGCCCATGAGTTAAGCTGGCCTTGTTCTGATATTCAAACCCCCCCCCCCCACCCCCTCAAACCCTCCAAACTGTCATTCAACCCTCCAAATAGGAGCAGAAACTGCTGGAAGCACTCAGCAGGTCAAGCAGTATCTGTGGAGAGGAACAGAATCTGCATTCTGATGAAGATATCCTTCCAAAAAAAGATTCCTCTAACAGCTGGTCTGTTGCTATCCACTTAAAGGCTGATTTATACTTCTGCGTCAACTCGACGCCGTAACCTACGCAAGTGACCGACGCGCATTGTGAGCATTTATACTTGTGCGTTGGTGTGTCTGCGCCGCTCTGCAATTTGGGCACGTCACGCATGCGCACACACCTGCCCGCAAAAGGCTTCATGGTCATGGTAGTCTTTCTCGGGGTAAACAAGTTTAAAGCGAGCGTCTTTTTTTCGTAAAAGCGAAATGTGTCCTCCATAATTTCGGAGGTCTGTAAAGCTTTATGGAAAGCATTGCAGCCAGAGTTCCTTCCCTGCCCTTCAGTCGCCCAATGGGAAGCTATTGCAGCGTAGGAGGAAAGGTGATGCTATCAAGCGGACCAATCACAGTTGTTGCGGTCTGCGTTGCTGCGACGCGCAGTTACATTTTGGGAGAGGTGCGCGTCATGCTCTGGCGCAGGGATCCGCGTCGGCTCTGTGTAGGATTCGCGGCAACGCAGTACTCACGGCATGGAGTTGACGCAGAAGTATAAATCAGGCTTCAGCTGTGCACCGATTGGCTTCCCTCTGCCCTACACTGCACTGTAAAAGATACTTCAGAAGTATTCATCTGATTGCGGAGTACTTTAGGGATCCCAGGGTTTGTGAAACCTCAATCAAGAAACCTAAATTGCTAGTGCCCATGACAGGGCACCACAAGTGATGCAGCTCCAGAGATCAGAGAATCAGAGTCTGATCCCAAACTCCTGCCACTGTCTATGTGGAGTTTGCACGTTCACCCTCCACCTCCCCACCCCCGGGTACTCTGGTTTCCTCCTACATTCCAAAGACGTGCAAGTTGGTGAGTTAATTTGTCCTCTGGTGTGTGGGTGAATCGGGGCACAATGTTCATTCCAGCCATCAACTACCTATTGACACCAATCCACTCTACCAGACTTAGTCCGTAGCCTCCGATTCAAGGGCTCATCGAGTTACTTCTCCAATGCTCTGCCTCCACTGCAGATCATGAGATCAGTGTAGATGAGACTTGATGGCCAGCCGGGACACGATGGGTGGAAGCGCCTGTCTCTGTGATCTGAAAATCTAATTTCCAATACCTTAAACAAGATTCAACCTGCAGATACACATTCCCCTCCTCTCTTCAGCATTTCAAGGTGGGGGTGGGGGGAGGATTCCCAGTGTGACTCTCTGGTCCATTCTTCCATCCCTAGCATGCTACAGCATCTTCCCCTTCATCTCTACACTGGGGAAACCACACACGGCTTTGTGAAGCACCTGTGTTCAGTACACAGATGACCCTGAGCTCCAGTAACCTGCTACTGTAATTCACCAGCCCACACCCGATCTGACCTATTGGTCGTTAATCTCTTGCACTGTTACGTGAGGTCCAAGGCAAGCTTGAGGAACAGCACCTTACCTTTTATCTGGCTATATTGCAGCCTTCTGGACTCGATATTCAATTCACACTGTCAGTACCAGAATCAGGTAGTTCTGTTCATCATTTGTCTGTGATATTGGCTCAGTTTCCCTCTCTCCATTAGTACGGCCTAGCCTACTGTGCATTCCCCACACCCCTGCATTTTGGGATGCTTTACACTCCTTTGTCCACATTGTTACTCCCTAGCAGCTACATTAACCCATTGACTGCTACCTATCCCCATGGTAAACCTAGCCAATCCCAGCCTAACCCTATCACAGATATTTCCCTTGTCCTAACCGTCCCTCGCCCACCATCTCTGCAGCTTTGCACTAATCTGTTTTCTCTCTTTCCCAGTGTTAGCAAAGGGTCTTTGATCTGAAACGTTAATTTGGTTTCTCTTTGCACAGGTCTAACCTGACCTGCTGTTTCCACTGCTTCCTTTTTTCGCCTTTCCCACCTGTCCAGGCAATATCCTGGTGAATCTCCTCTGCACTCCCTCCATTGCGAGATGGCTGTGTGCCCAGAGACCCGAGTTCTTTGGGCACAGAGCTCGGAAAAAGCAACGCAACAGACTTTTAACACCATAAATCAGCGAGTTGTTTTGTTATGTCTCCCCTCTCGCTGTGAAACAGGGACACCTCTTTTCCCTTTATTAGGGAAAGAGAGAGCCTGTGGTACAGTATGTTGAATTACCAGGTGAACAAGTAGTCTTTGGGGTACTGCAAGTCTGTGTCTTTATTGATGCTTTGCTGCACGCTTGAGTGCTTGGTGGGGGAGCAGATGCTTTTTGCTGGTGGGGGAGGGGGGGTCGTTGCTTTGCTGCTGCTTCTGGATGGGGTCTGGGGGGGTGGACTTTGGGGTTCTAACATTGAACTGTCATTCATTCTTTGGGGCACTCCTCTGTTTTCGTGGATGGTTGTGAAGAAAAAGAATTTCAGGATGTATATTGGATACATTTCTCTGACATTAAATGAAACACCCTTCCTAGAGTGCGGTGACCAGAACTGCACACGGCACTTCGTGATGATGGGTGTCAGTGCCACTAGACAGTAGTTGTTTAGTTCTGAAAGTGTAGGGTTCTTTGGTGGCTGATTTGAAGCATGTGGGGACAGTAGCAGACCTGAGAAGGACTCTGTGGAGAGCCTTCCCCGTAAGGCTGCCGGGCCGGACAACATCGCGGGCTGAGTACTCAGGGAGTGTGCACACCAGCTCACCGATATCTTCACGGACATCTTCAACACTTCACTCACCCAGGCTGCTGTCCCCCACATGCTTTAATCAGCCACCATCATCCCTGTACCAAAGATCTCTACACCTTCAGAACTAAATGACTACCACCCAGTGGCACTGACACTAATCATCATGAAGTGCTTTGAATGGCTGGTAATGGCACACATCAAAAACTCCTATCCTGTCACACTGGACACTCACCAATATGCTCACCAACAGAACTGCTCTACGACAGATGTCATAGTATTTGTCCTGCACCTGGCCCTGACACACTAGAAAACCTGGACACTTACATCAGAATGCTGTTTCTGGATTTCAGTTCAGCATACAACACTGCAGTCTCACAGACCTTGGTGAACAAACTCCTACTCCTCAGTCTAAATACACCACTGTGCAACTGGGTGTCGGACTTCCTAACCAACAGACCTCAGACAGTCAGTGTGCACAACCGCTCCTCCCTCCCATGGGTGCCCCCTCCCCGGGGCTGTACGCTCTGCTCACACATGGCTGCATGGCCAAGCACCCGAGTAATCACATTGTCAAGTTCACCAGTGACAGATCATCTGCATTCCGGCAGCCGTAGTCTCTTGTGCATCCAGAAGTAGAATGGATACAGGTTGTCTCCTCCAGTTACTATAAAAGAAAGACTTGCATTTATATAGTGTCTTGCACATCCTACACCAGAACAGGAAGCACTTTGCAGGACTTTTTTTTATAAGTATTATGATTGCAATTAAGCTCTTTGCAAAGTAGTCAGTGTTCAAGTGTCCTCTCCACATGACCAATATTGGTGCCTCAACCGCAAGCCTCTTGCTCGCCTCCCCCAACAACGCATCCCCACTCAATCCCTGTTGTAAAACATCTTTCACCCTGGTTTGTCTGGAATCGTGACAACAGCATCGGCAAGCAACAGCGGGTAGGAAGGCCTCTTTCAGCTTGCCAAGGAAGGGTTACGCAGGAAGGAGATGTGCAAACTGCAAGTATGTTTTGGTGAGCTTAAAGAGCAGCAAGATCTTTTAGCAGCCAAAGGATGTTTTTAGATTCATCCAAGCATAAGTTTATTCAAGAGTACACAAGGAGCAATTGTTACCACAGGTGGGAGGGTTGGTAGCTATTCAGCACAGATTGAAAGTAAATTGGAATAGAACAAGGGAGGTGTCAGTTTTCTTCTAATGCGCAGTGAGTTGTTATGATCTGCAGTGGACCTCCTATGGGTGCTAATTCAATAGTAACTTTTAAATGACTTGGGCGGCACAGTGGTGTAGCTCATGGAGTTACACCCTCACTATTCTGACCTCGGACACTGACTGCCTGGAGTTTGAGTGTACTCCCTCTAACTGTATGGGTTCCACTGACACCTCATTCCACCCCCCCCCAACTCCACACACCCCTGGAGCTCCTGTGGGTTGGTAGATTAATTTTCCACTGTAAGTTGTCCCCAGTATGTAGGTGAGGCAGAGAATCTCGGGGGAGTTAATGGGACTGTGGGGAATAAAATGGGATCAATGTAGACTCAATGGGCCGAAGGGCCTGTTTCTGTGTTGTCTGACTTAATCTATGATTTCATAAAACAGATTTTGCAGGGGTTTGACCAGACAGTGAGACTAGTCGTCAGCTCCAGCAAAGAGCCATCATGAGTTTGGTAGGTTAACTGGCCTCAGTCAACTTTGTGTGACCCATTGAGGTGCGATGTTGACATTAGCTAGTGGTGTGCATCCACGACCCTATCACTTTCCTGGTGCCACTGGTGTCAATGGAAATAACAATCAGGAGAGGAGAAGCAGGTTGCCAAGTTGATGGCGCCAATTTTATTTATTTGAGGGAACTATACTTCATTCGCCGGCTGATGGCGTAGTGGCATCAGCACTGGACTTCAAGGCAGACGGTCCTGAGTTCAAACCCAGCCGGGTCCCAACCTGGGCAGCAGCAGTATCTGTGTGGAAGAAAGGCCTGGCAATCTACTTCCGTACCTGACCACGAAAACCCTACGGACCATGAGATCACGAAGAGTCGGACTTGACTTAATGACTGAACAACAAATACTTCATTCATGCATTCATGGATATACAGTGTATATGGTATCTTTACATGTTATCATTCTTGGCACAAGGTTTATCATTTCCATTTGACAAAAGAGATTCAGCAGATGCTGGAAATCTAAAGCAGCAAAAACAAAATGCTGGAGGAACTCAGCAGGTCAGGCAGCATCTATAGAGGTAAATAAGCAGTTAATGAAAGGGCTCAGCCCAAAGCATCAACTGTTCATTTCCTTCCATTAATGCTGCCTGGCCTGCTGAGTTCCTTCAGCGTTTTGTGTGTGTTACTTGTCTAATTCCATTTACTTTCAGGGTTCGCATTACATCAGCATGACATCAATTTGTCTCTTTGCATTTTATTCTTGAGCAACAATCCAAAAGGTTATTACACATTACCCAGCTCCTCAGTATCCAGTGGGTGAAGTTCGAAGTTCAAAATAAACTTATTTTCAAAGTACATATGTCACCATGTACAAACTTGAGATTCATTTTCTTGTGAGCATTTACAGGAAGTACAAAGAAACACAATGGAAAGGCCTTAGACTGCAGTCCACCCCACCGAGCGTTAGTGTTGGCTGCAACTATTTTCTGTGCATTCCTCAGCATGTACTCCTGCACTACAAACCCATTGGTTTTGGGTCTTGTGGCTGAGTTCCGGTGGTGAGGCATTCTGCCAGATGCTTTATGCAGTCTGTTCAGAAACCATCCCACTGGATCCATCATACCCCTGGCCCACAGGAGCAGCGGGATACTCTATGACAACCACTGTCTGATTGACTTCTGGAGATACAACACTGGGCGTCTCGGGAGGTTGTTCCTGCCTGTGGCCATTGAACTTTGCAGCTCCTCTCGTGGAGGGTCAGACACCCTGAGCCAATAGACTGGTCCTGGACTTATTTTCCATCTGGCATAGTTTGCATTTTGTTGTTTGATTGTTTGTGGTTTTTGTATTGCTATATTTACGCTCTATTCTTGGTTGGTGCGGCTGTAAAGAAACCCAATTTCCCTCAGGATTAATAAAGTACATCTATCTATCTATCTATCAAAAGTGTTTTCTGCAGAACTATTTCTACAAACGATTGATAGTGTGGCACAGTCAAACTGAATGGGACATTGCCAGGCAACGAGGCCAGTCCCATCTTCGTAAAACGGGGGTGGGTGGGCAGGTGGAACCTCAGCTCATTGTTGACACTGTACTCAGGGTATACTCACAGCTTGGTACAGCCACACCCAAAGGTAGTCATCGGGATAAGAATATGTCTCTCCCCCCCCCCGCCCCCCCCCCCCCAGCTTCTATGGGGACTTGTGCATTGTGACATGAGGGACATGAACTGGATCCATATTCTGGATCTCCAGATAAGCTAGAAGTCTGCTCGGCTGACAGAAGAGTATGGTATGGACCACACCTGCACCAGGTACAGCACCTCGCACCCAAGGACCAGGTTCTTCCTACCATCAAGGGGGAGCATCAATTACACACTCCCAGCCTCTGTTTCACCTTGGCTATCCACTCCACATCGCATATCTCAGTTTCTTTGCAACAAGCACCTTCAGGTGATCAGACCCACTGGTGAAGGGACTGGAGGACTGGTCAGATAACATGGTCTTGCTCTTCCTGCGATTGCCTCTGACCCCCAAGGGCAGCTCCACTGGTCGCAGATGATGATCTTCCAAGCAGAAAATGGCAGCATCAGCCAATATTCTGTAAATCTCCTTCTCCTGGTACTTTCTGCCCAGGCTGGTATCTGTCCGTTTTCCCCCTCAAAGCTCCTCTTCTACGTCCATTCCCATTGACTGCACGAGGAGCAGTTTCTGATACTTTTTGGGAATTGATGTCTCCCCCTCTGATCATCACTTGCTTTCTGAACACCGTCGAAGAAACCATCTTGATTGCTTTGGGGAGACAGAGAGAAGCTTTGCATTCTACGACGTGGAGATCCTTTTCAGTTACCTAGTGTTTTACTAGGGACAGCAATTGACAGTCAGTTTCCATGTCTTCCTGGGGGTCACAGTCAGCCAGAAGGTGGCAGTGGTCAGAGAAGAATGCTGATAGGAGTTTGATGGCTCTTTAGACACAAAAGAAGTTTACCTGGGACATGACAGAGCTGTGTGGTCTGGACCGCGTGTACCCCTGTACTCGACCTGCTTTTCTTTGCCATCTTAACATTTCCATCAGGAGTCTGCAGATGCTATCTAGTTTGTTGCTGTCCGATGCAGTTGAAGTCACCGGCCGGAATGTCGCCAGCAGCGATGGGAGCTACTGGAGACGAGCCAGCATCTCGCTCTGCAGGATGAAGGTGAGCACAGTGATTAGCTGGAGAAACACACGCAAAATGCCGGAGGAACTCAGCAGGTCAGGCAGCATCTATGGAGCGGAATAAATTATCAATGTTTCAGGCTGAGACCCTTCATCAGGACTGGAAAAGCAGGAGGAAAATGCTTGTACTCCTTCCCTTACCCCCACCTTCTTATTCTGGCTTCTGCCCCCTTCCTTTCCAGTCCTGATGATGGGTCTCAGCCCAAAGAGTCTTCTGTTTATTCTTCCTCATAGACGCTGCCTGACCTGCTGAGTTCCTCCAGCATTGCGTGTGTGTTTCTCTGGATTTCCAGTATCTGCAGAATCTCTTGTGTTTATTGTTAGCTAGAGGCACCGTTTCTGTACTGGTGCACAGAGCCATTATCTGCTCCAGGATTCTTTACTGGAATAAATGAGGAATTATTTACCAAGTCTTTTCCTCAAATGAGCAGCAACCTGCCTCAGTGATAGTGGACACAGAGACAGATGGAGAGGAACAGCTTAATGCTTAAGCATCAAAATTCCTATTGCTCTGAACGGAGAAATGCTTAAAATGCTTGACTGAAATTTCACTGTTTTAGTGGAGGTGTTAACCTCTTTATTATAAATTGGTTAAGCTCTCTTGTAATACGGGAACGTCAAATGGATTTAATGTTCTCCTATTGGCTGTACAGGCAAATTCAACTGACTTTCAAAGGAAAATTGGATGAACATGAAAATGAGAAATTCGCAGTGTTTTTGGGAAAGTGCAGAGGAGGAGACTTTTACAGTTTCAAATGGTAGGCACAGCAGTGAAAAACTTAATCATCTCTTCAGTACTAAAGATTTTAGCCCTTTCCCTGAAATGTGTCTCAATTTCTGGCAGTCTTACACCTGAGTTAGAATGATTATGGATTCCACACACACCCAGTGCTGTAGTGTCAGAGCTGCTGTTTATTTTTGCGTGGTGAAGATTCTTACCTGTTGTTTTGGAGATGAAAGAGCCCACAATTTCATTTGAAGAAGCAGCATTGTTCCTGGTGACGCGAGCAATCTTTGTTCCTTCACCTCGAATCTGAATGTGAGGGGAATGGAGGGATGCAGATTATAATTGGGAGGAGGACACTTAGTATAAATGGCCATCAAGAACATACAGAATAGGAGCAGGAGTCGGCCATCTGCCCATTGAGCCTGCTCTGCCATTCAATAAGATCATGGTTGTTCTAGCCATGGACTCAGCTCCACCTACCTGCCCTTTCCCATAACCCTTAATTCTCCTGCTTATCGAAAATCTATCTATTTCTTAAATATATTTGATGATGTAGCCTCTACTGCTTTCCCGGGCAAGGAATTCCACAGAGTCACTACTCTCCGGAAAAAACAGTTTCTCCCCATCTCTGTCTTAAATCTATTCCCACAAATCATTAGGCTTTTTCCCTTAGTTCTAGTCTCTCTTCCTGTGGAAACAACATTCCTGCCTCTATCTTCTCTATCTCTTTCATAATTTTGTATGTTTATATCAGATTTCCTCTTCTTCTGAATTCTAGTGATTATTGTCCCAGGCAACTCAATTACTCCGCATAGGCTAAACCCCTCCAGAATCAACCCGGTGAACCTTCTCTGCTTTGCCCCTAAGCTAGTATATCTTTCCTCAAGTAAGGACACGCAGTACTCCAGATGTAGCTTCACCAGTATCCTGTACACCAGATCAGCACAACATTGTGGGCCGAAGGGCCTGTCCTGTGCTGCACTGTTCTACGTTCACCACTGGAATAATCCCAAATGTCAACTGTGCATTTGCAGTCTGGATGAAGGGTTTCGACCCGAATGGTCGACTGTTCATTTCCCTCCATGGATACTGCTTGACCTGACTTCTTCCAGCATCTTGCTTATTGCTCCAGTTTCCGGTGTCTTGTGTCTGCAGTGGACCAACACTGTACAGTGTCTGGGAGCTTGCTGTGTGTAAATTGGCTGCTCTGTTTCTCACATTATCTTGGACTGCACCACATTTCAGGAGTACCTCACTGGCTCCTTGGGGATGTTATGAAATTGTTGAAAGTACCACAGAACTTCATTCCAATCTCTCTTTCCTTTCTCTTTATTTTTTCTTCTTCCTTTTCCAATTATTTGTCAGATCCCATTTCCTCCCAGGATAGCCAGGAGAAATGTTCCCATTCACCCATTTCAAACGCTTGTATCTTGGATTGCAGCCAGATTAAGATCAGAAAAGAAAACAGAGCTAATTTTCCCCCCAAAAGCCGCTGATTTTCTCCTTTCCCTGGAAGCCCTCACTGGGGCCACTTAACCACAGCCTGAGAGCTGGCAGGGGATGTACACGACCTCTAAGAAGGAAACCAGCAACTGGGAGTTCGCTGGCATTGTCAATAGGAATGGTATCAGAACAGGGGAGCGGGTCGCTGCGCAGCACCGAGTCCAAAGCAGCAATCACGTGAAATCATTCTGCAAGCTTTTTGGTTTAGCTCTGCAAAACTAAATTGGTGCTAATCACACGTGGTTGCACATACGGCTGATTAAAGGGGATGTGCACTCGGCTCTGAGAGCTGGATTGTATTGGAGGTGGGAGCTCAAAAATTCATTTGAGCTGCTTCTACTGCATTAAGCTCGTGACCTTATGAAATGTACGGACGGGAGCACACAGCTGTTTAGCAGGATGAGGGTATGCTCCAGATTTGAACTATACAGTCAGTACCGAAGTTAAAGCATTCTGCACCCTCGTGTCAGATAAAACTCAGTTCAGAGGGGTGCTAGGAAGGAAGTCACGGTAAAAACAGCAGGTTTATATTGAAACTTGGTTAGCATTGGCTATACTAGCTCCCATGGCAAATAACCTGTGGCCAATGCTCACTCATAGGAGGTCGGTCAAGAAGGTTCAGTTGCTCAGCATTCAAGAGGAGTTAGTAAACTGGATTAGACATCAGCTTTGCGGGAGAAGCCAAAGAGTGGTAGTAGATAGTTGCATCTCTGACTGAAGGCTGGTGACTAGGTGAGTGCCGCAGGGATCGGTGCTGGATCTGTTGTTATTTGTCATCCATATCAATGATCTCGATGAATATGTGGTTAACCTGATCAGAAAATTTGCAGATGACACCAAGTTTGGTGTAGTGAACAGTGAGAGAGGCTATCATGCCTCGCAGAGGGATCTGGACCAGCTGGAAAATGGGCTGAAAGATGGCAGATGGAATTTAATGCAGACAAGTGTGAGGTGTATGCACTTTGGGAGGACTGTGGTCTTACACAGTGAACGGTAGGGCACTGAGGAGTGCGCTGGAACAAGGGGATCTGGGAATACAAGTCCATAATTCGTTGAAAGTGGGGTCACAGGTAGATAGGGTTGTAAAGAAAGCTTTTGGCACATTGGCCTTCAGAAATCAATGCATCGAGTACAGGAGATGGGATGTTATGTGGAAAAAGTACAGAGAAAGTTTACAAGGATGTTGCTGGGTCTGAAGGACCTGAGTTATAAGGAAAGATTGAATAAGTTAGAACTGTATTCTTTAGAGCATAGAAGACTGAGAGGATATTTGGTAGAGGTATACAAAATTATGAGGGTATAGATAGGTAAATGCAAGCAGGCTTTTTCCACTGAGGTTGGGCGGGACTACAACCAGAAGTCATGGGTTGAGGGTGAAAGGTAAAAAGTTTAAGAGGAACATGAAGGGAAACTTCTTCACTCAGAGGGTTGTGAGAGAGTGTGGCACAAGTTGCCAGCGCAAGTGATGCATGCAAGTTTGATTTCAACACTAAGAGAAGTTTGGATAGGTACATGGATAGCAGAGATACGGAGGGCTATGGTCCCGCTGCAGGTCGATGGGAGTAGGCAGTTTAAATGGTTCGGCACAGACTAGATGGGCTGAAGGGCCTGCTTTTGTGCTGTATTTTTCTATGACTCGATCTATGAAGGATGTCCACATGTCGGGCCTGAGGCCTGTGTGCATCCAAGTGAGCCAGCTCATTCAGGTTTTGGTGAGAAGTTATGGGGGCATAGAGGTAGAGGTAGAAGCCAAAATGTTCACGTGGTTGCGGAGATGTGGCTGTCTTTGACCTGGTACTTTGAATGCACATCTCTCTCCACAGATGCTGCCTGACTGGCTGAGATTTTCCAGCATTCTCTTAGTTTTTATTTCTGATTTCCAGCATCTACAGTATTTAATTTTTTTAATGATGTGTTGGGGCCTTAGAAACATAGAAAACCTACATTACAATACAGACCCTTCGGCCCACAAAGCTGTGCTGAACATGTCCTTACCTTAGAAATTACCTGGGGTTACCCATAGCCCTCTGTTTTTCTGAGCTCCATGTACCTATCCAGGAGTCTCTTAAAAGACCCTATCGTATCCGCCTGCACCACCGTCGCCAGCAGCCCATTCCACGCACTCCCCACTCCCTGTGTAAAAAAAAAACAAACAAACAAACAGACGTACCACTGACATCTCCTCTGTACCTACTTCCAAGCATTTTAAAACTGTGGCCTCTTGTGCTAGCCATTCCAACCCTGGGAAAAATCTCTGACCATTCACAAGATCGATGCCTCTGATCACCTTATACACCTCTATCAGGTCACCTCTCATCCTCCATCGCTCCAAGGAGAAAAGCTGAGTTTACTCAACCTATTCTCATAAGGCATGTTCCCCAATCCAGGCAACATCCTTGTAAATATCCTCCACACCCTTTCTATGGCTTCCACATCCTTCTTGTAGTGAGATGACCAGAACTGAGCACAGTACTCCAAGTGGGGTCTGACCAGGGTCCTATATAGCTGTAAAATTACCTCTCAGCTTCTAAACTCAATCCCACGATTGATGAGGGCCAATGCACTGTATGCTTTCTTAACCACAGAGTCAACCTGCGCAGCAGCTTTGAGTGTCCTATGGACTTGGACCCCAAGATCCTTCTGATCCTCCACACTGCCAAGAGTCTTACCATTAATACTATATTCTGCCATCATATTTGACCTACCAAAATGAACCACCTCACACTTATCTGGGTTGAACTCCATCTGCCACTTCCCAGCCCCGTTTTGCATCCTATCGAAATCCCGTTGTAACCTCTGACAGCCCTCCACACTATCCACAACACCCCCAACCTTTATGTCATCAGCAAATTAACTAACCCATCCCTCCCCTTCCTCATCCAGGTCATTTATAAAAATCACAAAGAGAAGAGGTCCCACAACAGATCCCTGAGGCACACCACTGGTCACCGACCTCCATGCAGAATATGACCCGTCTACAACCACTCTTTGCCTTCTGTGGACAAGCCAGTTCTGGATCCACAAAGCAATGTCCCCTTGGATCCCATGTCTCCTTACTTTCTCAATAAGCCTTGCATGGGACACCTTGTCAAATACCTATAAGCCTTGCCTGAGCTCTGCAACATTAGATTGTTTTTTCCTATTTATAAAAAAAGACATAGTGCTGGAAAATGCACCAAAAATCTGAGTTAACAGATTGGGATTCCATCTTGGGTGGGGGGGGGCAGTGCGCAGCAGGTGGAAAGTCGATAGGGGCAACTAAATTGAGGTTGTTCAAATTTTGAAGAGTTGACTTTAAAGGATGGTTCTGCTGGTGCTTATCAACCCAAGGTATCGGTAAGGGATCTTTTGGTCATAACAAGGTGAAGTGTGAGGACAAGAGCCCATCTTATTGTACGAAGTCCATTCAAGATGGTGGGATAGAAGCTGTCCTGCAGCCTAGTCGTACGTGCTTTCAGGCTTTTCTATCTTCTGCCCGATGGGAGAGGGGAAAAGAGAGAATATACAGGGTGGCTGAGGTCTTTGAATATATCGGCTGCTTAATAAAGCAGCAAAAAGTCCATGGAGGGGAGGCTGGTTTCCATGAAGTGCTGAGCTGTGTCCACAACTCTCTGCAGTTCCCTGTTGTCATGGATGGAGCAATTGCTGTACCAAGCTGCTATGCATCCAATCTGAATGCTTTCTATGATGCATTGATAAAAATTGGTAAGAGTCAACAAGCACACGCCAAATTTCTTTAGCCTCCTGAGGAAGTCGAGGCATTGGTGAGGTTTCTTGGCCATGACACTCTTAATTGTCACCTGCTACTGCCTACTAATGACCACACTGACCCTGAATTCCTGATCAGGAGATAACCCCTTTGTCCTATCCAACACCTTCCCTGCCCTCTCTACAACTTAACACTAATGTCTTTCTCTCTGTACCACGTTCTGATGAAGAGTCTTGGAACTGAACCATTAATTAATTCTCCCCCTTCCCCTCCAGATACTGCTTTACCTGTTGAGTGTTTCCAGCATTTCCTTGCTTTTATTCTGATTTCTAGCATCTGCAGTTTTCTTTCTTTAATTTCCTGATAAAAGAAAGAAGTGAACCAGAGTGCAGCATTGATGGGGCAAAACTAATGGGATCCAGGTTATTCAGCACAAGTGGTTTACTTTGGGGCAGTAGACTTCCAGGTCCCAATATTGAAGGTGTTGAGAGTCCAACGTCATCTGGGAAACCTAGAAGATTATCCATCAGTGGCACCCTGATGAAGAGGCTACATAGCAGTCTGGTTTTGGAGTTAACATAGATCAGGGGGCAGGCTAGTTTCATGATCTGAACTCCAAAGTTGAACATATCCAAAGATAAAATTTAAAAAGACGCCTTGAAGATCCTGTTCTCTGGCAGCAGTGGGGGAAAGAAACTTACTCCTGAGGCCACAGGTCTGATAGTGATGAGAAATGATATAAAAAACCCATTTGGAGCACTTCCCTTTCTCTCCTCTTGGCCCCCACTACCAATTGGATGACCAAAAGGAAGAATGTGGAGGTGCTTGAAATTGGGAAGCCGTGTGTTGACGCATCCCTGGAATTTCTACAACCGTGGCTATCGTCCACAATAGAGACAGCTACTTCGAGGGAAGAGAGTGTGAATTCCTTCTCTTGGGAAATCTATTTTACAGTAGTTCATGTCAGAACATACTCACTTGAGAGTCAATTGTGTAACATGACTGGCATTGCTGAAAGTTGGTTTCAGAGACTTGGAGAGTCACCATATTCAGAGGGACTTGTCTGTCAGTTTTGCAGATAATAATCACCAAAGGACTGTGCCTTTAAGGCCCACCCTAAAGAACAGGTTCTAGACCACATCGCCAATGCAATGCTCAGGTAGTGTTGTGTCATCTTTTCCTGATTTAACATTAAGTTGACTTCTTGTCTGTCCCACAGATGGCATGAAGAGATTCAAATTAGAAACATTTTCCCAGTGTCCTGAAAAATATTTGTCCTACAGTGACATCTCCAAAACAGATTTGCCTTGAAATTTGACTGCATTTCATATATTTTACATGCCTCTTCCTCCCTGTATCTCTATTCCTTCTCATTCCCTCTTCTTCCCCCCCCCCCACCGAGACTCTAAACCTGCCCTCCTTAACCTGACAATCAGTTGGTTTCATCAGCAAATTATGACCATAGCACCCCTGGCTCTGCCTATCGGATTCCCTTTGTCCTCCTAAACCCAGCTTCTATACAACTTAAACCTAATATTTTTTCACATTTCCAGTTCAGAAGGCATTTGATAAGGTTCCTCATTCAGAAAGTAAGAGTTGTGGGATCCAGGGAAACTTAGCTGTGTGGATTCAGAATTGGCTTGTCCACAGATGGCAAGATGACGATGGATCATACTCTGCCTGGAGGTCAGCAGCCAATGGTGTTTGGCAGGGATCTGTTCCAGGATCCCCTGTTCTTTGTGATTTTTATAAATGACGTGGATGAGCAAATTGAAGAGTGGATTAGTAAGTTTGCAGCTGACACAGAGGTTGGCGGCTGGTGTAGAAGGTTGTTGTAAGATATTGACAGGATGCAGAGCTGGGCTGAGAAGTGGCAGATGGAGTTCAACCCGGAGAAGTGTGAAGTCTGGAAGGTTGAACTTGAAGTCAGAACACAAGGTTAATGGCACAATTATTCGCAGTGTGGGGAAACAGTGGGATATTTGGGTCCACATCCACAGATCCCTCAAAAGTTGTAGAGCAAGTTGATAAGGTTGGTAAAAATGTGTATTGTGTGTTGGCCTTCATGAGTTGGGGGATTGAGTTCAAGAACCACGAGGTAATGTTGCAGCTCTATAAATCTCTGGTTAGACCACACTTGGAGAATTGTGTTCAGATCTGGTCACCTCATTATAGGTAAGATTTGGAAGCTTTGGAGAGGGAGCAGAGGAGATTTACCAGGATGCTGCCTGGGTTAGGGAGCAAGACTTATGATAATAGGTTAAGTGAGCTAGGGTTTTTCTCCTTGGAATGAAAAAGGATGGGAGGTGACTTGATAGAGGTGTACAAGATGACAAGAGGCATAGATCGCATGGGTAACCAGAGATTTTTTTCCCCCAGGGCAGAAATGGCTAATACCAGGGGGCATAATTTTAAGGTGATTGGAAGAAAGTATAGGAGGGTTGTCAGGGGTAAGGTTTTTACACAGAGAGTACTGGGGCCAGGGGTGGTGGCAGATACATTAGGGACATTTTAAAAAAAACTCTTAGATAGGCACATGGATGATAGAAAAATGGAGGGCTATGCAGAAGGGAAGGGTTAGATTGATCTTCGAGTAGGTTAATATTTTGGCCCAACTGTGCCGTAGTATTCTATGTTCTCTGATTTTTTCACATAACAGTCTACCTGTGATGTTGCTTTCAACAAACTATACACTCACATTCCTAGGTCCCTCTGTTCCATTACACTCTCTGGTACCCTATCGTCTCATTAGGACCGAGAATTTACCCACCTTAAGGCTAGCTAAGCTCCCCTTCTATTGGTAACATATTCTTGGATTTCAAATCCCTGAATGTTTTAGCTGCTCTGTCCTTTTCGTTAATGAATACGATGAAAAGTATTCTCATGATGATAAGTATTTATTGGTTACCTTGCTTGTACTCGCTGGTTAGCTTTTGTCCTGGATCAGACTTCTGATGGGGTGGATGAAAGTCTCCAGATTAAAGCTGTTGGTAAATTGAACAACAGACATGTTTTTTGATGTTTTCTGCAAAATCCTGCTGGAAAGGTTCAGACACATTTGATCTACCCTGTACTAATTGTTACAGTGCAGGATAAGTGCCTTTGCAGATGAGTTTGTCATTTCTTGCTCTGAATGAGAAACTTGTTCTTCTGTGATTTACTCTATACTGTTAGTGGGGCCCAACACAAGCTTGAGGAATACCTTATCTTCTTTCTGGGCATATTGAGGCCTTCCAGACTTTACCGATTTCTACAACTTTGGGATACTTGCTTTCTCTGCTGGTATCAGAGTTGGATATTTCTGGAGTCATAGGGTCAGGGAGCACAGAAATGAGCTCTTTGGCCCACCATGTCTATGCTGACCATCAAGCACCCATCTACACTAATCCCGTATACCAAAACTTGGTCCAATCATTCTCTTGGTGACTCAAGGGCTCATCCAGATATTTCTTAAATGTTGTGAGAATCTCTGTCTCCACCACCTTTATTTTTTCCCTCTTGCTCTTTCTGTCTCTCCAATGGCCCCCATTAACCCATCAACAAGATGATTTCTCTAGCTCCTCCCCACAGTAACCCTGGTCTCACCCTACCACAGATATTTCCTCTGTCCTATCCAAACTGTTGCACATTTTTTGTTTCTGAAATATAATTTGTTTCCTCTCTGAGTTCTGATGAAATGTTAGGCCTGAACGTTAACTGTTTCACTCTCTACGGATGCTGCCCGACCTGTTCAGTGCTTCTAGCAACTTTTGATTTTATTTCAGGCTGCTAGTATCTGCAGTCCTCCGGAGATGCAATGGATTGCAAGTGCTGGAAACCTGGAGCGTCGCGCAAAAGGTGCTGGAGGAACTCAGTGGCTCAGGCAGCACCTATGAAGGGAAAAGGGCAGCTGATGTTTTGGATTGGTACCCTTCTGTTGGGTGGAAAGGATAGAGGGGAGATAGCCAGTACAAAGGGGGGGGGCAAAATCCACTGGATCTATCTCTCTGCTGCCAGCTCTTGCCCCTTCCCTTCCTTCTTCAAATTATCTCCCTGTCACCACTCTATTCTTTCAGTCCTCTTGAAAGGTCTCTACCCGAAATATCAATTGTCCATTTCCCGCCACAGATGCTGCCTGACCCACTGGGTTCCTCCACTGCCTCTGTATGTTTCTGCAGTTTTCTGTTTTTTCTTTCATCCTTATTTGCCAGATATCCTGTCCTACAGACTTACACACAGTGTTATCTTTTATTCTCTGCAGTTTTATTTGGCACCTCCTTGTGCCACGAGCTATTTCCCAGGCAAGGTCATTCTCGACTGAACTCTGATGCCTCCGAGACTAACCGAGGAGAATTTCTTTTCAATATGTTTTGATAATATTTAAAGCAGGTTTTGATAGGTTCGTGATTGGAAGGGGTGTCAAAGGTTACGGGGAGAGGACTGGAGAGTGGGATTGAAAGGGATAATAAATCAGCCATGATGGAGTGGCAGACAGACTTGATGGGCTGAATGGCCTAATTCTGCTCCTATACCTTATGGTTTAATGGTCTCTCCTCCTTCTGAAAAAAAAGCACCTAGTCTGTTCTGATAGCCAAGAATTGGTGAAGCTGGTACTGTTAATGTTGCCAAGCTAAACAGCATAAGAGCCAGGCCTAGTTGAAAGAAGCCTGAGGAAAGCTTTGAGATGAAGTTATCAATAGAAAGTGAAGCCACTGTAGGGCAGCTGGATTCCAGCTGGGAGACATAAATGACAGTTTATTCTTTGTTTTCCCAGCTCTCCGACCCGTGTGAGGTGACAGCAGACGTGGGCGAACTTAAGCCCCCCAGCAGTGAAGGTGAACTGGCAGGAGAGAGCAAGAGTGACCCAGGAGATTCCAAGGCTGATTGTAGCCCAGCTGAAGCTGCTGCTGCCCCATACCCTCCGGTGGATGCTAGCTTCACAAGCGCGACTGGTCTTGCTGACTTCCCCAGGGCACCTGTGATGGAAAGTTTAATCCCATCTGGTGAAGGTAGGGAAAGCTGTGTTTCTGTCACTGCTCTTGGGTTTCATAGCCCTGGGACTGGCAAACGGCCTCTTGGTTTCAGTTTGTATTTGTGTTGGCACGAGCACGCGAAAAGGACTGCAAAAATGAATCAAAATTAGTGTTCTGTGGAAAAAAAAATCCTTACAGGAAACCAAGCTTGTCTTGAGTAGAGGAAATGCCTGTGCCAAACCTTTTTGGCTATGGTCCATTGCCTCGGTGATGGGAATGTAGTGTGTGATAGAGCCCAGAGCAAACTATGTGTAATGGTGACTTGTCAGTGAGATTCTTGACTCTACTTCTGTGGCTTGAGATGACCCAAGGTGGATTCAGTTTGGGTACGGTGACTATATTCTGTTCATGGGTGCCTGCGTTTGGGTGTGTTCATACGGCTGACAGGAGGTGTGGGTGTGAATGCTCGATCCTTGTTATAGCACCATAGAGTTACGCAGCGTGGAGGCCTAAGACTTTTGCACGGTATTGTATCTGACATGGATAATCGTTGCCCCATCGGAAGCATTGTGGACAAGTTCAGCGAGGCATTGATGTCATGATGCACTCAGAAATAAACCTGTGCCAAGGCTCTTCTCACACAGATCAAGTGCATGTCCTGATCTTCCTTCCACCTCCGTAGCTTGTCTTTCACTAACAGAATATAAAACATGCACCACAGAACAGTATGGGCCCTTCAGCCCATGATGTTGTGCCAACCCATTTTAAGCTACTCCTCAATCAATCTAATCTTTCCTTCCTACACAGCCCCAAATCCTCCATTGTTCTATCATCTATGTGCCTATCTAAGAGTCTCTTAAATGTCCCTAATGTATCTGCCTCTATCACCACCCCTGGCAGGGCATTCCAGACATGTGCAAAAAGCCTACAACTGACATCTCCCCTAGAGAATGAAATTAGGAGAGCCAGAAGGGGCCATGAGAAGGCCTTGGTGAGCAGGATTAAGGAAAACCCCAAGGCATTCTACAAGCATGTGAAGAGCAAGAGGATAAGACGTGAGAGAATAGGATCAATCGAGTGTGACAGTGGAAAAGTGTGTATGGAACCGGAAGAGATAGCAGAGGTACTTAATGAGTACTTTGCTTCAGTATTCACTACAGAAAAGGACCTTGGCAATTGCAGGGATGACTACAGTGGATTGAAAAGCTTGAGCATGTAGACATTAAGAAAGAGGGTGTGCTGGAAGTTTTGGAAAGCATCAAGTTGGATAAGTCTCTGGAACCAGAGGAGATGTACCCCAGGTTACCGTGGGAGGTGAGGGAGGAGATTGCTGAGCCTCTGGCGATTACCTTTGCATCATCAAGGAGGACGGGAGAGATTGTGGAGGATTGGAGGGTTGCGAATGTTGTTCCCTTATTCAAGAAAGGGAGTAGAGATAGCCCAGGAAATTATAGACCAGTGAGTCTTACTTCAGTAGTTGGTAAGTTGATGGAGAAGATCCTGAGATGCAGGATTTATGAACATTTGGAGAGGTATAATAGATTAGGAATCGTCAGCATGGCTTTGTCAAAGGCAGGTCGTGCCTTAAGAGCCTGATTGAATTTTTTGAGGACATGACTGAACACATTGATGAAGGTAGAGCAGTAGATGTAGTGTATATGGATTTCAGCAAGGTGTTGATAAGATACCCCATGCAAGGCTTATTGAGAAAGTAAGGAGGCATGGGATCCAAGGGGACCTTGCTTTGTGGATCCAGAATTGGCTTGTACACAGAAGGCAAAGAGTGGTTGTAGACAGGTTATATTCTGCATGGAGGTCAGTGACCAGTGGTGTGCCTCAGGGATCTGTTCTGGGACTCCTTCTCTTTGTGATTGTTATAAATGACCTGGTTGAGGAAGTGGAGAGATTGTATTAATGGTAAGTATTAATGGCAGTGTGGAGGATCAGAGGGATCTTGGGATCCGAGTCCATAGGACACTCAAAGCTGCTGCGCAGGCTGACTGTGTGGTTAATAAGGTATACAGTGCGTTGGCCTTCAACTCTGGGATTGAGTACAAGAGCCGAGAGGTAATGTTACAGCTATATAGGACCCCACTTGGAGTACTGTGCTCAGTTCTGGTCACTTCACTACAAGAAGTATGTGGAAACTATAGAAAGGGTGCAGAGGAGATTTACAAGGATGTTGCCTGGATTGGGGAGCATGCCTTACAAGAATAAGCTGAGTGAGCTCAGGTTTTTCTCTCTGGAGCAAAGGAGGATGAGAGGTGACTTGATAGAATTGTACAAGATGATAAAAGGCATTGATCATGTTGATAGTCAGAGGCTTTTTCCCAGGGCTGAAATGGCTAGCACAAGAGGGCACAATTTTAAGGTGCTTGGAAGTAGGTACAGAGGAGATGTCAGGGGTAAGATGCTTAGACAAACCGCTGTAGATGTGTGGTGGAAAATATATTGACTGGTTGCATCATGGAAACACCAACACCGTTGAATGGAAAAGCATACAAAAAGTAGTGGATATGGCTCAGTTAATCACAGGTAAAGCCCTCCTCACCCCTGAGCATATCTCTAAGGAGCATTCTCGCAGGAAAGCAGTACTGTGTCCATCATCGAGGACCCCCACCACCCAGGCTATGCTCTCTCCTTACTGCTGCCATCAGGAAGAAGATACAGGAGCCACAGGACTTAGACCACCAGGTTCAGGGGCAATTATTACCCCTCAACCAGAGGGGTTAACTTCACTCTCCCCCATCACTTAAATATTCCCACAACCTATGGACTCACTTTGAATGATTCTTTATCTCTTATCCTGAATATTTATTGCTTGTTTATTTGTTATTATTATTACTACTCATTTGAAGGACATAAGCCGGGAAGATGTGGAATTGATATGGGTAGAGCTGCGTAACACTAAGGGGCAGAAGACGCTGGTGGGAGTTGTGTACAGGCCACCTAACAGTAGTAGTGAGGTCGGAGATGGTATTAAACAGGAAATTAGAAATGTGTGCAATAAAGGAACAGCAGTTATAATGGGTGACTTCAATCTACATGTAGATTGGGTGAACCAAATTGGTAAAGGTGCTGAGGAAGAGGATTTCTTGGAATGTATGCGGGATGGTTTTTTGAACCAACATGTCGAGGAACCGACTAGAGAGCAGGCTATTCTGGACTGGGTTTTGAGCAATGAGGAAGGGTTAATTAGCAATCTTGTCGTGAGAGGCCCCTTGGGTAAGAGTGACCATAATATGGTGGAATTCTTCATTAAGATGGAGAGTGACATAGTTAATTCAGAAACAAAGGTTCTGAACTTAAAGAGGGGTAACTTTGAAGGTATGAGACGTGAATTAGCTAAGATAGACTGGCAAATGACACTTAAAGGATTGACGGTGGATATGCAATGGCAAGCATTTAAAGGTTGCATGGATGAACTGCAACAAATGTTCATCCCAGTTTGGCAAAAGAATAAATCAAGGAAGGTAGTGCACCCGTGGCTGACAAGAGAAATTAGGGATAGTATCAATTCCAAAGAAGCAGCATACAAATTGGCCAGAGAAAGTGGATCACCTGAGGACTGGGAGAAATTCAGAGTTCAGCAGAGGAGGACAAAGGGCTTAATTAGGAAGGGGAAAAAAGATTATGAGAGAAAACTGGCAGGAAACATAAAAACGGACTGTAAAAGCTTTTATAGATATGTAAAAAGGAAAAGACTGGTAAAGACAAATGTAGGTCCCCTGCAGACAGAAACAGGTGAATTGATTACGGGGAGCAAGGACATGGCAGACCAATTGAATAATTACTTTGGTTCTGTCTTCACTAAGGAGGACATAAATAATCTTCCAGAAATAGTAGGGGACAGAGGGTCCAGTGAGATGGAGGAACTGAGCAAAATACATGTTAGTAGGGAAGTGATGTTAGGTAAATTGAAGGGATTGAAGGCAGATAAATCCCCAGGGCCAGATGGTGTGCATCCCAGGGTGCTTAAGGAAGTAGCCCAAGAAATAGTGGATGCATTAGTGATAATTTTTCAAAACTCGTTAGATTCTGGACTAGTTCCTGAGGATTGGAGGGTGGCTAATGTAACCCCACTTTTTAAAAAAGGAGGGAGAGAGAAACCGGGGAATTATAGACCGGTTAGCCTAACGTCGGTGGTGGGGAAACTGCAGAAGTCAGTTATCAAGGATGTGATAACAGCACATTTGGAAAGCGGTGAAATCATCGGACAAAGTCAACACGGATTTGTGAAGGGAAAATCATGTCTGATGAATCTCATTGAATTTTTTGAGGATGTAACTAGTAGAGTGGATAGGGGAGAACCAGTGGATGTGGTATATTTGGATTTTCAAAAGGCTTTTGACAAGGTCCCACACAGGAGATTAGTGTGCAAACTTAAAGCACATGGTATTGCGGGTAAGGTATTGGTGTGGGTGGAGAATTGGTTAGCAGACAGGAAGCAAAGAGTGGGAATAAACGGGACCTTTTCAGAATGGCAGGTGGTGACTAGTGGGGTACCGCAAGGCTCAGTGCTGGGACCCCAGTTGTTTACAATATATATTAATGACTTGGATGAGGGAATTAAATGCAGCATCTCCAAGTTTGCGGATGACACGAAGCTGGGTGGCAGTGTTAGCTGTGAGGAGGATGCTAAGAGGATGCAGAGTGACTTGGATAGGTTGGGTGAGTGGGCAAATTCATGGCAGATGCAATTTAATGTAGATAAATGTGAAGTTATCCACTTTGGTAGCAAAAATAGGAAAACCGATTATTATCTGAATGGTGGCCGATTAGGAAAAGGGGAGGTGCAACGAGACCTGGGTGTCATTATACACCAGTCATTGAAAGTGGGCATGCAGGTACAGCAGGCGGTGAAAAAGGCAAATGGTATGCTGGCATTTATAGCGAGAGGATTTGAGTACAGGAGCAGGGAGGTACTACTGCAGTTGTACAAGGCCTTGGTGAGACCACACCTGGAGTATTGTGTGCAGTTTTGGTCCCCTAATCTGAGGAAAGACATCCTTGCCATAGAGGGAGTACAAAGAAGGTTCACCAGATTGATTCCTGGGATGGCAGGACTTTCATATGAAGAAAGACTGGATGAACTGGGCTTGTACTTGTTGGAATTTAGAAGATTGAGGGGGGATCTGATTGAAATGTATAAAATCCTAAAGGGATTGGACAGGCTAGATGCAAGAAGATTGTTCCCGATGTTGGGGAAGTCCAGAACAAGGGGTCACAGTTTGAGGATAAAGGGGAAGCCTTTTAGGACTGAGATTAGGAAAAACTTCTTCACTCAGAGAGTGGTGAATCTGTGGAATTCTCTGCCACAGGAAGCAGTTGAGGCCAGTTCATTGGCTATATTTAAGAGGGAGTTAGATATGGCCCTTGTGGCTACGGGGGTCAGGGGGTATGGAGAGAAGGCAGGTACAGGGTTCTGAGTTGGATGATCAGCCATGATCATAATAAATGGCGGTGCAGGCTCGAAGGGCCGAATGGCCTACTCCTGCACCTATTTTCTATGATTCTATGTTTCTATGTTTTTACACAGTGGTTTGTCTTTTGCCACTTTGGCTGTTTGTCCATCCTAATGGGTGCCGTCTTTCATTGATTCTACTGTGTTTCTTTGAGTTACTGTGTATGCCCGTAAGAAAATGAATTTCAGGGCTGTATATGGTGACATATGTACTTTGATCGTAAATTTACTTTTAAGTTTGATATTAAGAGTCCTTGTTTTCTAGGTGTGTCGTGGCTAGCTGCATTACAGACACTATTGACATTTGTTGTAGAGCGGTTCTGTTGGTAAGCACATTGGCAAGTGTTCAGTGCGGCAGGAATGGAGCTTTTGATGTGTGTTAGCAGCAGATGCAGGAAGATTGTTCCTGATGTTAGGGAAGTCCAGAACGAGGGGTCACAGTTTAAGGATAAAGGGGAAGGAAGCCTTTTAGGACCAAGATGAGGAAAAACTTCTTCACACAGAGAGTGGTGAATCTGTGGAATTCTCTGCCACAGGAAACAGTTGAGGCCAGTTCATTGGCTATGTTTAAGAGGGAGTTAGATATGGCCCTTGTGGCTAAAGGGATCAGGGGGTATGGAGGGAAGGCTGGGGCGGTGTTCTGAGTTGGATGATCAGCCATGATCATACTGAATGGCGGTGCAGGCTCGAAGGGCCGAATGGCCTACTCCTGCACCTATTTTCTATGTTTCTATGTTTCTATGCAAGTTTTTTCCGTATTGTGATGAGTGTGTGGAATGGGCTGCTGGCGACTGTAGTGGAGGCGGATACAATAGGGTCTTTTAAGAGACTCCTGGATAGGTACACGGAGCTTAGAAAAATAGAGGGCTATGGATAACCCCAGGTAATTTCTAAAGTAAGTACATGTTCGGCACAGCATTGTGGGCCAAAGGGCCTGTATTGTGCTGTAGGTTTTCTATGTTTCTAAACCATCCTTCGCTCCCCTAAATGGATGTGCTGTGGTATTAGCCATTGCTGCCTTGGTGAAAAAGGAACACGCTATCTACTCTTGCAATGCCTTTTATCATCTTGTACAATGCTATCAAGTCACCGCTCATCCTCCTTTGCTCCAGAGAGAAAAGCCCTAGCTTGCTCAGCCTCTCCTCATAAGGCCGGCTGTCTAATCCAGACGGCATCCTGGTAGATCTCCTCTGCACCCTCTCTAAATCTGCCACATCTTTGCTATAATGAGGTGACCAGAACTGAACACAATATTCCAAATGTGGTCTAACCAGAGTTTTATAGAGCTACACTCTTATCTTGCACATCATCCCCTGACTAATGATGGGGGCAACCCACCTTAAGCCATCTTAACCACCCTATCAACTTGCACAGCAACTTTGAGGGATCTGTGTACTTGGACCCCAAGATCCCTCTGTTCCTTCATGCACCTTCAGAGTAACAGTTCACTTCCACTGATAAATGTAGTCTTTGTCTGTGGCTTTAGAAAAGAACAATGGAAATAAAGATGGGATGTGGTGTCTGGCAATGGAGATGAATTACACCTCGGTCTATCACAGCAGCTAACTCACTCTATGACCCAAACACATTGAAATATTGTATTGTTCTGAACTGTATCACACAGTGGCATAGCGGGTCGAGCTGCCGCCTCAGAGCCCCAAAGTCCCAGGTTCAATCGTGATTTCCATCTCTCTCTGTACGGAGGAGAGGGAATGTGAGGGGTGGGTGGGGTCTTTGATTATAGTTGCTGCTTTACTGGGGTAGTAAGAAGTAGAGACAGAGTCCATGGAGAGGGGGCTTGTTTCTGTGAGCTGGATCCAAATATTTCTACAGTTTCTTGCTGTCACGTGCAGAGGAGTTGCCATACTTGATGGGCTGAAAGGTCTGTTTCCATGACTCTAATATCATGTTGGGTCTGCTTTAATACTGCATTTGCTTCAGGGGGTAGTGATTATAATCCACAAGGGTTCCCATGGAAGTAAAGCTTTCACAGCTACAGTTGTGTAAATGCACGTTGTGACGAAAGAGGGTTACAAAAAGTACACATAGATTAAGATGTTAACTGTCCTGTGCTGGCACCAGTGGGATCAGCAGTTGATCTGCCACCTGTCTTCAGGAGAAAGAGAGATAAGGAAGAGAATGGAGCAGCATTTGGAAATGTTAATGAAGAGACGGGAGAGTTTAACAGAAGGAGACACGGTCTGAGAGCTGTCAAGATCGGCTCCTTTTTGAACCCTGAACTGTTTGAAGTGTGATGGACAGGCGATACCCCAGCAGGGGGATAAAAAGGGACAGGTTCACTAAGGCAGGACACACACGACACCATGAGGTAACGAGACCCTGGAAGCGGTGCACCTCCCACAAGTCGGTGGGAGTTTTTGGAGGGCTGATCGCGGGACCAAGCCATAGACGCACAGGGTGGAAAGGTACGATCAACGGGAACCTGGTGTGTGTCCGCCCTTGCCTGGGTGCCAGGTTCACTGCAGAGGAACGATCGTATCTGAAACGGAGGGGTCACAGTCGGTGACCTCGGAAGGCATTACAAAGGGCTCGCCCGAAAGCTGACTGTGAGGAATATCGAGGGTCTGTTTGGAATCCGATTTGAATATTCATTCGCTCTCTCTCTCTCTCTCTCCCACGGCAGTGATTACTGTGAACTGAACTGAACTCAATTGAACTGAACTTTGCGTCACTTTGAAACTGGTCATTTACCCCTAGACGACGATAGAGCTTGATTGATCCTGTTATCCTAGATCTGTGTACATGTGTGTTTATTCATTGCTAACCTGTTGCATTTATATCCTTACTATTAGAGTACTGTGTTGCTTATTTCTTTAATAAAACTTTCTTAGTTCCAGTAATCCAGACTCCAGCTGAGTGATCCATTTCTGCTGGTTTGGCAACCCAGTTACGGGGTACGTAACAACGTAAGTTCAGCAGCCAAGTTGCCTCCTACTTTTGGCTCATGTAACAAGTGGCCACCTGGGCAAGGCAGTGGCATGGTGCCAGCTACAGCTCGCCTGGTACAAGCCACTCAGTACCAGAGAGGAGGGGGCAAGCTGAGCACTGGATGAGGGGTGATGCCTTAGCAGTGAACCAGGCTGCAGCGGGAACCAAGGCCCCGTCTGTCTACATATCAACACAGTGTCAAGATGCAAATAACGCACATAAAAGTTGCTGCTGAACGCAGCAGGCCAGGCAGCATCTCTAGGAAGAGGTACAGTCGACGTCTCGGCCCGAAACGTCAACTGCACCTCTTCCTAGAGATGCTGCCTGGCCTGCTGTGTTCACCAGCAACTTTTATGTGTGTTGCTTGAAATTCCAGCATCTGCAGATTTCCTTGTGTTTGCGTCAAGATGCAAATCCCACTTTTCATGCCTCTACTGCCAATAAAAATGAGCAGGAGTACGTCACCCAGACCATCAACATCTGCTCTATCATGAACTAAGATCATGGCTAATCAAACAGTAAGCTTAACTCTGAAGTCCCGTCTATCCGCGGCAAACTTCCACCAACTCCACAAAATCTCCTGGTCCAGCAACATAGACACTGATGCCGAAAAAGCTCACCAACGCTTCTGCCTCCTCAGAAGGCTAAGGAAACTTAACATGCTCCTGCTGATCTTCACTAATTCATCCAGATGCACCACTGAAAGTATTCTATCCAGATGCGTCACAGCTTGGTGCAGCAACAATTCTGCCCATGACCATAAGAAACTGCAGGGAGTTGTGGACTGTGGACACAGCTCAGCACATCATGGAGACCAGCCTCCCCTCCATGGACTCTGTGTATACTTTTTGCTGCCTCAGCAAAGCAGGCAGCAGAATCAAAGACCCCACCCTGTGTTTTCCAACTCCATTCTTTTCATTCAGTCTCAGGCACTGGACCTTGCTTTTGAGACCAGCACTTGCCACTCCAGTTACATAACTGAGTGGCTCACCGGGCCACTCCCGAGGACAGCCAGCTACACCTCTCGATGCAGTAGCTGGCTCACTGAGTGTGGAACGAGCTGCCAGCGCAAGTGGTGCATGTGAGCTTGATTTCAACGTTTAAGAGAAGTTTGGATAGGTACATGGATGGGGGTGGTATGGAGGGCTATGGTCCCAGTACAGGTCAGTGGGAGGAGGCAGTTTAAATGGTTTCAGCATGGACTAGATAGGCCAAAGGGCCTGTTTCTGGGCTGTAGTTTTCTATGACTCTATATACACTAACAGACCCCTGGTCTTTTGTAAATTCCTTTTTATTTTGCATTGTTGAATTTCTAACTCTTCCATTTCCTGTTTAAGTCTTTCCCACCGGGCTCTGCTTTAGCGATTTGTAATTTAATCTGGATATCGGCCCATTTTTCCCTGTTCCAATTCACTTATTTACCATCCATCATTCCTCCCATTCTTTACAATTTGAATCAGCAAACTTGACAATGTCCCAGCAGTTAGTCTGACTATTCCTCCAACTTTTCCCTTTGCCTATGTTTATAGGAGATTCCTTGAATCCATCAAGAGACAAATATTTGCTTGGTGCTCCTTTAAAGACCGAGTGTTTATCATCTTTCTCCTCAGGCCTCTCCCACATCCCAGAAAAAGCTTTACTCTAGGCAGAAACCAGGGCCCAGAAATTCCTTCCCACAATACAACAGCACTGTGCACATGGAAACAGAGCAAAACTGCACCCATTTCCAGGCCTCTTCATATCCAACAGGAATTTGATCCCTGACATCCCTGCAGAAAATTCACAAGCACTGGGAGCAGTGTTCCATTGTAAAACTGGCCCAAAGGACATCAATAACAAGGGCCAATGTTCATCTCTGGTGGGATTCTCCACATTACCTGTTTACACCTGGAATAAGCAACTTTTACTGACCCCAGTCCCCCGAAGCCCTTCTCCAGGCTGCTGCAGTTCCCTGTGCATCCTCACTGCTCACTCCACACTCGGCCTGCTTCCTCTTTCCAGTGACTTCCCCACACCCCAGACCAACTTCCAATAGGCTTTGTCTGCACCCAATGCTAGTGGCCAGGAAAATGGATCACAGGCTGTAGAGGGAGTGGAGGAACTTGTGGGAGAGGTATACAGGGTCCATCCCCCGAGACCTTGTCCATCCAGAGATTGCCAGGGAGCCTCCCTCACAGTTGGACCTCTGAGGAACAAAGTCTTCGTAGGCTGGGTCTCACCAAGACCGTCCTCGCTGACAGACTGAGGTCAGGTACCTCCCAGAACCTCGCATCTGCCCTCATGTGTCAGGATCACTCCCAGCTTCCTGACCTCAGGACCATTCCAGGCTGCCGCTGATCCCTGCCACACCTCATGGCTGCATTAGGGAGTTGCCAAACTCCTCCGTCAAGGAGAAGAAACTTCATCTCTTCTCCACCAGTCCCTAGGAACAGGCATCTGCATGCACTACAGATTTACGCGGAGTGCGGGCGGTCAGAGACTCTCCTGGGAACCTCCTGTTGGAGGCACCTGTGAGGGTCTCTTTAATCTTCTGTGGGGAATGTGTCATTCTGGCCTGTCCAGATCCTTCTCTGAGATCCTGGGAGCAGTCTCCCTTCCCTCTCTCATCATTGCCGCAGCCATGCTTTGAGCAGTAGCCCTCTGCATTTGCTGGAAGAGTATGTTGCAGTATGTTCCTTTAAGGGCTGGCTGCCAAGACTGCAGCTGCAAAGCCAAATGCAAAATCTTGCAATAGAATAGGCACACTTAAACTAATGCAGCAATTTGCACAGGGAAACCTGATAACACTGTTTTGGAAACCTTGCATTCCAGGAATGCAAACTCCAAAATAACTTTTAAAATTGTGTTTGCATGCCATGGACTGCTGTTTGAGAGCAGGTATAACACAGGAAAATAATCTCTAGCTAAGCCATTAAGTTCTGATAATAACATTTATTATTTAAAAGAGGTTAATTGGATCTTCTTTAAACAGGATCTTTATTGTGAGAGCCCTTTTCAAGAGAAGACTTAATGACTAACCTCACTGGGTGATAGAACTGTTTATATAGTACAGTGACTTTGAGTTCGAGGTGCAGGGATATAATTGGAAAGCAGAGTGATAGGTACTTGCTGTTCTCTCCTTCCAGGTTTGTGAGGGAGGCAAGGGTCTAAATAGGAGGAGAACATAGAACATAGAATAGTACAGCACATTACAGGCCCTTCGGCCCACAATGTTGTGCCAACCCTCAAACCCTGCCTCCCATATAATCCCCCACCTTAAATTCCTCCATATTCCTGTCTAGTAGTCTCTTAAACTTCACTAGTGTATCAGCCTCCACCATTGACTCAGGCAGTGCATTCCACGCACCAACCACTCTGAGTAAAAAACCTTCCTCTAATATCCCCCTTGAACTTCCCACCCCTTAACTTAAAGCCATGTCCTCTTGTATTGAGCAGTGGTGCCCTGGGGAAGAGGCGCTGGCTACCCACTCTATCTATTCTTCTTAATATCTTGTACACCTCCATCATATCTCCTCTCATCCTCCTCCTCTCCAAAGAGTAAAGCCCTAGCTCCCTTAATCTCTGATCATAATCCATACTCGCTAAACCAGGCAGCATCCTGGTAAATCTCCTCTGTATCCTTTCCAATGCTTCCACATCCTTCCTATAGTGAGGCGACCAGAAGTGGACACATTACTCCAAGTGTGGCCTAACCAGAGTTTTATAGAGCTGCATCATTACATCGCGACTCTTAAACTCTATCCCCCGACTTATGAAAACCAACACCCCATAAGCTTTCTTAACTACCCTATCTACCTGTGAGGCAACTTTCAGGGATCTGTAGACATGTACCCCCAGATCCCTCTGCTCCTCCACACTACCAAGTATCCTGCCATTTACTTTGTACTCTGCCTTGGAGTTTGTCCTTCCAAAGTGTACCACCTCACACTTCTCCGGGTTGAACTCCATCTGCCACTTCTCAGCCCACTTCTGCATCCTATCAATGTCTCTCTGCAATCTTCAACAATCCTCTACACTATCTACAACACCACCAACCTTTGTGTCATCTGCAAACTTGCCAACCCACCCTTCTACCCCCACATCCAGGTGGTTAATAAAAATCACGAAAAGTAGAGATCCCAGAACAGATCCTTGTGGGACACCACTAGTCACAACCCTCCAATCTGAATGTACTCCCTCCACCACGACCCTCTGCCCTCTGCAGGCAAGCCAATTCTGAATCCACCTGGCCAAACTTCCCTGGATCCCATGCCTTCTGACTTTCTGAGTAAGCCTACCGTGTGGAACCTTGTCAAATGCCTTACTAAAATCCATGTAGATCACATCCACTACACTACCCTCATCGATATGCCTGGTCACCTCCTCAAAGAACTCTATCAGGCTTGTTAGACACGATCTGCCCTTCACAAAGCTATGCTGACTGTCCCTAATCAGACCATGATTCTCTAAATGCCCAGAGATCCTATCTCTAAGAATCTTTTCCAACAGCTTTCCCACCACAGACGTAAGGCTCACTGGTCTATAATTACCCGGACTATCCCTACTACCTTTTTTGAACAAGGGGACAACATTCGCCTCCCTCCAATCCTCCGGTACCATTCCTGTGGACAACGAGGACATAAAGATCCTAGCCAGAGGCTCAGCAATCTCTTCCCTCACCTCGTGGAGTAGCCTGGGGAATATTCCGTCAGGCCCCGGGGACTTATCCATCCTAATGTATTTTAACAACTCCAACACCTCCTCTGCCTTAATATCAACATGCTCCAAAACATCAACCTCACTCATATTGTCCTCACCATCATCAAGTTCCCTCTCATTGGTGAATACCGAAGAGAAGTATTCATTGAGGACCTTGCTCACTTCCACAGCCTCCAGGCACATCTTCCCACCTTTATCTCTAATTGGTCCTACCTTCACTCCTGTCATCCTTTTGTTCTTCACATAATTGAAGAATGCCTTGGGGTTTTCCTTTACCCTACTCGCCAAGGCCTTCTCATGCCCCCTTCTTGCTCTTCTCAGCCCTTTCTTAAGCTCCTTTCTTGCTTCCCTATATTCCTCAATAGACCCATGTGATCCTTGCTTCCTAAACCTCATGTATGCTGCCTTCTTCCACCTGACTAGATTTTCCACCTCACTTGTCACCCATGGTTCCTTCACCCTACCATTCTTTATCTTCGTCACCGGGACAAATTTATCCCTTACATCCCGCAACAGATCTCTAAACATTGACCATATGTCCATAGTACATTTCTCTGCAAAAACATCATCCCAATTCACACCCACAAGTTCTAGCCTTATAGCCTCATAATTTGCCCTTCCCCAATTAAAAATTTTCCTGTCCTCTCTGATTCTATCCTTTTCCATGATAATGCTAAAGGCCAGGGAGCGGTGGTCACTGTCCCCCAGATGCTCACCAACTGAGAGATCTGTGACCTGACCCGGTTCATTACCCAATACTAGATCTAGTATGGCATTCCCCCTAGTCAGCCTGTCCACATACTGTGACAGGAATCCGTCCTTCAGGAGAAGCTGAAGGAGATTCATACAAGTAAACAAAGAGTGGTTGAGGCTGAACAATCACTAGGGTATGATAATCCATTCCCCCTCCCCCCCCCCCGCAGAGCACTAAGGGAAAAAAATCCCTGGAAACAGTGGGTGCATTCATGGCCATCTCCCAATACTCTCTGGACTCTGGAATATGGGATGGCAAACTGATGGCACCGGTGCCCAAGATGGCACGCACAAAAATGAGACCCGTTTTACCTATTACAGGCATCTCCAGACACTAGAGAAATACCAGCAGTCTATCATTGCAAAATCCTCCAAACTTAGAAGGAGGATAAGCAAAAGAATGTTGGCGACCCCTTCCAGTCCAACGTCTCCAGCATTAACACACAAAAGCTGGGTCAATTCAGCACACGTTTGGTTAGGAACAGGGGACCGCGTCTCGATGGCCACTCACAATGATGTAGAATGGTGGAGTAACCTCAAAGGGCCAAATTACCTACCGTTACTCCTTTCTGCCACATTGCACTAAGGTCCGAGCAGGTCACATTTCTTCACTCCTGAAGCAGACCCTCTGACCCGAACTTTGTCACAGGATGAGATTAGCTGGCAGACAGAGGAAGAGATTCAAGAATATGCTCAAAGCTTTTTTTTAAAAAAAAATGTACCATCTACCCCAGATGCTTGCGGATTTTGAGTCCACGGCCTCTCGGTGTAAGGAAGGAGCATTTGGGGTGGGATTGAGAGCCCGGAGTCAGTGTATCAGGAGTTATATGAAGACCCTTTGTAGGTGGTGGAAGGAGTTCCACACCTCAAAAACTACCCACCCACCCCATCATGCGCCCCCTTCCCCATCCGTGGAAGAGTCTGTGGATCCCGCATTGGCCACATCACTCACCTTAGGAAAGCAACTCATTCCCAATCCCGAGGAACGAGTTATAGGGGCACCTAACATCAAGTGAGATGATTATCACAATCTTTGTCCCGGGCAGGGGAGTACAGGTTTGAAGAGAGAAGGGAAAGGTTTACAGGGAACCTACTTGAGAGCAAGTTTTCCATCCGGAGGATGGTGGGTGCCAGAGAAAGTTGTAGAGATGGGCATAGTGGTGCCATTTAAAAGACAAATGGACAGAGGCAGTTCTGTGCAAAAGTCTTAGGCACATGTATGTAGCTATGGTGCCTAAAACTTCTGTACAATATTGTACAGAGGTCATGAGAAGCCTACCATTTGCACATCATCAAAATCGAACAAAAGTCAGGGGAGGAGGAGGCCCAGTGGCTTGAGGAGGTCACTGCCTCACAGCGCTGGAAACTAGGTTTGATGCTGAACTCTGGCGCTGTCTTTGTGGGGTTTGCATGTTCTCCCTGTGACTGCCTTGCTTACCCTCGGGGGCTCTGGTTTCCTCGGACTTTCCACAGATGTGCAGGGGTCAGTGCGTTAATTGGCTCATGTAAATTCTCTCCCGATATGTGTGGGTGAAGGGTAGAATCTAGGATGGGAGTGGTTGAATTTGTTGGGAATTTGGGGAAAATACTCCCAGGGTAAGGGAGCAGAGGTTTCAGGTGAGGGCAGAAAGATTTATAAGGGACCGAAGGGGAAACTTTTTCCACACAGACTGGGCTGTGTATATGGAATGAGCTTTCAGAGGAAGTGGTAGAGGTGGGTGCAATCACAGTATCTAAAAGCTATTTAGTTAAAAATCAAAGTCAAAATAAGTTTATTATTAGAAGTGTGTGTGTGTGTGTGTGTGAGATTTGTTTTCTTGCAGGCATTTATGGGAAAATAAAGATATACAATACTATAAGAGTTTATGAAAAAACACACAAAAACATTAACAAACAACTCATGTACAAAATAAAATTGTACAAATATTTAAAAAAAAATAAAACCGAGAACTTTAGTTGTAGAGGTCATATCAGGTGCATGGGTAGGAAAGGTTTAGAGGGATATGGATCAAATGTGGGGCAATGGGTGATTAATATGGACCAGTTGGGCTGAAGGGCCTGTTTCCATACCATAGAGCTCGATGGCTATCACAAAGATGGATTAGTGTAAACAAGTGTTCAGTGGTCATTACAAACCTGATGGGCTGAAGGTCCTCTTTCCCTACTATGTCTCTCTATGAATCTAACCCCTTGGGAAATGAAAGTGTGAGTATAGGTAATGCCCATTGTGAAGGCCGATAGGATTTGCAGCAAGTCCTGTTTTTAGTAGATTACAGATCAATGTAATAGGTAGGTGTAGCCAAAGTTTAAACCATGAGTGAATTGTGCACCAACTGGAGCAAATTTTACCCATGCTGGCCCTTTAATGGGGTTCTCTCATTGGTTTACTCTTCCTCCCAGCTCCGCACATCGGAGTACTTGCCAGTCCCCCTCTGTCAGTCACTGTTGAATCTAGTTTTGCAGCCAGCCACTTTCAGACTACGAGTTCTGGATTGCAGCAATAAGCTCTCCTCCTTCCATCCATGTTTGCCTCATGTGCTAGTTCTCTTCAATCCTTTGCATGTAATTACCGGCCTTGCTGACAATGGAAACAGTTGTTCTTTATGAACTCCATAGTGCTTGTTAATAATATCTGCTTCCTGTAATCTGATGTGCAGCTGAGATGAGCTGGTTAATCCAAAACTCATTTACTTTGTTATTTAAACATTTCCAAGACTGTTATTTTCTACTGCAGTCCTCTCCAAAGTGAAACAGTGACATCCCATAGTAATCCTTAGTCCCCTTAAAACCTAAGTTACTGTTGCCACCAGAAAGTAGGGTCTTGCCCCGAACTGTCGACTCTTTATTCCTTTCCATAGGTGCTGCTTGACCTGTTACACTTCTCCAGTATTTTGTGTGTGTGTGTGTGTGTGTGTGTGTGTGTGTGTTAGACTAAATATCAGCATCAACTTGTTATTAGAAAGTTGACCTCAATCGTCATCTCAGCCCACAATTTGCCTCAATTCTACAATTCTGTTTACTTTGGTGTTAGGCAGTTGAAAACAGGTACTTTCCCTCAGTGAACTGTGATCGTGACTGTTTCCAGGTCATTTTGTCTTACTCACTCTGGAAATCATACATCTATTTCATCAAACTGCAACTCATTTTCAACTTCCCATGAAGATGTCACCCCACGCCACCATCAGTGGTATCTACAGGAGGCAAGATCCGCCATCAAACCTCCCCACTGTCCAGGCCATGCCATCTTCCCACAGCTACCATTGGGCAGGAGGTACAGAAGTCTGAAGCCTCATATTGCCAGGTTCAGGAGCAGATGCTTTCCTTTAGCTCAGGAACAGAAAAGAATACAAAAAGTAGTGGATACAGCCCAGTCCTGCGCAGGAAAAGCCCTCCCCATCATTGAGCACATTTACAACTCTGAAATGATTCCACAACCTATAGACTCATTTTGAAGGATTCTACAGCTCATGTCCTCAGTGTTATTTATTTACTTAAGTTATTTGCACAATTTGTGTTCTGCAATTTGATTGTTTGTCAGTCTTTGTTTATGTATAAAGGCATCCGTTAGTCTTGCGAGACCATGGATCTGCGCCTGGAAAGTCTTCACTCTCCAGGGCGCAGGCCTGGGCAAGGTTGTATGGAAGACCGGCAGTTGCCCATGCTGCAAGTCTCCCCTCTCCACGACACCGATGTTTTCCAAGGGAAGGGCATTAGGACCGATACAGCTTGGCACCAGTGTCGTCGCAGAGCAGTGTGTGATTAAATGCCTTGCTCAAGGACACAACACGCTGCCTCAGCTGGGGCTCGAACTTACGACCTTCAGATCGCTAGTCCAATGCCTTAACCACTTCGCCACTTTGTTTATGTATAATTTTTCATAAATTATATTGCATTTCTTTATTTTCCTGTAAGTACCCGCAAGAATATGAATCTCAGGGTTGTATATGGTGACATGTATTATCAAAGTACATATATTTACTTTGATTTGGCTTGAACCATTTGGTTCTTGTCCAGCTGGCACAACCCTGATCACCAACCCCGTGTAGTAACACTATGAGCACTTTTCCCGAGAATGGATGTTTTTTGTTCTAATTGTGTTCTTTCTTGTATATCTTTTAGTTTAATTGATGTTTTCTTTTCTTGTGTGTGTTATGTTTCTGATGCTGTGCGCCTGTAATGTTGTTGCAAATACGTTTTTCATTGCATCTGTGCACACATGTACCTGTGCACGTGACAATAAACTCGACTTTGACTTGTGCAAGAGATCCACATTCTGTGGGACATCGGATGGAGTGTGCAGTCTTAAGACACTCGGGGAGTGTCCAAATGCACTTGATGTAAAACCAACTCCCATCCCTTCACAGCTATGACAGTTAACGATCAAGAGCAGTGTGTAGGATCTGACTGTGCAGTTGGCAGTATCGCCCTGTAAGATGCTCTGAACATGCGCAAAAGCAGTGGATCAATTTAGCTTCACCCTGGACAAAGCATGGAAAATAAAGGGTAAAAGGAAAGCAGGGAATGATATCCTGGACATCGTCTGACCTCCCTTGTACTGTAATTAGTGGTGGGTTTTCCCCAGTGTTGTTTACAGGATCATACTGTGCAGTAATTAGCTGCCAGCATAACAGCACTGCCTATACTTTGAAAGTACTATGTTGGCTGTGAAGTAGCTTGTGGATGTTTAGAGGCACTCTTTAGAAGCCATGTCCTTTCTTAAGGCTGAAGAAGATATCATTTGTAATGAAAAGTTTCTGACTCTCAGTCCCTCCTAAAGACATCATTGTTGCTTTGCTCAGTATGAATCAAGAATCCCGTTCTCGTTAACTCTTAAAGATTGCTGAAGGAAGATTCTGTTCAGAGAAATTTTCCATACTCTGCCTTTTTAGGATGAATTCTCACTGTCAGTTGTCTGGAAGGCAATGCTTTGCCACTTAAAGGGAATTTCATCACCTCTTTAAGAGAATGTTTTCCCCTTAAGGAAACCTCATTGTCATTTAAGGCAATATCTCCTGCTTGAAACCTTTTTTTTGGAAATAGAAGCTGTTGAAATTTAGAAGCAAAGAATTCAGATTAACGTTCACACCATTAAATTGCATCTGCCTGTTCCTACTTATTCCCTTTTATGGTCCTATTAGTCAAAAAGTGTTGGTCAAATTTATCTGGGGAGTTGGTTTGTAAGAGTAATTAATACTGGCAGTGTGAGGGAAAGAGATGGTCACTGAATTAACCAGGGTTCCTGATTACGTCTCATTGTTGATACTAATTCAATTGTCTCTCACTGCCAGTGATTCCACTGAGACACTGAGCCAAATGATCTCATCAGTAACACACTGTTCACATCTTTAAAACATGTTGTGGAGAGAGGGCCTGTTTGCTAATGTGGTGTGGAGGAGGGATGGTGTGATGGTCCCTTTGCCATGAAGGCCCATGGCAAGCCTTCAACTTGGGTATCCCACAACGTTTTCCCTAGAATCTATAGAAATGGGTACAAGCAAGCTGGAATAAAAGACCATTCAGCCCTTTGAGCCTGTTTCTCATTTCAATGCGATTGTGATTGGTCTATGTCCCATGTCCACCAATCTTAATATTGAAATGAATGAGCACATCTATCAAATATGATTTACCTTTCCTAAAACCATGTTGGCCAGGCTTGATTATATCTAGATTTTCTAAATTATTAGTTATTTCCACTTTGATTATCGATTCTGGCATCTTATCAACAATAGATGTTAAACTAACCTCCTGTTACGAGAGATTCTGCAGATACTGGAAATCCAGAGTAACACAATGCTGGAGGAACTCAGCAGGTCAGGCAGCATCTATGGAGGGGAATAAAGAGTTGATGATTCAACCCAAGGCCCCTCATCAAGACTCTGAAGGGTTTCCACCTGAAATTCCTTTCCATAGATGCTGCCTGACCAGTTGAGTTCTGACAGAATTTTGTGTGTATTACTCTACCAGTAGTTCCCAATGTTCTGTCTTCCTCTCCTTTTGAACCAGAGAGTCACACTGACTGTTTCCCAAACGCTGGTACTTTTGGGAGTTTAGCAAATTATGACACGGTTCAAACAATGGGTTCACCATCTGTAATGTCTTTTCTTTTAAATCCCTTGGGTGTACTTCATCTTTCTGAGTTTACAAGTTCATCCCTCTTATTTGAAATGAGCTTCAACAAACTCACTTCTTTTTTTAGTGGAAAGCATATTTATGATAGATCACATCTGGAAAATGTCCCAATAATGGTGAACAATGGTAACACTGTCCTTTAAAGTGATCGTTCCCCCCCTCCCCTGCAGTGCAGCCCCTCCTTAAAAGGATGCTTGTGTTTATCTTCCACTCTCTTCCCAATTTACATTAGCCTCTCAGTTGGAGCCAAAGTTACAGACCAACACACAACAGCAAATTCCTAATAAATGTTAATAAATTTGGTCCTTGATCCTTAATCTAAAAAAGCTATGATCAATTACAAGGGAGAGGTACAAAAAGTTGCTGTCTAATTATTAAATATCTCCTTACTATAGACTTCTGCTGACAATGCCCAGGGCTTTCCTCTTTCTCCCCGTTGTCCTCCTGTCAGGGCATTCCCATGGCGATGAGAAGAAGTCAGAAACTACAGAAGGTCTTGAATGAGGACACTTTGCAGGGTCTTGGGGTTCCCACTGACCATGCAGTTGGGATTCCAAACCGACGTTTGAGTGTCGCAGCGGTGATCTCGCCCTGTGGACTTCCAAATTGATGCCTTTGTACTCAAGTAGGAAAGGAATACTTGAGCCAAGGGAGACTTTCAAGTTGTGCCTTTATTCGCATTTGTTCCTGGATTGGCCATTCCTGCTCCCAAAGTGTTTACGTGTGTTTGAATGTGCTGCTGCCTGGCATCTCGTGTGTAATGGTCTCCGCTGCCCAGCTGTGTCCTGTAGAGACCATTTCCTTGTAGAGGGGTGTCTGAAGGTGGTTGCATGTTTGGCCGTCCCACTCCTCGAAAAATCTGGATGTCAATTTGCTCCAATTACTGTTTGTCAAGAGATGCAAGCGATCTCAGTGGAAGGCAGATGTTGAAGTGGATGGACTAATTAGCTGTTGTAGTGTTCTCTCTTCATCTGTGTGTGTGTGTGTGTGTGCCTGCCTGCCTTCTGGTCTCTTACCCTGCATTAGGTCAGTCTGCTCTCTAGTGCTGGTTCTCCAAAGCTCAAAGCAAAATGGTTACATAGAAGGAAGTCAAACTTTAAATCTTTGGCAACTTTTGCTTTGGAAGTATGGATGTCCAGGCTCCTCTTTGGCTTCTGGTTGGTTCACTGTCGGACTGCAGCTTAACAAGGCTATTGTCAGAAAAATAAAGCAAGATGCTGGAGGCACAGCAGGTCAGGCAGCATCTGCAGAAGCAGAGGGATTTTTTCTGAATTTCAAAAATAAATTTAGTTTATAATAGCAAAAAAGTACACAAAGGAGAAAGCGGTCCAAGGCTCTTTACATTGGTAGTGTCATTGATTCTGTACATTAGTAGTGTGAGCACATTCTGTGTGGAGAGCACCATTGCCACTCCTGTGGTCAT
This sequence comes from Mobula birostris, assembly GCF_030028105.1. Classification (NCBI taxonomy): domain Eukaryota; kingdom Metazoa; phylum Chordata; class Chondrichthyes; order Myliobatiformes; family Myliobatidae; genus Mobula; species Mobula birostris. The sequence goes on from NC_092402.1 coordinate 56,399,053, forward strand.
CTGGGGTGATACAAAATAAAATTCAGCTGTTTGAGGGGCATCCATACAGGACCCAGCCCCTCAGTGTCCACTGGCTGAAGGAGTCCATACTAGGATTCCATCCCACAGGGCCTTTGCATTGGCTGCATCAAGCCTCAGTGCATTCCTTAGCACATCCTCCTCTACCCTGAGATGGACCAGTGGAGCATTACTTTATTGTTGCCAAACAATTGATACTAGAGCGTACAATCATCACAGCGATATTTGATTCTGCACTTCGTGCTCCCTTGAGTACAAATCAATAGTAAATATTAAAAATTTAAATTATAGATCATAATTAGAAAATAGAAAAGGGAAAGTAAGGTAGTGCAAAAAAACCGAGAGGGAGGTCCGGATATTTGGAGAGTACAGCCCAGAGGGATAGTTGGCATTTTGGGTCGAGAACCTGCATCAGGAGTTTAAAGGGGAGATGGGGGTTATATGGAGGTGAGGGGAGGGGTGAAGCAGGTGATTGGTGGAACTACATGAGGAGGGAGATGGTAGAGCCAGGTGGGGGAAGGAGGAGTAGAGCTGAGGGATGGTGGCTAGTAGATGATTGGTGAAGGTGGACGATGAGAGAGGGGAAAAGGAAGGAGGAGATGGAGCCTGTTGTCAGCACTGAAACTTGCCCTATGTGATCTGATGCCTGTGGGCATGGGTAGGTGGTGACCTATTCTATCCCTTGTCAAAAAGCAGGTGTTGTTACAATAGCACCTTTGATCTTGCACGTTATTATTTACCAGCACTGCACTTTTCCTGTAGCTGATACACTTTATTCTGCATTCTCCAATCCAATGTAGATTGGGAGACTGCTCCATCCACCAGAAAAAAGTAGGATATCCCGCTCGCCACCCACTTCAATTCTATTTCCCATTCCCATTTCGACATGTCAGTCCACGGCTTCCTCTACTGCCACGATGAGGCCACACTCAGGTTGGAGGAGCAACGTGTTATATTCCTTCTGGGTAGCCTCCAACCTGATGGCATGAACATTGATTTCTTGAACTTCTGGTAATGCCCCCCTACCTTCACCATTCCCATTCCCATTTCCCTCTCTTATCTTATCTTCTTACCAGTATCTCCCTCTGGTTTTCCTCCCTGTTCCCTTTCTTCCATGGCCTTCTACCCTCTCCTATCAGATTCCCCCTTCTCCAGCCCTTTATCTCTTTCACCAACGACTTCCCAGCTCTTTACTTCACCCCTCCCTCTCTCCTGGTTTCACCTATCATCTTGTGGTTCTTTCTCCCCTCCCCCCCCCACCTTCTTGCTCTAACTTCTCATCTTTTTTCCAGTCCTGATGAAGGGTCTCTGCCCGAAACATTGACTGTTTATTCATTTGCATAGATACTGCCTGGTGTCATGTGATCGACAACAATGAATATATCGAGTCAGGATTTATAAACAAACAGACATTTATTAAACCCTGATAAACAATGACAAAAAACAAAAACCTTAACCGGAAGTAAACGGCTATGTGGCCATTCAGTAAACCACTACTCAGTACTAGTTCTTAAAGCGATAATGCAAAACCAGTTCTTAAAGCGATAAATTCAAACACAGTTCTTCGAATGGTAAATTTTAAAGTCCAAGAGATTTATATAGTCAATTAGGAGAGACTTTCATGAAGTAACGAATTCCTCGGAGACACAACGTCACTGCCACTCCCAGTCGGATCCTGCCTTGTCCACAGGATTCACGACAATGGAAATAAAATGGTTTTAAAAGCACTGACCTTCCTCCTCCGTAGAATAGATCCTACTATCTCATGCAGATCACTCTTTCTTGAACGAATTCAATAATGGTTGATCCTTTCCAAACCCGTCGAATGTCCCCTTCGGGGTCCCGTCTTCACTCTCCAATGTTACTGAAAAGATACTTTAACAAACCGGGCAGCGATTGGTCAGACTGCCGGCTCAGACTTCTGTACCTTACATTAGAACATAAAACTCCGTTTAAAATCTAAACTCCGTCATAATGCAAATACGCAGCGGAGAGGAGTACCTCATTGACGTTCTAACTGGAAAACTAACTGCATCACCAGGGGTCTTCCCTTTTATACCCGTGGTGAACATGTCATCACGTGACCTCACATTGGTGGGAAAATTACATCAGGTGACCTCCAAAAGACCATTACATCATTCTCACAAGAAAGTCACAAGATCTCTTTGAGGTATGTAACACTGGCCTGCTAAGTTCCTCCAGCATCTTGTGTGTGTTGCTTTGGATTTTCAGCATCGGGAAATTTCCTTGTCTTTGTTCTGCATTGTTATTGTTTTACCTTGTTCTACCTCAAAGCACTGTGTAGTGATCTAATCTGTACGAAGAGCATGCAGAACAAGTTTTTCACTATGTGTTACATGTGACAATAATCAACCAATACTGCAGTATTACTCAGTGATGAAGGCAGATGCCTGTGCCGTTATACAGTTAAGGAGGCTTGGTGGTAATAAGTAGAGTGTACATTACTTACAAGCCCTTCCCTGAACACTCCAGAGAATTTGATCTGCACCCTCGATGTTAACCAATAGACCCTGAGGGCTTTTAATAAGTATTATGGAGCTGGGGATGAATTAAATGAGCAAGGCCTGTGATTCATGGTTTCTGAGTTTTTTGAAGCGTGCGATGGCATCACCGCTGCGCCATTGGAAGTGCAGCAGCCAGTTCTCGCAAAGGCAGACCAGGTGACCTGTTCCATTGATATAGGTTGGCCAAGATGCCAAGAGTTTTTTTCTCATTTAGTGCCCTGACATCGTTCTGAGGATGCTTCAGCTTGATGACAACTCTCTCAGAAGGTTCAGTGCAAGCTGCGGCCTATGTTACAGAGCCCGGTGAATCCAGAGTGGGGCTTGGATTCAGATCCAACCAATCGAGCCTTCCAGAAGATATACAGGAGTCTTATCGCATGTGGAGTGCGCAACCCTGTATGAATTCTCTTCGTGCTGTCTTATTAGGAAGACCAGGTCACATAGTCTTATTAATTTGGCTCTTATGGTCTTTGAAGTTGCTACAGTAGCCACACTGTTTCATTCCCAAGTTTACAAGCAGGGTGTATTTTTAATCCAACCACAGTCAATTTTCCTTCCCTTTAAATCTTTGCACTCTTGCCTGGATTCCTTCCCAGAAATACTTGTGCCAAATATTGTTGATTTTTTTTGTCTATGAATCTGTAACTGAGGGCACCGCCAGTTCCCTGTTGCAGTAATATATGCCCCTCTAATTGACATGGGACTCAGCAGTCATACAGAGGCCTGTCAGTGACATCATGGAAAAAGCAAACTGCTCAGATTATAACAGGGAGGTTAGGATAAGACCTACACAAAGAATGGTAGGGCCTTGGGGAGTACTGAAGAGCAGACAGACCTTGGTATACAAGCTCAAAGATTCCTGAAGGCGGCAGCACAATAGATAAGGCGACGAAGAAGGAATCCCCAGGATACTGCCCTGTATTCGCTGGGGAATAAAATAGAAGAGCGGGGAGGTTATGGTACAACTTTACAAAACACTGGCCGGACCACAGCTGGAGGACTGTGTGTGGTTCTGGTCACCACACAATAGGAAGGGTGTGACTGCACTGGAGAGGGTGCAGAGGAGACTCACCTGGATGTTGCCCGGGATGGGGCATTTTAGTAATTGGGAGAGACAATTTCCTTGGAGTTACAGGGGGCTGGGGAGGTGAAAATGACTGATAAAGGTGTAGAAAGTTATAAGGTGTGCAGACAGGGTGCAGATAGGAAACCTTTTCCCCATAATAGAGGTGCTTAAGAGTAGGTTTAAGATGAAGGGTAAAATGTTTAGAGAAGATCTGAAGGGGGATGCTTCCACACCCCCCCCGCCAGATGGGGGTTGGAATCTGGAACACACTGCCTGAGGACAAGGTGGAGGTCGAGGCCCTCACAACGTTCAAGAAGCATCTGGACGAGCACTTGAATCACCAAGGCAGAGGAGGGGACAGAACAAGTGCTAGTAAATGGGCTAACATGGACATGGTGGGCCGAAGGACCTTTTTTTTTATGCTGTGTGGCTCTGACTGTATGACAATAAGGTTGAGTGTTCAAGCCTTGCATTAGATTTTCTGCATCCTGGCTGGATTTCCAGCGCTCTGGGCGTAGCTGATTCATCAAGCCACAACTGTTGACGATTTGTGACACAATTTGAAGAACAGCAAAGTTCTTGCTGAGTCTAAATCCCTCCCTCTGCCAGATGCAAATTAACAAGGCCATAAAAAGTACAAACAAAAGCACTAGAACTCTGTTAAACTTCTATACAGCCTTGGATTGATGTTACTCAGAGCACACTGGTCACTTCTGCTCTGGACATACAGTATCACTCAAAGAGGCAGTGAAGGAAGTGTAGCGTTTTTAAAGGATTGCAAGTTGCTTAGCACCAAAAATGTTGAGTAGGCATGGGGAATCATTTCAGCAATAGCAAACCCTGAAAGATAAACTAAGTTGAAATTCAAAGTGGTCCCATTAGCCAGACAGGGCAAAGATATTGCTGTTTCTGAGGCAGAGGTATAAGATTATTATTCAGTGTAGCAGGGAGTTCAGGAGGAACCACATTCCGCAGTGAGTGATGAGAGCGTAAGGACCAGTATGAACTAGATGGGCTGAAAGTCCTGTCCGTGTACTGTAAATTCTATATGAATGTATGCCAAACAGCACCATGTTGCCGTTGATCAGAGTTCGAATCACTTTATAGCCAGTGTGTGAAACATACCAGAATTCATTGTGGTTCGGTGCCAAGTGTAAAACACAGGACAATACCATAACAAACAAGACAATAACAACCAACAATTTACAAGACAATAGTGCAAACAGTCATGAGCAATTAACAATTAGCAGAACGATCACATGTGCAAACATCAATAATCAAATTAAATAAATGTGAACACATGAGCAGACTTGACAATTATCAATAGAACAAGGAAATCAGGAAAGGCCGTTTACTGGATGTTGTGCAGGGACAGTGAGGGTATTCCACCTGAGTGAGTTTTGTTGAGAAGCTGGAGAGCTACAGGAAGGAAACTTTGGAGATGATGTGTAGTCCTGGTGGTGATGGACTTGTAGCGTCTCCCTGATGACAGTTTGGTGAGTAGGTGGCTGCTAGGGTGGGTGGAGTCAGCAGTATTCTTTCAGCTCTTTTCTTCACTCTGGCGATGAACAGGTCTTTAAATGTACGTAGATGACAGTCAATGATCTTCTCCCCTCAGTGGACCAGTCACTGCAACCTGGACTTGGAGAGGGAGGGGCGGCAGGAAACCAAACGGTGATAGAGGTGGTCACAACACTGTCAGTGATGGTTGAGTGAAAACTCATCAGGATGCACCCCGAGAAGTTAAATTTCATAAACTGGCATAGGAAGAGTAATCTCTGTTGGGATTTCCTAATGATGAGCGTAACCTGCTTGTCCCACTTCAATGTATCGGTAATGGTCAGAATTTGAATGACTCGACCACAGACACAACTGACCATTAATTTCCAAGGGGGGTACAGGTAGGGGGTTGTCAGTGGAAGTCAATCCTCATTTCCACTGTCTTGATTGCATTAAGCTCCAAGTTGTTACGAGCTCACCATGGAGCAAGACCTCCCTTTGATAACAGGTCGCAATATTATTAGGGATGAGACCAACTATAGCTGTGTCATCTGTGAACTTTAGGATTTTAATGGATTTGTCTATGGAGGTACATACAGTGAGAACAGGAGGGGTGAAAGAACACAGCCCTGGGGAGAGCCTGTGCTTATAGACATTGGATCGGGCAAGGAGAAGCCCAGCCTTATATACTGCTTCCTTCCTGTCAGGAAGTTCGTAACCCACTGACAGATACTGTAGGGGTAGAGCTACCTGGGTTAGCTTGCTCTGAGGAAAAATACTCCAATTTTTAATAAGAGTGAACATAGAGTCATACTGCATGGAAACAGGCCCTTTGGTTCAACTGGTTGACCAAGATGACCACCCATTTGCCAGTTTTTGCCCATGTACCTCTGAACCTTTCCCATCCATATATCAGTCCAAACATGTTTTAAATGCTGTTAATGTACCTGCCTCAACCACTTTCTCTGGCATATATGAACAACCATCTAGGTGAAGAGGTTGCTCCTCGAGTCCCTTTGAACTCATTCCCTTCTGAACTTGAAGCTATGCCCTCTATGTTTTGATTCCTTTTCCTGGGGAGAAAGACTGAGTGCCTTCACCCTACCCATGATCCTCGTGATTTCATATACCTCAGAAAGGTCACCCGTCAGCCTCCTATGCTCCAAGTCCTAGCCTGCCCCACCTCTCCCTGTAACTCAGGCCCTTAAGTCCTGGCTACGTGCTTGTAAATTTTCTCTGCATTCTTTCCAGTTAATGACATTTTTCTATAAGAGAGTGACCAAAACTGCACTCAATACTCCAGTTGCAGACCTACCAACATCTTGTACAACCGCAACATAATATCCCAACTCCTGTACTCAATAACCTGACTGTTGAAGGCCAGCACGCCAAACACAAGAGATTCTGCAGAGGCCAGACATCCTGAGTGACACACACAAAATGCTGACAGAACTCAGCAGGTCAGGCAGCATCTGTGGAAATGAATAAACAGTCAATGTTTCGGACATCAGAGCTGGAAAGGAAGGGTGAAGAAGCCAGAATAAAAAGGTGGGGGGGAGGGGAAGGGGTACAAGCTAGAAGGTGAGATGGGTGAAGCCATGTGGGTGGGGGAGGGGGGAGGGAGGATGGAGTGAGCGGTTGGGAGGTGATCGGTGGTAAAGGTAAAGGACTGGAGAAGAAGGAATCTGATAGGAGAGGAAAGTGGACCATGGGAGAAAGGGAATGAGGAGGGACACTGGGGGGGGAGGTGATCAGCAGGTGAGGAGAAGAGAAGAGGTAAGAGGGGGGCCAGAGTGGGTAATTAAAGAAGAGGGAAGGTGGGGGGGGGGTGAAAAGCCTTCTTCACTATCCTGTCTATCTGTGACACCACGATCAGCAAATTATGTACTTAATGTTCTAGACCCCTCTGTTCTACAACACTCCCCTGGGCCTGGTTGTTCACTCTGCCCAGGTTTAACTTCCAAAAATGCAACACCTCACACTTATCTTAATTGAATGTCATTTACCATTCCTTGGTCCACTTACCCAGCCAATTAAAATCCCTCTGTACATCCTGACGAGCATCTTCATTGTCAATGATACAGTCCATGCCTTGTACGTTCTCATCCAAATTGCTTATATAAATAGTGAACAACAAAGACCTAGCACTGATTCCTGAGGCACACTATTTGTCATGGGCTTCCCTTACGAGAAATAAGCTTCACCCTCTGCTTCCTACCACTTAGCCAGCTCTCCCTGAATCCCATGCAATCTCACCTTTCAGATGAGCCTTTCATGCTGATTGAGTGCACTTGAAATATTTTTGAAGACTTTACTGTGATATCAGCAATTCATCTGTAAGCTGTAAGGTTACTTTGATACAGTGCATTGTCAGAATTTGCCTCTACCGGGACTATTCGGTTATTAAGCACTGATCGAAGCCCGAAGATCGATCGGAAGTTGAAAGGTTCAGGCTCGATGGTTAGAGGGCCCGAGTCTGCGAATCTCTGCGAGTCTGCTAGGGAAGTCAAAGGCTCAATGCCTGCGAATCCACGAGTCCACTGGACAAACGGGGCTTGTTTTGCTGTTGTTGCCTTGCCATTTAGTATGTTCTGTGTTGTTCTCTCAAGCATTGTGGGTATGCTTTGTTGGTGCCGAAATGTGTGACGACACTTGCGTGCTGCCCCCAGCACACCCTTGGTGCACTTCACTGTATGTTTCAATGTACATGTTATAAATAAATCAGAATCTAACTCTGGACCTCGTGTAAGATACTTCATGTACATGTAATAAATAAATCTGAATTTGAACCTGATAAGAGATAACATTTTAGGCAGCGATAATTCATTCAAGTTTCACTTCCACATTGATCTGACCCATGCTCTATCTAATCTTAGAGCCTTCACTATCGCTTCTGCCTGCTTTCCTTTGTCGTCTTTATTACCCTGAAAATAGAAACAATTTAGCTCTCCCTACTGAAGGCACCATGGAGCGAATGGGCGGTAGTTTCTCAAAGCTGTGCCTGCAGAAGGTAAATGGAGTTTCCTTCCATAAGATGGCACCCTTTAGCTCTACAACAGTCTCAATGGCCAGTTGCTGCTATGGCAACGGTTACTGCCCTTTTGTATTTTCCTTCAGTTCATTCAAATGATTTCTGATTTGACAATCCTCACTGGGACCAAGTAGCAGCCCAAACACACTCGGTTACAATAGAAAATAATGGCTGTTCCAACCAATCCAAATCCCAGCTTTGTTGACCGGAATCAGGTTTTCTCACAGTTCACATGCCCTGAAGAAAGTGCTGGGCTTGTTTTAACAGTGGGTAAAGATTACCTTTATTTATCACATGTACATCAAAACTTTGAAGCACACAGTGACACACATCGTTTTTGTGTCGGCAATCAACGCAGTCTGAGGATGTGCTGGGGGCAGCCTGCAAGTGTCGCTCTGCTTCCAGCGCCGACATAGCATGCCCACATTTGCTAACGCCAACCCGTGCTTCTTTGGAATGTGGGAGGGAACCAGAGCACCTGGGGGAAAACCCAGGCGGTCACAGGGAGAACTTACAATCTCCTTACAGACAACGGCAGGAACTGAGTCCTGATCAAGCTAACCGCTATGCTACCATGCTGCCCAAAAGGTCCGAAAGGAATTGGTGTTGTTGAAAAGGTTATTGGATGGAAGAGTCGTTGAAACTAAGAGTAAAGGGATCAAATCAGCATTCTTCATTGTATATCAACACGTCTAAGGTTCCTGCTGTTTACTGTATATGTCCAGCCAGTATGAGGTGACCCAAGTACAATTCCACACACTTGTCTGGACTAAGTTCCATCTGCCGCCATCCTGCTGTAATCAGGTTTGTGGGTCTGGCGAGTGAGACAGAAAACACTGACTTGTAAATAAGTGTGTTAATCATTTATTTACAAACAATAAATTTCGACCAAACATTCATATTCCCCAAGTTACAAAAACTACAAATCTGAACATTCAACAAATGTACTTAGTTAAAAGTGTGCACAGAGCATACCTTCCAAAGGCCATGTGTGCCGCTTGCCTTACACAAAGGAAGAGAGAGCAAGTCACTTCCACATGCTATTTGGTGCTGCTGGCAGATCATCAACGTGGTGAAAGATGCTCTTTAGTCGGCCCGAAACTTGATGATCTACCAGCACATGGAGATGTCCGTGGGAGAGTGCTGCCGACTGGCATGTTCTCGGCTGCAGGAGTACGTGCTGAGGGACGCACTGAAACTTGGAGCAGCCACAGCAAGGGCCCGGTGGGGAAGGACCACGGTATAGGTTTCTTCACCCGCGGGAGAGGGAGGGGTCGGGTGGTGGGGAGTATACCCCTCAACAATGGTGTGGTAAGCTGAACTACTGGAGTGCCATGTGGGTGGATATGTACAGACCATAATGGAAACGTATGTAAAGGAGGGAAAGTTATTGAATGGTTTATTGTATATTATTTTATTTTTAAATAAAGTATATTTTGAAATAAAACAAAATTATACCAGGGATATTTGAAATTGGACACCAGATGACTAACCAATAGGAAACGCAACTGCAGTTTCTAAACTAACCAATCAGGACAAAGCAACTTTTGACAGGCAGAGTAAGCCACATCCCCCACAGGATACCAGGCCAACTTTCCAGGTGATCTGCTGTACATATGTCCCACTGTATCCTCGGGCAAGCATTCTCGTTATCTACAACACCAATCTTCATGTCATCAGCAGACTACAGACATTGAAACTTGAATTCTCTGCTTATTCAAATATCTGTCCTAATGCCTCTTAAACGTTTTTACTATTCCTGCCTCCACCATCTCCTCTGGCAGCTCATTCCAGATACCCATCCCAACATTCACTTGTGAAACTGCTGAGGTCATCTTTGGTGTCTGATGCTCCCGATGTGGCCTCCTCTACATTGGTGAGACCCATCATCAATTGGGGGACCGCTTCGTCGAGCACCTCCACTCCTCCTGCCAAAAGCGGAACCTCCAGGTGGCCGAACACTTTAATTCCTTTTCCCATTCCCGTTGAGACATGTTGGTCCATGGGCTCCACTTATGCCAAGATGAGGCCACCTTCAGGGTGGAGGAGCAACACCTTATATTTTCTGGGTAGCTTCCAACCTGATGGCATGATTTCCAATTTCTCCTTCCTGTAAGATAAATTTTCCCTCCTGCTCCCCTTTTCTCTATTCCCCACTCAGGCCTCTTACCTCTTCTCACTTGTCTATTACTTCCCCCTGGGTCCCTTCCTCCTTTGCTTTCTCCTATGCTCCACTCTCCCCTTCTATCAGATTCCTTCCTCTCCAGCCCTTTACCTTTCCAACCCACCAGGCTTCACCTATCACCTTCTGGCTATCCCCCTTCCCCTTTTTATCCTGGTGTCTTCCTCTCCCTTTTCAATCCTGAAGAAGGGTCTCGGCCTGAAACGTTGATTCTGCCTGCTGAGATCCTCCAGCATTTTGTGTGCGTGTGTTGCTTTGGATTTCCAGCATCTGCAGAATCTCTCATGTTTATGATCTACCCCTCAGTACTCTTTTAAACCTCCTCCCTCTCACCTTAAACCTTTGACTTATAGTTTATACACTCCTACCAGAGAAACCGACTCTGACCATCTACCCTACCCATGTCTCTCCTAATTTTATATACGTCTTTAAGCTTGGAGCTCGAACATAGACCAAAGCAAACGAGTGTTTAAACTGGTGCAAAGTATCTACCTGTGGATGTGCCTGACACGTGGCTGTACAACTAGGTTTTATCCATCACAGAGTTTATGAACCTGATGCATGAAATGGAAATTCTTCTGCAGAGTTCAAGTCACTTGGGTTCTGCGATTCTCACCATTTAGATAATGCACTTCCTTATTTTCCTGTGCTATTGTTCTAAGCTGTTACTCCCTGATCACTGAATGACATTTTGGACACATCCTTGAAAGTATTCCCTTGTACACCTGATGATCTCTTCCCATGACCGAGTTTGGGACAGAGGGCCAGTTCTAGGGGTCTAGCAGTCAGGCATGTCAATGAAATGGCCTGTCCAATATAACCAATATAACTCGGGCTCCAATTCTGGGGATATTAGCCTGGGAGAGGATAGTTATGTTGATTCACTGATCCTGTCTGTAGATATGGAGGATTTTGCCTTTACAGGCATGTGTGCCACCACCTTTGACCCCAAGCAATTGCATTCGATCTGCTTGATCCCCACCCTCCTCCCACTCCAACCACACCCTCTTCAATTGCAATCCTGCTCAATCCCTGCCGCTTCTCCCCACACCCCACACCCCATCCCGATGACTCCCCCGTGATACCTGTGGCCCATGTATACTCGGCCTTCTGGGGCAGGCATCCTACCCAAAGTGGTCGTGCTGAAAGGTTATCGAGATGCAACATTCACTGTGTGTTTCTTCCTCCATGGACACTGACTAGTCCCCTGAGCATCCTGAGCATTCTCCTCATTGCTCTGGTAGAGAGCTAGTAAAGATACAATGGGCCAAATGTTCTCCTTCTTGTGCTGTAAGGATTCTGTGGTTTTATTCTTACCCGAAAGACCCCCAGCTCCACGACCAGGAGGGCTGGAACATGACAGAGTGGAACCCCACAGTGAAATTCTGCAGGGCTTTGAGCAAGTCTCCTTGTCTGCTTTTCCCACCCCACAGAACTTGCATAAAAAGATCAATAGTGGTCTCCAGCCAATCTGCAATATGCAAATACCTACCCCTTTCCGGAAGCATCTGACAGGCAGCAATTAGCTTGTAAATTCACTGGGGATTATTTCATTCAGTTAGGTTCAGTAGGGCTCCAACAGACACACATTCTCCCTCTCTCTTCCCCTTCCCACTCTTACACCCCCCCACTTCACCGCAACACTTTCCCCCCACTCTCTCCCCACTTTCTCCCCTCTCTCTCCTTCCCCCCTTCTCTACTCCTCTACTCCTCCCCTCTCCCCCTCTCTCCCCTCCACCTGCCCCACACACACACACACACACACACACACACACGTGCAAGCTCTCCTTCTGCTGCAATCCTGTGCATTCACATCGTCACTCTTCCAAATATTCTGGGAAATAAAGAGGCAATGTGGAAAGTCTGTTCCTCATGGAATGTAAATGAGCACTGCTGGAAACGCTCAGCGGGCCAGGCTGTATCTGAGTTAATGTCTCAGTTCAACGCACGCAGAGTGCCAGAGGAACTCAGCAAAACAAGCAGCATCGATGGAGGGGAATAAAGAGTCAACGTTTTGGGCCGAGACCTTCATCAGGGCTCATCACCAAGGTTCACAGCATCCACACAATCACTTGTGTCAATGTTTCCATTTGAAGAGCTGTTGTCAGATGGGAAATCAAACTGCAGTATTAACTCAGTTTCTTTATCCACAGGGAATGCTCTCTGTTCCGAAACATTAACTGTTTCTCTCACCACAGATGCTGCCTGACCTGCTGAGTGTTTCTCACAGTCTGTTTTTTTTAAATTTCGGAATTCTACCATTTTTAAAATTTGTAATTACACTGTTCCAGGTTAAATACTTCACCGTCTCAATCCTCATTAATATTAGACCGCAGCTATGGATTCAAGGCGTGTGTCTGAACTATCTGCACCCTTCTCTTGCCACATGTGCCAAGCACCTTTCGCCAACGTGAGAGACCTTAACCACAGCCCATTGAGGTTTAATTGCATTAACACTGGCAAGGTGTCATTGGCATCTTTTGCAGATACCAATGGGGCTCTAAGGCCACGTGTGGCTGGGCACACTGCAGCAAGGAACTCAGCTCCTGATAAGGTGCTGTGTCCTCTGTTTTGCTCCACTCTCGAAGGCCTGATCATGTAACATGGAATCTGCTGGCACTTTGCAAATGTTATTGTGTAACTGCCCTCGCAGTTTTTTTTAATGCCAACCTACACAAGTTGACACAACCTGGAAGACAGCTTGTTCCTTGTTTTTCAGTTGCCAATTAGATGTGAGATTAAATACTTGAGATAATCAAAGTATTAAAAAAAACAAGAATGCTGTGAGTTCATCGGGCTGCTTAATGTCAGTGACGCACTTACTTCCTGTTGCTTCGAGCACTGTTGACATCTAGTTCTGGTGGATGCACAGTTTCCACAACATGGGATAAGGAAAACTGCCAGTCCCTGCTCCAATTCTTCCATTGCCACTGGTTCCGTCTCCCATGTGGGATGCTCTCTGAAGCAGAACTGGGTTGCTCGGACCTGCGCTGTGCACCTGCCTACCATAGTAGGTGCAACATTATCACAGTCTCCTTCTGCAGCCATTGCAACTGAGACCTGTCTCACCTCATCATTTGCTGAACCCCTGTTGACGTTCTCTCCACACCTGATAGTTCCAGTACTCTCTCAGCAGTTCCCTCCGCTCACCACCTTCACAACATACCTCTACCACTCTGGCTGCTGCACCACTTCCTGTAATCCCCTCAGTTCCCAACACCCCTCCCTGTCTCTGTTACCCCTCAGTTCCCTACACCCCTCCCTATCTCTGTAACCCCCTAAGTTCCCTACACCCCTCCCTGTCTCTGTTACCCCTCAGTTCCCTACACCCCTCCCTATCTCTGTAACCCCCTAAATTCCCTACACCGCTCCCTATCTCTGTAACCCCCTAAGTTCCCTACACCCCTCCCTGTCTCTGTTACCCCTCAGTTCCCTACACCCCTCCCTGTCTCTGTAACCCCCTAAGTTCCCTACACACCTCCCTGTCTCTGTAACCCCTGTTCCCTACACCCCTCCCTACCTCTGTAACCCCTCAGTTCCTACACCCCTCCCTGTCTCTGTAATCCCCTCAGTTCCCTACACCCCTCCCTGTCTCTGTAACCCCTCAGTTCCTACACCCCTCCCTGTCTCTGTAACCCCTGTTCCCTACACCCCTCCCTACCTCTGTAACCCCCTAAGTTCCCTACAGCCTCCCTGTCTCTGTAACCCCCTCAGTTCCCTACACCCCTCCCTGTCTCTGTAACCCCTCAGTTCCTACACCCCTCCCTGTCTCTGTAATCCCCTCAATTCCTGCACCCCTCCCTGTCTCTGTAATCCCCTCCGTTCCTTACACCCCTCCCTGTCTCTGTAACCCCTCAGTTCCTACACCCCTCCCTGTCTCTGTAACCCCTCAGTTCCCTACACCCCTCCCTGTCTCTGTAACCCCTGTTCCCTACACCCCTCCCTACCTCTGTAAACCCTCAGTTCCTACACCCCTCCCTGTCTCTGTAATCCCCTCAGTTCCCTACACCCCTCCCTGTCTCTGTAATCCCCTCAGTTCCCTACACACCTCCCTGTCTCTGTAACCCCTGTTCCCTACACCCCTCCCTACCTCTGTAACCCCCTAAGTTCCCTACAGCCTCCCTGTCTCTGTAACCCCCTCAGTTCCCTACACCCCTCCCTGTCTCTGTAACCCCTCAGTTCCTGCACCCCTCCCTGTCTCTGTAACCCCTCAATTCCCTACACCCCTCCCTGTCTCTGTAACCCCTCAGTTCCCTACACCCCTCCCTGTCTCTGTAACCCCTCAGTTCCCTACACCCCTCCCTGTCTCTGTAACCCCTCAATTCCCTACACCCCTCCCTGTCTCTGTAACCCCTCAGTTCCTTACACCCCTCCCTGTCTCTGTAATCCCCTCAGTTCCCTCCACCCCTCCCTGTCTCTGTAAACCCCTCAGTTCCCTACACCCCTCCCTACCTCTGTAACCCCCTCAGTTCCTACACCTCTCTCTGTCTCTGTAACCCCTCAGTTCCCTACATCCCTCCCTGTCTCTGTAACCCCTCAGTTCCCTACATCCCTCCCTGTCTCTGTAAGCCCCCTCAGTTCGCTACATACCTCCCTGTCTCTGTAACCCCTCAGTTCCTTACACCCCTCCCTGTCTCTGTAATCCCCTCAGTTCCCTACATCCCTCCCTGTCTCTGTAACCCCTCAGTTCCCTACATCCCTCCCTGTCTCTGTAAGCCCCCTCAGTTCGCTACATACCTCCCCATCTCTGTAACCCCCTTTGGCTCCTCCACCCCTCCACCCCTCCACCCTCCGCATCGCTGTTTCCCTGTCTAATCCGTACACTGTCGCTGTCTCTGTAACCCCACTGGCCCCCATATCCCTCCCCATCTAGAATCCACACCGGTCATACACCCTTCCCTATATCTGTATCCCCCAGGTTCCATACAGCACAGCCCCATCCACCCCTCCAGTCCTGCAATCCTGACCTCATTCTCCATCCCCACATTCTCCTTCACCCACAGTCTCTTCTGCTGTGTTGGCTCCAGGCTCTGAAATCCTCTCTGCCTCCACCTCCTCCCCCAACTTCCACCTTCCCTACCTCCACTTTCCCCCCCTCCTCTTCCTCCGCCTTCCCCTCTGCTTCCCCCCTCCTCTCCCTCTCCTCCCTCTCCTCTTTCTCTTCCTCTTCACCTCTCTTCGTTTATGACTCTGCTTAAAGCCGACCTATATGACCACGATCGTGGTCACCCTTCTTTGACATTGTGGCAGTTTGTACACCTTCAATCTGTCCTTGCAAAGTTGAGAGGGCTATAAAAAAGCAAGCTGTTGTTTATGTATCAAGAGGTTGAATGAAAGGTTAAAATATGTGACATAGTTTCTTGAGGATGAACAGAAAATGGCTCATACATGAAGGACTGGGAATCAATGCTACACAATAATAAACTGAAATGGGATTGGTAGATATGTGATCCACTGGAACGAATGGGAAGCGATTACACTGAGGTTCGATTGGTGCCATGTGATTCAACATTTGTGAATAGATAACACTGGGTATATTGGGATTCGGAATGCCCCTCACAGCACATTATTGTCAGTGAAATGTCGTCAACAGGGTAGGAAGCATTGCAGCCAATCAGAACACGCAACTTCCCAGCAATACTGAAGTGAAAGTATTTATTACACCTGTTGACTAAGAGGTAGATATTGGCTAGGTTACTGGAGATACACCTCGCTCTTAGAGTCATAGAAAAACAAGCAGGGAAACAGACCCTTCGGCCCAACTCTTCCATGCCGACCAAGATGCCATCTAAATAAGCCCTATTTGCTCACAGTTGGCCTATGTCTCTCTAAGTCTTTCCTATCCATGTAAACATCCAAATATGTTTTGAGTGTTGTCAATGTGCCTTTCTCAAGCACTTCTCCTGGCAAACTTGTCAAGAGATGTTTTTGTGTCTGAGCTGAGAGACCAGAGTAGTGTTGGTCTAAGAGGCAGGAGCATGGAAATTGTAAACCCTAGATCGGTAATACAACTTGGACGAGTTGCCTCCAAGCTGATTAGCTGTATGACTCTGTGGTGGTACAGCGTACCGATGAGCATTTTGATCACAGGCCGGTTGCATTCTGTCAGCGTTCGGGGGTCAGGAAGCGAAGGTCAGTGTGTTGTTGATCAGGACTGACATCAGGAGACTGGGGCAAGGGCCAATCATGTTTGTGTCAGACTTGGAAAATGAGATTGATGGTGGGGGGTTGGGGTTGGTACTGAGGGACGGGATCATCTATAAGACAGAAAGGTTGGGGACCCCTGCCTTAGAACACAATGAAGTAGGATCAGGAGAAGGCCACTCAGCCTGTTAATCCTATCCCACTATTCAAGGTGATCATGGCTGATCTGCCTCAGGCCTCAACTCCTCTTCTGTGTCAGCTCCCCTAGATACAGGAAAGATCGCTTTCACCTTTCATTCTACCTAAAGTGCACCTCCAATTACCTAGGACTGAAACGAGCAGTGTTAGCTCGTAAGTAGCTTTAGTTTATAAGCAGTAGTAGGCTCCTCAGCTTGACAAGGTGGTAAAGAAGGTATATGGCACCCTTGCCTTTATTAGCTGAGGAACTGAGTTCTCAAACTGGTAGGTTATGTTTCAGCTTTATAAAGCTCTAGTTCAGCTACGTCTGGAGTATTGCATTCATTTCTGGTCCCCCTTAATAGGAAGGATGTTGAGGCTTTGGGGAGGATGCAGAAGAGGTTCACCAGGATGTTGCCTGGACTAAGGGGCATGTGCTGTAAAGAGAGGTTGGACAAACTTGGGTTGTTTTCTGTGGAGCGGTGGAGACTGATAGAAGTTTCTAAGATTATGACAGCTGGTATGTTTTCCCCGTGGTTGAAATGTCTAATATCAGAGGGCATTCATTTAAGATGAGAAGGGATAAGTTTAAAGGAGATGTGCGGGGCAAGGTATTTTACACAGAGAGTGTTGGGTGTTTGGGATGCACCGTTAGGGATGGTGATGGAGTCAAATATGAATGTGCATTGTTATTGGAGGGACATGGACATTGTTTAGGCAGAAAGGGTTAGTTTTATGAGCATTTGATAATTAATTTAATTGGTTTGGCACAACAAAGGATCTGTCCCTGTGCTGTAGTGTTCTGTGTTCTACAATGCAGCTGAATTTCCAGGCCTCTGTGTTTAACAGTGAACTCCCTCTGTCTGGACTGGGGATTGAACACACAACCTTGGGACAGAAAGGGAAGAGTGAGCCATGGAATTGAGCCATGCCTGACATCGTGTCAGAAGACCTTTAAAGTACTTTGATGCATCCAGAAGTCATCCCAAGCAACCTCTAGTCTCCTGGCCAGTTCAAGATTCAGATTTATTTTTCACATGTACATCGAAACGTACAGTGAAATGCACCATCCGCGTTAACAACCAACACACCCGAGAGTGTGCTGGGGGCAGCCTGCAAGTGTCACCACACACCTACCATTCTGCAGAACGACACGGAACACAACAATCAACAATACAACAACAGCAAAACGAGTCCCTTTCCTCCCTCCCACACCCCTACGCAGTCCTCCAACCCAAGGACAGATCATCTTCGGCCCCCAGCCCCCAGCGGGCCTGGACTCTCAGAGAGTGGGCCTTCGACTTCCCCAGTGGGCTCATAGAGATTTGCAGTGTCAGATTTCCAGCCATCAGGCCTCGACTTCCAGACTTCCAACTGATCCTTGGCCTTAGTATCAATCCCAGGGCTCACCAATCACCGACCATTAGGCCTCAAACTCGGGACTTGCCAGGGACCTATGCTTCCAGACCTCTAGACTGTCAGAGTAAAGGCTTTCCCAAGTGAGGGGTAAGGAATAGTTCTGAGAGTTGACATCTACACAATGGGACAAATGGCCTTTCTCGATGTGCTGAGAGACATGAGGGACTGATGGGTCAGTGAATCGCACTGATGAGAAGGTCATGTGATAGCTTCTATAAGGCCACGATGAGGCCACTCTTAAGGTGGAGGAGCAACACCTCATATTCTGTCTAGGTGGCCTCCAAACTGATGATTGATCATCGATTTCTCCTTTCAGTAATTTTTCCCCTCCCCCCCTTCCCTCTTCTATTCCCCACTCTGGCCTCTAACCTCTTCTCATCACCTGCCAATCACCTCCCACTGGTGCCTCTTCTTCTCCCCTTTCTCCCATGGTCCGCTCTCCTGTCCTATCAGATTCCTTCTGCTTCAGTCTTTTACCTTTTGCACCTATCATCTTCCAGTTTCTCATTTCATCCTCCCTCCCCCACCCACCTATCACCTTCCAGCTGACCCTCCTTGCACCTTTTTATTCTGTCATCTTTCTCCTTCCTTTCCAGTCCTGATGAAGGGTCTTGACCCAAAATGCAACTGTTTATTCATTTCCATGGATGCTGCTTGACCTGCTGAGTTCCTCCAGAATTGTGTATATATTGATTTGGATTTCCAGCATCTGCAGAATCTCTTGTGTGTTCTATAGATGTGTGGTGGAGATTATATTGACTGGTTGCATAATGGCTGCTATGGAAACGCCAATGCCCCTGAGTGGAAAATCCTACAAAAGTAGTGGATAAGGCCCAGTCCATCACGGCTAAAACCCTCCCCACCATTGAGCACATCTACGCGAAGCACTGTTGCTGGAAAGCAGCATCCATCATCAAGGACGCCCACAATCCAGCCTCTTGCTCGCTGCTACCACCAGGAAGAAGGTACAGGAGCTTCAGGACTCACCACTAAATTTTTAGGAACAGTTATAACCCCTCAACCATCAGGCTCTTGAAGCAGACTTCACTTCACTTCACTTCACTTGTCCCATCACTGAAGTGTTCCCACAACCTATGAACTCACTTTCACTCTCAATATTTATTGCTCATTTATTTATTATTACTTTTTAAATTTTGTGTTTGCACAGTTTATTGTTTTTTTGCACATTGGTTGTTTGTTTGTCCTGTTGGGTGTGGTCTTTCATTGATTCTATTGTGTTTCTTGTATTTACTGTGATTGCCTGCAAGGAAGCCACATGAGAAGATTTGAAACAATTGAAATGTATGTTAGTGCTGAGACGTACTGTAGTTTGGTCCGAGTGGGAGGCTTTCAAGAATATCTGAAAAGTGAAGTGTGGAGTGGAAAGTTGGAGAGGCTTAGTTACATCTCGGCTGCAAAAGGCATGGCTGCTAATGGGGAGGGCTTATGTAGCTGGTTTGTTCTTGTCACCGGTACAGAGATACTGTGAAAAGTCTTTGTTTATGTGCTATCCAGAGAGATCATCCCATACATTGGTACATTGAGGTAATTCAAAAGGAATACAGAATGCAAAATATAGTGTTACAGAGAAAGTGCAGTGCACATTGAGGTAGGTTGGGAGATCAAGCGTTCTTGTCAGTGTATTGGAGGTCTATTCAAAGGTCTTCTAACATTGAGATAGAAGCTGCCCTTGAGCCAGGTGGTACATGTTCTCAAGCCTTTTTTACCTTCTGCCTTGATTATATTGGGTGGTTTCACAATGCAGTGGGAGTGAGCAACACACAAAATGCTGGAGAAACTCAGTAGGTCAGGAAGCATCTATGGAGAGATGTGGACAGTCGATGTTTTGGGTCAAGACTCTTCGTGCCACAAAATCAATTCCTCTCCCATATCAGTTGGACCTCAATCATCTCAAAGTCCAGCTGGTTTTTCACTTACTGCCAGAGTGTAAAGCTGCCAATGTGGATCCATGCCTGTTATTAGAACATCCTGTTTTTCATGTGATTCTATTTTCCAGCATTTAACTAAGAATGACCACTTCTAAGGTTTTGAATCTAGAAATTCCTTTACTGCCACTTTAAAGCACTGATGTAGCATTGTAAATCACCCTGAATCACCTTTTGAAAGCCTCCTAAGGATCCTGATCTTCCATTGCAATATTGTCAGAACATTGTTGTCCCATTTCCCTCCTTAATTAGCTGTGTTAATTTCAGTGCACATTAATCCATTGATCTATTTCAAGATCTCACAGCTGCCAGCACTTAGCCTCACACCTACGACCTTGGCAGCCAGCCATAAAGGATATCAGCACAATAAACGCAGCGCTCTTCCAGCTACAGGGAAGTGTTGCAGCTTGGCGAATAGGTGCTGGAATAAAGGGAGAAACAAGGGCAGGTGCTACCATGTGGTCAGAGAGACCTGGACAAGCTAGAGAAGGGCCGTGTTTACAGGAGGCGAGTTTTCTGTGTGCAGGTGGTCATAGTGGGGTGGCTAAGGGGTGGTCAGAACCCCCCCCCCGACAACATTTAAGTGCCCCTGGCAGGTTGTTCCAAGGGATCTTTATAGGGATGCACCATCCCATCCACACTTAGTCAATGGCTCTTTAAACCTATGCTGTTCATGATGACTGGTCTACATGTCCATTCAGCATGGTCTTGGCTCCTATCAGCTTCTGTGTCTAGTATAAAAGGTTAAGCTGTTGTGACATGAACAAAATCACCAAAGAGACACCGAAGCAAGTGGATACAGAAGTGTCTTATTCAACAGGCATCATATTGGAGAAAAAGGCCTCCTGACACAATATTACATGACATTTTATATACTAAAGATCAAAGGTAACAGCAGGACAGTTCTATAGTTACAATGTATCTACAATGATTCCTTTGAATTACATACAATTTTGAAACACCTTGTCCTTCACACCCACACTCCAGACACCCAAAATGAATGTTCATCTCCACTGACTCCAGTTCACATTCATGCATCTGCACGCATCAGGGGTCTAAATGTACTGATTTGCGTTTTAAATTCAAACTGCAATCTGAAAATTGGCTGCTGGTGAAATTAATATTTGCTATGTACACCAACCCCAGAGTACGCTCTAACAAAGTCTTAGTTTCTATGAGGGAAACTGCCTCAAGCAAATTGTTTGTGTACCCAAGAAGGACAAAGCCATTCAGTTCAAAGACGAAAGTCTCAAAGACGGTGTGTTTTTAGTCTTTTGGGGGCAGGGGGGTGTTAATTAAGTGAGTAAGCAATGGTTTAAATCTTTGCATCTTGGTCCCAGTCACTTGTCAGTCTGGTGGGCACTGCTTGTCCACTTTGTCTCCTACTGTCCGGGAGAGATGGTTACAGCATTCAAGGGGCCTTGTATCCTGCAAGGCAAATGTAACAGGTGTCTAAAATGCATGGGAGAAGGGTTGCTGTGGAAAAGTGCCAAGCATAGCTGGAAATAGGCCAGGCAGCTCCTGTAGATGGGGAGAAGTGGCACTGCTATTTGAGAAGATTGCTTACATTAGAGATTAGCACAGCTGTTGCAAACTATATGCTACTTTGGACTGTATAAAATGCCACTAAATCTGCTAATTACTACCGAAGTATGTACTAGGCTATTGTTCCAGTCTAATTGCCCTTTAACTGTTGGTTTGGGGTTGTAGGACTAGAATATAAAAGCACGGATGTAATGCTGAGATATTGGTCAGACTGCACTTGGAGTATTGTCTAGGGAGTCTAGGACCAGAGGGCACAGCCTCAGAATAGAAGGATATCCATTTAGAATAGAGATGAGGAGGAATTTCTTTAGCCAGAGGATGGTGAATCTGTGGAATTCATTGCCGCAGATGGCCGTGGAGGCCAAGTCATTGGGTATATTTAAAGTGGAGGTTGATAGGTTCTTGATTAGTTAGGGTGCCAAAGGTTACAGGGAGAAGGCAGGAGAATGGGGGGATAATAAATCAGCCATGATTGAATGGTGAGGTGGACTCAGTAGGCCAAATGGCCTAATTATGCTCCTAAGTCTTATGGTCTTAGGGCTTAGGTGAAATCTGGAGCCCACTCTTCGAAGGGAAAATAGAGTGTTCAAAATTCTGGGACTGCTCTGGCTTTACTGAGCAATGGAGCCTTCTACTGGGCCTGACGTCAGCCAGCATTTCCCACTGCAATGTCAGGAAAGCAGCTAAAGTGGCACCTGCTGCTCCATCACCAGCACAGGAAGCTGCTGACACGCATCAGGGCTGCAAGCTTGTCAGTCCTCTTTCAATCAAGCCCAAATGCCACGACTGATGGGATGGCTGGCTGTCGTCACTTTTTTTTGGGGCGTCCTGGGTGGTTACCTGAAGCAGCCATTAAGCTACCTTGAAGATGTCATTGAGGGTGCCAGCACCAGTTTACAGAATTGGCTGTTAACAAGAGGAACAGCTGGGAAATATTTATTTAATTTCTCTTTGAGCAAACATTCTCTTTAAAGAGCAGGAGTTCTGTCTGTGCTGATGAGCAGCTGCCTCACATTGCTCGAGAAGGCAGATGTGTGATTTTTTCTGTGCACACATTGCCTGCTGCAACATTACAATAGTGGCTGTGCTCCAGCCAACACATTGATACAATCATGAAGAAGGTATACCAGTGGCTGTGCTTTGTTAGGAGTTTGAGGAGATTTGATATGTCAACAAAGACTCTGCAAGTTTCGTGGGGAGCATACCGACTGGTTGCATCACTGTCTGGTATGGTGCACCAATGCACAAGGTCACAGGAAGCTGCAGATGGCTACAGACTCGGACTCAGTCAGCTCCACCACAGGCACCGGCCTTCTCACCACCGAGGACATCTTCAAAAAGCAGTGCCTCAAGAAGGTGGCATCCATTATTAGGGATTGTCACCATCCGGGACGTGCCCTCTTCTCATTACCACCATCATTGAGGATGTACGGGAGCCTGAAGACCCACACTCAATGATTCAGGAACAATTTCTTCTCCTCTGCCGTCAGATTTCTGAACGGTCCATGAACCCATGAACACTACCTCATTATTCATATTTGCACTATTTATTTATTTTGCAACTTATAGTAATGTTTGTCGAGGTGTACAAGAAGATAAGAAGCATAAATCGTGTGGACAGACAGAGACTTTTTTCCCAGAACGGAAATTGCTAATACCAGGGGATATGATTTTAAGGTAATTGGAGGAAAGTATAGGGGGGGATGTCAAGGGCGAGTTTTTACACAGAGGGGTGGGTGTGTGGAACACACTGCCAGTGCTGGTGGTAGAGGCAGTTAAGAAACCCTTAGATGGGCACATGGATGAAAGAGAAATGGAGGTCTATATAGGAGGGAAGGGTTAGATTGATCTTAGAGTAGGTTAAAAGATCAGCACAACATTGTGGGCTGAAGGGCCTGTACTGTGCTGTTGTGTTCTGTGTTCTGGTCTTTGCACTGTACTGCTGCTGCAGAACAACAATCTTCAGGTTATATATCAGTGATGATAAATCTGATTCTGATTCATGTGATTTTAAGATCCTTTGACATGTTCCCAGACTGAGAGATGATTTTTAAAGGTGCAGCTCTTTAAATGAGATGACCTCTGAAGGAAGGTTTTTTTTTCACCTTTGGTATATAGAGGCATCTGGGCACCAGGTTGTGAGACACAGCAAGTCAATGTACAAAAACAGCACACAGATGCCAGCTCTTCTCTCAAAAGGAGAATCTGGCATTTACTGTCCATTGTTTATTGCCTGTGAAAAGATGGGTAAGGGGGTGGTGGATGGGGTTGTCGAGATGCCTTTTTTCACTGTGGTCCTGGTGAAGGTGCTCCCACAGCACTGTTGTCAGTCAAGGTTCGAACTGAGAGACGGCAGATGCTGGAATCTGGAGCAATACACAAAA
Source organism: Mobula birostris (assembly GCF_030028105.1). Taxonomy (NCBI): domain Eukaryota; kingdom Metazoa; phylum Chordata; class Chondrichthyes; order Myliobatiformes; family Myliobatidae; genus Mobula; species Mobula birostris. Next base: position 56,422,990 of record NC_092402.1, read on the forward strand.
TGCTGGAGGAGCTCAGCAGGTCAGGCAGCATCTGTGGAGGGAAATGGGCAGTCGATGTTTCAGGTTGACCCGAAACCTCAACAGTCCATTTTGTTCAGGGACAGAAATGGAGCTCGGTCCCAGAAATGAACGGGCAGAAGTGGCTATGGTGGAGACAATCAGTCATGACTATACTTAATCTCACAGGGATTACTGGATTCACCAGGCTCCTGGATCTATTTACCAAAAGCAGCCTTCAGATGAAAGCATATCATCGGTCTGCAGTGCTGGCCACATTCTCGATGTGTTGCCATTTTGGGCCTTATCTATTTACTGATTGTGGTTAGTGGCTTTTAATCTCTGTATATTTTTCTAACCACAACAGTTTACTCTTAGATAGAATCGGTGAGCCTGCAGAGCTTGCCAGGGCTTTCTTGCTGATTTTCCGAAAAGGTCTCATCGCACTGTACAATCCCCTGGAGCGATGAGGTTGTTGCTGGGCGTCTGAAATGTTAAAGGAGCAGAAAGGGAGATGGTATTTCTGTAGTGCTGCAGGGTGTCCCAAAAGGTTCACAGCCAGCAAAATACTCTTTTGACTAGCCAATGCTGTAATCGAGCAAACACGTCAGCCAGTTAATGCACAGCAAGCTTCCACAAACAGCAATATGATATTCGTCGATGAATAACTATTGTTAAGAACTGTCTTGCTCTCAGAGCGATACAGCACAGAGGCAGGCCTCTCAGCCCATTGAGTCTGTGCTGACCATCAACCACCCATTTACTCTGATCCCATTTATTCTCCACCCAGATTCTACCCCTCAGCCACACAGTGGAGCAACTTAAAGTTCAAAAGTGAATTTATTGTCAAAATTTGTATATGTCACCATGTACTGCCCAGATATTCATTTCCTTGTAGGCATTCACAGTAGAACAAAGAAAAACGATAGAATCAATTGAAAGCTATACACAGAGACTGACCAACAACCAGCACACGAAAGAGGTTAAACTGTGCAAACATAAAAAAAAATAAATAATAATAATAAAAAATAAATAATACTGAGAACATGAGTTGTTGGGTCCATGATAGTGAGTCTGTAGGTTGTGGAATCAGTCTAGAGTTGGGTGAATGGAGTTATCCACACTGGTTCATGGTTGAAGGGTAATAACTGTTCCTGAACCTGGTGACGTGGGACCTAAAGCTCCCGCACCTCCTTCCTGATGGCAGCAGCGAGAAGAGAGCATAGCCTGGATGGTGGGGGTCCTTAATGATGGATGCTATTTTATGGTGGCAACACTCCTTGTAGTGTCGGCGTGTGGCCAAGTGGTTAAGGCATTTGTCTAGTGATCTGAAGGTCACTAGTTCGAGCCTTGGCTGAGGCAGCGTGTTGTGTCCTTGAGCAAGGCACTTAACCACACATTGCTCTGCGACGACACCGGTGCCAAGCTGTATGGGTCCTAGTGCCCTTCCATTGGACAACATCAGTGGCGTGGAGAGGGGAGACTTGCAGCATGGGCAACTGCTGGTCTTCCATACAACCTTGCCCAGGCCTGCGCCCTGGAAACCTTCCAAGGCGCAAATTCATGGTCTCAGGAGACTAACGGATGCCTATAAAACTCCTTGTAGATGTGCTCAGTGGTGGGGAGGGCTATTCTTGTGATAGACTGGGCTCTATCCACCACTTTTTTGTAGTCTTTTCCATTCCTGGGCATTGGTGTTTCCAGAGCAGGCCATGATGCAACCAGTCAGGATACTCTCCACCGTGCATCTATAGAGGTTTGTCAAAGTCTTAGATGACATGCGTAAACTTCGAAGAAAGTAGGGGCACTGCTGTGTCTTCTTTGCAATGGCACTTACGTGCTAGTCCCAGCACAGATCCTCTGAAATGATAATGCTGAGGAATTTAAAGCTATTGACCCTCTCCACCTCCGATCCCCTAATGAGAACTGGCTCATGGACCTCCTGTAGTCATTAATCAGCTCTTTGGTTTTGGATCTCTGGAGCTGTGAGACCGCGACTCTGTCTGCTGCACCACAGTCCATGTGAGCAAGCTTGACGTCTCATCTGAAGGGAAACATATTAAGCAGCACAGCAGCCTTTCAGCCTCGGCAGAGCACCTTTCACAATGCTAGTGAAAGTTCCTTACTGGGACTTAAAGGTGACATCCTTGAATAGGTCCTAAGCTGGTGTTTAGAACCTGATTTGCATAGGGCCCCATTCAGTAATGTAACAAAACAGTTCTTGCTCAGCACCTCCAGCTTCTTGGCTCCCTCCTCCCCCCCCCAATCCATGCTCACAACAGCTTGACTCCACCCCCACCCACCATTCTCCTGTTCGCCCTGAACTCCTTACCCCTCACCACAACTAGCCACCCTACCCGCCACAGGGGTTGAACAAATCAAAGGTTTCTGATTTTCGGTCTTAATTTTGAGTTCAGTAGTTTGAAGTAATCAGCAGTTTGACATTCCTTGCCAATTCCTTCTCCTTATCGTCCCACATTTTCACCAGCTCTAGGCCTTATCATCTCATACTAACCTCCCTTTCATCATCTAATCTTCTCTGCCTTTTGATCCGATCACCCACAGTCTCTGCAGTTGAAAACAGAAACTTGTTTTTCTCTAACACTGCTGGGTCCTGACAAGTTAGAGAAACAGCATCTCATTTGCCACCTGGGCAGCCTTCAACCAAGCGACATGAACAGCAAATTCTCTAACTTCCAGTAAAGACTCCCAGTGTATCCCTTTTTTCCTATTTTTTTGCTCTCTCCTGAGCTGACCAATCCCATCATTCATTTTCTTTCCCCTCCCCTCACCTTTCAATCTGCCCATCACCCACACATTCTGCCCTCGGATTCCTCCACCTTCCCTTTATTCCATGCTCCATTGTCCTCTCCAATCAGATTCCATCTTCTTCTGCCCTTTGCCACTTCCACCTATCATCTCCCAGTTTCTTACATCACTCCCATTCTCCCTCCCTCACCTGGATCCACCTATTACCTGTCACCTCTTGCTCTACCCATTCCCCTCACCTCTTTATACTATGTCCTCTCTTTCCAGTCTGATGAAGGGCCTCGACCCGAAACGTTGTCTGTTCATGTCCCTCCACTGATGAGGCCTGACCTGCTGAGTTCCTTCAACATTTTGTGTGTTGCCCCAGATTCTAGCATCTGCAGTCTCTTGTGCCTATCTCCTGTCTCTCCTCTCTCCCTCATCCCTCTAATGTTTTCCGCTTCAGATTATTGACCTAGAACATGAGCCCTGTTTCTCTCCCACTGATGCTGCCTGAGCTGCTGTGTTTCAGTACACTGTTTAATTTCAGGTTTCCAAATTCACACTGTTGCGTTTTTTTCTTAAACTATGTTATGGAACGAAGTTGATCCACCAGATTTTTACTGTTCTGTTTTCAAATGTTGCATTCTTCTGATTTTTTTTAAACACTGGCTTTGAAGCAGTGGGTGTATTCTGGCTTGTGTCTCTTTCATGACTGGCAAAGCTACCAGGCACTGATGATCACATACTTGCGTGCCACGGAAGCTCGGAGAGCAGCAAAAAGGATCTGCCACAGTACGCAGAGCGGTCAGCAGAAGATATGAGATACAGTAAATTAGTTCCAGTCCCCACGTTGAATCAGCGATATACTCAGAAGGCTTGCTGAATGGTAGAGATGCACTCTCAGTTGGAATCCTGCAAAGGCTTTGACAAAATCGTTCAATTCAGAGGAGAATACTGACATTCATATGCTTCCTTGCTGTGGCCCTGATTTGTCTGTACTCCAATGGGCACTGTGATTTTCACCAGTTCTGAGTTTCCAATTCTCCAACACTGGCTGGCTGTACCCGCAGCTGCCCAGGACTCTGGAATTCATTTCCCAAATCCCTCTTCCTCACTTTCCTCCTTGGAGATCCTTCTTAAAACCGCTGCACCTCCTCCTGTGCTTCACCAGCAGATTCTTTCTGTCCCTGTGCAGGGATGTTCAAGTATCTTGTTCTTGGGGCAACAGACATCTAGTTGAACAATGGAGCATTAAGTCTTTATCTCCTGCACCCATCAGAGGGTATTTGAATATAATTGTTGCTGATATAATCAAAACTTTAGAGAGGGTCTAGAGCAGGGGACCCTTACCATTAACTCAGGAGTCTGTAGACCCCAGGTTGGGAACGACTGGTAGAGAGGGAATTTACCAGAATGCTGCCTGGATTAGAGAGCGTTCTCTTTGGACTGAAGGAGGATGAGAGGTGACTTGATAGATGTGTACAAGACGATAAGAGGCATAAATATAGTGGACAGCCAAAGACTTTTTCCCAGGGCAGAAATGGCTAATACGAGGGGGCATAATTTTAAGGTGATTGGAGGAAAGAATGTCAGAAGTATTATCCTATTAACCTCTGCAGTCACTCTCAGGGAGCTATGGATTTGGACCCCAAGACCTCTCTGTTCATCAACACTTTTAAGGGTCCCACCTTTACATATGATCTCCCAAAGTGCAACAGTTCACACTTGCCTGGATTAAACTCTATTTCCCATTTCTCTGCCTATATCTGTAACTGATCTATATCCTACTGTATCCTTCTACACTATCCACAACATCACCAACTTTTGTATTGTCTGCGGACTTACTGACCCACCCACCTATATTTTGATGCAGGTCATTGATATACAGTATGTCATAAACAGCAGAGGTCCCAGTAGGGACCCCTGTGGTGCAGCACTGAAGATGGACCTCCAGCCAGAATAAAACCCATTGACCACTACCCTCAATCTTCTATAGGCAGATCAGTTCCAAATCCAAATGGCCAAGTCACAGTGAATCCCATGCATCTTCATATTCTGTGTGAGTTACCATTTAGACCTTGTCAAACACCTTACAGACAGTATCCACAGCTCCTTCTTTATAAATAATAGTCCGTGGAATAATAGTAGTTATCAAAGGTGGGTTTGCAAATGGAATGTTGGCCTTCAGTGCTAGAGGGATTGAATTTAGGAGCAGAGAGGTTATGCTGCAACCGTACAGGGTACCGGTGAGGCCGCACCTGGAGTACTGCGTGCAGTTCTGGTCTCCCTACTTGAGAAAAGGTATACTGGCTTTGGGAGCAGTGCAGAGGAGGGTCACCAGGTTAACTTTGGAGATGAGAGGATTAGCCTATGAGGATAGATTATGTCACCTGGGACTATACTCGCTGGAATTCAGAGGAATGAGAGGGGATCTTATGGAAACATATTTATTTAGCAATACAGTGTGAAGTCAGCTCTTCCAGCCCTTCAAGCCATGCTGCCCCAGCAACCCTCAACAAGCCCAATTAACCCTGACCTAATCACAGGATAATTTACATTGACAAATTGACCTACCCGGTATGTCTTTGGACTCTGAACAGAAACCAGAGCACCCAGTGAAAACTCCCGCATTCCACGGGGAGGATCTACAGAGACTCCTTACAGAATGGCGCCGGACAGGAACTCTGAATTCTGGAATGCCCCGAGCTGAACCAGCGTCACACTTGCCGCTATACTTCCATGGGGCCCAGATAAAATTATTGAAGGGATAGATACACTAAAGGCGCGAAATTTGTTTCATCTGGTAAGTAAGACTAGAACTAGGGTACATACCCTCAAGATTAGGGAGAATAGGGTTAGGAAGGAGATGAGTAGTTATAGTCATACTTTATTGATCCCGAGGGAAATTTGGTTTCGTTACAGTTGCACCAACCAAGAACAGAGTATAAATATAGCAATATAAAACCATAAATAATTAAATAATAATATGTAAATTATGCCAGGAAGTAAGTCCAGGTCCAGCCTATTGGCTCAGGGTGTCTGACCCTCCAAGGGAGGAGTTGTAAAGTTTGATGGCCACAGGCAGGAATGATTTCCTATGACGCTCAGTGTTGCATCTCAGTGGAATGAGTCTCTGGCTGAATGTACTCCTGTGTCCAACCAGTACATTATGTAGTGGATGGGAGACATTGACCAAGATGGCATGCAACTTAGACAGCATCCTCCAGAGAGTAGTGAGTCTGTGCAATTCTCTGCCCAGAGAAGCAGTAGAAGCTACACCATCGAGTATATTTCAGACACAGTTAGATAGACTTTTGCATAGCAGGCGAATTCAGGAGTTATGGGGGCAAGCAGGTGGGTGGGGCTAAGTCCATGACTAGATTAGCCATGATCTAATAGAATAGCAGAACATGCTCAATGGGCCAGATGGCCTACTCCTGCTCCTATATTTTATGTTTCTTATGAAGTCCACAATACACACACCATCAATCCATTTCCCCACCAACCCTCTCCGTCTAATTCTCCAGGTTAGGCACCCATGTACTGGCCCCTGTCTGTGAAGAAGTACTTCCTGGACTCACTCCAGCCTACCTTTCAGTGGGTGTGCTGCCATTCTCTATTCTATGTTGGTGCAGCTAATCCCACATCTATAAAAGGAGTGCTTTGTTTGGCTTGATGGCCTTTCCCTTTTTTTTGTATGTTGTGTCTCTAATTTACACAGCACAGACACGTTGTCAGTATGGTTGAGCCCGGGTGACCTGACTGACTATGAGTCATTTTAAACATAATGACGATTGTTCAATGTGTTATTGATTCCGCTTTCTATTTCTTTAATTGCAGAAAGCATATCGGAAATAAAACAAATTCAAAGTGATTTAGATCATATTTCTTCCCCATTCTGATGTTTGGTCTGAACAACAACTGAACTTCTTGACCATGTCTAATTAGAGAGCGTAGTACTCCCGCCATTCAGGGCTGTGGCCACAATGCTGCTACTTACTGGGCAGAAACACGTGCATCGATCAAAGTGGCTCAGTTGGGAGGCCTCTCTCTTTTACGTCGGAGTTTGTTTCCCAGGACAGGAATGTAAAATAGTTGAGGGTATAGCCTTAAGGTGAGAGAGGAATGTTTGAAGGAGGTTTACGAGGTCATTTTTATCTTACAGAGTTGTAGGTGACTGGAGCACACTACCAGGAGAGATGGAGGAGTGGTGTTTATGAGGCAGTTAGATAGACACATGAACAGGCAAGGAATGGAGGGAAATAGAGCATGTGCAGGCAGATGAGGTTAGTTAGATTGGCATCGTGGTCAGCACAGTCACAACGGGCTGAAGGGCCTGTTCCTATGCTGTATTGTTCAATGTTCTAAGTCCTCCATTGCAGGTAGCATCCTGGTGAATCTCTTCTGCACTTTCTCTTTCACTACCACATTATTTCTGTGGTGAGGTGACCAGAAATATACATCACACTACAACTACAATGTTTTCTACAGCTGCAAATAGACATCCCAACCCTTACACTCAATGTCTTGGCCTATGAAGATGAGCGTACCAAAGACCTTCTACACCACTGTATCTACCTTTGTAAATATGGTCCCTGCTAATCTCTCCGTATCCATTCCCTTCCATTGTTACACCGCCCCAAATGCATCTCCATATCCACCCCATTTGTGCTTTTTTCTGTGCAACCTCGCAGTGCAGTAGCACTGTTGGCAAGAGGCAGACTCTTCATTCATTGGCATCACATGGTGTGGAGTGAGGTCGGTGCATTGGTGAACTGACGACAGGCGCTGATGACTACAGCTCTGACTACCACCACATCTGCTCGATTATCTCCATCAAGCTGGCCCCAAAACAATCACAGCAACAGTAACGTTGGTGCAGGAAGTTTAATGCTGACAGTATCAAGGAGCTCAGAGAGAATTCTCCGCAGGTAGCTCCTGATCAATGGGAACTACAGGGGTATCCATAAGAGTTCACCACAATCATCACCCTCAGAGTCTCTGTGGTAACTACAGAGTGATCCCCCTGTTGTCTGTTACAGAATCATACAGAATAGGAAGAGGCCTTTCCGCCCAACTGGCTTATGCCAACCAAAATTTCCATTTAAGCCAGTCCCACTTGTTCACATTTATTCCATAGCCCACAACCTTTCCTATCTATGTACCTGGCCCCTTTTGAATGTTGTTAACGTACCTGCCTCAACCACTTCCTCTGGTAGCTCATTCTGTTTACTGACCACCTTCTGGGTGGAGAAGTTGCCCCTTAAATCTCTCCCCTCTCACCCTAAGCCTGTGCCCTCTGGTTCTTGGCTTCCCAACCCTGGGAAAAAGACTGTGCACATTGACCCTTTCCATTCCCCTCATGGTTTTATACACCTCTTTGAGATCACCTCTCAGTCTGCTACACTCCAATAAATAAAGTCCCAACCTACCCATGCTCTTGCTATTTCTTAGTCCCTCGAGTCCCGGCAACACCCTCATAAATCTCCTCTGCACTATTTCCAAGTTAATGGCATTTTTCCAATAGCAGGGTGACCAAAACTGAACACTCAACTGCAGCCTCGCCAATGTCTGGTACAACTGCAGCATAACATCCCAACTCCTATACTCAGTGCCAGAGTGCGAATACCCTTCTTCACCTCCCTATCTACCTGCAACACCACTTTCAGGGAACCATGTACTTGTAATCCTAGGTCCCTCTGTTCTACAACACCCCCAGGAGGTGTTACCGCTCACTTCGGAAGTCCTACCCTTATTTGTCTTCCCAAAATGCAACACTTCACACATCCAAACTAAGCTCCATTTGCCATTCCTCGGCCAACTTACCCAGCCGATCAAGATCCCTCTGTACATCCTGACGGCCATCTTGCCTGTCTATGACAGCGAGTATTCTGGTGCCAGCTGCAAACTTACTAATCACAGTATAAGTCGTTGCCAGTGTTCCTTGCAACTCCTTGTTCCCAGTGGCAAATGAGCTACTCCTTGAATCACATTTGCGGATTCCATCATTGTCTCCAACAAAAGGCTCCTCTACCAATTTGACCTCACTGCACTGCACCACACTCTGATAATAAAGGCTGTGAAACCCTTGAAATCCACTGGCAGGGTAAGTGTCCTCTCCCAGGTTAATGTCCCCCATATTGAGGCTCTAATTATGTTAGTTGGCCATATTGGGTAAATCATAGAACAAAGAACAGTACACACAGGAACAGGCCCTTTGGCCCACAATGCCGAATTAAACAAAATCTCTTCTGTACGTGGTCCATATTTCATATGTGCTTCCACCACCACCCCTGGCAGCGTGTTCCAGGCCCCCATCCCTCTCTGTAAATAACTTTACCCCGCACATCAACTCTTTGCCCCCTCACCTTAAAAGTGTGCTCTTTAGAATTTGCCATCTGTACCCTGGGAGTTTAGCATTTAACTTTACCATTTCTGTTTGCATTCTTTCAGAATGCAGTACAAGCTGTGTGTTTTGTGCTTGTTGCTGTACTTCTGCGTTGCATATTCTTTGAGAGCTTCATGCGAGCAAGGAATTTCCTTGCACCCTGTTGTATGTGACAATAAACTAAAACAATAACTTATTTCCCTTAGTCATCCTTGTGACCATGATTGTTCTTGGCACATATTTTTCTACAGAAGTGGTTTGCCATTACCTTCTTCTGGGCAGTGTCTTTACAATACAGGTGATCCCAGCCATTATCAGTACTCTTCAGAGATTGTCTGCCTGGCGTCAGTGATCGCATAACCAGGACTTGTGATCTGCACCGGCTGCTCATACGACCATCCACCACCTGCTCCCACGGCTTCACGTGACTCTGATCGGTGAGGTGCTACACCTTGCCCAAGGATGACCTGCAGGCTAGTGAATCAGAATCAGGTTTATTATCACCGGCACGTGTCATGAAATTTGTTAACTTAGCAGCAGCAGTTCAATGCAATACAATGCAGTGGAGGGAAGGAGCACCTTACACCTTCTTTAGTAGAGAAATATCTTCACCCCGCCACCCTTAGTAGAAGAGACAAAAACTAGGAGGCAGGGATTGAAAGTCATTGGTGAAAGGATGAGAGAGAAATGGAGGAATAACATTTCCCTTCACCAGAGGATGGGGAAGAGGTCAGACGCTCAGTGCTGAGAAGGTGGTGGAGGCAGAAGCCCGTCCTCACGTTCATGATCAGGCCCGGTAAGGGATGATGGGATGGGGCACGGGAGCTTTTTCCCGCCAGCACACACACAATGAGTAGTATTGGTGCTGGCTGCATGTGCTTTCAGGCTTTTGTATCTTCTGCCTGATGGGACATGAGAATGTCCAGGGTGAGAGTGGGGTCTTTGATTATGTTGTCTGCTATCTCAAGGCAGGGAGAAGTGCAGACAGAGTCGGTGGAGGGGACGGCCAGTTTCCGTGATGTGCTCAGTGGCTTCTATGTGTGGTGAATTTCCCTTGTGACCGCGTGTATTTGTGCTTTATGCTCTATATCCCAAAGACACGCGTGGTCGGCGGACTGTAAATTGCCCCTTGAGTGTGGGTGAGGGGTGGAATCTGGGGGGAGTTCATACGAATGTGGGGAGGACGGGTTGTAGAGGCACAGGGGATTAAGGAAATGGGTAATTAGTCTGATGGGATAGCTGGCATGGCGATGATATGCCATATGGCCTCTTTCTGTGCTTTGAGAAGTACTATGCATCATTCTTTGACTGGAGGCCCTGTCACTGGCTGTTCAGCTACTTGAACCCACTACAGACAGCAGTGGTGATTGCCCACCCAACCACAAAAGAGGCTGCCTCTCTTTACAGTTCTCTCCGGTCGTCAGCTGCCATTGCTTGTACCATGGCCTGGATTACTGCTTCCACCGGCAGCAACAGGCAGGGGCTCTGGGAACTTCAGGCAGTCGGCTGCTGTTTCAGATCCATTCACCTACACCGCAAAGGGGAGTGCTGTCCAAGCGGGCAGCACTCCAGGACCTGCAGGCTGGTTTTCATGGAGGACCAAACAGTTGGCAAACGAGTGAACCACTGGAAATAACGTTCGCAGCTGCAGTCATGTGATTGTGGAAGTAGCAACCTTTGAGCAAAGCAGCCAGGACAAAGTACACGTGGCAGCAGGCTTTCTTTAAATAGAATTCATGCTTCATTTAATACTGCCGAGTTGGCCTTTCATCACACCCAAGTGACCAGCCAAATTTACGACTGAAATCCCGAGAGGCAGAGCCTTCCCGAGGCTCCTTGCGGTCAGAGTGTGTTTTCCTTTTCTCTCTGTAGCCAGTGAGAGCAAGGCCCCCTTTCCTGTTGAGGCACTGTCACTGTTGCCATGTGGGTGAGCATGGCAGCCATTTTGAGCATGGCAGTATGCCAATGAGGCAGAACCCTCCACTGCATTGCTGGTGTTTGCTGTGCACACAGGCTGGGCTCTGTGTCGATTGCTGAGGCTGGATTTTTCCAAAGAGATTAATTGCTGTAGAATAAACCGTAGAAATCTACTGGAGAATTCAGTGAAGGCACACGTCCAAAATCAGCAGGCAAGGATTTGGGTCTGTGATTGTCAAGCAGGCAGCTGCTGTAGTGATGCAGCACTGCCTTGGCACTGCACTGGAAGACAGGAGCAATACAGGGGGCTCGAGCCTATGGCCTCTGCCTCAGGGACGGGCTGCCAGCTGAGTTCGCAAACTCAATGCTTTCCTGAAACATCGGCGATCTCCTCTAGTTGACCGGTACTTCTGCTAACAATTTGAGAGCAGCCTTGAAGACCAGATGCAGTTGCGGGAGCCTGGAGTTAGAGGCTGTGCCCACAGTTGGCACACCTCACATCCTCTTTTTAAAGATTCAATTAACACAGCCCTGTTTAGATTGAGTTTCTGAATTAATAGTTAAACTGGCAGCTGAATAAAGATTTGCAGATTCTGGCCATTAGCCGGACCTGTTTGCGGTTCAAAAATAACTCCAGTGCCTGGGTGATGTGTATTTGTGGATGAGTTTCCCAGTTTTCAGGATATGACTGGACTTGAAGAATCCATTGACAGAGCAACTGCTGAGGGAGGGGAGGGAGACAGAGGCCATTGCATTTATTCCTCTGCATTATTTTTAGTCATAGAGTCATGAAAAACTACAGCACAGAGGTAAGTCCTTCGGCCCATCTAGTCCATGCCGAACCATTTAGACTGCCTCCTCCATCCAGCTGTATCAGGACCATAGCCCTCTATACCCCTACCATCCACGTACTGATCCAAACTTCTCTTAAACATTGAAGTCAAGCTTGCATGCACCGCTTGTCCTGGCAGCTCATTTCACACTTTCGCGGCCTTCTGAGTGAAGAAGTTTCCCCTCGTGTTCCCCTTAAACCTTTCACCCTTAACCCATGACCTCTGGTTGTAGTCCCATATTCTTCCTGCATTTGTGCAGTGGTCGGAATTAAAACCAGGTTTATTATCACTGCAGTATGTCGTGAAATTTGTTGTTTTGCAGCAGCAGTACAGTGCAGTACATAAAAAAAAACTATAAATTATAACAAGAAAGATATATATTAAAAAAGATAAATAATTTGTGCAAAAAGAGAGCAAAAATATTAAGGTAGTGTTCATGGGTTTATTGTTCAGAAATCAGATGGTAGAGGGAAAGAAGCTGTTGCTAAAATATGAGGTGGGTGTCTTCAGGCTCCTCTGCCTCTTCTCTGATGGTAGTAATGAGAAGAGGCCATGTCCTGGGCGGAAGGGATACTTAATGATGGATGCTGCCTTCTTGAGGCATCGCCTTTTGAAGATGTTCTCGATGTTGGGGAGGCTAGTGATGATAAAAATGGCAAAGATGGATCACAAGGCCTGAGGAAGGATCTTAACAACTAAGGGCGTGGTTGCCAGCAAATCAGTGGTGTGTAAGAGGCCAGAGTTGGAAGAAGGGTTGCTAGGGTCATGAGGCAGGAGCAGATCAACTAGTGAGTTGAAAAGCAAAGCATTTTCTTTGTCATGCAGGAGAAAAATCAAATCAGGACTCTCCTCTTCTTCTAGTGTGTTGCCAGGCACTCACCTAACAAAGGAGCAGCAGCAAAGGTGATTTTCCCTTCATCTTTAGGGCCAGATTGCAGGAAAGATAAATTCAACTGCATCTGTCACAGTTTCCGGGATGGCTTCTCTGGATGTTGGAATCAGTAATTCATCCCATCAATTCCATTCCCTCACTTGTTTTCCTGTTCTCCACGCATTCCCATCAGCCCCCACGAAGATTCTGCCCCTCAGCCACACACTAGGGACAGCTTACAGCGGCCAACTAACCCACCAACCCGTACGCCTTTAGGATGTGGGAGGAAATGAGAGCATCCGTGGAAACCCACACACCCACAGGGAGAATGTGCAAACTCCACATCAACAGCGACAACCCGGGTTATTGAAAATAGAAATAGAAGAGGCTTGTCAGAAGGGCAGTGTTTTGATAATTGTGGGGGATTTTAACATGCGAGTGGATTGGGAAAATCAGGTCGGCACTGGATCTCAAGAGAGAGAATTTGTAGAATGTCTGCGAGATGGCTTTTTAGAACAGCTTGTTGTTGAGCCCACTAGAGGATTGGCTGTACTGGATTGGGTATTGTGTAATGAACCGGAGGTGATTAGAGAGATTGAGGTGAAGGAACCCTTAGGAGGCAGTGATCATAACATGATTGAGTTCACTGTGAAATTTGAAAAAGAGAAGCCGAAATCTGATGTGTCGGTATTTCAGTGGAGTAAAGGAAATTATAGTGGCATGAGAGAGGAACTGGCCAAAGTTGACTGGAAAGAGACACTGGCGGGAAAGACGGCAGAGCAGCAGTGGCTGGAGTTTATGCGAGAAGTGAGGAAGGTGCAAGACAGGTATATTCCAAAAAAGAAGAAATTTTCGAGTGGAAAAAGGATGCAACCGTGGTTGACAAGAGAAGTCAAAGCCAAAGTTAAAGCAAAGGAGAGGGCATACAAGGAAGCAAAAATTAGTGGGAAGACAGAAGATTGGGAAGTTTTTAAAACCTTACAAAAGGAAACTAAGAAGGTCATTAAAAGGGAAAAGATTAACTATGAAAGGAAGCTAGCAAGTAATATCAAAGAGGATACTAAAAGCTTTTTCAAGTATATAAGGAGTAAAAGACAGGTGAGAGTAGATATAGGACCGATAGAAAATGATGCTGGAGAAATTGTAATGGGAGATAAGGAGATGGCAGAGGAACTGAATGAGTATTTTGCATCAGTCTTCACTGAGGAAGACATCAGCAGTATACCGGACACTCAAGGGTGGCAGGGAAGAGAAGCGTGCGCAGTCACAATTACGACAGAGAAAGTACTCAGGAAGCTGAATAGTCTAAAGGTAGATAAATCACCCGGACCAGATGGAATGCACCCTCGTGTTCTGAAGGAAGTAGCTGTGGAGATTGCGGAGGCATTAGCGATGATCTTTCAAAAGTCGATAGATTCTGGCATGGTTCCAGAGGACTGGAAGATTGCAAATGTCACTCCGCTATTTAAGAAGGGGACAAGGAGCAAAACAGAAATTATAGACCTGTTAGCTTGACATCGGTGGTTGGGAAGTTGTTGGAGTCGATTGTCAAGGATGAGGTTACAGACAAGAGTCATATGACAAGATAAGCAGAACTCAGCATGGATTCCTTAAAGGAAAATCCTGCCTGACAAACCTATTACAATTTTTTGAGGAAATTACCAGTAGGCTAGACAAGGGAGATGCAGTGGATGTTGTATATTTGGATTTTCAGAAGGCCTTTGACAAGGTGCCACACATGAGGCTACTTAACAAGATAAGAGCCCATGGAATTATGGGAAAGTTACATACGTGGATAGAGCGTTGGCTGATTGGCAGGAAACAGAGAGTGGGAATAAAGGGATCCTATTCTGGTTGGCTGCCGGTTACCAGTGGTGTTCCACAGGGGTCCGTGTTGGGGCCGCATCTTTTTACATTGTACATCAACGATTTGGATTATGGAATAGATGGCTTTGTGGCTAAGTTTGCTGACGATACGAAGATAGGTGGAGGGGCCGGTAGTGCTGAGGAAATGGAGAGTCTGCAGAGACACTTGGATAGATTGGAAGAATGGGCAAAGAAGTGGCAAATGAAATACAATGTTGGAAAGTGTATGGTTATGCACTTTGGCAGAAGAAATAAATGGGCAGACTATTATTTAAATGGGGAGAGAATTCGAAGTTCTGAGATGCAACGGGACTTGGGGGTCCTCGTACAGGATACCCTTAAGGTTAACCTCCAGGTTGAGTCGGTGGTGAAGAAGGCGAATGGAATGTTGGCATTCATTTCTAGAGGAATAGAGTATAGGAGCAGGGATGTGATGTTGAGGCTCTATAAGGCGCTGGTGAGACCTCACTTGGAGTACTGTGGGCAGTTTTAGACCATAAGACAAAGGAGCAGAAGTAGGCCATTCGGCCCATCGAGTCTGCTCTGCCATTTTATCATGAGCTGATTCATTTTCTCCTAATTAGTCCCACTCCCCTGCCTTCTCACCATAACCTTTGATGCCCTGGCTACTCAGATACCTATCAATCTCTGCCTTTTGGTCTCCTTATTTAAGAAAGGATGTGCTGACGTTGGAGAAGGTACAGAGAAGATTCACTAGAATGATTCTGGAAATGAGAGGGTTAACATATGAGGAACGTTTATCCACTCTTGGACTGTATTCCTTGGAGTTTAGAAGAATGAGGAGAGACCTCATAGAAATGTTTCGAATGTTGAAAGGAATGGACAGAGTGGATGTGGCAAAATTGTTTCCCATGATGGGGGAGTCTAGTACGAGAGGGCATGACTTAAGGATTGAAGGGCACCCATTCAGAACAGAAATACGAAGAAATTTTTTTCGTCAGAGGGTGGTGAATCTATGGAATTTGTTGCCACAGGCGGCAGTGGAGGCCAAGTCATTGGGTGTATTTAAGGCAGAGATTGATAGGTATCTGAGTAGCCAGGGCACCAAAGGTTATGGTGAGAAGGCGGGGGAGTGGGACTAAATGGGAGAATGGATCAGCTCATGATAAAATGGCGGAGCAGACTCGATGGGCCGAATGGCCGACTTCTGCTTCTTTGTCTTATGGTCTATGGTCTTATGGTTATTGGTGCTATGAGGCTGTGGCTCTACCCACTGTGCCACTGAGTCACTGAGTGCGGGCACCAGAAAGAGGCAAAGAAGTTGGCTTCTTGTTAATGCTTTAGTGTGGGAAGTGGGTGGATTAAACTGTTGAACTTTTTATTTCCATGTCCATACTTGGTTAAGTAAAGGCCCGCCCCGGGTAATGGTCTGCTGTCTGATGGGCACTCCGTACATACAATCAAGGGTTTGAGAGACCGACGGGATGGATGGGGAGAGAGCTGCCGACTGCTGTAGGGCTGGAAGCATCTTCAGTCGGGTCGGAACGGGATATTTCCCCATGCCTTCTCTCCTCACCCTCCCCGAGCCGCACTATTCGGGGGGCTGAGTTGAGCTGGGAGCTCTGAGCAAACTCACTCACACACTGAGTCAGCGAAGCCAGCTGTCAGCGGCTCTTCCCGTACCTGACCCCCCGCCTCACTCTCGCCACGCCTATTTCCCTGACCATCTCCCACACATTGATGTTCATTCCCAACTTACGGACAGTTCTCAGGAACAGAACCCTGATGTTACCTTTGGTCTGTCTGTAGGTAGCTTGAGGGATGCCCTTTGAGGACAGCCCTCACATAGGACTGGGTTACCTGAATGCTGCCTCAGGAAAGGCCACTAAGGGCTCAACGGGCCATTTTAGCTGTGGGCAAGGCACACTGCTGACTATTTTGCATGGATCTATCTGCAAATCTTGTATCCTGCGGGCACCATGCAGCCAAACTTTGAGGCATCATAACAAAGCACCCCTTTTGTGGACATCAGGCTAGGCCCCATCCTCCCTTCAATCTGTCACTAAGTGGATAAATTGTGGAAAATTTGCCACAGGGCAGTGGATCTTTTGCTGAGTGACCCTGGGCTAATTCATTATTCACTTGAGGTCGAGACTGAAAGACCACTTCAGACTCATATGCTCCTGTTCTGATATTTAAGGTCACAGAACTGAAATAGCTGGGATGTAGTGATCAGTAATTCATCTGGATTAAGCAATGTCCCTGAAATGCATTTTCCATTCCATTAAATATATTGCATTACAGATTTAAGGGCCTAAAGGATCTTTTTCTCTCATTTTTTAGAATATTACAGTGTAACACAGCAAACACTGATAATGTGTGGTAATTAAAGTGCCTTCTGATTCAATAAAAAGTTAATAATCATGTGTTTGTCAGCAGCCACTTGAGTCTTCTCTACAATATTAAAATTAATTAGAGCACATAGCAAAAATTGTTGACACAGAGACTGCATTGGGCACTGAATGAAGAAGTCAGTGGAATCCCTCGGTTTATTGGAGAGCAGAGGGTGTGTTGTTACTTGTTCAGTACCTCAATAGAAGAATGCACTGCAGGGTTAATAAAGACCAAGGATTAGTAGCAGAAAAGGGAAAGGTTAACAGTAAAAGGTAGGGATAGCTCTGACCTCTATATTGTGCGAAGGGTGCCAATGGGGCACAGAACTTGCTCTGTAAGCTGGCATAGATTCAGTGGGCTGAATTGCAACCTTCTTCTTTCTCATTAGGGTATACTCTCAGTGACCATTTATTATGTACTCCTGTAGACCTCATTAATGTGAATATCTAATCAGCCAATCATGTGGCAGCAACTCAATACATAAAAGCATGCAGACATGGTCACGAAGTTCAGTTGTTATTCAGACCAAACGTCAGAATGCGGAAGAAATGTGATCTAAGTCGCTTTGACTATGGAATGATTGTTGGTGCCAGACAGGGTGGCTTGAGTATCTCAGAGACTGCCAATCTCCTGAGATTTTCACGCACAGTAGTTTCTAGAGTTTATAGAGAATGGTGCAAAAACCAAAAAATATCCAGCGAGCGGCAGTTCTGTGGGTGAAAACGCCTGTTAATGCGAGAGATCAGGGGAGAATGGCCAGACTGGTTCAAGCTGACAGGAAGGTGACAGTAACACAAATAACCACGCGTTACAACAGAGGTGTGTAGAAGAGCATCTCTGAACACACAGGTGGATGGTCCACAGCAGCAGAAGACCACGAACATACACACAGTGGCCACTTTATTAGGTACAGGAGGTACCAAATAAAATGGCCACTGAGCGTATGATGCATGGAGAATGTGTCATAAAGAGTGACAAGCATGATCCGAGCACTGAGAAGATGCTCCTATCAGGAATGACGTGACAGGCTGGCGTTCTTCTCCTGAGGGTGAGGGTTCACCTGCTTGTGCATAGTTTGCATCATGAAGGGGCTTTGATCAGATAGAAGATTTTCCATGTGAGGAAATCTCAAGTGAGTTCATAGATATTGGAGAGACACTGATAAATCCAACCGGGAATTCAGGAGAAGTTTTGTCGTGCAGAGAGTGCCGAGAGAGAGGTGAAGTGCAGAGTATTTGGAGGGAGAGTGTGATGAACCTTTGGAATTTGCTGCCTTTGAGCACTGTGGAGGCTCATTCACTGACTGGATTCAAAGCAAAGCTTTATTTTTGGATTTTTAAGGGAATTGGGTGATTGTGATGGACAGTAACACTGAGGTAAAAGATCACCTATGTTCTTAATCAATGGCAGACATGCTGGAAGCACTAAATGGGCTAGTCCAGCCTCGATGTGGGGAAATATCATAAGGGTCCCATCCGCCCTGCTCATGGACTCTTTGTCCCACTCCCATCAAGGAGGAGGCTATGTATTATCTATGCCAAGACCACCAGTCTCAAAAGCAGTTACTTTCCCCAAGCAGTAAGGCTGATCGACACCTCCCCAACCACCACTACCTGACACTTCCTGTCAGTCACCTCATGTACAGACACTCCTGTGCCCAGCGTCACTTTATGAGCATACAATCAATCTATATACAGTATACAAGCTATCTTATGTATTTATATTTGTGTTTTTTTATTATTGTCCCTTATCTTAATGTGTTTTTTTTGGGCTGCATCGGATCTGGAGTAACAACTATTTCATTCTCCTTTACACTTGTGTACTGGAAATAACATTGAACAATCTTGAATCTTAAGTTCTTACATTTTATGACGGGCTGTGGCTGCTGGAGTCCCATAAGAGCTTTCAACGATTTGATCCAGTTGTTTGGAGAACTGTATCAAAAGTTGTAGGATGCAGATGAGAACGTAGGGATGAGATGTAGATGTGGTGGTGGCATTCGTTAGTCTCGCGAGACCATGGATCTGCGCCTGGAAAGTCTTGCTTCAGTCTGTGTTAGAGCAGTGTCTGTTGTGGCTGTAGAGGCCCACACGGGAGTGACAGTCTCGGCTGCAGCGACTGCACTTGAAGGCAGTCTTGCAGTAACTGACTGACCACCTCCTGGAGCCAGTAGTACACATCTAGCGCATGCATCCTCTCCTTCGAAACTCTTCTGGGCTTCTTCCGGGGCAGTAATGCGCAAGTGGGGGAAAGGTCTCTGCTGAAAGTGTGCTTTATCGTGGCTAAGTTCCCTTGCCAGAGTGACACGGTATGAGAGCCAGAAGCAGTTGCACACAGTTTGCTTGCATTTTACAGAGTGTGAGTGTAACTGAAATCCACAACCATACCCAGCACATTTCAGTATAGAAAGCAGTCCAACAGCAGAAGCCAGCAGCACTAGACTGAAACAGCCCGCACTTGATCAGCTAGATATACCCTTTGGTTCAAAGTAAGTGGTGGGTGTTGGGAAAGACAGGGAGCATAAGTTGAAGTAAGTCAAAAAGAGGATGAACAGGTAGAGTGCAAGGTAAAATTGACGAAGGACACTAACCACAGAGATCAAACCAGGTGTGTACTCGTGCTTATGCCAATAAACTCAGCTTGACTTCGGATTAAGTAAAATTGCAAACCCCCCCCCACCCCCAAACTGTTAGTCGGACTACAGCTTCACCAGTTTGCTCAGTACTATTTCCCCAGCGGTTGTAATTTTCCTGAGGGTCTCCTTTCCTGTTCCTGATTTATGGCTCTTTCTGGGATGTTACTTGTACCATTGCTATGTTGAGGAGTGCACCCACATCTCAAGGACTGCAGCAGTTCAAGAAGGCAGCTCACCACCACCTTCTGAAGGGAAATTAGGATGTGTAATTAAATGCTGGCCAAGCCAGCAAAGCCCACATCCTTTGAATATAAAAACGTTCTCCGTAGTGATGACATGTGCAAAATATCTTTATAATTCATCTAGCATTTCTTTGTTTTCAAATATTAATTCCCGAAACTCACTTCCTTTAGGACTATCACTCACTATAACTTCTTAAAACTGATGCAGTGTATTATCAATATTAACTGTTATATTATTATATATTACTATATTGTTATATATTTTTACAATTCTTGTTAGGGTTTCTTGCCTTTTATCAGCTCTTTGCGGTTTTTCATCTTCTGTCCAGTCTCTTGACTAGCCATCCATCTCGGCCCAATGATGTGCTTGTTCATTAAGTCTGTTACTACTTTTAGCTTATTTAGTGAACCACCGGAATTTTCTTTCTCACTGGAATGTATCTGTTCTGTGTATTCTGAACAATTCCCATCAACATCTGCCACTGTGTCTCCACTGACTGACCCCAGCTCACTTTAGCCAGCTCTGCTTGTGTCCCCTCTTTATCATTCATATTTAAGTTTAAAATATTTTTCTCGGACCCACTCCTCTCTCTCCCCGACTGAATGTAAGATTCAATCACATTCTGATTGCTGCTACTGAGAGGTGCCTTCATTGTGAGGGCATTGATACTGTCTCATTGTACAATACCTGGTCTAGTGTAGACTGCTCTCTGCTTGGTTCTAGAGTGTGCTGTTCTACAGAATCACCCTGAAAACATTGTGATCTGCCCATCCACACAACATGTGTACATCTGAGTTTCTAGTCTACTGTATGTATAGACTGAAACTTCCCCACTCACTTTACTGTGCCTTTCTGACAAGCTCCCGTTACCTTTGTTCACTCTTCAAGGGCCTGTACAACATTCTCACAAGCAACTTTAAGCCCTTAATTGTTTCTTATCTCTACACAATCAACTCCTACATCCTCAGCTTCTGAATGAGTGTCATTGCTCTCGATCACACTCAGACCAATGTTAGTTAACAGAACCACCCCACCACCTTCCCCAGCTTCCTGTTCTTCCAAAATGGAATATCCAGGTCCCAACCTACATTATACACACTGAATGCTGGAGGAACTCAGCAGGCCAGGCAGCATCTATGGAAAAGGGTAAACAATCGATGTTTTGGGCCGAGATCCTTCATCAGGACTGGAATGTATCTGTGAAGGGCCCAAAACATCAGCTGTACTCTTTTCCATAGATGCTGCCTGGCCTGCTGAGTTCCTCCAGCATTTTGTGTGTGTTGCTTTGGATTGCCAGCATTGGCAGATTTTCGCTTGTTTGTCCCAGCCTACGTTGAGTGGTTGTCAGGTCTGTGTGATGGTCATCAGATCATATTGCCAGGTAACAAACAAGTTCTATTTTTGCAGAAGTCCATAAGTTGGAAAATACACAAATATCACTCGATCACTCAACCACACCTCCCTGGTGTTATAATGAATGCATTCAACCCCACACCGGACTGATAAGAAAGAGAAGAGAGAGGGAAAACTAGTTCTGCCATTTGAAGGAATAAGTTTATGTATGTACGTCAGGCTTTTGAATTTTGTTATGGGAGCTGGCTTGTAGGCAGGGTTGTCCGAAAGCTGGATATTTGTAACCCAAAGATGACCTACTGTATATTTACTTCCGTTTTCACTCTCAGGTCATCTGTCTTTTTTTTCCAAAGGCCACAGGCATCCAAGTACAGTGCCTTTAGTTTTGTCCTTTCATGATGCCTTGTCGCATTGTTGCAAAGTTTGCAGATGATATGAAGCTAAGTAGAGGAAGCAGAGATGCTACAGATTTGACTTAGAAAGTTTAGGAGAATGGACAAAGAAATTGCAGATAGAATACAGTGTTGGGAAGTGTACGATCTTGCACTTTAGTAGAAGAAATAAAAGGGCAGACTGTTTCCTAAGTGGGGAGAAAATTCAAAGATCTGAGGTGCAAAGGGACTTGGGAATCCTTGTGCAGGATTCCCTAAAGGTTAATTTGCAGGTTGAGTTGATGGTGGGGAAGTCAAATGCAATATTAGCATTTATTCCAAGAGGACTAGAATATAAAAACAAGGATGTAATGTTGAGGCTTTATAAGGCACTGGTGAGGCCTCACTTGGAATATTGTGAATCAGGAAGGATGTGCTGGCATTGGAGAGGGTTCAAAGGAGGTTCACAAAAATGATTTTGGGATTGAAAAGCTCGTCATATGAGGAGCATTTGATGGCTCTGGCCTGTATTCACTGGAATTCAGAAGAATGAGGGCTGACCTCATTGAAACCTATCGAATGTTGAAAGGCTTCAATAGAGTTGTTGTGGAGAGGATGTTTCCTATGGTGGGAGAGTCTAAGACCAGAGGGCACACCTTCGGAATAGAGGGATATTCTTTTAGAATGGACATGAGAAGTAATTTCTTTAGCCAGAGAGTGGTGAATCTAAGGAATTCATTGCCACAGAAGGCTGTGGAGGCCAAGATATGTATATTTAAGGCAGAGGATGATAGATTCTTGATTAGTCAGGGTATAAAGGGATACAGGGAGAAGGCAGGAGATTGGGGCTGAGAAGGAAAATGGATCAGCCATGATGAAATGGCAGAGCAGACTAAATGGGCCAAATGGCCTAATCCTGCTCCAAAATCCTATGGTCTTATGTGCTGATACTCTGTGAGACATGCAAACTTTATCCCTTCCTGCCACAATCTGTTATTTCCTATATTATTACCATCCTTGCTGTTATTCTATCCTTCCTACAAAGGTGGGTAACTAAAAATCTGTTCAATACAATAAAACAATTCCATTTATATAGAAATACAAACAGAAAACACTGGACGCACTCAACAAATCGGGAGCACCTGTGGAGGGAGAACCCGTTGACATTTCAAGTCAGGAATCCTTCATCAGGGCCCATGGACATGGCTGTATAATTTTTTTCTTCAAACATCAAAAGAAAAGCATCTGGTCTCCGTCACTTACACAGTGTGTGGGAGCTTGCTGTGCATAATTGGGCTGCTGTGTTTGCTGCCATGCCATATCCCTTGCAGAGTGATGCACTTTCACACTTTGTCCCTCAGTAGATAGTAAAACTGACAAGGATTAGCACAGAGCTGGTTGTACTAATCCTGCTGAAAATTTGCATCATCAGTCAAGTGAAGGTACACAACTGACTCAAAATATTAAGTCCCTAAGGTAACGTCAGATCACTGACTACTTGGAGTGTCGTCATTATCTCCAGCAAAGGCTGACACATGCTCATTGCTCTTCTGTACCATAGCTGTAGAGTCAAAGTAAATTGATTATCAAAGTCCATATTCTACCTTGAGATTCAATTTTCTTGCAGGCATTTACAGGAAAATAAAGGAAATCAATAGGAGTTATGAAAAACTATACATAAACAAAGACTGACAAACAACCAATGTACAAATGAAGATAAATCGAGCAAATAAAAAAAATTTAAAATATTGAGAACATGAGTTGTAAAGTGCTTGAAAGTGAGTCTGTAAGTTGTGCAATCTATTCAGTGTTGAGGTGAGTAAAGTTTTCCACGCCGGTTCAGGAGCCTGATGGTTGTAGGGTAATAACTGTTACTGAACCTGGTGGTGTGAGACCAAAGGACGATGTACCTCCTGCCCGATAGTCGGAGCAAGAAGAGAGCATGGCCTGGATGGTGGGGGTCCTTGATGATGGATGCTGCTTTCTTGTGGCAGTGAAACAGGCCCTTTGGACTAATATTAGCCTAATCCATGGAGGTTTTTCACTTGGCACTTGGCCCATTAATTCCAGGACTCGAGAGGAGTGTAGGTTAGGTCTAATTGGAGGAAGTATGTGCCTCTGAGCTAAATTATGTGCATACCTCTCCAGTTAGTAAGGGTGTCAAAGGTTACGAGGAGAAGGCAGGGGGATAGGGTTGGGAAAGATAACAAATCAGCCATGATGGAATGGTGGAGGAGATTTGATGGTTCAAATAGCCTAACTCTGCTTCAATGTCTTATGATCTTATGGTTATAGGGAGGATGGGCTTGGCACAAGGGAACAGTCCTTGTGGAGTTGCCAGCACTGGGTTTAAATAAACATGCTTTCAGATTGCCAAATCTGGATGATTATAATCATACAGGCTTTATCTTGCAACCTTCAGTCCCTAGCAGTCCCACCCCTTCACTCACACCATTGGTCGGCCCATATGTCCATCCTCGTGGGGCATACCTCTGCACCAGTTGGAAAATGAAGGAACTCTTCGGATGATTTCAGTCCCTCTAATTGCTTATAGCCATTGACTATTTGCATTTCCAGCACAGAGGCTACCTTGTTTATATTGGAACCTTGTCCCCATGGGGAGAAGCAGGGTATATGGATGAGCACCAGTCTTGGGTTTGAGGTGAACAAGGACCTTAGTGTCTTACTTCAGTAGGCGCACAAGTAATTTAAAAACTAGTTGATATTCCAGTCTGGTAGGAGTCAGTACTGTCAATAGAACTGAGACAAGTGTCAACACAGGGTTCATTTGCTTCAAGCCAGTGACCAGATGCTGATTCAACATGCGGGTTCATTCTGCATGCCAATTAACACCATCTCACCTCTTCCAAAAATAAAGTAGGTAAGCAGCCAAGTTGGCACATCCTGTATGTGTTTTGGATCAACACAGCCCAAGTTGCAAGTGGAGAGCATTTATATTTTTCCATTAAGTCAACCTGCATTCATCTGAAATGTCTGACATATTAGCTGCCAGGGTGGCCCAAGGATACGTTCACTGGAGACAAAGTAAAGCCGTATCGGCGTTGGTTTATGATTGTCCTCTGTACCAAGATACAGTTTGTGTGCCATCCAGGCAGAACATGCCACACATCAGTACATCGAGGTGGTAGCAAGAAAACAGAATACAGAATATTGTTACATTTACAGAGAAGGTGCAGTGCAAGGAGACGAAATGCAATGGCCTCAACGAGGCAGATTGGGAGATCAAGAGTACATCTTCTAGCATATGAAAGGTCTGTTCAAAGTGGGATAGAAGCTGTCCTTCAACGTGTTCATATGTACTTTCAGGCTTTTTACTGAACAGCAGGGGGGGGGGGGAAAGAGAGAAGGACTGGCTTGAGAGGGGTCCTTCAATATTTTGGCTGTTTCCCCGGCACAGCAAAAAGTATAGGCAGAGTCCATGGAGGTGATGGACTGGGCTGTGTCCACAGCTCTCTGCAATTTTTTGTAGAGACATGAGAGATTAAGGGTGCTGGAAATCCCCTTCCCTATCATTCCCCTCTCACCCGAATCCACCTAATACCTGTCAGCTCCTCCTCCCACCTTTTGATTACTGGCTCTTTCTCTCTAGTCTCAACCCAAAACGTTGACTACCCATTTCCCTCCATAGATGCTGTCTGACCCACTAAGTTCCTCTATAATTTTGTGTGCTTCACTTTCTTAAGCTCTTACGCAGAGCAGTTGTTAGATGAAGCTGCAATGCTTTCTTCGGTGCATTGGAAAACCTGAAAGCAAACAATCTGAGACTTTCAGGAAACTGGAAGGGCAAATTAGAGGCTGAGGTGCTCATTGCTTGAGAACGTGAAGCTGGACAGTTAATGAATATCTCCTTTTATTTAGCTACGTTAAGTGTGCAATTGCCATGGCTCTCACGGGCTCTTATTGCACAGCAGTGAATCTCAGAAAGGTTGTAGCAGTCTTTTGGAGAGCCTTTGTATTCCACTAAGAGTAGTAGGTGAGTGTGAATGGATTAAGATATTTAAGGTGATTGAAGGGGAAATTATTTTTTCAGCATCATACAACTGAAAATCTCTTTTGTTTTTCTGGAATGACCACTTTGCCACACCTGAAATTTGCCCATCAATTCTGGGCGTGATCCAAACACTACTTCTGCCTCGGTGGTGCGTGAGATGGTCGCATTTCCTGTACAACACCCTTTCTGCAATGTAGCCGGATAACTTGGGCCTTGTTAGAGTCATAAAATCATAGAGCACTATGGCACAGAAACAGACCCTTTGGCCCATCTAGTTCATGCCAAACTATTATGAAACTATTAAGCTGTAGTCTCATCGACCTGCACCTAGACCATAGCCCTCCATTACCTTCCCATCCATGCACTTATTCAAACTTCTCTTAAATGTTGAAATTGAACCTGCATCCTCCACTTCCGCTGGCAGCTCATTTCGCATGTTCACCACTCTCTGAGTGAAAAAATTCCCCTTCAAGTTCCCTTTAAACATTTCCCTTTAAACATTTCATCTTTCACCTTTAACCCATGACCTCCACTGAACCTTGGTGGAAAAGGCCTGCTTGCGTTTACCCTATCTATACCCTTCATAATTTTATATACCCCTGTCAAGTCTCCCCTCATTTTCTTATGCTCCAAGGAGTAAAATCCAAACCTATTCAATCTTTCCCTATAACTCAGGTCCAGTCCCGGCAACATCCTTGTAAGTTTTCTCTGTGCTCTTTCAATCTTATTGATAGCTTTCCTGCAGGCAGTTGATGAAGAAGCGACTATTGTTAGACACTCTTAGGGGTAATGTGACCTTCCCGGAACAGTATTAGAAGGGAACAAGCTCAATTGCCCACTCCCCAACCCCCAACCCCTTGAACCCTGAGCCACATGCCAGGGTCCTCCCAGCAGTCTACTGGAGGGACCAGTGTCACCTCAGGAAAGCCACTCTAGATACTTGCTTGAGGAAGCAGATCAAAGTTAAAGTAAATTTATTATCAAAGTACAAATATGTTACCATATACTTCCTTGAGAATAATTTTCTTTCAGACATTTACAGGAAACTAAAGAAAAACATAGAATGTATTTAAATTATACATAAAGATGAACAAACAATCAACATGCAAAAGAAGACAAATAATGCAAATAAGAGAATTCTAAGTGATACTGACAACCTAAGTTGAAGAGTCCTTGAAAGTGAGTCTGTAAGTTGTGGAGTCAGTTCAGTGTTGAGGTGAGTGAAGTTATCTGTGCTGGTTCAGGAGCCTGATGGGTGTAGGGCAATAACTGTCCCATTCAGACAACATGGTGCCAAGCCTGCAGAATGACACAACCACAAATCAGCTCTTGCCCTGTGCACGTGGGATGGGAGGGGAATCTAGATTGGACCAGACTGGGAAGGGTAGCCCACCAATCCAAGTAGCCACAGGATATTGTGCCAATGACATGGAACATTTACCTTGGACGTTTTTTTGTTGTTTCTCATTTCTAATGGAGGTACACAATGGATGTGTTATTTAATATTACTTTTTGGATGATAATTACTGCTTTAGTGCTGCCTCCTCTTTAAGTACAGGAGTTGGGATGTCATGTTACAAAGTTAAAAGTAAATTTATTATCAAAGTACACACATGCTACCATATAAAACTTTGAGATTCATTTTCTTGCAGGCATACTTAATAAATCCACAGAATAATAACCATAATAGAATCAATGAAAGATCCCACTAACTTGGACATTCAATCATTGTGCAGAAGACAACACACTGGTTGTCAAATACAAAAAGAAATAAATAATAATAATAAATAAATAAGCAATAAATATTGAGAATGTGCAATGAAGAGTCCTTGAAAGTGAGTCCATAGATTGTGAGAACAGTTCAGTGATGGGGCAAGTGAAGTTATCCTCTCTGGTTCAAGAGGTGTAATAACTGTTCCTGACCCTGGTGGTGTAAGTCCTGAGACTCCTGTACCTTCTTCCTGATGGCAGCAGTGAGAAGAGAGCATGTCCTGGGTGGTAGGGATCCCTGAGGAGGATTCTGCTTTCCTTTGACAGATGTGCTCATTAGAGGGGAGGGCTTTACCCGTCATGGACTGGGCCATGTCCACTACTTTTTGAAGCATTTTCCATTCAATGGCATCGGTGATTCCATACCAAGCTGTGATGAAGGCAATATGCTCTTTACCACACATCTGTAGAAGTTTGCCAAAGTTTTTGATGTCATGCTGAATCTTCACAAACTTCTAAGGAAGTGGAGGTGCTGTTGTGCTTTCTTTGTAGTTGCACTTGTGTCCTGGGCCCAGAACAGGTCCTCTGAAATGATAACACCGAGAAAATTAAAGTTGCTGACCCTCTCCACCTCTGATTCCCCCAGTGATGACGGGCTCATGGACCTCTGGTTTCCTTCTCCTTGATCTTGCTGACATTGTTGTGGCACCACTCAACCAGATTTTCAATCTGGCTCCTATATGCTGATTTGTCACCAAATTTGATGTAGCCAACGACAGTAGTGTTGCCAGCAAACTTGAATATGGCTTTGGAGCTGTGCTTAGCCACACAGTCATAGGTGTAAAGTGAGTAGAGCAGAGGGCTAAGCACACAGCCTTGTGGTGCATCTCTGCTGATGAAGATTGCGGATGTGACATGGGCCTGTAATGTATGGATCTATTTCTTTTAGAGCAATGACCCCTCTCCCTTAGCAGTAAGTATTGATCTAGGCACACGCATTCTTCTCTCTCTCTCTGCAATGTGAATACAGACACAACAAATTGGCAACGAGTACGAACCTGAATGTCAGAAAATGCCATAGGACCCGTGAGTAACGGTTAAAGACACGATGAATTCAAAATGAAAATAACGTGGCGATGGCTTCAGTTGGGGAAGTTGACACATTTGATAGTGTGAATGAAGGTTGGGAGTCATATATCAAGAAGGCTGAGCTGTATTGTAACACGAACAATGTGGAGGAGCAAAGGAAAGCCCCTGCACTTCTTAGCTTAATAGGTACAAGGATGTACAGTCTCTTATGCAACCTCGTAACCCTTGAAAAGCCAGCAAGCAAGATGTTCAACAAAATTGTGACAATTTTACAAAATCACTTGAAACCTAAACCGCTGGCAATAACTGAGAGGTTTAGAGTTTACTGAAGGATCCAGTCAAAAGATGAAAGCATTTCTGAATACTTTGCAAAACTGCACAAACTTTCCCAGTACTGTAACTTTAGAGATGGATTTCTGACACATTAAGGCAGGGGTCCCCAACCTTTTTTGCACCGCGGACCAGTTTAGTATTGACAATATTCTTGCAGACCGGCCGACCGGGGCGGGAGGGTGGGGACGGTGATGTTCAAGTAGGGTTAAACTCACCTCAACATGTCTTTTACAGTTAGGGTTGCCAACTTTCTCACTCCCAAATAAGGGACAAAAGTAGCAGTCAAATCCCGGGACACTTTACCCCAGGAAAGACTACCATGCCCATGAAGCCTTGCGCGGGCACCTGTGTGCGCATGCGTGACGTACACATGTGATGTGCACGTGCACGTACATGCCGATTTTTTCCCCACAAATCGGTTTTGCCTTCATCTTCCAGACTATACTGTACATACATTATTTCTACTTTGTATAGGCTGTATATTTATCATATCATTCCTGCTTTTACTATATGTTAGTGTTATTTATTTTTGGTTTTATGTGTTATTTGGTATGATTTGTTAGGTTATTTTTTGGGTCTGGGAACGCTCAAAAATTTTTCCCATATTAATTAATGGTAATTGCTTCTTCGCCTTACGCCATTTCGGCATGGAAGGTTTCATAGGAAAGCTCTACCTTGGTGGGGGAAATACGGGACAAGGGATGGGACATACCAATTTAGCCCAACATACGGGATGTCCCAGCAAATACGGGACAGTTGGCAACCCTATGTTCAAGTTCAACAGTGCGTGACAGGGAATGAGGAAAGGTGCAGCTGACTCATATCGTTTCCTCGCGGCCCGGTAGCACGTGTTCTGCAGCCCGGTACCGGTCCACGGCCCAGTGGTTGGGGACCGCTGCATTAAGGGACAGGCTTGTATGTAGCATGCATAGTCAAAGTACTCAAAAGAGGCTACTGTCCAAAAGAGACCTAACCTTAGAACGGGCATTGACCATTGCGATATTATTAGAGACTGCAGCAAAGGATGCAGCAGAACTACAGAGAAGGAGGTTAGTATGTGAAATGCATAAAATGTCCCCGAATAGTGCAAAAAACCGAAGATGTTATTGATGTGGCAAATCCTCCCATGATGCAAATGACTGTTGGTTCAAAGAAAAAATCTACAGAAAGTGTCACAGACAAGGTCACATAGAAAGAATGTGCAAGGTAGACAAAAAGCACAATCAAGTGAAAAGTCTCAAACACAAAACTAAGCTGTCCTGCCGAAGAATTTCGGCCCGAAACATCGGCAATATTCTTTTCCATAGATGCTGCCTGGCCTGCTGAGTTCCTCCAGCATTTTGTGTGTGTTGCTTGGATTTCCAGTGTCTACAGATTTTCTCTTGTTTGCAAATGCATAAAGTTACTGAATATAAAACAGAATCAGACAACATAGAGTCTGACAAAGGTGAACTATCATGCCAAGAACTGCATAGTATAACTGAAGCAGATCACAAAATCATTTGGATCACAATAGATGTATCTGGTGTAAAACTGAAAATGGAGCTAGATACAGGGGTCAGCTTTGTCCATAATTCCAGAGGCTGACTACAACAGACTGCTTTCCGTTAGAATACCATTAGCGAAGACCTCAGTGATGCTAAAGACTTACACAGGCGAAAACGTGTCTCCTAAAGTTAAACAGAAGGTAAATGTGACGTATGGAGGCCAAACACAACAATTAGAGCTTTATGTATTGAAAAGTGGAGGGCCAGCACCTTTTCAGACATGAATAGTTGAGAAAAATCCAACTAGAATGGCACTCAATCAAAGCTCTCAGTGTGATATCAACAGGCAACAGCAGCCCGAATGGTAGCACTGACCAGAGACTGACACAGCTGCTTAATGCTAACGGGAAGGTGTTTGAGAAGGGGACTGGTAAACTCAAAGGCATGAAGGCCAGAATTTAGCTGGATGACACAGCAACACCAAGATTCCGTAAGGCACGTGCGGTACATTACGCACTACGTCCGAAAAAGGATGCCTGAACTACAGAGCTTGGAGGCATCTGGAATTCTCTCCAAGGTTGAGTGGAGTGACTGGGCCATGCCCGTTGTCCCGGTGATCAAGACAGGGAAGGCCAGAGCCGTTCACATATGCGGGGATTTCAAGGTGAGCATCAGTCTAGTGCTGCGTACTGTGCAGTATCCCCTGCCACGAATAGAAGACATTTTTGCATCTTTGGCAGGCGGGGAGAGGTTTTCAAAGATTGGCTTGTCGCAAGCCTATCTGCAAATGGTGATTGAGGAGTCAAGCAGGAAGTTCCTCACAATCAACAATCACGAGGGACTGTTCCAGTATAATTGTCTCATTTTTGGCATCACATCAGCTCCAGCATTTTGGCCAAGAGCAATGGGCCAAGTGCTCAAAAATATCCCAGGAACACAATATTACCTTGATGACATCACTGTGTTCGGCAAAAATGATGAAGAGCACCTCCAGAATCCTAGTAAAGTGCTTATCAGGCTGAGTGAGTATGGTCTGTGTGCAAAGAGAGACAAATGTGAGTTTTTCAAGAATGAAATCTCATATTGTGGACATGTCATTGACAAGCATGGCTTACATCAGTCACAAAAGAAGATTGAAGCCGTGCTGCAGGTATGGAGGAGTTGGGACGAATGGCCTGTTTCTGTGCTGATGACTTTTAATTCTCTGATGTTTTATGGGACTAGTCACTCTCTGGCCTGCAACAATGCCTTTTGAGAGTTGGTGTAAAAGAAAGCCACAGTAATAGATCTTGGCTGGCACTGTAAACTCTTTCAGTTAATAAATTATCTTTGTAACTCATTTGAATTACCACCTTCTTCCCATTATCTCAGAAGATGACTGAGATAAAATGCCTCTGGAGCATTGTGAGAGCTGATCATTCCATGGCTCTGGAACTCTCACGTGAGTTAAGGGGCTAGCTTTCCTTCCTTGGATATTCCAGTAAATAGCTAGATTGAATGTTCAACAATGGAAAAGAGACCTTGGTCAGGAAATAGTTCTTCTGGTAGATATTTGGCTTTGGACTCGTTGGTAAGCTTTAAGCACCAATCAGGAATCAAGGTTGGAGCCTGTCAAGGTCAGATGCTTCTGTCAGCAATTTAGCTCACAGGGTGAGCGGAGGGATAGAGAGAGGGGCATTGTAGTGAGGTAAGTAAATAAAAAGGTCTGTTTTTGGCTGGCTTCCATGGTTAAATTGCTGTAGATCTGGGGAAAAAAAACTGAGCAGTTTTCATAAACTTTGCTAAAAGTGTGAACTAGTTGGCAGTAGTAAAGGACCCATCGTCTGTTTTGTGCGAGTATCCTAGGCACTCTGGAGCTGGTAGCTGCTAAAGTCAGCAGCTAGCATTTTACCAGCCAAGCTTTTGAGCCCAGATAGAAATCGGTTTCCCAACTCCTATTTTCCAATTGAAAATCAGGTACAGAGTGGATGGCATCCTTTCCTGTGTCCTGACAACAGAATAAATGGCCTAGCATGTACATGGCATTGGAGTACATTGCAGATCCAGTGAAAGCGTGTGAGTATCAGGCAAGTGGAAATGGAAGTGTCAGTAAAATCAAGGAATTGATTGTGGGCTTTAGGAAAGGGAAGTCGAGGGAACAGGCACCAGTCCTCGTCAGCCATCAAGCTCCTGAACCAACGTGGATAACTTCACTCACCTGAACTCTGAACTGATTCCACAACCTATAGACTCACTTTCAAGGACTCTACAACTCACGTTCTCAGTGTTATTTATTGTTACTTTTAATTATTTGCACGATTTGTTTTCTTTTGCACATTAGTTGTTTTTTCCGTCTTTGTTTATGTGTAGTTTTTCAAAATTTCTATTGGATTTCTTAGTTTTCCATAAACCTCTGCAAGAAAATTAATCTTAGGGTGATATATATGTGATCTGATAATAAATTTACTTTGAACTTTGAACATTAAAATCCTGTTACACCAGAATGACATGTTAAGGTGAAGCATGTTTGGTCCAGTAGCTTTCTCTGGAGCATCGGAGGCTGAGGGGAAACCTGATAGATGTTTATAAAATTATGAGAGGCATAGAGTGTAGACAGACAGAATCATTCTCTCAGTGTAGAAATGGAGGACTTTACATTGAGGAGAGGGAAGTTGAAAGATATGCAGAGCAAGTTTTTTATAGAGTGGCGGGTGCCTGGAATGCAAATTGAGTTGGTGATCTGGTCAAAATTAATGGAATCCTCAGTGTTGAAAAGCAGGTTCTAATCCATCACGCAATACCATCAGGGAAGCATCTGTTTGGTCCCAGCTTCATCCTGCAGCAGGACAATGACCTCAAACACACAGCCAAGGTCATAAAGAACTATCTTCAGTGATAAGAACTTAGGAGTTCTGCAACAGATGGTATAGCCTCCACAAAGCCCTGATATCAACATCATCGAGGCTTTTGGGGTTTACCTGGAGAGACAGAAGCCAGCGAGACAGCTAAAGGCTGCAGAAGAACTGTGACAAGTTCTCCAAGATGCTTGGAAAAACCTACCAGCTGATTTTCTTATAAAACTGCACAAGAGCATACCTAAGAGAATTGATGCAGTTTTAAAGGGAAAGGGTGGTCATGCCAAATACTGATTTGATTTAGTTTTTTACTGTTTACTGTTCTTTATGATATTTAGAAAATTTTCATTATTTTTGAAAGCATTCCCACTTTACAGATTTTTTTTAACATCTACCAAAGACTTTTTGCACAGTACTGTAGAGCAAGTTTTTATACAGAGTGGTGGGTGCCAGGAGGGGTGGTGGTGGAAGTAGATGCAATAAAGGCAGTTAAGAGGCTCTTAAGTCAGGTATATGAGTGGAGATATATAGATCATGTGTGGGCAGAAGGGATTAATGTAAATTGGTATCACAGTCGACACAGACATGATGGGCCGAAGGGCCTGTTCCTGTACTGTACTGGTCTATGTTCTATGTGCAGATGGATCTCATCCCGGTTCAAGCAAGAGCAGACTCTTCTATCTGTGTGTTGGTCAACATTTCTTCCACTGTTGTAAAATCAATCCCGACACCTGGTCATTAGCTTGTTGGTCGTGGGTGCACGATGGTTGCCTGTATCTGAAACAACTCAAGATATTTGGACACTGTAGAAACACAAGTGTTATCATTTATTGCTATTTATGCAAGATGGTTTTGAACTATCATGTCTATTGGTAAGAAAAACCCCAGATGAGTGAGAGATATGAAAACCCCTCGTCATGTCTATGGATCTCCAAACCGGGCTGCTGACAGATCCGCCCAAGTAGAGTTCCCCTGTACCCCGCTATCTCGGCCTACCCTCTCTCTGATCCAAACTAACCTGCTGTCTCTAGCTTTCCCTGTTCTGACAAAGAATCTTCAATGTGAAACATTGGCTCTGTTTCTCTCTCCACGGATGCTGCCTGACCTGCTGAGAATTTCTATTTTAGAGTTGCTTTTTGCTTGACCTGGATATTGAACAATTCCCACCTGCCTCAGAGTGCTGCGCAGTGTTAAAGGTTTCCTACAGAAAAGAATAGATAGATATACTTTATTGATCCCAAGGGAAATTGGGTTTCTTTACAGCCGCACCAACCAAGAATAGAGCATAAATATAGCAATACAAAAACCACAAACAATCAAACAACAAAATGCAAACTATGTCAGATGGAAATAAGTCCAGGACCAGCCTATTGGCTCAGGGTGTCTGACCCTCCACGGGAGGAGCTGCAAAGTTCGATGGCCACAGGCAGGAACAGGCATGAATGCAGCAAATGCTGCTGACAAGGTTGGGTGCGGACAATAGACTGGGGCGTACTCGCAGGCACACAAGTATACCCTCGGCTGTGCATGCTGCAATAATGAATGCAAGTAAAACTGCCTCAGAAGGGTAGAGATGTGAATTTAATATTTATGCATTACTGCATTGCATGCTTAAGTCAGAGGAATTGGGGGTCCAAATGATAAAATCTCCCCTCCTTGAGGGAGGAACTTGAAGACTCCCCAATGTGGTGAGCAGCAAGCCATGGGAGGTGGCAGAGATCCGCAGCAGCCTAGAATGGTCCTGAGGTCAGGAAGCTGGGCATGCCCCAGGCAACTGAGGCCAGATATGAGGTCACAGACCTCAGAATCTAAATGAGGGTGGTCTTGGTGAGGCCCAGTCTGTGTAGACTTTGTTCCTCAGACATCTGGCTGTGAGAGAGGCTCCCTGGAATGCTCTGGATGGACCCTGTATACCTCTCCCACAAGTTCCTGCACTCCCTCTGAAGTCTGTGATCTATTTTCCTGGCCAATAGCATTGGGCACAGACAAAGCCCATTAGAAGTTGGCCTAGAGTTTAGGGAAGTCACTGGAAAGGACAAGCAGGCCGAGTGTGGAGTGAGCAGTGAGGGTGCACAGGAAACTGCAGCAGCCTGGGGAAGGGCTTCGGGGGACTGGGGTCAGTGAAAGCTGCTTATTCCAGGTGTAAACAAGGAGTGATATTTCCTGAATCAGTGAGGTAGAGAATCTCACTGGAGATAAACATTGGCCCTTGTTATTGATGTCCTTTTGGGCCAGTTTTACACTGGAACATTGCTTCTAAAGCTCCTGAATTTTCCCTGGAGGTGAAATTTCCTGCCAGATTGAAAAGGCTAAGCTGAAGTGTATTACTGTTCTGAATCAGGTCCAAAGTCATATAAACAATTTTCTTGGTGCTTATGAGAAGGAATTTGGTGTGAGTATTGGTTTATTAATGTCTCATGTACCAAGATACAGTGAAAAGCTTGTCTTGCATTCTGTTCGTACAGATCAGATCATTACACAGTGCAGGTAGACAATAAAATGCAAGGTCATAACGAGGTAGATTTTGAGGCCAAGAATCCATCTTATTGTACCGGAGGTCTGTTCAGGAGTCTGTAATAGTGGATAGAAGCTGTATTTGAGCCTGGTAGTATGTGCTTTCAGGCTTTTGCATCTCTTCCTGATGGGAGATTGGGAGAAGAGACAATGTCCAGGATGGATGGAGTCTCTGACTATGTTGGCTGCTTTACTGAGGCAGTGAGAAGTATAGACAGAGTCCATGGGGGAGAACATAGAGCATAAAACATAGAATGGTACAACACAGGAACAGGCCCTTTGGTCCACAATGTTGTGCTGATCCAATTAAATTAGTAATCAACTGGGCAACCAAACCAATTCCCTCTGCCTACATAATGTCCATCTTCTACTTCCCTCACGTTCATGGTCCTATCGAGATGCCTCTTAAAAGACCCTAATATATCAGCCTCCACCACCACCCCAGGCAGTGTATTCCAGGCACCCACCACTTTCTGTGTCAAAAAAAACTTGCCCGTCACATCTCCTTTGAACTTACCTCCTCTCACCTTAAATGCATGTCCTCTGGTATTAGACATTTCAACCCTGGGAAAAAGATACTGTCTGTCTACTCTGTCTGTACCCCTCATAATCTTATAAACCTCTATCAGATCTCCCCACAGCCTCTGCTGCTCCAGAGAAAACAACCCAAGTTTGTCCAACCTCTCATTATACACATGCTCTCTAATCCAGGCAGCATCCTGGTAAACCTCTTCTGCAACCTCTCCAAAGCCTCAACATCCTTCCTGTAGTGGGCGATACTCCAAATACAGCCTAACCAGAGATTTATAAAGCTGCAACATAACTTCCTGACTTTTGAGCTCAAAGCCTTGACTAATAAAGGCAAGTATGTCATATACCTTCTTAAGCACCCTTAACCTGTGTAGCCACTTTCAGGGTGCTATGAACTTGGACCCCAAGATCTCTCTGCTCACCAACACTATTAAGGATCTTGTCCTTAACAGTGAACTGTCTCTTTACATTTGACCTACGAAGTGCAATACTTCACATTTGTCTGAGTTAAACTTCATCTGCCATTTCTCTGCCCATATCTACAACTGATTTTTATCTCGCTGTATTCTTTGCCAGTCTTCTACACTATCCACAACACCATCAATCTTGGTATCATCTGCAAACTTACTAACTCACCTATCCACATGTTCATCCAGGTCATTTATATACATCACAAAGAGCAAAGGTCCCAGTGCTGATCCCTGTGAAACACTACTAATCATAGACCTCCAGCTAGAATAAGTCCTTCGGCAACTCCCCTCTGTCTTCTATGGGCAAACCAGTTCTGAATCCAAATGCCTAATTCACTATTGATCCCATGCATCTTAATCTTCTGGATGAGCCTTCTACGAGGGACTTTGTCACTAAAATCCATGTAGATAACATCCACAGCTCTACCTTCATCAATCACTCACATCACCTCATCAAAAAACTATTAAGTTAGTAAGACATAACTTGCCTCACACAAAGCCATGCTGGCTCTCCCTAATTAGGCTATGGTTTTCCAAATTATATCCCGAATAATTCTCTCCAGTAGCTTTCATACCACTGATGGAAGACTCACGAGTCTATAATTTCCAGATTTAACCCTGGTTCTCTTCTTGAACCATGGAATAAGATTAGCTACTCACCAGTCTTCCAGGACCTCACCTGTGGTTAGAGAGTACACAAAAGTATTGGTCAAGGCCCCAGCAATCTCTTCATTTGCCTCACTCAATGACCTGAGGTATATTCCATCAGACCCTGGGAACTCAGTCACCTTAATGTTCTTTAAGAGACCCAACACAATTTCCTCCTTTACCTCAAAATGCCCAAGCTCCTTATACTCCACGTCCTTCTCCAGTAAATACTGATGTAAAGTACCTCACCGGCATGGGATTCACTTTAACCCTACTTGCCAAGGATTTTCAATGGCCCCTCCTGGCTTTCCTAATTCCATTGTTGAGTTATTTTCTGTCTTCTGTATAATCCTCATGGGCTCTGTTTGATTCTAGCTTCCCAAACTTTACATACTTTTCCTTGTTCGTCTTCTCTCTCAACATCTAAGGTTCTCTTACCTTGCGACCCTTGTCCTTCCTTCTGTCTGGAACATACCTGTCCTATACTCTGTGCAGTTGGTCTTTAAACACACTCCACATGTCAGATGCGGACTTGCCCAAAAGCAGCTGTTCCCAATTCACTCTCCCTAGTTCCTGTCTAATGCTCTTGTAATTTTCCCTGCTCTAGTTTAGCACTCTCCCACAAGGCCCATACTTATCCTTATCTATAGATATCTTAAAACTTCAAGGCCTGTGGACACCATCACCCAACACCAGGTCCAGTACAGCCCCTCCTCCTGTTGGACTATAATATTGATTTAAGAAACCCTCCTGGATGCACCTAACAAACTCTGCCCCATCTAATTCACTTGCACTAACAAGATCCCAGTTTATATTAGGGAAGTTGAAATCCTCCCATAGCAACAACCCTATTGTTTTTACAACTTTCCTTAATCTGTCCGCATATCTGTTCCTCAATGTCCTGGTGGCTATTGGGGGTCTGTAGTACAATCCCATCGGAGTGATTGCATCCTTCCTATTCCTGAGTTCTACCTAAATGAACCTAGTGAACAAGCCATCCATTATATCCCCTCTGAGGGAAGATGAGATATTGTCTCTTATCAGTAGTGCAACTCCCCCCCCCCACCCAATCGTTTACCTCACTCTCTATCCTTTCTAAAATATCATATCTATTACTTTGCTCCTGCCTGGTTTTACTGGCCCTGACATCTACCTTCCTCTTCATCCCTCCACTTTCTGACTTGCTGCTCTAGTTCTCATCCCCCTGCCAACTAACTTAAACCCTCCCAAGTAGCAGTAGAGAACCTGTCGACCAGGATATTGGTTTCCTCCAGTTCAGGTGCAACCCATCCTTCTTCAAGGTTGCAGGCATACTCAATAAAACCAATAACCAAAATAGAATCAATGGGAGACCCCGCCAACAGGGCGGACAACCGGTGCAAAAGGCAACAAACTATAAAGACAAAAAGAAAGAAAAAAAAGAAATAATAATAAATAAATAAGCAATAAATATCAAGAACATGAGATGAAGGGTCCTTGAAAGTGAGTCCGTAGACTGTGGGGATATTCCAGTGAAGGAGTGAGTGAAGTTATCCTGTTTGGTTCAGGAGCCTGATGTTTGAGGTGTAGTAACTGTTCCTGAACCTGGTGGTGTGAATCCTGAGGCTCTTGTACCTTCTTCCTGATGGCAGCAGCGAGAAGCAAACAGGACCTGGGTGGTGGGAATCCCTGATGATGGATGCTGCTTTCCTGTGATAATGCTCTGTATAGACATGCTCAATGGTGGGGAGGGTTTACCCGTGTTGGACTGGGCCGTATCCACTACTTTTTGTAATATTTTCCATTCAAGGGCATTGGTGTTCCCATATCAGACTGTGATGCAGTCAGTCAGTATCCTCTCCACCACACATCTATAGAAGTTTGTCAAAGTTTTAGATAGCATGCTGAATCTTCACAAACTCCTGAGGAAGTAGAGGCATGGCTGTGATTTCTCCATAGTTACACTTACATGCTTGGCCCAGGACAGGTCCTCTGAAATGTTAACACCAAAGAATTTAAAGTTTCTACCAGTCTCCATCTCTGATCCCCCAGTAAGGACTGGCTCATGAACCTCTCGTTTAATCCTCCTGAAGTCAATAATCATCTCCTTGGTCTTGACATCGAGTAAGAGGTTGTTCTGTGGCACCACTCAGCCAGATTTTCAATCCCCCTCCTATATACTGGTGCATCACCACCTCTGATTCAGTCAATGACAGTGGTATCATCAACAACCTTAAATATGGCATTGGAGCTGTGCTTAGCCTCACACATCAAAGCTGCTGGTGAACGCAGCAGGCCAGGCAGCATCTGTAGGAAGAGGTGCAGTCGACGTTTCAGGCCGAGACCCTTCATCAGGACTAACTGAAGGAAGAGTGAGTAAGGGATTTGAAAGTGGGAGGGGGAAGGGGAGATCCGAAATGATAGGAGAAGACAGGAGGGGGAGGGATGGAGCCAAGAGCTGGACAGGTGATAGGCAAAAGGGAAACAAGAGGATCATGGGACAGGAGGTCCGGGGAGGAAGACAAAAAGGTGGGGGGGGAACCCAGAGGATGGGCAAGGGGTATAGTCAGAGGGTGAAGTGGCTGGGGTGATATACTGCGTCTGGTGCCTTCTATATATTGGCGAGACCCGATGCAGACTGGGAGACCGCTTTGCTGAACACCTACGCTCTGTCTGCCAGAGAAAGCAGGATCTCCCAGTGGCCACACATTTTAATTCCACATCCCATTCCCATTCTGATATGTCTATCCGCGGCCCCTTCTACTGTAAAGATGAAGCCACACTACAGGTTGGAGGAACAACACCTTATATTCCGTCTGGGTAGCCTCCAACCTGATGGCATGAACATCGACTTCTCTAACTTCCGCTAATGCCCCACCTCCCCCTCGTACCCCATCCGTTATTTATTTTTATATACACATTCTTTCTCTCTCTCTCTCTCTCTCCTTTTTCTCCCTCTGTCCCTCTGACTATACCCCTTGCCCATCCTCTGGGTTTTTTCCCCCCTCCCCTTGTCTTTCTTCCCGGACCTCCTGTCCCATGATCCTCTTGTTTCCCCTTTGCCTATCACCTGTCCAGCTCTTGGCTCCATCCCTCCCCCTCCTGTCTTCTCCTATCATTTTGGATCTCCCCCTCCCCCTGCCACTTTCAAATCCCTTACTCACTCTTCCTTCAGTTAGTCCTGACGAAGGGTCTCGGCCTGAAACGTCAACTGTACCTCTTCCTAGAGATGTTGCCTGGCCTGCTGCGTTCACCAGCAACTTTGATGTGTGTTGCTTGAATTTCCAGCATCTGCAGAATTCCTGTTGTTTGTGCTTAGCCTCACAGTCATAAGCGTAAAGTGAGTAGAGCAGAGGCTATGCACACATCCCTGTGGTGCACCTGTGCTGATGGAGATTGTAAAGGAGATGTTGTTGCCAATCCAAACTGACTGGGGTTTGCAAGTGAGGAAATTAATGATGCAATTGCAAAAGGAGGTATTGAGGCCAAGGTCTCAAATCTTATTGATTAGTTTTGAGGAGATGGTAGTATTGAATGCCGAGCTATAGTCGATAAAGAGCATCCGGATGTGTACATCTTTGCTGTCCAGATGTTCCAAGGTTCAAAGATTCAATTTAAGATTCAAAGTACATTTATTATCAAAATACGCATTCAGAATACAACCCTGAGATTCGTCTTCCCATGGACAGCCACAAAACAAAGGAAACCTTGGAACCCATTCATAGAAAAACATCGGCCGCCTCACCCTCCACCCCAACTAATGTGCAAAAATAAAAACGAATGACACAAGCGGCAAAATACGAGCAAAAAAACACCGAATATAAAACACAAAATCAAAAGAGTCCAGGCATTCAGTTCAGCTTGGTTCATTTCAATCTAATGCTGTGTCATTCATTATCTGTAGGCCACCCCGATCAAAATCGACCAAAACAGCAACAAAAAGAAGGAGCGACCGTGGACCAGAAACATATCATGACGTGAACTAGAGAGTCCAGTCCACAAACCCCATTGATTATCACTCACCCAAGACCCAGGACTCCAGCAGCAGACAAGAGGGAAAGAGAGACTGTGAGATGCAGACACCTTCCCCCAGCAGCAGTGAGCGAGAGGCTGAGAGACAGCGCTGAACACCCGCTTGTCTTCCGCTCACTCCTCGATGACTTTAATTTTTCCTCAACACTTTAATT
Organism: Mobula birostris; assembly: GCF_030028105.1. Taxonomy (NCBI): domain Eukaryota; kingdom Metazoa; phylum Chordata; class Chondrichthyes; order Myliobatiformes; family Myliobatidae; genus Mobula; species Mobula birostris. The sequence goes on from NC_092402.1 coordinate 56,464,364, forward strand.
GGTGAGATCAATGAGAAATGGAGTCAATCATAGTCTCTGGTCATCTTGGGCTCAAGGCCGAACCCTTCGCTCGAAACCTCACGGAACCTTCTTGGAGACAGCAAAGCACCGGATCGCTCAATCGGGTCCAAAAATGTACTACCAAAATATAGATCACAGGCTTCAACAGTAGCAGGACCGCATTCGGAGGAAAAAGAGGGCATAAAAGAAGTGAAAGAAGTAGCTTCGTGAACCATCTGGAGGATGCCGCCTTTGGTCACGTTGTTCGCTGTTGCCATCTTCTTCCAGACGTGGAGAGCCAATGAAATGGCACCTGCCATGGAACTGTTGTACAGGTCATCCCTGCCGCAGATGAGGTTTCAACGATCCAAGAACCTAAAACCCTGCCCCTTGCACCATTTCCTCAGCCGCTCAATCATCCTTTTCTTGTTATCATCCTAACTAGCACATGGCACCGGGAGTAATCAAGAGATTACTACCTTGGGGTCCTACTCTTAAGCTTCTTTCCCAACACCCTATGCCACCCCCATGCTTACTGTGCAGGGCCTCTGGCTGCTCACGCTTTGAGAATATTCTGCAGCTGCTCTGAGGCATCTTGGACCCAAGCTCCTGGGAGGCAACACACCATCCTGGCTTCTCTGTCACGGCCACAGACTCTCCTGTCCATTCCTCTAACTATCAAGTCTCCTATCACTATCACTCTGCCTAACTTTCCCCTTCCCTACTGAGCCTCAGGGCCAGTCACAGTGCCACTGGCCTGGCTGCTGCTGCTGTGCCCTGACAGGTCGTCCCACCAGCAATATCCAATGGGGTGTACCTGTTGCCGAGGGGAATGGCCACAGGGGAACCCTGCAATGGCCGCTGACTCCCCCTACTTCTCCTGGTGGTCACCCACCTGAAGCCTGCACTCTAGGTGTGGACACCTCAGTAAAAGTCGCATAATGAGGTTTTCAGCCTCCCGGATGGTCCTGTATACATCCAGCTCCAGCTTCAGTTCCTTAACCTTGTCAGGCAGGAGCTGAAGCCAGGTGAACTTCGCGCAGAGTCTGGTTTCCGTGATGTGCTGAGCTGTGTCCACAACTCTCTTCAGTTTCTTGTGGTCACAGGCAGAGCGGTTGCCGTACCAGATAGGATGCTATCTGTGTTGCATTAATAAAAATGGGCAAGGGTAAAAATGTGAAAAATTCGTAAAAATTTGGTAAGATTCCTCAAGAGTGTAGCAAACACAGCGAAACTGCTGGAAGAGCCTATTATCCTTCCAAGTTGGCTTAAAATCATGGCTATCTTGATTAGCTTCCAATTAGAAAAATAATGCTTATACTATACAACTCTGAGCATTGCAAGGGAGCACACCTGGGCTGAGCATGTCCACAGTTTTTATCTGCGGTGTGATCATAGGGTTTCAAACACTCTGAAGAAGAGAGCTGAATTGCAGATCCTGAGGCCAGCTACACTTAGCAAACTGCTTCCAGTTTTTGTGAAAAATGAACCGAGGAGCCAAATTTGGACAAAGTGACATGATATGAAGTCCAATAATTTCCTACCTCTTGAGGCCCAGTGATTAGACACAACTTTTGATGAATTCAGTTCAACAAATTATAGCACAAGCCAGACAGAATTTCTGGATAAGCCATCCCCACCACTGAGCACACCTACAAAGAGCACTGCCACATGAAAACAGGATCCATCACTCACCACAACGTAGAACTAATTCCACAACCTATGGACTCACTTTCAGGGATCCTACAACTCATATTCGCAGATCTATTTATTTATTGATTATTAATTGTTTCCTTTTGTATTTGTACAATATGTCAGTCTTTGTGTGTAGTGTTCCTTTGTTCTACCGTGAATGCCTGCAAGAAAATTAATCTCAGGGTCGTATTTGGAGACGTGTATATATTGTGATAATAAGTTTTTACTTTGAACTTTGGACGCAGTGAAAATTCCATGCACAGAAAGACTCTGTTAATCCCACGCCGGACTTTTGGACATAATTCATGGTCATATCAATGCGTTTACATCCCTAAGCACACTAGTGTGATAAATTTTCTGGTGAAACTATCGAGTTTAAGAGTAGTGGGCAATATGCAAACACCCCACATTCCAGGCCCCAGATCCCAGAACTACCCCAGACTCTGACACACCCCACATCCCAGAGCCAGACCCACCCCAGATCCAGTCTCAGCCACAGACACACCGCAGACCCTAGATCCCAGACACTCCAGAACCCAGCCCAGGCACATCCCAGAAACATTGCAGATGAATGAGAGACAGAGTTAATTCCTTCCAAGCAAGTCCAAGCTGCCTCTCCCCTTAATGGCATGAAGGTGCTTTTGATTAGGTTACTAATCTGGCTCAGATCTACTTTAAGTGCAAAAGAAAATCCAAAACAGGGCCAGTTCACTTCTCCCATGCTTATGGTGGTAACACAAATAGATTGAAAGACAACTTCCCAAAACTCCCCCCTCCCCCCCCCCCCCCACCCCATTGCAGGGGAACTGCTCTCTGCCGGGCTGTCAGTCCAATGGCTTTGAGTTCAACTATCAGAATCCAGAGGTGTCAGCTTGTCCTGACAGAACTGAGAAATTCTGAAGAGACACAAGCAACCCATTAAACTCAAACATAGGATTTTGCAAGATCAATCTCATTCCCACTAGTTTGCAAAATGTTAATGGTCAGTGATCGAAACCTTGCCTTATTCACTTCAAACGTAAGGAACTTTACTTAGAAGTGGAAATAGCTCGTTGGTCGATGGTATGAAATAAGCTCAATATCATTGACTGCCTGTTGTACTGCCCTTCTAATATCAGCCCTGTTGAGTTCAATATCAGGCAGAGAGCAGAGTGTGCAATGGCAGCCAATACTGCTTTGTACAGCTCACCCTCTTCCAGTGAACTAGAGCAAAGGAGGAGGCTACGAGGTCACCTAACTGAAGTCATCTTGGCTTACTTGGCAATGTTCGTATCCCTGAATCAGAAGGGTGTAAGGCTATAGAGTCGTACAGCAAGGATATAGGCTATTCAGCCCATTGAGTACATGCAATTATTTTGCCATCTCTTTTATTTTCCCCATAGTCCCATCAATACCCCTCTGATTTCCTATCCTCCCCTACTCACCAGACAGGACTTACAGAAGCCAGTTAGCCAACCATGCCACTGAGTCTGTGCTGACCATCAGCCACCCATTCATACTCATCCTACTCTCACCCTAAACTGTGCCCTCTCAGCGCTTGGGATATGGAAGGGAACTAGAGCATTCTGGTGAGAGGTTCCCACACAGTCCCACACACAAGCAGTGCTAGAGGTCAGGATCGAACCTGGATCTCTGGAGCTCTGAGGCAGCTGTGCCACCTAGACACATGTTATCTCATTCAGAAATACATGATTAAAGGCATGTCATGCTGTTAGAACATTTCTCGTACTGGGTGAGATGTTAACTGGAGTCCCGCCTCGCTGAGTGAAATGTGTACCATTTGAAGAGCTTTCTTGATGTTTATCCCATCACCAGCACTATACAAGCATTAGCCTTATTGCTGTCTGTGGACTCTTGCTTTGCACAAAATGGCTGCTGCCTATATAGAGCAATGGGGGCTGCATTTAAAGCAGAAGGGCTGTGAGACACTCTGGGACATTAGGGGTGCTATCTTAAATGCTCAGCTGAGTTGGGATTGTGCAGAGAAACGGCTCACATTGGCCTCATTGTGTGCGGGGAAAAGTTCAATTGCCAGAGGAGAAAAATTAAAAATTCCTCAGCTCACTACTCAGGAAACGAATCAAATTATTCCCCAAGGTTTACTGCTTTTGTGAAATGGTCAGGGCAGTGGAAATTAAAGCAAACCATAACACTGGCTTCAAAAGTGTGGGAGAGAGAAGAGAAATGGGTGAATAGTTGAGGGAAGAGGGAGAGAACAAACATGTCAATTGAGGAGAGGCAAGGAGGGAAGCAAGCGGGGGTGTGCCTTCCCAAACACAGTGAAATGATGACCTGTAGATCTGGCTGAAAAAGAAGTAGCTTTCTCATCGGAAAACGTACTTGTTGCAGTGGTAACAAGGGCAACTGACGGGGTTGATGGAGGGGAAGTATCTGGCCAGCGGAAGAGTCTAAAAGTTAGAACCGGGATTTCAGGAGTTGACAGGAAAAACACACACCCATGCACACATCGTGTAAATGCGTATCTTTGGAACTCTCCTGCCCAAGTAACAACTGGAGAATCATAGAGTCAAATAGCATAGAAAAAGGCCCTTCAGCTCAGCTAGTCCATGCTGACCAGAATGTCCATCTCAGTCAGTCCTATATGCCTGTATTTGACCTATATCCCTCTAAACCTTCCCCATCCACGTACCTGTCCAACTACCTTTTAAATGTTGTAAATGTACCTGCCTCAAACCACTTCCTCCGGCAGCTCGTTCCATACACTGACCACCCACAGTGTGGAAGAAGTTGCTCTTCAAATGCCCCTATTAAATCTCTCTCCTCTCACTTTAAGCCTGTGCTCTCTAATTCTTGATTTCCCCAACCCCAGGAAAAAGACTGTGCACATTGACCCTGTTCATGCCCTGTTGAGGAGATTACTCCTCAGTCTCCTACCCTCTATTGAAAGAAGTCCCAATCTGCTCAACCTCTGTCCATAACTCAGTCCCTTGAGTCCCGGCTACATCCTCATAAGCCTCTGCACTCTTTCCAGCTGAGTGGCATCTTTCCTTAGGCTGGATGACCAAAACTGAACACACTACCTCAAGTGAGGCCTCTTCAACATCTTGCACAAATGCTACATGATGTCCCAAATCCTGTATTCAGTGCCCTGACTGAAGTTCAAGGTAAACTTATTATGAAAGTACATGTACATCACCACATCTGACCCCGAGATTTGTTTTCTAGTGGGTATACACAGTAAATTCGAAAAACACAATAGAATTGTTGGTTTTCGCAAATAAAACAATGTGAGGCATTCTAAGTTTAAGAAAACTGTAATGACACATTTACTGAACTCCAAAAACCTGAACACAAAAGCGTGCTCAAACGCTTTATATAATTACATCATCACGTCAGACCAGTCTCTTAAAGTGAAACCCCCAACTCAATGTCGGTGGTTGTGAATTATGTACATTTCCACCAATTACGTTACCCTACAGGATTAATGAAAGACTGCACCCAACAGGACGAATAAACAACCAATGAGCAAAAATTTGAAATACAGGAAATTAAACAGTTAATAAAAGTGAAGTTATGGGGTTATGGTAGTGAATTGTGGAACAGGCTAGATGAGCTAAATGGTCTTCAGCATTTCCTGTACCCCAAGAAGAAGATGTTGTGCACTTTGAGGTGTGGGCTTGTTAGACGGCCAACCCTCAGCGGTGTTGTTCGGGTGGGAAGCTGTCAGATCTCAGAAAGCAGGGACTCTGAGCGTGCCCAGGAACAGGAAAAAAACAAGGATTCAGATTCAGATTTACTTATCACGCATACATCGAAACATACAGTAAAATGCATCATTTGCATTAACAAGCAAAACAATTTAGGGATGTTCTGCAGGCAATCCGCAAGTGCCACCACACATTCAGATGCCAACATAGCATACCCACAATGCTCAGCAGAACAACACAGAATACAGTTAGCAACAAAACAACAGCAAAACCAGCCCCTTTCCTCCCACCCACACACAGGATAGTCCTGCAACTCTCGGACAGGACTCTGAGCCTCCAGTCTGCAGGTTTTAGTTAGTGGGCTTTGACTTCCAGACTTCTGATCGATCTTTTGGCTCCAATCTCAGTGTTACCTTCCCCCCCCCGCCCCCCAACTAGCCAATGACAGGACCCAAACACCAGACAAACTCGAATGTGAAGCGCAGGCTCGAACTGCAGATGTCCTTCATCACGTTTCCCCGTTGCTGAACTTCAAACACATAGCAAAGGTCTGTCCTCTTACTCCTCACATCTCTGTCCCTAAACCCTAATCTGATCCCTAACTTTCCTACTTCACTGGCCCTAAGCCATAAACTGACCCCTAACTTCCTCCTCTGCTCCCAAAAAACAAAGAGACTGAGGCTGGAGTAGGACCAGACTTGGTCATCCATTGAACCAGAAAAAGAAACCAGCACCTGGATAGTATTTGGCAAACACCCAGGTTCCAAACCGGCATCACCTTGGACCGCCACCTGATAGTCGTGTTGTCTGTGTACTTACACTGACCCCAAGAAAAGTAATTGTCCTCATATTATGCCTATCCTGAGAGGAGTAACAAAAATATTATTTACCTACAGCACAGAACACAGAACAGTACAGCAGGAACAGCCCTTCAGCCCATCATGTCTGTGCTGAACACAATGCCAAATTGAGCTAATCCCATCTGCCTGCATGCAATCCATTTTATTTAGTTATGTATTTATATCCTGAGACACAGAGCAGAATAGTCCTTCTGTTTCTTTGAGCCACACTCCCCGGCAACCTCTGATTTAACCCTAGCCTACTCACTGGACAATTTACATTGAACAATTAATCTTCCAACCGGCACGTATTTGGGCTTTTGGAGGAAACCAGAGCACCCAGAGAAAACCCACGCGTTCCACAGGGAGGGCATACAGACTCCTTATAGATGATGTCAGAATTGAACTCTGAACTCCGACGCCCTGAGCTGTAATTGTGTCGTGCTAACGGCCTCTCATATTGTACCTTCTTCCACCATCACTTCCCCAGTTCAAGGCACGCACCACTCTCTGTGTAAATCATGAACACGGGATTCTGCCTATGCTGGGAATCCTGGGTAGCACACACAAGATGCTGGAGGAACTCAGCAGGTCAGGCAGCATCTATTGAGGGGAATAAACAGTTGATGTTTCGTGCCGAGATCCTTCTTCAGGTTTCTCTCCTGACTGTATACCCTATCTCTGCCTCTCTCAGGTCTCCCCTCAGCCTCCTTCGACATTATGGAGAAAATGACCCAAGTTTGTCCAACCTCTCTTTGTTAATACCCTCTAATCCAGGTGAACCTTTTCTGCACCCTGTCCACAATCTCCACACCCTTTCTGTAATGTGGAAACCAGAACTGCATACATTACTCTATGTGGTCTGTCTAATATTTTATACAGCTCTAATGAATTGTCCACAAGTTACCAAGTAGGAGATGAGTCCTGAAGCAGACCAGCCGTGAGAGCTCAGAGAGGGTTTACAAGAATGATCCCAGAAATGAAAGTGTCAATGTAAGAGGAGTGTTTGATGGCTCTGGACCAATAATCACTAGAGTTTAGAAGAATGAGGGGGGATCTCTTTGAAACCTACAGAATACTGAAAGGCCAAGATAGAGTGGATGTTTCCTGGAGTGGGAGAATCTAGGATCAGAGGACACAGCCTCGGAATAGAAGGACATCCATGTGGAACAGAGATGAGGAGGAATTTCTTTGGCCAGAGGGTGGTGAATTGGTGACATTCATTGCCATAGATGCCTGTGGAAGCCAAGTCATTGGGTATATTTAAAGTAGAGGTTGATAGGTTCTTGATTAGTCAGCGTGTCAAAGGTTACGGGGAGAAGGCAGGAGATTGGGATTGAGAGGGATAATAAACCAGCCGTCATGGAATGATGGAGCAGACTCAGTGGCTGACTGGCCTCATTCTGCTCCCATGTCGCATGATCTTATGGTTCAGAAAGAGTACTTTACAAAGGAGTTTGACAGACTGATGGCAGAACTGCACAGAGCATCCTTCCTCAGCCAGGGTCTACAATGGTTGGCTGAAATTGGAGACACGGTAACAGGAATAAGCTGTATGGTCCCTCAGGCCTTCTCACCCCTCACGTGCCTGATCTACATCGTCATACCATCCCCTCACCTAGATTCTGCTCCTCTTAATCCCCTCGTCAAATGAAAATCAATCAGTCTCAGTTTGAACACGTTGAGCAGAAAAAAAACCCTCTGCAGCTGTTTTGGGGGGAGGGGTGATTTGCAGGTTCCCTCCACCAGGGCTGATAAAAGGGAGGGCTTCCTGGAATCACAGAGTCACACAGCGTGAAAACAGGCCCTTCAGTCCATTATGTCCGTGTGGACCATCAAGTATCTATCTATATTAATCCCATTTACCAGCACTTGGTCCATAGCCTTCTATATGATTGAAGTACTGGTCCAAATACTTCTTAAATGCCCTAATATTCCCTGCTTCCAGTCAATCAGGTCCAGGTTCCATCTTCCTCATGTGCCCTCTTAAGCTTCTACCCTTTACCCAGAATCAATGCCCTCTAATTGTTGACACCTCATACTATCTATCCTATTCATGCCCCTCATAATCTTGTGTCTCTCTGTTGGATTTCCTGTCTGCTCCAGGGAGAACAGACCCAGTCTCTCCAGTGTCTCCTCATAACTGAATCCCTCCATTTCAGGCAACGTCCTGGGGAATCGCCTCTGCACCCTCTCCAGTGAAAACACAGACTTCCTTTGTGTTCCCACTTTATCTCCCTCCATCAGCGGTCTCCACCTTTACCCCCCCCACCCCCACCACGTGCCATCTGCCTCTCTGTCTGTCTTCATCTAACTCCCTACTCCACTCTTCCCTCAATCTGCTCATCATCCTTCACCCCTTCCTTGGTTCACCAATCACCAATCACCCACTGGCTCAACCCTCCCCTCTCCTCTCTGCTGTCAGCCCTGCTACACGGTTTTGACCAAAAATATTGCCAGTTCCTTTTCCTCCTCCATAGATGTGGCTTGACCTGCAGAGTTCCTCCATCAGATTGTTTGTTGCTTGCTGATGTTGGCCTGGCTTGAAATTTAAGATTCTGATCCACTTTCTCCTAGTTCCTTCCCACCCCCATTAGAGAGAACAGCCTCTCTCTCTCTCTCTCTCTCTCTCTAATCTCTTCAGAAACACCTCTTTGAATAGCCCTAATCTCCTGTTCTCAGGGGAAATACTAACCTTGGCTAATCAACCTCTTCTTGTCAGTTAACCCTCTCAGTCGCATCCTCCTGGAAAATTGCAATCAAGAGCAGATGCTGCCATTGGTTGGGACCCTGGGTCACTGCATTCCCAGGGATTTTTTGGCACATCAGCGAAGCAGGAGTGTGCACGCACCCCTCAGAGCAGTCATTGCATCAGCAAGAAAGCTGCACACAACATCTTTGTTGTTCAGGCAGGAGGAAGTGCAGAAGAGCAGAGTGTGAGGCTGTGTGTAGAAGGAAAGGCTGGGTAGTGCTACAGCTGGGAACAGAGACCAAATCATCAGGGCAGGAAGTTTACAATAGAACTTTTTACTGCATAGCTAGGCAGTGAGGCTCACAGTCACACTTTAGCTGGGTAAGCATATTCTTCCCTGGATTTTTCACTTATGGGAACACACAGGGGGGAGTGTTTGTTGGCCTTGGGGTTAGGTTAGCTGAGGCGATGATGGATGGTTCTTCAGGCCCCTGGGGGCAACGATTATCCTCCTGTCCTCACAGTACATCAAATGACTTGGTGTAACTGATAGACGGCAACCTCCCAGTTGTGAATGAGTTATAGACCTGACCATTGGGAAACAGGCTAAACCAGGAGGAAAATAACCTCTTTCCCAGTAGTGAAAAGTAACTTTGCCTTGTGTCTGAATCCGTGGTCCAAAATACTGGCTCATCTCTTCTCCAGCTCAACCTCCTCCACTTCCTGGCTTCCCACCTCTTTGCCAGTAGTCGAGAAAACCTGCAGAGCTGATGTGCAGAGTGGAGCTGTAAATCTAGCTGAGAATTAACTAACTCTTTTTACATTGATTATGTGGCCTAATTTAGTTGCAGTGTCTGTGTAATCAGAGCTGTTTGATGCAAGTTGCGTGACTCTCTACAATTAGCAGGAACATAAGAGTGAAATTGAAAACTGGGAGTAGCTGTTTAGTGATTGCAGAACAGGGCTCATAGCAACCGCTCTTGCCTTGTAAGACACATCAGGCCTTGCCTTTTGGAATCATGACCAGCTTTCCCTGCGTACTCTCAGCATTTGGATGAGGGTTGCCAACTCAAGTTGGACTCATTCCTGGAGGCCTCCTCCCTCTAGAACTCCACCCCCATGCATTGGTCACACCCGCCCCCCCCCCCCCATGTCTGTCCACATGGCATTCCTGCTTCCCACACCAATCTGAGAGCAAGCAAACCCTTGAAAGAACCTGAATCTCCTGAACAAACGCTTTCCAGCCTTCCAACAAATATCTGCACTTCCAGGATTAATTAACAGAAGAGATCGAAGTGAATAAACACCTCCATTTTTAAACACCATTTCTACCACTTCTCTTCCAGTTGGAAAATCTCCAATTCCTGGGAGATACTAGAATCAGAATCAGGTTTATGATCACTGGCTTGTATTGTGAGCTCTATTGATTTGTGGTAGCAGTACAATGCAAGACAAAAATTACTGTAAGTTACAATGAATAAATAATGCAAAAGAGGAATGGCGAGGTACTGTTCATGGGCTATTCTGAAATCTGATAATGGAGGGGAGGAAACTAAAATGTTGTGAGTCTTTAAGCTCCTGTAGCTCCTCCCTAATGGTAGTAATGAGAAGTGGGCATGTCCTGTGTCTGGAGGGATGCACCTTTTTGAGACATCACCTTTGAAGATGTCTTCCATGGTAAGGAGGGTTGTGCCTGTGATTGAGCTGGCTGAGGCTACAATCCTCTGCAGATATCTAAAAGCTTGGACAAAAAGTTGCTTTTGAAGAAGGAGAGCTTTCGAGAAGGAAATCCAGGGCTTAGGACAGTCACCAGTGGGGAGCAATGGACAGCAGCAACTTTCAAGACCTTATCGAGAGCAGTATGGCGATTCTGCTGATTATAACGGCTGAAGGAGGTAACAGTGATAGAGAGGGGCAAAACTGAAAGCCTGCAGGAGAATTTTAAAATCAGAACAGAATCAGAATCGGGTTTATTATCACCAGGATGTGACGTGGAATTTGTTAACTTAGCAGCAGCAGTTCAATGCAATACATAATCTAACAGAGAGAAAAAAATAATAAATAAAATAAAATATAATAATAAATAAACAAGTAAATCAATTATGTATATTGAATAGATTTTAAAAACGTGTAAAAACAGAAATAATGTATATTAAAAAAGTGAGGTAGTGTCCAAAGCTTCAATGTCCATTTAGGAATCGGATGGCAGAGGGGAAGAAGCTGTTCCTGAATCGCTGAGTGTGTGCCTTCAGGCTTCTGTATCTCCTACCTGATGGTAACAGTGAAAAAAGGTCATGTCCTGGGTGATGGGGGTCCTCAATAATGGACGCTGCCTTTCTGAGACACTGCTCCCTAAAGATGTCCTGGGTACTTTGTAGGCTAGTACCCAAGATGGAGCTGACTAGATTTACAACCTTCTGCAGCTTCTTTCGGTCCAGTGCAGTAGCCTCTCCATACCAGACAGTGATGCAGCCTGTCAGAATGCTCTCCATGGTACAACTATAGAAGATTTTGAGTGTATTTAATGACATGCCAAATCTCTTCAAACTCCTAATAAAGTATAGTTGTTGTCTTGCCTTCTTTATAACTACATCAATATGTTGGGACTAGGTTAAATCCTCAAAGGTCTTGACGCCCAGGAACTTGAAGCTGCTCACTCTCTCCGCTTCTGATCCCTCTGAGGATTGGTATGTGTTCCTTCATCTTACCCTTCCTGAAGTCCACAATCAGCTCTTTCGTCTTACTGACGTTGAGTGCCAGGTTGTTGCTGTGGCACCATTCCACTAGTTGGCATATCTCACTCCTGTACGCCCTCTCGTCACCACCTGAGATTCTACCAACAATGGTTGTATCGTCAGCAAATTTGTAGATGGTATTTGAGCTATGCCTAGCCACACAGTCATGTGTATACAGAGAGTAGAGCAGTGGGCTAAGCACACACCCCTGAGGTGTGCCAGTGTTGATTGTCAGCGAGGAGGATATGTTATCACCAGTCCGCACAGATTGTGGTCTTCCAGTTAGGAAGTCGAGGATCCAATTGCAGAGGGAGGTACAGAGGCCCAGGTTCTGCAACTTCTCAATCAGGATTGTTGGAATGATGGTATTAAATGCTGAGCTATAGTCAGTGAACAGCATCCTGACATAGGTGTTTGTGGTGTCTAGGTGGTCTAAAGTCGTGTGGAGAGCCATTGAGATTGCAATGGGTCCATGTTCTTGCTGAGGCAGGATTTCAGTCCAGTCATGACCAACCTCTCAAAGCATTTCATCACTGTCGATTTGAGTGCTACCAGGCAATGGTCATTAATGCAGCCTACATTATTCTTCTTAAGCACTGGTATAATTGTTGTCTTTTTGAAGCAAGTGGGAACTTGCACCCGTAGCAGTGAGAGGTTGAAAATGTCCTTGAATACTCCTGCTAGTTGGTTGGCACAGGTTTTCAGAGCCTTAGCAGGTACTCCATCGGGACCTTCTGCCTTGCGAGGGTTCACTCTCTTTAAAGACAGTCTAACATCAGCCTCTGAGACAGAGATCACAGGGTCATCAGGTGCAGCAAGGATTTTCACAGCTGTAGTTATGTTCTCCTTTCAAAGCGTGCGTAGAAGGTGTTGAGTTCATCTGGTAGTGAAGCATCGCTGCCATTCATACGATTGGGTTTCGCTTTGAAGGAAGTAATGTCTTGCAGACCCTGCCAGAGTTGCTGTGCATCTAATATCATCTCCAACCTGGTTCAAATTTGTCTCTTCGCCCTTGAAATAGCCCTCCGCAAATCATACCTGGTTTTCTGGTACAGGCCTGGGTTGCCAGACTTGAATGCCACAGATCTAGCCTTCAGCAGACAACGTACCTCCTGGTTCATCCACGGCTTTTGGTTTGGGAATGTACAGCAAGTCCTTGAGGGCACACACTCATCCACACAGGTTTTAATGAAGTTGGTAACAGCTGCAGCATACTCATCCAGATTCAAAGATGAATCCCTGAATACAGTCCAGTCCACCGATTCAAAGCAGTCCTGTAGGTGCTCCTGTGCTTCCCTTGTCCATACCTTCTTGGTCCTCACTGCTGGTGCTGCAGTCTTCAGTCTCTGCCTATACTCAGGGAGTAGAAGTACAGCCAGGTGATCAGACTTCCCAAAGTGAGGGCATGGAATAGCAGGGTAGGCATTTGTGATGGTGGAGTAGCAATGGTCCAGTGTGTTGTTTCCTCTGGTATTGCAAGTGATCTGTTGATGGTAATTGCTTAGTGATTTTTTCCAGACTAGCCTGGTTAAAATCTCCCAAAACACTGGTGAAGGCGTTAGGGCGCACTGTTTTGTGCATGTTGATCCCATTACTCAGATCATTTAAAGCCTGATTGACATTGGCCTGGGATGGAATGTAAACTGCTACCAAAATGACCCCGGAGAACTCCCATGGCAGGTAAAAAGGGCGGCACTTTACTGTTAGATATTCCGGGTCTGATGAGCAGAATTGGGACAGCATATTTGTGTACCAAGAAGAGTTGATCATGAGGCATACTCCTCCACCTCTGCTCTTGAAAGACTCTATCGATCTATCCTAACGGTGTATAGTAAACCCATCGCTCTGGATCGCTGCATCCGGTACAGAAGGGGTTAACCAGGATTCCGTGAAACAAAGGACACACGTGGTCCTAATGTCCCTCTGATTCAACACCGTAGCTCTGAGATTATCAATTTTATTCACCAGAGACTTGCACGTTCGCCAGCAAGATAGTCGGTATAGGGAGTTTAAAACCCCGTTTCCTTAAACGCTTTTTAACCCCGATCTACACCTGAAGTGTCCTACATGGGCGTTTCCGACCACAATCGGTGTTGTTTCTGTCGGTTCTAAGTAGCGATAATTCGTTTAAACGCAATAAGACATCTTTGTTGACGGTACTGACCTTGGAAGCAGTTGTGCTTTTTAGCTGTATCAGGCTGAAACGGGAATATTTAGTCGTATCCATTGAGAGTACTGCTGCTACTGGAGTCGCACCTAGGCGCCCTGGAGCAATGGTGGGCCAGGGGTCAGTGAGCACAGTGGTGGGGTGGGACATGATTTGGGATGTGGGTACCAGTTTGGCATCAGCACAGGTCTATAGAGGGTGACGTGTTTTTGAATGTGGTTCCAAATCTAGCTTTCAGTAAGTGTAACACTGGAGTGCAATGGACTCCCTCTGGCTCACTGGTAAATACATTTCTTGGTGCGGAAGTTTTCATAAGTATAAGATTAACGTCCAAACTTTAGCCCCAGCTTGAAGGTTTGTGATATTTTCCACACTCTATGCAGCCCAGTCATTTGCAGAAGAGCTCTGCACACAGAACCACTGATCAGGTACACAGCTAGTCATCTGACCTAATCCAACCCAAGCCCAAATGTTCCTGCAGAATATGCAACAGACCCATCCAAGTATTGTTGGCTCCTGTCCAGTTTGGGTCAGGTAGCCAGGCACCTGACCTGGCTCCAGCACAGGATGGTTCAGTTCCTCTGTGCTGAATTGGACTAAGTCTGTTGTCCTGAGCTCAAAGAAGATTCGGTTCAATAGTTCAATTTAATATCAGAGAATTTACACAGAGTACAACCTGAAATTCTTACCCTTCGCAGACATCCATGAAACGCAAGAAAAACCCCAAAGAATGAACAGAAAAACTTTCGAACCCTGAAGCCCTCTCACCCCGCCTCGCACGCACAAACAGCAACAAAGCATCAACCTTCCCCGCACCTGTTCCATCAGAAAGCATCAGCACTCAACAAGCAAGCAATAGCAAAGCAGAGAGAGAGGGGGAAGGAGAAGGAGTAGGGGTGGGAGAGAGAGAGGCGAAGGGGGGAGAGAGGAGAGAGGTCGCCCAAGTGCAGAGGCCTCCAGCAGCTGCACCCGCTGACTCGATGTTCTGATCTCCGTGATGTTCCAGTTTTTTTTTGGTGAATTGAATTGTCTGCAGGGACCTCCCAATGCCGCACCCCCAAAGGCCTTGAATGCACTTTCCAGGCTGCTCCTGGAGATATCAAAGTGGGAACCCACCGCAGAGTGGAACTACAGTTTGAGTGCAGCTATAAATCACGGACTCCGACAGGACCCCAGCCACTTTGAAAAGGAAAAAAGAGGCATTAAAGAGAAGAATTTAAGCTGTTTCACAGATGAGCTGGAAGAAGTAGCCCTCTGATGCCAGCTTAGCTCCTGTCCATTTTGGCATAAAGACCACTCACAAGTACTGTACAAATATTTCTTCAGAGTAGCACACAGTATGTTTAAGATTGGGTATGAGGCTTTCCAAAGTTGAAAATCTTGGCTCCATATCCCTTTATGTCATTACTTAACTAATAGCATTGGTAATTAATTGGGAATTGTAATTCAATTATAATTCAAATTATAATTCAAAATGTAAGTACATCAAAGTACAAGAGGAAAAACAGTAACAGAATACAGTGTTACAATTACAGTGAGAGTGCAGTGCAGGCCGGCGGGCAGGTGCAAGGTCATAATGAGGTAGTTTGTGAGGCCAAGAGTTCATTCTCATTGTATAAGGGTCCATTCAAGACTGTTACAGCAATGGGGTAGAAGCTATGTAGAAGCTATGTTCTCAGGTATTTGTACCTTCAGTCTGATGAGATGGGGAGAAGAGGGAATGTCCAGGGTGGGAGGGGTCATTGGCTGCTTACCCGACGCAGCAGGAAGGGTAAACGGGGTCAGTGGAGGGAAGGATGGTGATGGACTGGGCTGTGTCTATTCAAGGAATATAAATAAAATAGGCGTCCGTTAGTCTTGTGAGGCCATGAATTTGCGCCTTGGAAGGTTTCCAGGGCGCAGGCCTGGGCAAGGTTGTATGGAAGACCGGCAGTTGCCCATGCTGCAAGTCTCCCCACTGGTGTTGTCCAAGGGAAGGGCACTAGGGCCGATACAGCTTGGCACCGGTGTCGTCGCAGAGCAATGTGTGGTTAAGTGCCTTGCTCAAGGACATAACGCGTTGCCTCAGCTGAGGCTCAAACTAGTGACCCTCAGGCCACTAGACCGATGCCTTAACCACTTGGCCACGCGCCAACACTCCAAGGAAGAAGCATTGAAAATAAAGAAAATATCACTGTACTCCAGCAATGGAGGGCTTTAAGTGCTTCACGGTGACTTCTCTGTTTGGGACTACTATCACAATGAGCCTGTAGGGACAGCTCTCTCTCACTGGCAGGCTCCTGTTAACCTGCTTCTTGGGGAACCTTACCTTCAATAGGCCGAAGGGCGCCAGCATTCATTTAGATGGAATGTATCTTATGGTGGAGTGATGCAGCGGGTAGAGCCACTGCCTCACAGCCCCAGTGACTTGGGTTCGATTCTATCCTCCAGTGCTGTCTGTGTAGAGTTTGCATGTTTTCCCTGTGACTGCATGGACTTCCCCCAGGTGCTCCAAATTTTTTCCCACATCCCATAGACATGCAGGTTGATGGGTTAATCAGCTGCTGTAAATTGCCACAGAGTGTGGATGAGGGGTAGAATCTTTGAGGGGGAGTGTTGATGGGAATGTGGAGAGAATAAAGTGGGATCAGTGTGAATGGGTGGTCGATGGTTAGCACAGACTTGGTGGGCCAAAGGGCCTGTTCCCATGCTCTGACAGGGTAAGTGCTTCTCTGAGTGGCCAGCACTGTGTGATACTACATTGTAAATGCTAGAACTGTGTTAAGGTTCAGTGATGCTCATGCAGATAAATCTGCCACTTGCACTTTTGCAAAGATGTACTGGCTTCCATGATTTTTCGTTGGCAGGGTGACCATCAGTTTAATATTTGTGAGCTTGAACCTTAACCCTTGGCAAGATTAGATCTATAAACTACCACTACTTAGGTCACAACTTGCACCTCTTGTTAATTATATACATATGTGAAAGAAACATTGTGAGCCTGCCAAGGTGGTTGCTTTGGTAAACGTATGCTGGCTGCGGAGCGAAGCTGCACACCAATCTACCAACGTGACATTCATCAGGCTCAGAGGACGTGATTGTGTGTGTTAGTGCATTTGTCACAAAATGCTGCTCTTCAATTTAAAGTTGTGCCTCTCTTTCCCCTTTAATTCATCCCTTTTGACTGATTGTGTTCTTAAAACATTGAGTGTGTGTCTTCAGGCTCCTGTACTTCCTCTAGTAATGAGAAGAGGGCATGACTGGAGGGATGGGGGTCCTTAATGATGGATGCCTCCATTTTGAGGCATCACCTCCTCAAGGTGTTCTTGATGATGGGAGGCTAGTGCCCATGATGGGGCTGGCTGAGTTTAGAATTCTCTGCAGCTTTCCCGATCCTGTGCAGTGGCCCCTCCGTACAAGACAGTGGTGCAGCCGGTTCGAATGTTCTCCACAGGACATCTGTAGAAATCTGCTAGAGTCTTTGGTGACAAACCAAATCTCCTCAAAACTCTAATGAAGTCAGCAAGTTTTTTTTTTTTTTTTTAAAAACACAGAGTGGCGGGTGACTGGAATGCGCTGCCTAGAGTGGTGGCGGAAGCAGATACGGTCGAGGTGTTTAAGAGGCTGTCAGACAGACACATGAACGTGCAGGGAATAGAGAGATGTGGATCATATCTCTAGCTGCGCATGAGGCTGCTAAACAAGATAAGAGCCCATGGTATTACAGGGAAGATACTAGAATGGACAGGAGATTGGTTGATTTGCAGAAATTGAGGAGTTGGAATGAAGGGGTGTCATACAGGGGTGGCTGGGAACGGACCCAAGTGCAAGACACAGACACTGAAGTACTAGGGACAGGACTAGGATACACGGTGAGGGCAAGGACATGGACACAAAAACCGGGAACCCAGAACAGGACTGGACAAGAGAGCAAGGAGCCCGGGCTTGGACTCCGAGCCAGAGACTGGACAAGGACCCAGTAGTTGGGTCTTGCCTCTGGCTCGGACCCCAGAACTAGGCAAGGACGAGGCTTGGCAGGCAGGCAGGATGAGGCTGGAGTCTTCAGGCTTGAGGCTAGAGGCTAGGGACTTGAGGTGAGGCTTGGCAGGAGGCAGGAGGAACCTCCTGGGCAGGGCGCGGATCACCACCCGATGGAGGCAAGAGACAGGAAGGGACAGTACCAACCGCAGGTAATGGCAAGACGGCCTGGCTTACCCGACGGAGGCAAGGGACAGGAAGGGACAGAACCAACTGCAAGTAATGGCAAGATGGGCTGACTTACCCGGCGGAGGCAAGGGACAGGAAGGGAGCTAGGTACGGGGTGGCTCCAGGACAAGACTGAAAGCAAGACGAGGCGAGAGTTACCAGCAAGACCAGGCAAGGCTTCAGGCAATGCAAGGCGAAACGAGAACTTCAGGCGAGGCGAGAGTTACTGGAAAGACAAGGCAGGGCTTCAGGTGAGGAAACAGAAGGCAGGGGAAGGGATACAAGGAGTAAGGACAAGAACAATCCAGCAACCACACCCTGGTCTCTGGAGGTATTTATGCAGCCAGCCCCAACGAGCATCAGCTGCCTCAATTAGAGCTAAACAAGAACAGAAACAGGGTAGACAGGAAAACCTGGAGCAAGGGTTGATGGACTGGACCGTGAACCGGAATACGGACTTCACGGACCAGACCATGACAAGGGGGCCTTTTCTGGTTGGCTGCTGGTGATGAGAGGTGTTCCACAGGGGTCAGTTTGGGGTCCACTAGTTTTCATGGTATATGTTAATGACCTGGATGACAGATTTATTGGCTTTGTGACCAAGTTTGCAGATGATACAAAGATAGGTGGAATGGTAGTTAGAGTTGAGGAAGCAGGAAGGACTTGGACAGATTAGGGGAATGGACAAAGAAGTGCCAGATAGAATACAGTGTGGGCAAGTGTATCGTCATTCATTTTTGATAGAAGGAATGAAGATGTAGACTATTTTCTAAACAGGGAGCCAATTCAGTAATCTGAGGAGCAAAGAGACCTGGGAGTCTTAGTGCAGGATTCCCTAAAGGTTAACTTATAGGTTGAGTTGGTGGTGAGGACATCATATGCAATGTCACATTCATTTCCAGAGGACTAGAAAATAAAAGCAAGGACGTAATGCTGAGGATATAAAAGACATTGGTCAGACCGCTTTTGGAGTATTGTGAGCAGTTTTGAGCCCCTTATCTAAGAAAAGATGTGCTGGCATTGGAGAGGGTCCAGAGGAGGTTTACGAGAAAAATCTTGGGAATGAAAGGGTTAATGTATGAGGAACGTTTGATGGTTCTGGACCTGTACTTACTGGAGTTTAGTAGAATGAGGGGGGATCTCATTGAACCCTACCAAATAGTGAAATACTGTATATATTGGATAGAGAGGATGTGGAGAGGGTGTTTCCAATAGTGACCACAGAATAGAAAGACGTCCCTTTAGATCAGGGATGAAGAGGAATTGCTTTATCCAGAAGGTGGTGAGTCTGTGGAATTCCTCGCCACAGACGGCTTTGGAGGCCAGATCACTGGGTATATTTAAAACAATGTTTGAAAGGCTCTTGATTAGTAAAGGTGTCAAAGGTTACAGGAAGAAGGCAGGGTTGAGAGGGAAAATAAATCAGTTGTGATCAAATGGCAGAGTTGACCTGATGGGCTGAATGACGTAGTTCTGCTCCTATTTCTTTTCCTCTTCAGTGCAGGCAAAAAGGATGAGTTTAATTTGCCATCATGTCCAGCATGGGCATGATGGGCTGAAGGGCCTGCTCCTGCTGAAGGATCCTGTTCTGTGTTTGAATGTGAACACCGATAGAGTTTATACAGAAGCTGCATGTCATTTGGTAAATATTGGAAGGATTATAACACAGTTCATGAAAAGATATTCACTTAAAGTGGCAAAGTCATATTTAAAATGAGAGAGGAAGCTAATGTTGTCAATCCATCCTCCCTCCCCCTCCCACCCACAGCCACCTCCTCCTCTCTTCACTCACTGATGCCAATATCTATCTGTATATTCATCATATCAGAAGGGGAGACGGGCTCCTCCACAATGGGAGAGAGTGAAATGCCTTGCTGGAAAAGTTTGTGGGCTAACAATTTATTGCAACAGTCACTGAACAGAAATAGGACCAGGAAACTTGGCTGACTCACCCTCTGTCCTGGTCCAGAATGCAAGTGTGGCTCAACACTAGTTCATTGCCTAGTCCACGCAAGCATTGTATCAGCACTCAGGTGCACCATCAACATGCTGAAGATTACACAAAGTACTTCGCTGTTCTCCAGGGAAAAGGCACTGCTCTTGAAAACAGGAGGAGGTTGTCAAAGCGAGTTAGTTCACAGGTTGAAAATATTGGCTGTCGATAAATGTTGGTCTTGGGTTTCCAGTGTTTTTTATTTTGTTTGCCAGCTGAGCACTTTGGTAGGGCAAGCTGGTGAAGAGGGCAGAGAACAGCAGGACAACCGAGGAGGTCTGTTTTTGTTCTAGTCAAGAGATTACAGCCCAAAAAGTGCCTGAACGTGGCCAGGGAGTTTCCCACTAAATTCCACTAAACATAACCTTGGGTTGTTCTGAGACCAACAAAGACTAAGGGGAAATTTGGTGGAGGTGTCCAAAATCTTTATGAGTTCCAGAGAGCATAACTGAGGTTTTGGACACTTTATAGGGTCATAGAGAGATACAGCACAAGCCCTTCAGTCCATCAAATCTGTGCCAGTCATCAATGACTCACTTACACTGATCCCATTTTACTCCTTCCAAGTTCCCGTCAACTTACCCAGGATTCCACTGCTTACCCACACACCAGGGGTCAATTTACAGCAGCCCCTCCTACCTACCAACCTAGGAACCCACACAGTCATGGGGAGAGCATGCAAACTCCACACCTAGCAGGCACCGAACGTTGGACCGAACCCATGTCTCTGGAGCCGTAAGCCAGCAGCTCCAACTGCTACACCATTGTACCGCCTTCGCGGAAAGCTGTTGCGTATTTTCCCAAATACACTGGGGCCTGGGCCAATCAGACCTCAGCAGTGATGGGGTTAAGGTGGGGGCTGAAAGAAAAGGGGGAGTTGCAATCTTGCTTTAGTAGTCTCCCTGTCTATTGCCACCTAGTGATCTCATTATCTCAGAAATATCCATGAACAGTCACTCCTCTGACAACCCGTTAAATTTCCCCTGCAGAGCTCCAGAAGACACTGATATTGTGGAATATGACAGTATTCAATGATCATCAACAATTCCTGTTGAAAAGCTGGCATGGTATGTGTGCTGAATGTGTTCCCACTGGGCTGAAAGGTGGCAAGATGCAGGATTTAGACGCAGTGATGAGAGAGGCAGATGTTACCAGTTGAGCTTCTGGTCAGCAGGACTGTTGTGGCCGAGGCATCTAAATGTGAATGTTAACTGAGGGGGGAAGAGTTACATTCTCTCAGGATAGAGCTGGGTCAAGTCATAAACATAAGAGATTCTGCAGATGCTGGAAATCTAGAGAAGCACACACAAATTGCTGGAGAAACTCAGCTGGTCAGGCAGTGTCTATGAACAGTCAATGTTTTGGGCCAAGAACTGAAGTGTTGACTGTTTATTCCTCTCCATAGTTGCTGTCTGACCCACCATGTTGCCCTGCGGGTCAAATGTCACTTCCCTGTTGTCCAGATCTTGCTACATTGGGATACTGACTGGCTCATCCACTGAAGTGTCGTGGTTTCAATCAGGCATTGTCTCATAGAAAGAGTAACCCCACTGACCAGTCCTCAACTGCACTGCCAGAAAAGGGATCCCAAACTCCTCCATTCCTCTTCTCCACTTCACCCTCCATCTCCACCATCCTTTCCTCTGCATCATTCTTCCTTCATCCCTCTTCCTCCTCCTTCTCCATCCTGCTTTTTTTGTCCTTCTCCTCCCACCTCTCCTCTTCCTCCTGCTCTGATGCTGTGTCTGATCACTAATGGGAGTATCAGGTGTCTCGTTGCGAAGACCTTGTTGCTGCTCCCTGGCTATCAGGTGCTCGAGAAGCATTATCTTTGGGCCTTTCTCAAAACACCAGTCAGTTCCTTCCCATCACGGATCTGCTGTGGGTGCAGTCACTGACTCTGTGCACCTTTGTGCGCCCCACTCTCCTCCAAATGCCCTTAGCCCCTCACTCTAGACCTGAGCCACTTCAGGATGGCAGCTCTGGCTTCCGTCTGGGGCGGAGAAATCCTCCACAGCTGCTGGCTGGCTCGCTGGGCATTTCTGTCGGCAAGGTCTCCTGCAGCACATCAGCGGAGATGGGACGTTTCCTAACGCTTGGCTCCGCTACAGAAATCCAAGATGTGATTCTGAAAAGCAAGCTGTACAGGAGACCTCCCCCTCCTGACATGCTGTGGACCCTGTACTTATCTTTGATGGTTGTCTGCTTGGTTCGCACACGGCGTCTGCTGCTGGTGGGCATTGGAATTGAAATTAATTTATTGTTGTCACATGTACCAAGATACAGTGGAAAGCTTGTCTTACCTACTGTTCATACAGATCAGATCATTACACAGTGTATTGGGGTAGTACAGGGTAAAACAATAGCAGAATGCAGAATAAAGTGTCACAGTGACGCAGAATGTGCAGTGCGGGCAGACAATAAGGTACAAGATCACAACGACATAGTCAAGAGTCCATCTTATCTTACTAGGGGACCATTCAGAAAGGTAGAAGCTGTCCTTAGGGTTGGTGGTACGTGCTTGCAAGCTTTTTTGTATCTCCTGCCTGATGGGAGGGGAGAAGGGAGAATGTCTGGGGTGGGTGAGGTCTTTGATTATACTGACTGCTTTACTGACACATGAGAGTCTGGTGTCCGGTCAGTCTTACAGAGCCTGGTACCATGTACTCTTGCTATGCCTGATCGATACATGTAAATCTTTGCTCTACATTTTCGTGATCTGCCTGTGAAACTGTCACTCCTGTAAAAATGGTTCTATGTGACCTTACGTCACTAGCTTGGAAAGAGTGTCATGCCTTTAAGACTGCCATTTGAACTGAGTGTACTGGTGTTGGCAGTAGACTGGGTTACAGGCCATGCAGAACGTAGAGAGAGGGCTATCAGCCCCAGTTTTGGAAAGCACACAAGGTAGTGAGAACCCCTTCTCCACGAGCCCCCAACCCAGACCCACCCATTGGATTAACTTGCAACTGTTCCACACACTTTCCATTTTTAGACTGTTTCACTCCGATCCTGGTTTTCATCGAGCTCAGAGGCAGACACTAAAGCAAGCAGCTTGGAATTTTGCCTCAGTCAGTCAGGATGCAGAGTTTTCTTGGAGACAACTGTCAGCTCAGGCCGCTGGAATGGTTGACGATTACTCTGGACTTTTACCCAGCTGTACAGAAAGCTTGTGTGCTCTCAACCCTTTGCAAGGCCTCAGAATCTGCAGTCAGTGCTGCAGAGAGCAGCAGAGGGGGTGGTCCTTGATTGCTGGAAGAGTCACAGATTGAGAGAGAGAGAGAGAGAGAGAGAGAGAGAGAGAGAGAGAGAGAGAGAGAGAGAGAGAGAGAGAGAGAGAGCACGCGAGTGAAGGCAGTCTCCACCCGCTTCTAAGAGAAGCAAACCGTTACTTCATGTGCTGTGCCTGTTCTGGAGTGAGCAGGTTCCTCGCATGTATATCTGTGCACACAGAGCAGCTGCCCACCCCAACTGCTGGCTCTCCGCGTACATGGCCAAGGTACCTCAGTCGCCACGGCAGGCTGGCATGAGTGCCAACCAGGCAGCATGAAGAGTGGGCACCAGCGGTCAGGCTGCGCGTGCCAACATTTGTTCCGTAAGGTCCTGGCAAAGTGCGGATGTTGTTACAGAGTACGAGGTTAGTGACTAAAAACTTGCTTGCCATGCACACTTTTCTGACTCTGTGTGAGTGCGTGTCCACATGAATATCCGTCTGCTTGTGTGTGTGTCCATGATCATGAATATCTACATTATCTGTGTGTGTGTGTGTGTACTGTATGTGTATTGATGTGAGTGTGTGTGTGTGTGTGTGGAATTGTCTGGAATAATTACCATGCCTCAGGTTTTCAATAGAAGGTATAGCTCACACCAGTTTTGTCAATTTTCTGGCAACTTTTTGAAAAAAAAAACCCTCTGACTGCATGCTGCCACTGTGGGCTGGGATGTTGACGAGGTCATTTTGATGTATTTCAAAAAGCTATTAGGATTGGAGAGCAATCTCTTAAAAGCATGGGCAGCTGTAAACACTGGTTTTGGAGTCAATTGACCAAATAAAATCCTTTCATTTGTTTAACTGCCAGTGTGAAACAAATCACCCTTCTTTTTCCCTCCCTGCTTGGTAATTTTTCTGCAGCTTGCACGCATTTTGGGAAGTAGGTAGCTTGCTTATGAAATGACTTACAGGGTTGTGAGGGATCAAGCAGCAGCGGAGAAGGAGGAGAGCTGTGCTCTGCTCGGAGCAGTCTTTCAAACAGCTAGTATGGATACTGAGGGCTGAATGGCCTCCCACTGGAGTGGATGGTTCCGTGGATGCTGTTTGTTCTTTGGTCACCGGACACAGAATCAGTCATTGTGGCTGTAACTGTGCCAGGAGCCCTTCAGCCAAGTATCGGGGGGAAGAGGTGGGAATCACCTGGAATTCTCAGATCTTGGCTGGTCATTGACTGTTGCTGGAAAACCATTTGGCCCATTTAGTTTCTTCCAGCCCTTTTGCCCACCCACTCCAAACTTTTCCAGAACTCTTGAAACTTTCTGAAAAGAAGTAGAAGATCTTTAATAAGCTAGATCAAAGATAATGGACAACGTTTAAATGGTACTTAGATTTCCCAGGCCATTGAGTGCTCCAGGGTGGAGGGATGCAGTAGGAAGGTGGGCAGGAAAAGAGTTAACAAAGAATGCTCAGGGCTTCAAGAGTTAATGAAACTTCCTGCAGATGCGCGCACACACACACTCAGTGCTGGAGGAGCTCTATAATTCAGGCAGCATCTACAGAAGGGAATAAACAATCGACATTTCAGACTTGCTGGGTTCCTCCTGCACTTCCTGTGATTAAAGTGGCTTGAACCACCATCAGAGCACACAAAAGCTGTCATCATTTACTTCAGTGACCCTGCAAGGATTACACAGAGTTCTGTCAGGTGCCATATTGAGCAACAGATTCGAAACACTCAGCTCCTTATGCTGAATAAAACTCACTTTCAAATTACCTCATTTCTCCAGCATGCCTTTCTCACAACTCCCTGATTTAGCTTTCTGCCCTGTGCAGTTTAAAGGTTATGTGACTCAAGCACGAGTCTGTGATAAAATAGACCCCTCCCCCTGATGCACAGTTCTGATTTGCGATAAAAAATATTGATTATTAATTAAGGCGATGAGTGGGTATTTTCTATGTCATGTTGTGAAATTAAGGTTGCTTGTGTAATGAATGTAGTCCCAGGAATCCAATCTGTTGGTTTGTTCAAAGCCAAGGCTGCAGTTCGCCTGTTTTGTATCGGAGATGTGCTTTTTCAGGCAAGTGTTGTGAATGCCTTGTCTCTGGCAGTGTCTCTGAGAGTGAGGGTATCGTCAAGCGTCAGGCTGGGAATTCAGCCCACCTCAAGGGGGCATAAGGCAACGATGAGAGGACTTGCCAGGACTCAACGTACAATCCCTCTCTGTGGGGTTGCCCACTGTGCCTTCTACTGTGATGTTGCTCAGTGTCTTGTTCCTGCTGTTCTGCGCTATTCGCATTGCATTGGAGCAATGCACACAAAATGCCGGGGGGGACTCAGCTCAGGCTGCATCTGTGGAGAGGAATAAACAGTCGATATTTCAGGCTGTGACCCTTCATCAGGACTGGAAAGGAAGGGGGAAGAAACCAGAATAAGAAGGTTGGTGGGGGGAGGAAATGGGTGCAAGCTGGCAGGTGATAGATGAGACCAGGTGACGGGGAAGGTGGGTGGGTGGTTGGGGAAGGGGAGAATCTGGGAGGTGATAGGTGGAGGAGGTAAGGCACTGAAGAAGAAGGAATCTGACAGGAGAGAAGAGTGGACCATGAGAGAAAGGGAAGGAGGAGGGGCATCAGAGGGAGGTGAGGAGAAGAGAAGGGGTAAAAGGGAAGTCAATGGGGAGTAGAAAAAGAGAGAAGGGGGAGGAAGGAGAAATTGCTGGAAGCTGGAAAAATCGATGTTCATGCCATCAGGTTAGGGGCTACCCAGACAGAATATGAAGTGTTGCTTCTAAAAATTGAGAGTGGCCTCATTGTGGCAGTAGAGGAGGCCATGGATCAACATGTTGGAATGGGAAGTAGAATTAGAATGGGTGGCCATCAGGAAATCCCCTTTTTCTTTCTGCCATGAGTTTCTATTTTCTCCTATTGGATTCCCCCTTCTCCAGCCCTGTACCTCATCAATCAACTTCCCAGCTCTTTACTTCATCCCTCCCCCTCCCGGTTTCACCTATCACCTAGTGTTTCTCTCTCTCTCCCCTCCCCTGCATTTTAAAATCTGTCCCTCATCTTTTTTTCTACAGTCCTGCCGAAGGGTCTAGGCCCAAAACATCAACTGTTCATTTTTGCCGTAGGTGCTGCCTGGCCTGCTGAGTTCCTCCAGCATTTTGTGTGTGTTGCTTGGATTTCCAGCGTCTGCAGATTTTCTCTTGTTTAGGAAATCCTGCCTGTTGTATTGGAATTGGTTTATCCTTGTCACATGTACCAAGATACAGTGAAAAGCTTTGTTTTGCTTGCCATCCAGACAGATCATTCTAAACATAAGTACATCACAAGACTACAAAGGGAAAAGAACAACAGAATACAGTTACATTGTTATAATGCAGTGCAGGCAGAGAAATAAAATGTAAGGGCCATAATGAGGTAGATTGGGATATCAAGAGTTCATCTTGATAGAAGCTGTCCTTGAGCCTGGTGGGGTGTGTTCTCGAGCTTTTGCATCTTCCCAGTGGGAGGGGAGAGAAGAGAAAATGTCTAGGGTTGGAGGGATCCTTGATTACATTGGCTGCTCTCCCAAGGCAGTGAGGAGTGTAGACGGAGGCATTGGAGGGAAGGCTGGTTTGCGTGATAGACTTGGCAGTGTTCACAGCTCTCTCCAAATTCTCACGGTCTTGGGCGGAGCAGTTGCCATGGAAAGGATGCTTTCTATGGTGCATCTGCAAAAAAAAAATGGTGAGGGTTTTTGGGGAACGTGTCAAATCTGTTTTGCGAACTGGCTAATGGAGTGAGGTTCGCCTGGGGCAACAATACTGTACACGCAGTAACAAATGATGGCAACGATACTCTGCCTGTCTCTGGTTTCCGTTGAAACAGGTGAGACATGTTACAGCTCCCAAGCAGACACCTCACTTTGGTGCCCAAAATGGACTTGATCCCCACCCGCAATTCCTTCTGGCTAACTTAGCATAAGAATAATCATCTGTCAACCTGAGCTCATCCAAAACTCTTCTGTCCTGTCGCCTAACTTGCTGTAGTACAATAGATCCCAGAGCATGGAGGCACAAGAGACTGCAGGTGCTGGAATCTGGGGCAACACTCAAGGTACTGGAGAAACTTCGTGGGTCTGCAAGCATCAGTGAGGGGAAATGGACAGTTAATGTTTTGGGCCGTCTCGACCTGAAATGTTGACTGTCCATTTCCCTCCACGACCTGCTGAGCTCCTTCAACAGTTTGTTTGTTGCCTCAGATTCCAGGGCACATTATATCTGATGAAATACTTTTCAAAAAAAAAGCATTACAGTATTTTGGTAACACAGTGAATATGGCTCCAGTGTTTTAGCAAACTGTAAGCTCCCACACACATATCAGGCTGAACACTGGCCTGAGAGAGTGTGTGGAAAACACCACTCAATCCCTATCTTTTTCTTCCAACTGTTAGTGCAGACTTGTTAGTGCGTCTGTTGTGGGGCTTGAACTCATAGCCTTCAGACTGTTATCTACTGAGCAGCTGTAGCTTGTGAAGTTGTAGCATCTTTACTGTGACAGTACTCTTTTAATAGGACATAGAACAGTATAGCACAGTACAGGCCCTTTGGCCCACAATGTTGTGCCGACCCTTTAACCTGCTCCAAGATCAACCTAACCCTTCCCTCCCACATATCCCTCCATTTTTCTTTCGTCCTTATGCCTGAGAAAAGTTCTCTCACACAGAGTCTGGTGGGTACCTGGAATGCGCTTCCAGGGTAGGTGGTGGAAGCATTTAGACGGACACATGAACAGACAGGGAATGGAGGGATGTGGATCATGTGCAGGCAGATGGGATTAATTAAAATCGGCATCACAGTCAGCACAGACTCTGAGGGCTGAAGGGCCTGTTTTTGTGCTGTATTTTTCCATGCTCTTTGTTTTACATTCAAAGGGAGGAAATGTAAGATTATCCACTTCAGAAAGAAGAATGAAAAAAGCAATTTTTTTTACTTAAATGGATTAGGACTACAAAATGTGTAACGCATGAACACTACTGGGACTATAAATGGCATATTGTCCTTTATTGCAAGATGTATTGAGATTATGAGTACCAACCAAGTGGGCTGTTCTATCCTGCACAGCAGCAAGCAACTTCCGTTTGGTGCCTTCTCTTCAAACGGTAGGAGGTAATTCTAAAGCAGAACCAGGAGCCAATATCCCACCTTCATCCACAGAAAAACAAAGTAAAGGCACATGTCCAAACACTGGGTATGGAGTGTCATGGAGTGAGATTCCCATAAGACCATAGGATATAGGAGCAGAATTAGGCCATTTGGCCCATTGAGTCTGCTCCGCCATTTCATCATGGCTGATCCATTTTTCCTCTCAGCCCCAATCTCCTGCCTTCTCCCCATATCCCTTCATGCCCTGACCAACCAAAAATCTATCAACCTCAGCCTTAAATATACATAAAGATTTGGCCTCCATAGCCACCTGTGGCAACAAATTCCACAGATTCACTACTCTCTGGCTATAAAAAATCATCTTCATCTCCATTCTGGAAGGACGCCCCTCTATTCTGAGGCTGTGTCCTCTGGTCTTAGACTCGCCCTCCATAGGAAAGATCCTCTCCATGTCCACTCTATCAAGGCCTTTCACCATTCAATAGGTTTCATTTAGGTCACCCCTCATTCTTCTGAATTCCAGTCAATACAGGCCCAGAGTTCTTGACTCCCCAACAAGAACATAAGTAAATAGGAGCAGGAGAAGGCCACTCTGCCCATCAAACCGTTCCCGACATTCAATGTGATCATGACTGGTCTATCCCTGTTTTCAGTTCCATGATTTCATCTTTTACCTTTGATTTAATGCTAATTTAAGTTGATGTTAATTTACAGTATATGTTTGCCATGTCTGTAATATGCTGTGTTAATGCCGCAAAAAGCAAATCTTCATGGCACTTATAGCCTGGAGGATGATAATAAACTTGAACTTGAACTGCTCCTTCCAAAACCCCCCCAGCCTGTGATGTTCCTACACACCTCATATCTAAATGACCAAGCCTGAATCCTCTGTGTCCCCTCGTTGAAGACCCAGCCACAAGTGGGAACATCTCAACGTCTGCTTGTCAAGCCCACTCAGGATCTGACACGTCTCAATAAGATCACCATTCATTCTTCGAATCTCTAGATAATGCAGAGCCACCCTGTTTAGCCTCTCTTGACACAAACTCAAAACATTCACATCAAGACCTGCAGTGGTATGCTGCCACCATTTGGATCTCAAGACGTGCCTGTGGTCTCTTCATGGAGGCAGAAGGCTTGGACTAGCGCCGTCACCCTGTGCCAAGGTGGACAGTGGGTGGGGCCCCTACCCACAAAACAGAGGCAAGTCATCACGGCCTGTGAGGCCTCGGAAGGTTGGGAGGACTCACACCCTGAACTCCAGGGTGTAAGCTGCTAATTCTCTGCATGGAATCCCAGGCAACTTCAGCTGTCCCGGCTTTGTCTGGGGGCAGGCAGCTGGCAGTGAGAATTGAGTGGCTCTGTGGCACTCCTGGAGTTAGGAGTCCGGGAGGAAATGGAGAAAAGCTAAGCCTCTACCCAGTGGTAAGGCCAGCTGTCACTCACTGGTTAATGAGCGGACTCCATTCATTCCACCAGATTATTACAGGCACGAAAGATCATAGAAGAGGAATATTTACGCTGAGTGGCTGGAAGGACCCTAAGGAGCATTGATATGAAGGGGGATCATGAGGTGCAAGTCTCTATCTCCCTGAAAGTGGCAACACAAGTGGATAGGGTGGAAAAGAAGGCGGACGCCATATTTGCCTTCCTTGGTTGGTGTGTTAAGTATCAAAGTCAGGAAGTCGTGTGGCAGCTGCATAAAATGTTATTTGGGCCGCAGTTTTAATCACCCCATTACAGGATGGATGTGGAGTCTTTGGCAGGGTGCAGAAGAGGTTCATTAGGTTCTTGCTTGGATTAGAGGGTATAGCGATAAGGAGAGGTTGGACAAACTCGGAGTGACAGGGGCTGAGGGGAGACCTGATAGAAGCTTATAAGATTTTGAGGGGCATGGAGGGGGTAGAAAGTCAAACTGTTATTAGGGTGGAAATGCCAAGGACAAACTTAAGGTGAGAGGAGGAGGTTTATAGAAAATGTATGGGGTAAATCTTTTACATAGAGAGTGGTAGGCGCCTGGAGTGTACTACCGGGAAAACAAGCGCAATAGCAACATGAAAGAGTCATTTAAACAGGCAGGGACTGGAGGGATATGGACCATGTGCAGGTAAATGGAGATAGGTTTGAATTGGCATCATGGTCAACACAGATATGGTGGGCCTGTTCCTGTGTTGTGTTGTTCTAGAACATACATTGAACAAAGAACGTAGAACAGTACAGGCCCTTTGGCCCACAATGTGCTGACCTTTTAGCCTCCTGCAAGATCACTCTAACCCTTCCCTCCCACATAGCCCTCCATCTTTCTTTCATCCATCTCAGTTCTGTATTGAATAGTGGGGCAGGCTTGGTGTGGCCGACTCCTGCTCCTATTTTCTTGTGTCCGTAGTGAGGTGAAGTGGGGTACAAGGATGTTGCTCTGGAACATAAATAGCAGACTAGTGGGGGCATCAGAAGACAAGAAGCGGAAGCAGGCTGCACTGTTTGGTGCCATCGCATCTGATCTTTTACCTACTCTATACCCGGATCCCATCGATGATCGCAGAGATCCACATAAGTTCCACGTGGTCTTTGTGACACAACGAGAGGGATGCCTGTTAAAAAAAAAAGCTGTTTGTCTCTGATTTACATTTTAGAAATTTTCCTGGCAGAGTAAACACGATAAGAACCACCCAGTCCAAAAGACAGAGGTTGTTGAACTCTGTGTTCTGCTGAGGGTTTGACCTCCTTGCTGGCGAGGGGGGGCTGCTGGGTGCAGGGAACCTGATGTGTGATCTGGTTAACAAAATAGTGATCTTGTCTTTCACGACCAAGTTACACATTCATAGCTGTGGTCTCACACAAATCTCACCGATAACCTCATTATGTGAATGAGAAATCTGATTACTCCCGGACCAGGTGGAATGCACCGGCGTGTTCTGAAGGAAGTAGCTGTGGAGATTGCGGAGGCATTAGCGATGATCTTTCAAAAGTCGATAGATTCTGGCATGGTTCCGGAGGACTGGAAGATTGCAAATGTCACTCCGCTATTTAAGAAGGGGGCAAGGAGCAAAACGGAAATTATAGACCTGTTAGCTTGACATCGGTGGTTGGGAAGTTGTTGGAGTCGATTGTCAAGGATGAGGTTACAGAGTACCTGGAGGCATATGACAAGATAGGCAGAACTCAGCATGGATTCCTTCAAGGAAAATCCTGGCTGACAAACCTATTACAATTTTTTGAGGAAATTACCAGTAGGCTAGACAAGGGAGATGCAGTGGATGTTGTATATTTGGATTTTCAGAAGGCCTTTGACAGGGTGCCACATGAGGCTACTTAACAAGATAAGAGCCCATGGAATTACGGGAAAGTTACATATGTGGATAGAGCGTTGGCTGATTGGCAGGAAACAGAGAGTGGGAATAAAGGGATCCTACTCTGGTTGGCTGCCGGTTACCAGTGGTGTTCCACAGGGGTCCGTGTTGGGGCCGCTTCTTTTTACATTGTACATCAACGATTTGGATTATGGAATAGATGGCTTTGTGGCTACATTTGCTGACAATATGAAGATAGGTGGAGGGGCCGGTAGTGCTGAGGAAACAGAGAGTCTGCAGAGAGACTTGGATAGATTGGAAGAATGGGCAGAGAAGTGGCAAATGAAGTACGATGTTGGAAAGTGTATGGTTATGCACTTTGGCAGAAAAAATAAACGGGCAGACTATTATTTAAATAGGGAAAGAATTCAAAGTTCTGAGATGCAACAGGACTTGGGAGTCCTCGTACAGGATACCCTTAAAGTTAACTTCCAGGTTGAGTCAGTAGCGAAGAAGGTGAATGCAATGTTGGCATTCATTTCTAGAGGAATAGAGTATAGGAGCAGGGATGTGATGTTGAGGCTCTATAAGGCGCTGGTGAGACCTCACTTGGAGTACTGTGGGCAGTTTTGGTCTCCTTATTTAAGAAAAAATGTGCTGACGTTGGAGAGGGTACAGAGAAGATTCACTAGAATGATTCCGGGAATGAGAGGGTTAACATATGAGGAACGTTTGTCCGCTCTTGGACTGTATTCCTTGGAGCTTAGAAGAAAGAGGGGAGACCTCATAGAAACATTTCGAATGTTGAGAGGCATGGACAGAGTGGATGTGGCAAAGTTGTTTCCCATGATGGGGGAGTCTAGTACGAGAGGGCATGACTGAAGGATTGAAGGGTGCCCATTCAGAACAGAAAAGCAAAGGAATTTTTTTGGTCAGAGGGTGGTGAATCTATGGAATTTGTTGCCACAGGCGGCAGTGGAGGCCAAGTCATTGGGTGTATTTAAGGCAGAGATTGATAGGTATCTGAGTAGCCAGGGCATCAAAGGTTATGGTGAGAAGGCGGGGGAGTGGGACTAAATGGGAGAATGGATCAGCTCATGATAAAATGGTGGAGCAGACTCGATGGGCTAAATGGCCGACTTCTGCTCCTTTGTCTTTTGGTCTTATGGTCTTACTTTTGCCCCGCTTGTTCACCATCTTCCACTGAGAGGCAAAGATCAAATTGGCCAGAGTGTTTCCGAGTGTCACTAGAAATGGCAGGAGAAGGGAGATCAAGGTGAATAAGGGAGTGTTTGCTCCCAGTTTACGCATTAGTAGCTACTCAGGAGGGGGACCAAAGGATGAGTCCCAGTTGTTGGGAATACAGTCAGGAGGATTGAGAGCTGAAGGAGGTAAGAAAATAGGAGCAGCAGACCACTCAGCCCCTCAAACCTGCCCCACCTCTCAATGTGATCGAGGCTGATCTGCCCCCAGGCCTCATTTCTTCTCTGTGCCAGTTCCCCAGAGCCCTCAATTCTACAATCTTCCAGAAATGTATCTCCCTCCTCGTTAAATGCCCCAGGTGATCTGGCCTCCACATCCCACTGGGGCAGAGAATTCAGAGATTCACCACCTTCTGTAAGACGTTTTTATGTATCTCAGTTTTAATTGACTGCCTCCTTGATCTGTAGCTATGTCTCCTTGTTTGAGGTTCTCCCACTGGTGGTGATATCTCCACATCTACCTTGTTATGAGCCCTCAGGATCTGATATGTTTCAATAAGATCACACCTCATTCTTCTGAACTCCAAAGAATATAGATCTAATTCCTTCAGCCACTTCTGATAGGACAGCACTAGCCTGGTGAATCCTTTCTGGAGTCATAGAGTCATCAAACACTACAGCACAGGAATAGGCCCTTCAGCCCATCTAGTCTGTGCCAAGCTGCCAAGCCCAGTCCCATAAAACTGCACCTGAACCATAACCTCCCATACCCCTCCCATCCATGTACTTATCCAAACTTCTCTGAAATGTTGAAATAGAGCTTGCATCTACCACTTCCACCAGCAGCTCATTACACACTGTCACCACTCTCTGAGTGAAGAAGTTCCCCCTTAGGTTTCCCATAAATATTTTCAATTTTCACCCTTAACCTATGACCTCTAGTTGTAGTCTCACTGAATCCCAGTAGAAAGAGCCTGCTTGCACTTACCCTTAAGGATTCTGTACATCTCTCCTGTAAAAATGCTATCCCTTTTCTTAGCTTCTTCATCTTCAGCGCATCTGTTCCGAGGTTGTGGCATTCCGATGTCCTTCTTCAAAGAACAGCGCTTCCCTTCCTCCACTATTGATACTGCCCTCACCCGCATCTCCTCCATTTTCCAAACATCCATGCTCACCTCATCTTCCCATCACCTTAACGGTGACAGAGTTCCTCTTTTCCTCACCTACCACCCCATGAGCCTCCACATCCAACACATCATGCTCCACAATTTCCACCATCTCCAAAGGGATCCTACCTCCAAATATCTCTTTACCTTCCCCCTCCACTTTCCACAGGGATCGCTCCCTCCATGATTCCCTTGTCCATCCGTCCCTCCTCACTGAACTCCCTCCAGGCACTTATCCTTGCAAGTAGCCAAAGTACTATGCCTGCCTATTCATGTCCTCCCTCGCCTCCATTCAGGGCCCCGAACAGTCCTTGCAGGTGAGGCAAAATTTCACCTATGGATCTGTTGGGGTCATCTATTGTGTCTGGTGCTCCCGATGTGGCATCCTCTACTTTGATGAGACCCATCGTAAATTGTGGGACTGCTTTGTCGAGCACATTCGCTCCATCCGCCGAAAGTGGAACTTCCCGGTGGCCAAACATTTTAATTCCACTTCCCTTTCCTGTTCCAACATGTCGGTCCATGGCTATTTCTTGTGCCAGAATGAGGCCACCCTCAGGGTGGAAGAGCAACACCTTATATTCTGTCTGGGTAGCCTCCAACCTAATGGCCTGAATATTGACTTCTCTTTCTGGTTAAAAATAATTCCCTCCCCCTCCCTGCTTCTACTATTCCCCACTCTAGCCACTTACCTCTTCTCAACTGCCTATCATCTTCCCCTAGGTCTGCTTCTCCTTCCCTTTCTCCTATGGTCCATTCTCCTCTCCTATCTGATTCCTTCCTCTCCAGCCCTTTACCTTTCCCACCCACCTGGCTTCAGCTTTGAGCTATCCTCTTCCCCCTCCCCCCACCTTTATATTCTGGCATCTTCCTCCTTCCTTTCCAGTCCTGAAGAAGGGTCTCGGCACGAAACATCAACTGTTTATTCATTTCCGTAGATGCTGCCTGACATGAGTCCCTCCAGCATTTTGTGTGGGTTGCTCTGGATTTCCAGCATCTGCAGAATTTCTCATATTTGTGATTTGCACCTCTGTCAAATCTTATTAATTCTCCTATGTTCCAGTTAACCTATTCGTCCTTTCCCTGTAACTCAGATCCTCAAATCCTGGCAACATTCTTGTAAATTTTCTCTGTACTCTTACAGTACAGCTCAGTACAGTTCAGTGCCTCATTACATTGTCGCAAGCTCTGGTTTCAGACCAGTGCCAGGAAGAGCATAAGAAATGGTAGATCTCAGCCCCCCAGATCTTCAATAGAACTATAGCCGATCTGATTTTGGTTTCAGCTCCCCATTTCACTGCCTATTTCTCAGATCCCTGCACTTCATTCTGGATCAGCGACCTGTTTTGGTCTTGGTTTCTTTCAGTGACTCAACCCCCACTACTCTCTGGGGAGAGAGAGCTCCACAGACAGAGACTTCCTTCTGAGAGAAGATACTCCTCCACATCTCCACACAAAGCAGCTGAATCCCCCCCCCACCCCCATTCCGTGCTGCATTGTGTGCCAAGGCTTCACAAATGCAACAGTAAATATATGAGTGTCTGCAGATGCTGGAAATCTAGTGCAACGCACACAAAATGCTGGAGGAACTCAGCAGGTCAGGTAGCATCTATGGAGGGGAATTAACAGTCGGCATTTCGGGCCGAGACCCTTGAGCAAGAGCTGGTAGTGCTGCAACAGTGCCTGGTAATGGTTTGGCAGAGCCAGAGGTGGGGACAGGGTTCAACTACCCCCTGTGCTCCAAACCTGATGTTAGAACAGTGAAGCACTGAGCTTTGGAGAAGGCATAAAAGGAGGTCCTACCTGCCCCGCTGAGGCACTAAAGATCCGTGGGGGATAACATGGGGTGGGCAGGTACGTGGAACTTAGTCTGTCTACCTTTCCAGAGTCCAGGGGTCGTGTGTTCGAATCTTACCAGGAAAACTTATTAACTGAGAACGTGAGGCCATAAGACATAGGAGCAGAATTAGGCCATTCGGCCCATCAAGTCTACACCATTCAATCATTGCTGGTTTATTAATTTATTATGCCTCTCAAACCCATTCTCCTGCCTTCTCTCCATAACTTTTGACACCCTGACTAATCAAGAACCTATCAACCGCAGCTTTAAATATATCCACTGGCTCCATAGCCACCTGTGACTCAAGATTCAAGGTTGTTTAATGTCATTTCCAGTACACAAGTGTAAAAGAGAATATGTAGCCTCCTTCCTGATGGGAATGGGACAAACAATCCACGAGCAGGGTGGGTGGGATCCTTCACGATTTTGTGGCCTTTTTCTGGCCCCCTTCTGTATATAGCAGGTGGGCTAGTGCCAGTGATGCTTTGGGCAGTATTGACAACCTGTTGTGCACAGTCCAGCTCTCTTCAGCCTCCTCAGAAAATAGTAATGTTGGTGAGCTTTCCTGATTACATAGAAGGTGTTCTGGGACCATGAGAGGTTGTACAAGATGTGCGCCCCAGGAATATGAAACTGCCTCAGTTTCCGCTACTGTGAGGCTGGTGTGTGAGTTCTGTTGAAGTTGATAACCATGTGGCAATGAATTCCACAGATTCACTAGCTTCTAGTTAAAACAATTCCTCCTTCTCTCTTTGAGACAGCAGAGATGCTGGAGATCTGGAGCAACACACACAAAATGCTGGAGGAACTCAGGGGGTTAGAGTGCATCGATGGAGAGAGATGGATAGTTGATGTTTTGGGCTGAGACCATTCATCAGGACTGGGAAGGAAAAAGGGAGGAGCCAGAATAAAAGGGTGGGGTGGTGGTGTCAGGGAGGGGCAGGAGCTGGCAGGTGATAGATGGATCTAGGTGACAGAGAAGGTGGGAATGTGGGGGATAGGGTTCAATAACGAAATATGCTTGGAATAGCAGAAGAAATCTAGTCACCGGTAATAATGACATACCGTGAAAACTCACCTGATTCTGATGATTACGTTCTCCAGTCTGGTCTGCATGTGACTCAAGAATGTGGCTGATTTTTAATTGCCTCTGCAGTTTGAGGATATTAGGGATGGACAATAAATGTCAGCAACATCCACATCCTGTGAGCAAATAGAAAAATAATAATCTGCACTGAGAATCACTGGCTGCTTGTTTTCTCTGGATTCCACCTCATAAATGCAAAGGTTTAGGACCCATAGTAAATCTGGCTGGTTTGCACATGCTTAGAAGGGTTCTTCATCTGCTCCTCTGAGGTGCTGATGACATTGTCCTGATTCCCCGATCAGGGGCTCACATTGCTGATTACACTGTGAAACTAGAGATCGGACCCACTTCTCTCCAGCCGTGATGTGACGAGGTGCCGCAGTGCCCATCTGCGCCCACAGAACCTCATGCACCAGCTCGGCCATAATTTGAATATGCCTAGCAACTCTTGGCTCGCTTGCTGGGTAGAAAGGCTGTTTAGGGTGCGATGAGACCTCTAAGGTAAAAAGAAACCCCAACAAAATTAACCTTGCTTGCTTTCTTAAACAAGAGAAAATCTGCAGATGTTGGAAATCCAAGCAACATACAAAATGCTGGAGGAACTCAGCAGGCCAGGCAGCATTCTGTGGAAAAGAGTACGGTCGCCGTTTCAGGCCAGAAGAAGGGCCTCGGCCTGAAAAGTCGACTATACCCTTTTCCATGGATGTTGCCTGGCCTGCTGAGTTCCTCCAGCATTTGTGTGTCTTGCTTGTTTTCTGTTTAAATCAGACTGCATGATGTTGCTCGGACATAGATCAGGAGCCTCCTAACACCAAGCCAGTGCCCCAGACAATTTGCCAATGGGCTGCAGATATCAGTCATGTACGGAAGGGAGAGCTACAGCCAAAGAAGGAGCAAAATAGTCGGGGCAGAGTGCTCTGTGAAAAGCTCTAGCAGCCACTTCAGTTTTGCAGTTCGATTACATTCGTTTAAATATTTATTCAATGTGGGAGAGCTGTGTGGCTACAAGTTACTGGCCATGCACCCAAGCAAGAATGATATTAACTGCAATGATTTAAGTTTGTGTACATTTGCACACCTCTTGATTCCTTTTCTCCCGGATCTTCCGATTATTGGAACACTGAACAATACGTCCCCATTTTCTATGAGCGATTAAAGCCGACAAAGGCTGACGAGGGGAGCTAGGTGTTGACGTAAGGACGCTACCACCGAGTCCAAAAGCTGCCATAAGTGGAATTGCCGGAACTGGTGGAATAGGTAGAATTGGAAGCACTGACAATCAACACTGGAGCACCTCACTGTGCTTAGCCCACTGCTCTACCTTCTATATAAATATGACTGTGAGGCTAGGCACAGCTCAAATGTCATCTATAAATTTGCTGATGATGCAACCATTGTTGGCAGAATCACAGATGGTGACAAGAGGGCGTACAGGAGTGAGATACACCAGCTAGCTGAGTGGTGTCGCAGCAACAGCCTGGCATTCAACATCAGCAACACCAAAGAGCTGATTGTGGACTTCAGAAAGAGTAAGGCGAGGGGACACAAACCAATCCTCAGAGGAATCAGAAGTAGGGAGAGTGAGTAACTTCACATTCCTGGGTGTCAAGATCTCTGAGGATCTAACCTGGTCCCAACATATCGATACAGCTATAAAGAAGGCAAGACAGCAGCTATATTTCATTAGCAGTTTGAGGAGATTTGGTTTGTCATCTAAAACACTTGAAAACTTCTACAGATGTACCATGGAGAGCATTCTGACTGGCTGCAGCGCTGTCTGGTATGCAGTCTACTGCACAGGATTGAAGTGGACTGTAAAGAATGGTAAAATTAGTTAGCCTCATCTTGGGTACCAGCTCCCGCAGAAACCAAAACGTCTTCAAAGAGCGGTGCCTCAGAAAGGTGTCGTCCACTATTAAGGACCCCATCACCCAGCACAGGCCCCCCTCTCATTGACCCAGGTCAGGTCACAGATCTCTCAGTGGGTGAGCATCTGGGGGACAGTGACCACCGCTCCCTGGCCTTGAGCATTATCATGGAAAAGGATAGAATCAGAGAGGGCAGGAAAATGTTTAATTGGGGAAGGGCAAATTATGAGGCTGTAAGGCTAGAACTTGCGGGTGTGAATTGGGATGATGTTTTTGCAGGGAAATGTACTATGGACATGTGGTTGATGTTTAGGGATCTCTTGCATGATGTTAGGGATAAATTTGTCCCGGTGAGGAAGATAAAGAATGGTAGGGTGAAGGAACCATGGGTGACAAGTGAGGTGGAAAATCTAGTCAGGTGGAAGAAGGCAGCATACACGAGGTTTAGGAAGCAAGGATCAGATGGGTCTATTGAGGAATATAGGGTAGCATGAAAGGAGCTTAAGAAGGGGCTGAGAAGAGCAAGAAGGGGGCATGAGAAGGCCTTGGCGAGTAGGGTAAAGGAAAACCCCAAGGCATTCTTCAATTATGTGAAGACCAAAAGGATAACAGGAGTGAATGTAGGACCGAATAGAGATAAAGGTGGGAAGATGTGCCTGGAGGCTGTGGAAGTGAGCGAGGTCTTCAATGAATACTTCTCTTCGGTATTCACCAATGAGAGGGAACTTGACAGTGAGGACAATATGAGTGAGGTTGATGTTCTGGAGCATGTTGATATTAAGGGAAAGGAGGTGTTAGAGTTGTTAAAATACATTAGGACGGATAAGTCTCTGGGGCCTGACGTAATATTCCCCAGGCTGCTCCACGAGAGGAGGGAAGAGATTGCTGAGCCCCTGGTGAGAATCTTTATGTCCTTGTTGTCCACGGGAATGGTACCGGAGGATTGGAGGGAGGCAAATGTTGTCCCCTTGTTTAAAAAAGGTAGTAAGGATAGTCTGGGTAATTATAGACCAGTTACGTCTGTGGTGGGAAAGCTGTTGGAAAAGATTCTTAGGGATAGGATCTATGGGCATTTAGAGAATCATGATCTGATCAGGGACAGTCAGCATGGCTTTGTAAAGGGCAGATCATGTCTAACAAGCCTGATAGAGTTCTTTGAAGAGGTGACCAGGCATATAGATGAGGATAGTGCAGTGGATGTGATCTATATGGATTTTAGTAAGGCATTTGACAGGGTTCCACACGGTAGGCTTATTCAGAAAGTCAGAAGGCATGGGATCCAGGGAAGTTTGGCCAGGTGGATTCAGAATTGGCTTGCCTGCAGAAGGCAGAGGGTCGTGGTGGAGGGAGTACATTCAGATTGGAGGGTTGTGACTAGTGGTGTCCCACAAGGATCTGTTCTGGGACCTCTTCTTTTCGTGATTTTTATTAACGACCTGGATGTGAGGGTAGAAAGGTGGGTAGGCAAGTTTGCAGATGACACAAAGGTTGGTGGTGTTGTAGATAGTGTAGAGGATTGTCGAAGATTGTGGACAGACATTGATAGGATGCAGAAGTGGGCTGAGAAGTGGCAGATGGAGTTCAACCCAGAGAAGTGTGAGCTGGTGCACTTTGGAAGGACAAACTCCAAGGCAGAGTACAAAGTAAATGGCAGGATACTTGGTAGTGTGGAGGAGCAGAGGGATCTGGGGGTACATGTCCACAGATCCCTGAAAGTTGCCTCACAGGTAGATAGGGCAGTTAAGAAAGCTTATGGGGTGTTAGCTTTCATAAGTCGAGGGATAGAGTTTAAGAGTCGCGATGTAATGATGCAGCTCTATAAAACTCTGGTTAGGCCACACTTGGAGTACTGTGTCCACTTCTGGTCGCCTCACTATAGGGAGGATGTGGAAGCATTGGAAAGGGTACAGAGGAGATTTACCAGGATGCTGCCTGGTTTAGAAAGCATGCATTATGATCAGAGATTAAGGGAGCTAGGGCTTTACTTTTTGGAGAGAAGGCGGATGAGAGGAGACATGAT
This sequence comes from Mobula birostris, assembly GCF_030028105.1. Lineage (NCBI taxonomy): Eukaryota > Metazoa > Chordata > Chondrichthyes > Myliobatiformes > Myliobatidae > Mobula > Mobula birostris. Next base: position 56,505,166 of record NC_092402.1, read on the forward strand.
AGAGGTGTACAAGATAATGAGAGGAATAGATAGAGTGGATAGCCAGCGCCTCTTCCCCAGGGCACCACTGCTCAATACAAGAGGACGTGGCTTTAAGGTAAGGGGTGGGAAGTTCAAGGGGGATATTAGAGGAAGGTTTTTTACTCAGAGAGTGGTTGGTGCGTGGAATGCACTGCCTGAGTCAGTGGTGGAGGCAGATACACTAGTGAAGTTTAAGAGACTACTAGACAGGTATATGGAGGAATCTAAGGTGGGGGCTTATATGGGAGGCACGGTTTGAGGGTCGGCACAATATTGTGGGCCGAAGGGCCTGTACTGTGCTGTACTATTCTATGTTCTATGTTACAGTCAGAAAGGAGGTACAGAAGCCTGAAGACACACACTCAATGATTCAGGAACAACTTCTTCCCCTCTGCTATCCAATTTCTAAATGGAGATTGAACCCATCAGCACTACCTTACTACTTTTTTATTTCTGTTATTTTGCACTGCTTATTTTAATTTAACAATTTAATAGACAGAGCATATGCTGAATGTAATTCAGGTTTTTTCTCTACATTTACTTATCATGTATTTCATTGTACTGCTGCCACAAAGTTAACAAATTTCACGACATACGCCGGTGATATTAAACCTGATTCTGATTCTGATCTCTACGTGAAACAGACAGGCAAACCAGTGACTGAGCCAAAGCACCAAGTCTCTGTCCACATGGCTTGCTGCGATCAGTTCTGCTGGCACACAGGCAGTGGTGGGAATTAGACAGAACATAGAATATAGAACAGTGCAGCCCACAATGTTCTGCGGAACCAATTAAGCTGGTAATCAAATACCCAACTATATTAATTCCTTCTGCCTACACATTCATGTGCCTATCCAGGAGCCTTTTGGACACCTCTATTATATCAGCCTCCACCACTACCCCTGGCAGCATGCTCCAGACACCCACCACTCTCTTTAAAAAAAAGTCGCTCCACACGTCTCCTTTGAACTTGACACCCTGGACTAGACATTTCAACCCTGTGAAAAAGATGGCCACTGTCTCCTGTATCTATGCTTCTCACAATTTTTCAGGGCTCCCCTCACCCCCACTGCTTGAGAACACAACCCAAGTTCATCTGACGTTTCCTTATAACATGCCCTCTAATCCAGACAGCATCCTGGTGAACCTTTTCTGCTCTCTCCAAAGCCTCAACATCCTTCCTGTAATGAGGCGACCAGAATTAAATGCAATACTCCAGGTGTGGTCCAACCCGAGTTTTATAAAGCTGCAACGACGTAGCTTCCTGACGAAAATTCAGTTCCTCGACTAGTAAAGGCCAGCATGCCATATGCCTTCTTTACCACCCTCTCAACCTGTGCAGCCCGAAGTTTCTTTGTGAGATAAAGATGGGAGTGTATGTGATTCTATCTCCTTCTGTTGCTGCCTGTTAAAATTCATGGATGCAGAATAGAGTTACTTGCATGGAAACGGGTAGGACGATCAGCCTCTAAATCCTACACTAGTCCCGTTTTATCCTCCCTACAAGTCCATAAATCTCTCCAGATTCTGCCTCTCACCCACACTCTTGGGGCAATTTACAGCAGCTAATTAACCCACCGGCCCGCACATCGCTGGATGAGTCAGATGAACTGAATCAGTGGGTGGAGTGGCTACCTCGCGACCCCAAAGACTTGAGTTCACTCCCGACCTCCGGTGCTGACTGTGTAGAGTTTGCATGTTCTTTTTTGCAGGGTTGAAATGTCGCTTACAGCGGGATAAACTCAAAGGAGACGTGTGGAGCGAGGATTTTTTTACACAGAGAATGGTGGGTGTCTGGAGCATGTTCGGGAGGCTCTGAGACAGGCACATGACTATGCAGGAACTGGAAGGATATGGACATTGTGTAGGCAGAAGGGACTAGTTTAGTTTCCCTAGTTCTCCTGTTTCCTCACACGTCCTAAAGATGTGTGGGTTGGGGGTTGATTGACCACTGTAAATTGTCCTGAATGTGTAGGTGGGTGGGAGATGATAACAATGAATTAATGTACGATTAGTGTAAAATAGGTGTTTGATGATTGGTGTGGACTCTGGGCCAAAGGACCCGTTTTCATGCTGTATCTCTCTATGTCTCTTTGGTCACCTGCTCTTGTATCTCTTCTGTTCAGAGTTCGTTTGATAATTGTTCCTCTTCTGGACCTTGGAAGGGGTTGCTACATTAACCACTGATAAATATACGTCTTTATTGATGCTGAGGCGAGATATCGTATCTACCTCTGTGCTTGCTTTTCAGCACTCTGTAGCCCGGCGGGTAATTATTTGGCTCATTCTCAAAGTTAATAGTGATGATGCCTCTTTTAATCGTGATAATGTACCTACACCATAAGATCCCTGAAATAAGAGCACATTTGCAACGCTTGACAGCAGAACTACCACCTTTCCTCCGTCTGTCACGAAAGGTGTGATTTCCTATTTTAATTCCGCTTGCCATTCCCATTCCGATGTGTCAGTCCACGGCCTCCTGTACTGCCACAATAAGGCCACTCTGAGGTTGGAGGACCAACACCTTATATTTCTGACTGAGTAGCCTCCAAACTGAGGGCATAAACATCAATTTGTCTATAACTTCTAGTAATTTCTCTTCCCGCCACCTTCTCTCTTTTTCCATTCTGCATTGTGGCTCCCCTCTTATGCCTTCTCTTCTCCTAACCTGCCTATCACCTCCCTCTGGTGCCCCTCCTCCTTCCCTTTCTCCAATGGCCCTCTCTCCTCCCCTATCAGATTCTTTCTTCTTCAGCCCTTAACATCTTCCACCTATCACCTCCCAGCCTCTCACTTCATCGCCCACCTTCCCCCTCACCTGGCCTCACCTATCATTTTCCAGCTTGTACTCCTTCCCCTCCCTCCATCTCCTTATTCTGGATTCTGCTCCCTTCCTTTTCAGTCCTGCTGAAGGGTCTCAGCCTGAAACATCAACTGTTTGTTCCTCTCCGTAGATGCTGCCTGACCTGCTGAGTTCCTCCAGCATTTTGTATTTGTTCCTCTGGATTTCCAGCATCTGCAGAATCTCTTGTGTTCATATTATTGAAGCACTTGCAGAAACCAGGATACTGCACTGTCCTAACATAAGGACATAAGAAATAATAGCAGGAGTAGACCATTCAACCCCTCAGTCCTGCCCCACTATTCATCAAGATCATGGCTGACTTTTTACCTCAGTGCCATTTTCCTGACACTGTCCGTGATCCCTTTAACATATAGACAACTTTATTGATCTCTGATTTCAATTACTGAGTCGGACAAACCCTCTAAGAGAAAGAATTCCAGATATTCACTACCCTCTGAGAAACAACATTTCTCCTCATCCCTGATCTAAATGGCCTATTCCTTGGAACACCGTGTACACTTAGAGTGTTGTGTACAGATCTGGTGGGCACACTGTAGGAAGGATGTGGGGACAATAGAGAGAATGTGGAGGAGATTCACCAGGATGTGGCCTGGAGTGGAGGGCTGTAAGTTATGTAGAGAGATTGGATAAACTAGGTTTGTTGTAGGACCAGAGGGCAAGGCCTCAGAATAGAAGGATATCCCTTTAAGACCATAAGAATGTAAGGTATAGGAGCAGAATTAGGCCATTTGGCCCATTGAGTCTGCTCCACCATTTCAATATGTCTGATCCATTTTCCTTCTCAGCTCCAATCTCCTGCCTTCTCCCCGTATTCCTTCAGGCCCTGACTAATCAAGAATCTATCAACTTCTGCCTTAAATATACCCAATGACTTGGCCTCCGCAGTCGTCTTCCTCCTCCGAAAAAGCTTCCTATTAAATCTCTCCCCTCTTCCTCCTGCAAACACTTTTTAACATAAAGAGCCAATGTTGAAATGTCTAATACCAGACAGTTTTAAAGTCAGAGGGGGAGTTTTCAAAGGAGGTGTATAGAGCGAGCTTTTTACAGAGCGGAGGGTGTCTGGAATGCACTGTCAGGGGTGCCGTAGGGGCAGATATGATAGAAGTGTTTAAGAATCTCTTAGAGAGAGACGTGAATGTGCAGAGAATGGAGGGGTATGAACATTGTGTCGGCAGGAGTGATTAGGTGTCATCAGATTTAGCTTAATTAGTTTGGCACAACTCCATGGGCCAAAGGGCCTGTTCCTGTGTTATACTGTTTTTGATCTATGTTCTGCTTTTTGACTGAGGGATAAATTGTGGCCCAGGCAGTGGGCCATCTCCCTTGCTGAGTCCTGGGACCTTTACATCAGCCCAAGAAGGCAAAAAGGATCATGGTTTGACATTTCATGCAGAAGACAAAATCTCTGGCAGTGCTTTGCTCTCTCAGATTGTCAGCCTGGGTTTTAGATTCAAATTTCTGAATTATAACTACAAACCTGACTCAGAGGCAAATATCTGCCCACTGAGCCACAGCTGACAATAATAACAGCAATTATTAGCCATGTAACCATACTGTGGGGAAGTTAGATTGATGCGATAAGTTTGGAAGGTCAGAAAATCTGGACTTACATTTCTATAGCGCCCTTCATAACTTAGAATATCCCAAGGTACATCACACTGAAGAACTACTTTTAGACCCTGCAACTAAGGAAAAATGTATTGGTATAGTAGTGCTTCACAAGAACGATTGTGATAATGAAAGGCTTAACATATGAGGAGTGTTTGATGTCTCTGAGCCTTTACTTGCTGGAGTTCAGAAGGATGGGGGGATCTCATTGAAACCTCCTGAATACTGAAAGGCCTGGATAGAGTGGATGTGGAGAGGAGAGTCTACAATCTGAGGGCACAGCCTCGAAATACAAAGACATCCCTTTGGATGTTGAGGAATTTCTTTAGCCAGCAGATGGTGAATCTGTGGAATTCATTGCCACAGACGCCTGTGGAGATCGTCATTGGATGTATTCACGGCAGAGATTGATTGGTAAGGAGGTTAAAGGATACGGGGTGAAGGCGGAAGAATGAGATTGAGAAAAAAAATCAGCCTTGATTGAATGGTGAAGCAGACCCGATGGGCCAAATGGCCTAATTCTGTTCCTATATCTTACCGTGCTTTGAAGTGTAGTGATTACTGTCACGTGGGCACCAAGCTCCCACACACTATCAGGCAGTGCTGGTCACTGATGGAGAAATACAGCCTGGTTTGGCAGGGAGTAATTCTTTGAAATAATGCACGGGATTCTTTAACGTCCATCAAGGAGATAAGGCGGCTTCTGACCAGAAATCTCATTCACATTCTTCGCAGGTAAATGAAAGCGAATAAAGGTGGTGGTGGTAGGGGGAGGGGTGGCATTGATGGGATTGTTGTAAGAGCTGGCATGGATTTGATCTCTTATGTTATAAGAAAAACTCCTCTCTGATAAAAGCAGAGGAGTGTCGTATGAATGCTTGGATATATCTCACAGACGTGTTCCACCCACCATCAATGTAAACTCATCCAAAACTCCACTGCCTGCACACCCACCATTCAGGTTCTCAGCACACCTCCAGTCGCAATTCCCTGACGTTTTTGCTCTGACATTGGTGGCCATCCCTTCAGCTGCCATGGACTCTGGGACTCCTTCCCTCGCATCTTTTTGTGTCCCTCTTTTCCAGTTTAGAGATCCCTACGAACTATCCTGATTCAGTGGCAAACTGCGTCTCTTATGTTCTTGTGGAGCACAGTGGGGGGGGGGGCACATTTTATTGAGTTAAAGGCATCTATGTACATGTTGTGTGGCTCTGTGTCCGATGTTGTTTAAGAGGTCCAGTTTGAACTGCTTTGGGATGCCCTGCTGTATGTAATTGTTGGTTGCAGTTGTATAGTCAGTCATCCAGCACAGAATGAGGCTCTTCAGCCCATCGAGTTCATGCCAGCCTTCCCATTTTGTTCTCCTTGCATACCCCTCAGCTACCCCCAGATTCTACCCCTCAACCACATGCTACAGGGAACAGATTACAGCTGATTAACCCACCAATAACCCTGCCCATTGTTGGGTTATGGGAAGAAAACCACACAGCCATGGGGAGAAACTCTACACTGACAGCACCTGAGGTCTCCAGACCGAGTTCTACCAGCTGCACCAGTTGATCTGCCTGCTAACAATTTGGAAAGCTTGGCTTGACTACAATGGATTATTATTATTATTATTATTATTATAGGCATCCATTAGTCTCATGAGACCATGGATTTGCGCCTTGGAAGACCGGCAGTTGCCCATGCTGCAAGCCTCCGCTCTCCACACACCACCAATGTGGTCCAAGGGAAGGGCATTAGAACCCATACAGCTTGGCACCGATGTCGTCGCACAGCAACGTGTGGTTAAGTGCCTTGCTCAAGGACACAAACGCTGCCTCAGCCAAGGCTCGAACCAGCGACCTTCAAATCACTAGACGAACGCATTAACCACTTGGCCACGCGCCAACACAATGAAAGGATAAAAGAGGCACTAAAGAGCAGGCTGAGTTAAGTTGTTCAAAGATGTTGCTAACAGGGGAATGCCTAACTGTGTAGGTCTTTCTTAACAAGTGAAGTCTCTTTGAAATTGAACAGTTTTGTTTGTGTAGAAACTGAGGAAATGATTTCACTAATGGGCCAGAAGAATAAACCAGAAGCCATCAGTAGAAGAATGTAATCAAGAAAAAAGGGAGCTCGGAAAAGTTTACACAGAGAGAACTTGGAGTGGATGGGATGAGTACTCGGAATATATTTAAGGAAATTCTGTTTAAGTAGGAGGAAAGAAGACTAGAAGGTTATATCAAGAGAGTGAGATAACAGCAGGGAATGATCAAACATTTGGTTGTTGGGCCAAATGGACTGGTTTTGAACAGTTTATTCTTTGTAATCCCATTTTTGCCTCAGGCCCTCAGCTGGCAGTCCAGCTTTTGTTGTGCCTTTAAATGACTCCACTGGAACTGAAGCCTCTCTGCCTGAGATCACAGTGCATATTTCAACACCATTTATATTAGCACTTGAACTGAGAAGCTGGAAAGCAAATGCAAATTTAGATCTGCAGTGTTAGACTGATATGCTAAATCAGTGCCACTTTTATCCTTGCAGTGGTGTTAACGCCCTTCCTGGGTTGTCCTGGGGTCTCCACCAAATAAAAAAACTAATCTTCTGAACCATCCTGGAAGTAAACCCTGGAGAAACATTTTAGCTAGATTGAAGTCAGTATTTTTTGACACGTGAAAATAAAGAAAAAACAGCAGGTGTTGGAATCTGAAATAAAAACAGAAAATGCCGGAAACACTCGACAGGTCAGGCAGCATCTGCGAAGAGAGAAACAGGGACAATTATCCAGATCAAACAGAAAGGGAAGCAGTCAAGCATCAGAAGGGGCTTCAATCTGAAAAGTTAACTGTTTCTCTTTCCACGGGGGAGGTCTAGGACCTGAAATGTAAATTGTTTCTCCCTCTACAGATGCTGCCTGACCAACTGAGTGTTTCCAGTATTTTCTGTTTTTTTTACATACAGTTTTTATTGGATAAAGTTCTGGTCATTCCCATTACAGGGAGAATGTGGCAGCTTTGGACAGTGTGCAGAAGAGGTTCACCAGGATGCAAATTAGTAAATTGGTTTATTATTGTCACATGTACTGAGGTACAGTTGCCAGGATTAGTGAGTATTTGCTGTAAGGAAGGGTTGGGCAAACTTGGGTTGTTTTCTCTGGAGCGTCAGAGGGTGAGGGGAGATCTGATAGAGGTTTATAAGATTAGCAGAAGCATAGATAGTGTAGACAGTCAGAATTTTTTACCCTGAATTGAAATGTCTAATACCAGAGGGTGTGCATTTAAGGTGAGAGGGGATTAGTTCAAAGGAGATGTGTAGAGCAAGTTTTCACACAAAACGTCATGGGTGCCTGGGACACGCTGCCAGGGGAGGTGGAGAAAGCGGATACGATAGAGGCATTTAAGAGGTTGTTAGACAGACACAGGAATATGCAAGGACATGGATCATGTGCAGGCAGAAGGGATTATATTAATTTGGCATTGTGGGCAGAAGAGCTTGCTCCTGTGCTGTGCCATACTGTTCTACTTACAGCACCTGTTTGTGCTGGTGCCTATACTCCATACAAGCCTCCTCCCACCCAACTTCTTCTCAACTTCTCAGCACACCCCTCTACCCCCCTCTCCCTCTCCAGTTTATTCAGATTTCTCATAAATTCCTCAACAACCACTTCCCTTCCTTGGTGAAAGCTATCAAAGCTGGCGGCATCGTGTCGGATATGCAGAGGAGGTGTGTAAGACGGGGGTTGAGGAAGAGTTGAGATCATGTGACAAAGCCAAAGGTGACAATAAGCTGTACAGTACCTTGGTAAGGAGGCCATTTCTGATATGGCTGCACAGGTAATAAACTTAAGTCACTTTAGATGTAGGTGGAGGGCTGATGGGAATTGCTAACTGATTGGTCTTGATTCTCTCCCGCTGGGCCCTTGCTGCAGACATTTATAGGCCAGAGGAAGGAAAGATGCAACAAGTTCCTCTCCATCCCACCCCAACAGTTACCCTGCTGTTGGGGCTTGTCTGGGGTGGCAAGTGGGTACAGCTGCTGCCTCAGGTCTCCAGTGGCCTGGGTTTGATCCCAACCTTGGGTGCTTGTCTATCTGGAGTTTGCACATTCTCCCCGTGAATGTGTGGATTTCTCCCGTGTGCTCCAGCTTCCTCCCACATCCCAAAGGTGTGCGGGTCAGTGAGCTAACTGGCTGCCGTAAATTTCTGGTGTGGCGCTGATGAGAACATGGGGAGAATAAAATGGGATCAGTGTAAATGAGTGGTTGATGGTCAGCACATACTCAATGGGCTGAAGAGCCTGTTTCTGTCCTCTATACTTGAATGAATGCAATTCTCCTGAACTCCCCTTGATCAGAATCAGAATCAGAATCAGGTTTATTATGTTTAAGATGACTTTAAACTTGTTTTCTTTGTGGCAGAAGTACAGTGCAAAGGCATAAAATTGTCATAAATTTCAAAATAATAGCACAAAAGAAATGTATTAATGAGGTAGTGTTCATGAGTCCATGGACCAGTCAGTAATCTGATGGTGGAGGGGAGGAAGTTGTTCCTGAATCACTGAGTGTGGGTCTTCAGGCTCCTGTACCTCCTCTCTGATGGTGGTAACAAGAAGAGGGCAGTTCCAGGGTGCTGAGGGACTGTAATGATAATACCACCTTCTTGAGGCACTGCCTCTTGAGGATGTCCTCAGCGGTGAGGGAGGTTGCGCCTGTGATGGAGACTGTCTGCAGTCTCTTGCCATCCTGTACGTTGGAGTCTCCACAACAGGCTGTGAGGGCAACCGCTCCGAATGCTTCGTGTCACACAGCTGTAGAAATTTGTAATCGTTCCCAGCTCATACAAAGCCAGAGAAAAACTAAATACAAAAAGGAGCTTAGTTTCTAGGGGGACTAAATGAAGGAGCCAAGAGGTTCTGAACACTGTAGGTCAATCGGGGCAGGGTGAAGAAAAGGCTGTGGTTGAGTTTTGGAACGGTTTTGGTAGGGCAGGTGCTTGGGGCAGCATGGCAGTGCAGCAGCTGGCGTAACTCCACTACAGCACCAGCAGCCTGGTACAGTCCCTGCTGCTATCTGTAAGCAGTCTGTCCGTTCTCCATGCGACTGCGTGGCTTTCCTCTGGGTGCTCCAGCTTCTTCACACATTCCAAAGACGTACCGATTAGTCGGCTAATTGGTCACACGCGTGTAATTGGTTGGTGCGGGCTTGTTGGGCTGGAAGTGCCTGTGTTACCGTGCTATGTCTCTAAATAAGATAAAATAAAATGCTTGTACTGACAGGTAAGGCCAGAATTGGGCGGCTTTAAACATGAAATCATTGATCAGTCCAGCAGGGAATTTTGCAGAATCTCTTCACCCAGAACGGTGAGGATCTTGCGCAGGGAGCGGTTGGCAAACGTGTTCAAGGCAGAGGAGAATAAAGGGATCAGCTAATAAAGTGAAGAGTGCTGGAGGGTGGTATTGAGTAGAAACATTGGCTAGTGCACACCAGCTGGGCCGAATGGTCTGTGTGCTGTACATCTCTCACAATTACTTTGTCGAGAGGTGACATTCAGACAGGCGACCAAAAGCACTGGAGAAAGAGGGTGAGAGAGACAGAGAGGTTCAGGGAGGGGAACGTCAGAGCTTGATGGCTGAAGGTTAGGGCATCTGTGATGCAGCAGAAGATCTGGATACACAAGAGGCTAGAAGTGGTGAAGCATATTTGTGAAGCATTTATTATTAACATTGAGCTTCCCACCAGCAAGGAATTTCATTGCAGCCTGTTGCATATGACAAGATCCCAGGGAATGGCTTATACTGTACAAAGGGGCTTAATTTTAGGGTGATTGTTGGAATGTATGGGGGTATGTCAGAGCTAAGTTTTTTTCAACACAGAGAGTGGTGGGTGTGTGGAATGCCCTACTGGGGGTGGTGAGAGAGACAGATATATTAAGGACATTTAAGAAACTCTTAGGTAGGTACATGGATGGTAGAAAAATGGAGGGCTATGTAGAAGGGAAGGGTTAGATTGATTTTAGAGCGGGTTAAGAGGTCGGTACAGCATTGTGGGCTGTAATGATCCGTGACCCAACTCATCTGAATCTGGATCTGAAGAAAATGATTAGAGTTGTAAAGTTGGAGGAGCTTCCGGAGACAGGGAGGGTAAAGCTCTTTTGAATTCAAAGCATCATTAGAAATGACTGCAGCCTTGGAGGATGCTGAGATAAAAGTTTAATGCGAGCGATATGCACATTTGTTTCAATCCATTGACAGTTTATATGGTTCCATCCACAGAGCTGCTCATGTTGCCAAACTGATCAGTGATGTTAATACACGGCTTTTAAATCCATTAGCAGCTATTTAGCTAGGGGACCTTTATTCCAGTCAGCTGCATTTAATTCATGGTCAGGTTCCATAGGTGAGAGATTTTGCTTGGTACATTGCACTGCCTTAGCACTACCCGTTACTGTGGAAACAGGAAGGGAAATGTGGCTGCAGTCATGGGGTCATGAATATGAAGTCAATATTAAGAGCAAAGATGGGACCCTGTCAACGGAAAGGAAGAGTTGCTTTTCAGGAGAATAGTTTAGCTCATGGTGGAGTGGCGGAGCAGACTCAATGGGCCGAGTGGCCTACCTCTGCTCCTTTGTCTTGTGATCTTGTGAATCACACCTTTCACTATTCCACCTCCAAGAGGACCACAACCTTGTTATAGGGGTTTGGCGGTTTGCATGCCTCAATGACCCAGAGAGTGATGTTGGATGGAGTCAGGGCACTATGCTTTGACTCTTGGTAGGGTCACGCCTGTCAATCAGTGGTCCACTGATCCTCCAGGTTCGGGGGTTCAGCTCAGGGCTAACAACCCTGATTGGTCAAAGAGAAATTGTTCCGGAAACAGCAATGAAGAATCCTATATCAGTGTGTGACGGTACTCTTGAGTCTCCACCGGGGATTTGCATGACTGATAGTAGTGAAAACCGAGAGGAAGCTACTAGCAAGGCGAAGGAAGCCCTGAACACCACCAAGATAACCACGCCTGGGGCACAATGGAGAAGGTGGCCAAAGACAGAGAGAGATGGAGGACCTTCACTGTTGCCCTAAACAGCAGCAGTGTAACAGGCAGTAACTAGCTTTCACAATTCCAAGGTGTCCAAAGTACTTTGCAATCAATCAATTACTTTTGGAGTAAAAACAAAATGCTAGAAAACACATAGTAGGTCAGGCAGCATCTGGGAGGGAGAAACATGGTTAATGTATCAGGTCTGAGAACCTTCTGCCTGAGCTGCCAGCATTTTCTCCTTCTTCGTTTTTGGATTTTTATTATCTTTTCAATGTTTTTTTAAATTTCCAATTACTTTTGAGGTGCAGTCTCCAGGGCAAGGTAAGCAAAGCAGCAGCTGGTCAGTGCAATACAAGTCCGTTCATTGCTCTGGGTTGTTTTAGATAGAAGTGGAAGCCATTTTCAGGCAGCACATGGGAACCCGGTGAACGATCTGGTTTGACAGCACAGTGGCACAGGGGGCAGAGCTGCTGCTTCATACCTCCGGAGACCTGGGTTCAATCCTGCCCTCCAGCACTGCGAGTTGGTGTGCTTATTGACCCCAGTACATATGTGAGAGGCAGAATCTGCGGGGAGGGGGTTACAAGAAATGGGAATGTTGACATTACTCTGTGAGCTGGCATGGAATAAATGGGCCAAATAGCCTCCTGTATCATGAGAAAGTATGGGAAACGATTTATGAGACAGTTGACTTTTCCACCCAAAGAGATGGAGGAGGTACAGGGGTTATAAGACCATAAGACCAAGAAGATGGAGCAGAATTAGGCCATTCAGCCCATCAAATCTACTCTGCCATTCCATCATGGCAGAAGCATTATTGGATTTATTCGTGGATTGGAGGTGGGATCCTCCAACAATATGCAGTGAGTGTTGGATAGTTCTGTAATTCAATATGGGCACATGACATCATTAACAGTCATGAATGGCAGGGAGAAACCCAACTATCTCCAGGGTAGTGATGCCACTGTACATAGCCATTGACCTGTGATGTTGAGTTTATTGTCATGTGCACAAGTACGGTGAGGTACAGGTACAACGAAAAAGCTGCAGCAACATCACAGGCATGTAGGTACAGATTACACACAGAATATAAATTACACAAGACTGTAAAGAAAGATGTGCAAAACAAGACCGTAATGTAAAAAAGCGCCCTCTGGACAAGTCTCTTGTATTGCAAAACACAGTCTGCACTGTTCCATTAATGGAGTACGGTTGGGGCTGTGTCCGGCAGTTCAACACCTGATGGTTGTAGGAAGGTAGCTGTTCCTGAACCTGGTGGTGTGGGGCTTTGGCCTTCTGTAGCTCCTGCCCAATAGTAGCAGTGAAAAGAGGGCATAGCCGAAGGGTGGGGACCCTAGGTGCTCCCTTCTTGAGCCTTGTTCTACACAAGACTTTTAACCCAGCTTGGCCTGGGCACCTTTATTCTAGTCAGCTGCCTTTAATTCATGGTCAGCCTCCACATGTGAGAAATTTTACTTGGTAGTCGCCCAATATACAAGGTTGAACTTGAGCTCCTTCCTCTGAGGGCTTCTTGTTCACTTTGTTTGGGGAGCCAGATGAAGGACTTTGGCTAGAAATGTTGACCATTTACTTCCCTCCATTAGCTGCTGCCTCAGCAGCTGAGCCCCTCCAGCACCCTGTGCATTGCAGAAGAAAAGCGGTGTCCTAATGAGGGCAGACGACAAAGGTGACTATTGGGCTCATCCCCTGCCCTCTGGAGATGAGGTACAGGGTGTGTGATGTGTGAACAGGGTGGTCTGTGTTTGCCCACTGCCACCTCCAACCAATTTAGAATAGGGGAACACTGACTCTCCAAGTGACTCACAAGAAATTCTGCAGATGCTGGGAATCCAGAGTAACACACACAAAATGCTGGAGAAACTCAGTAGGTCAGGCGGTATCTATGGAAATGAATAAACAGTCTCAACCCGAAACGTTGCCTGTTTATTCATTTCCATAGATTCTGTCTTAACCTGCTGAGTTCCTCCAGCACTTTGTGTCTGTTACTCATTGGGCTCCAAGCAGCTGAGTTCATACGCAATTTGTACTTAAATTCATTCAACTTGCTTTCTCCCCACATCTGTTCATTCTCTTGTTGAACAAAAAGTTTTCCTCATCTTCTGCTGACTCTTGGCAGTTCCAGATTCATGCCCCTTGCTACTCCCCTCTCCTGTCACTGCGTGAGAAGTTGCCTCCGCCATCAGCTCTGACTCGAAATTGATGATTGTTTTAATGTTCTGGATCCACACCAGAGGAAATGGTTTATCGCCATGTACCCAACCAAATTCTCTAAACCTCTTAAACCCCTTGAGGGGAGAACTGAAATACTGCCTTGGTTCTTTCAGAATGAGGGATCAAACAGAAATGGAAGGAAAAAACTGGAGGCTTTCATCCCATTTTTCACACTCAACACTAGCGATCCAATTAACATGAAGTCTCCACACTGACAGATGTGAGTGTTGATTAGTTCTTCATCCAGTTTTCATCTTAATGAATTGCAATGAATTTTATGATGATATGACAGGAGGATTATTCCCCATGTAAGTACACGTATTTATGCAGCACATTAGCATCACTGAGTGCGTCCCAGCCAAAGTACGCGGAGAGCTTCAGTCGACTGTGGATTTATTGGGATAATGCAGCAGCTGTTCTACGTGTAGTGAGCCCCATGGCCAACCGGATGAAGGTTGCGATGTACACTGAGTGGCCACTTTATTAGGTACATCTGCTCGTTAATGCAAATATCATGTGGCAGAAACTCAATCCATAAAAGCATGCAGACGTGGTCAAGAGGTTCGGTTGTTGTTCAGGCCAAACATCAGAATGGGGAAGAAATGTGATCTGAGTCACTTTGACCGTGGAAGGATTATTGGTACCAGACGGGGTGGTTTGAGTATCTCAGAAACTGCTGGTCTCCTGGGATTTTCACACACAACAGTCTCAGGAGGTTACAGGGAAGGGTGCGGAAAACAAAAAAAAAAGATCCAGTGAGCAGTAGTTCTGTGGGAGAAAATGCCTTGTTAATGAGAGATCAGAGGAGAATGGCCAGACTGGTTCAAGCTGACAGGAAGGTGACAGTAACTCAAATAACCACATGTTACAACAGTGGTGTGCAGAAAAACATCTCTGAATACACAACATGTCGGACCTTGAAGTGGATGGGAACATACACTCAATGACCTAATAATGTGGCCTCTGGGTGTAGATTGTGATGGTGACCTGGCCACTTCTTAGAACATTAGTCTGGTGCCCCTCTTGTTGACCTCCTGGGAGTTTGGTTAAAGTTTGTCTCTGAAATGTGGTTCAGTATGGCAGGGGAGGACTTCCCTGACGCTATTGTAATGGACTTGCTTGTAGTGGAAAAACTTGTGCAGTGTGTAGTCAGCTGGGGGGGCGGGGTGAGAAGTGGGAGGTAAAGGACAGGTCATGAAGGGAGGAGAAGGGACGAGAAGGGGTGAGGGGGCCACCGGAATGAGGGAAAACAAAGCTGGGGTGGGAGTCCTGAAGAAGGGTCTCAACCCGAAAGGTCGACTGTTTATTCATTTCCATGGATGCTGCCTGGCCTGTTGAGTTCCTCTAGCATTTTGTGTGTGTTGCTTTGGGTGGGATCCAGTGCTCCCAGTGTGGCCCCCCCTACACTGGTGAGAAATGATGCGGATTGGAGACCGCTTTGTCAAGCACATTTGCTCTATCTGCCACAGCTGCAAGGATCTCCGAGTGGCCAGCCATTACAATTCAACTTCCTGCTCCCGTTCCGACATGTTGGTCCATGGCTTTTTGTACTGCCATCATGCGGCCAAATGCAGGTTGGAGAAGTAACAACTCCTGTTCCATTTGGGTCGTCTCCAACCTGATGGCATTAACGTCGATTTCCCTACTTCCAGTAACCACTCTCCTCTGTTTCTCTTCTTCTCTTCCTTTGTTTTCGCTCCTCCCAGTGGTCCCCTCACCCCTTCTCTTCCTCTTCCCTGCTCTCACAACCTTCCAACTACCTCCCTCTGGTTCCCCACCTCCTTCCTTTTATTCTATAGTCCACTGTGCTCTTCTTTTAGAATCTGTCCCTTAGCTTTTCCGCCCATCACCTTCTGACATCTTCTCACCAGCTTCTCACATCTTTCTTTCCCTTTCAACCTCCATCCTCCTACCCCCTCACCTGGTCTCGCCCATCCCCTGAAACATACAAAAAGTGGTGGAGGAAGTCAGCAAGTCAGGCAGCATCTATGGAGGGGAATAAATAGTTAACGTTCCAGGCTGAGACCCTTCATCAGAACTGGAAAGGAAGGGGGAAGAAGACCAAAATAAGCATGTTGAGGAGGAGGAGGAGTATAAGTTGGCAGGTGATAGGTGAGACACCGACTGTGTATTCTCCATCCACAGATGCTGCCTGACCTGCTGAGTTCCTCCGGCATTTTGTGTGTGTTGCTTGGATTTCCAGCATCTGTAGAATCCCTTGTGTCTCTATGTAGTAGTCAACTGCCTAGTTTCCATCTCACATACCCTCACTGAAGATCCCCACAAGTCCACTGAAACCTCAGATCCACACAGGCCTGGGAATATGATCGGCAAGTGTTGCTTCACTCAGTGGAGTGAGTATTCCTGGAGTAAAATGTTCAGGCAGCCACTGGTGTCCCACATCACACTGGAAATTTGGGATTCCTTCCCTCAGCTTCACGACGGCTGTGAAGTCTTCAGTCACTCGCTTCCTAGCAGGGGTTGTGCTCATGGGTCTGATGTGATCAGGCAGGTATCAATGGTGTCCTGCCTTCTGTGATCTCTATTGGGTGGTCCACCATGGTCTAATTGCTCACCTCTGGACCTCGACTGATGTCCCATGTGACGGCAACTTAGACCATAAGACGTAGGAGCAGAATTAGGCCATTTGGCCCATCGAGTCTGCTCCTCCATTCAATCATGGCTGACCTTTTTTTTCTCCTCCTTAACCCCATTTCCTGGCCTTCTCCCCATAACCTTTGATCCCATGTCCAATCAGGAACCTATCAATCTCTGCCTTAAATACACCCAATGACCTGGCCTCCATAGCTGCATGTGGTAACAAATTCCACAAATTCACCACCCTCTGGCCAAAGAAATTTCTCCACATCTCTGTATTGAAAGGATGCCCCTCTATCCTGAGGCTGTGCCCTCTTGTCCTAGACTCCCCCACCATGGCAAACATCCTTTCCAACATTCGAAAGGTTTCAATGCGATACCCCCTCATCCTTCTGAATTCCAGAGAGTACAGACCTAGAGCCATCAAACGCTCCTCGTATGATAACCCTTTCATTCCTGGAATCATCCTTGTGAACCTCCTCTGGACCCTTTCCAATGCCAGCACATCTCTTCTGAGATGAGGAGCCCAAATCTGTACACAATACTCAAGGCGGGGCCTCACCAGTGCCTTATAAATCCTCAGCATCACATCCCTGCTCTTGTATTCTGGACCTCTTGAAATGAATGCTAACATGGCATTTGCCTTCCTCACCACTGACTCAACCTGCAAGTTAACCTTCAGGGTGTTCTGCACAAGGACTCCCAAGCCCATTTGCATCTAAGATTCTTGGATTTTCGTTTAGAAGATAGTCTGCGCACTTATTTCTATTACCAAAGTGCATGACCATGCATTTTCCAACATTGTATTTTATTTGCCACTTTCTTGCCCATTCTCCTAATCTGTCCAAGTCCTTCTGCATCCTACCTGTTTCCTCAACACTACCTTGTATTATCTGCAAACTTGACAACAAAACCATCTATTCTATCATCTAAATCATTAATATACGGCATAAAAAGTAGTGGTCCCAACACTGACCCCTGTGGAACACCACTAGTCACTGGCAGCCAACCAGACAAGGATCGTTTTATTCCCACTTACTGCCTCCTACCATCAGCCAATGCTCTAACCATGTCAGTAATTTTCCTGTAATACCATGGGCTCTTAACTTGGTAAGCAGCCGCATGTGTGGCGCCTTGTCGAAGGCCTTCTGAAAGTCCAAATATACAACATCCACTGCATCCCCTTTATCTATCCTGCTTGTAATCTCCTCAAAGAATACCGACAGGTTCGTCAGGCAGGAATCTCCCCTTGGGAAACCATGCTGACTTTGTCCTATCTTGTCCTGTGTCACCAAGTACTCCATCACCTCATCCTTAGCAATTGACTCTAACATCTTCCCAACCACTGAGGTCAGGCTAACTGGTCTATAATTTCCTTTCTGCTGCCTTCCTCCTTTCTTAAAGAGTGGAGTGACATTTGCTATTTTCCAGTCCTCTAGCACCATGCCAGAGTCCAATGATTTTTGAAAGATCATTTCTAATACCACCACAATCTCTCATGCTACCTCTTTTAGAACCCTAGGGTGCAGTTCCTCTGGTCCAGGTGACTTATGTAAATTTAGGTCTTTTCAGCTTTTTGAGCAAGTTCTCCCCTGTAATAGTAACTGCACCCACTTCTCTTCCTTCACACACTGCAACATCTGGCACACTGCTAGTGTCTTGCACAGTGAAGACTGATGCAATATAGTCATTTAGTTCATCTGCCATCTCTTTGGCCCCTGTTATTATTTCTCCTGCCTCATTTTCTAATGGTCCTATATCCACTCTCATTTCTTTTATTTTTTACATACTTGAAAAAACTTTTACTATCCACTTTGATATTATTTGATAGCTTGCTTTCATATTTCATCTCTCCCCTTCTAATGATTCTTTTAGTTGCTCCCTGTAGGTTTTTAAAAACTTCCCAATCCTCTATCTTCCCACTAATTTTTGCTTTATTGTATGCCCTCTCTTTTCTTTTTACATTAGCTTTGACTTCCCTTGTCAGCCGCAGTTGTACTATCTTGCCATTTGAGTATTTCTTCATTTTTGGAATACACATGTCCTGCAACTTAACACCCAATCCAGTATAGCTGATTCCCTAGCAGGCTCAATGACAATCTGCTCTAAAAAGCCATTTCTTAGGCATTCAACAACTCACTCCCTTGAGATCCATTACTGACCTGATTTTCCCAATCGACCTGCATGTTAAAATCTCCCATGACTATCATAACATTGCCCTTTTGACATGTCTTTTCTATTTCCTGTTGTAATCTGTGCTCCACATCACAGCTACTGTTGGGAGGCCTGTAGATAACTGCCATCAGGGTCCTTTTACCCTTGCAGTTTCTTAACTCAACCCACAAGGATTCAACATCTTCTGATCCTATGTCACATCTTTCTACTGATTTGATGCCATTCTTTAACAGCAGAGCCATGCCTCCCCCTCTGCCTACCTTCCTATCCCTCTGATACAACATGTAACCTTGGACATTCAGCTCCCAACCACAACCATCCTTCAACCACGATTCAGTGATGGCCACAACAGCATACCTGGCAATCTGTAATCGTGCAACAAGATCATCCACTTTATTTCTTATACTACGCGCATTTAGATACAACACCTTGAGTACCGCATTTGCTACCCTTTCTGATTCTGCATCCCTAATGTTTTGATACTCAACCTGTTGGCTGCAACTAAGTCCCATCACCTGCCTGCCCTTCCTGACAGTCTGACTGCACGCTTTACCATCCGTCCCATCCTGAGTCCCTTCACTCCGGTTCCCACCCCCCTGCCAAGTTAGTTTAAACCCTCCCCAATAACTCTAACAAACCTGCCTGCGAATATATTGGCCCCCCTCAGGTTCAGGTGCAACCTATCACTTTTGAGCAGGTCATGCCTCCCCCAGAAGAGATCCCAATGATCCAAGAACCTGAAGCCCTGCCCCCTGCACCAGCTTCTCAGCCACGCATTTATCTGCCAATTCATCCTGTTTCTACCCTCACTAGCACGTGGCACAGGCAGCAATCCAGAAATAACTACCCGGGAGTCCTGCTTCTCAGCTGTCTGCCTAGCTCTCTAAAATCTCATTTCAGGATCTCTTTGCTTTTCCTTCCAATGTCATTGGTATCAATATGTACCAAGACATCAGGCTGCTCTCCCTCCCCCTCCAAAGTGTGTGGATGCGATCTGAGACGTCTCTGACCCTGGTGCCTGGGAGGCAACATACCATCCGGGTGTCCCATTCACGTCCACAGAATCTCCTGTCTGTTCCCCTCGCTATTGAGTCCCCTATCACTACCACTCCTTTCTTCTCTCTCTTTCCCTTCTGCACCATGGGCCCTGCTCTGTGCCAGTAACCCGGTCGCCATGGCATTCCCCCAGGAAGTCATCCCCCACAAAAGTATCCAAAGTGGTATACTTATTTTTGAGGGGAATGGCCACAGGGGTGTTCTGCTCTAACTGCCTATTTCCATTTCTCCTGACGGTCACCCAGCTACCCGCCTCCTGCAACCTTGGGGTGACTACTTCCCTGTAACTCTGAGCGATGATCTCCTCACTCTCCTGTGCAAGCTGAAGGTCATACTGCTACTGCTCCAGGTCCCTAACACGGTCTTCAAGCTCTTTAATCCAGGCAGCATCCTGGTAATTTGGGCAATTTGACCTTTAACCTGGACAGGCACGGCATGATGAGTCCCTTTGTGCACCCAATCTTCCCACTGCATCCACCACTTCACCTTCCAACTATAGTGTCTCCCTCTCTTAATAAGATATGGTGGGTAAAGACAACCCTGAAGCTTTACTTGAATGTGTCACAACCTTGCTAGAAGCTGATTAAACTCACTCATTTGGGGGACAGGTTTTGATTCCAGGTCTACTTTTGGCTGTGATGTGTTTGTCTGCAGAAGGACATCTAAGAGCCTCTTAAATATTCATATTATATCTCCATTACCACCAACCACGGCTGCACCTACCACTTACTGTGTAAAAAAAAACTGCCTCTAACATCCTCCCCCTATACTTCCCTCTAATCACTTTAAAATGATGCCCCCTTGTATTAGCCATTTCCACCCTTGGAAAAAGTCTCTGGCTGTCCACTCGATCTATGCCTCTTATGTTGCACCTTTCTATCAAGTCAACTCTCATCCTCCTTCACTCCAAAGAGAAAATCCCAAACTCGTTCAACCTAATTTCATTAGGACTTGCTGAAGGTCATGCAGCTGCTGCTCCAGATCCCTAACACGGTCTTCAAGCTCTCTAATCCAGGCAGCATCCTGGTAAATCTCCTCTGTACCCCCTCTAAAGCTTCCACATCCTTCCTATAATGAAGGGAGCAGAACTGAACACAGCTCTCCAAGTGTGGTCGAACCAGAGTTTTATAGAGCTGCAACATCACCTCGCGGCTCTTGAACTCAATCAGATGTAGGAACGCATACCCTGCATCTACAGTAGTGACCCAGTTGAGAACTGCATCTTTAGCACATGGATGTTGTCCTGAATAGACTGGTCTTATGTTGATTTTTATTTCAGAATATACTTTATGCATAAAACATTCTAAATACAGAAAATTGAAGTCAAATTTTTCATTACAAATAATATTTATTCCATTACTTAGCACTAATATATCAGTTATCGGACATTTACAAATTAAAATAAATAGTTCATGGGTTTTTAACACAAATTTTAACTAACTTGTGTCGACAGAGTCATATAGCACAGAAACAGGCCCTTCAGCCCACCATTTCTGTGCTGACCTTCAGATATCAATTTTGACTAATCCCATTCACTGGTCTTCTCTGCCTTGCTGATTCAAGTGCTTGTCCAGGTACTTAATTGTAGTGAGAGTCAGGCAGTGTGTTCTAGATTTCAACCCCCCCCCCCCCAGTAAAAACTTTTTCCCTCATATCCCTTCTAAACCTCCTACTCCTCACTCTAAACTCTCTTGTCTTAAACACCTCTGTCATGGTGGAGGGTCTTGAACTGTGCTCCTTCTCCATAGAACCCCAATCATCTGTTTTTAAACAATAGCTTCACTTACTTATTTGCAATACTTGCACAAATTTTAGATTAAAATGCGATCCTCACTGTCCAGGATACAACCCAGCTTCTCTGGCACCCACTGGTCCCATAAAGCCTCCAGAGAGCTACAAACACCATGTCCTCCATCTCCAGGGATATCACATGCACGGAGATGTCCTCGGAAGAGAGGTAGGCAGTTGGCTCAGAGAGAACTCTCACAGGCCCAGGAGGAGACAAATGTGATAGATAAGGAGGTTCCCAGACCAACTCGCCTCCCCTGTCCATGACCCTCTGTAGCAAAGATCAGAAAGGTGGTCAATCTGAAATACTGACCATCTCTTCTTCTCCACAGATGCAGCCTGACCTGCTGAGTTTGCTTTTTGACAATCTTGCCTGATGCTTTCTTACCCCCAAGCATCTGTTCCCTAACTTTTCACTCCACTGAAATCAATCATCCTCTAATTTATGAGTTTAAATGGAGGACTAGTCTTATCCCTTAACTATCTTGAAACATACAGAGTTGAGGTAATTGTGCCCAAAGTGCCCCCCAACACTTCCACCATCTGCCCAGTTTAATTTCTTCAGATAAGGTCAGATACATCCCCTTCTCTATCTAGATAATGTCTCATAAAACTACCCCAGACAGACATAATGAACTCCCCACCACATCTCATCGCCTTGCCCTGAGACAAATCCCAGTCAATATTGAGAATGTTAAAATCCCACACTACTATAACACTATTGCTACTATAACTTTTCTGCAATTTGCTTATATATCTGGAGATACAAGAGACTACAGATACTGGAATCTGGAGCAACCCTGAGGCAGGGTCTTGACCCAAAACGTCGACGACTCCTTTTCCCCACCACAGATGCTGCTTGACCCACTGAGTTCCTCCAGGAGATTGTTTTTTGCTTGCATATCTGTTCCTTAAATTCCCACTGACTATTTGAGTGCCTATAAAATAACCCCAGCAAAATTATTATCCCTCTCTTATTCCGAAGTTCTGCCTATTTGGCCTCACTGGAGAATCCCTCCAGGAAGTTCTCTCTCAGTACTGCTGTGATGTCCTCCCTAATCAGTGGCAGGACTCTCCATCCTCTTTAGAACCACCTTCTGTTAAATCTATACCCCAGAACACTAAGCTACCAGCCCTGTCCTTCCCTCAACCATGTTCCTATGATTGCAATCTGATGTTTAGTAAACACTATGCAATTCTAGATCTAGTGGTTTAGAGTTTCTGGCAAGTAGTCAGAGGTGGCCACTGGTATAAGCGTTCTAATCCTTAAAAAGGGGTGGAATTGATACGCACATGAGCCTGCAATTCATCAACTTGATTGTTCAGAGATTGTGACCCAAAGCGTTTTGCCCCCTAACCAATTTTCCAGGCCGCTCCCAATCTGGAAGAGGCTCCGGGCCTTCTGCTTAATGCAAAATATTTCTAATCCCTGGAGTACAGAAAATGACACAGCCAAAATAATCAGCCAGTTGCATGCCTTGTCATAAATATATTGAGTCTTATTCAAATAAACAGGCATGTTTTGTTCTTGCTGGCTTCAGTGGGAGAAGGAAAAGCTGTGGGATTCCAGCCAACCTCTTGATGCCTGCCTGCCTGAGTAAGAAAAACCTAGTGATGTTTTTTTTGTCCATTGTAATCAGAATCTTATTTATAGAGAGCGCTATCATATTGAACCATTTCAAGCCTCTTCCTGCAATGAGTTGCTTTTGATTGTTGGAGAATGGAGCCGCCATTTTTGTTCCACAAGACCCTGCAAACATCAGTGATCCAGTGGTGTTGGTTGACTCTTGACCAGGGCTTTAGGGGAATTTGCTTCTGCCCGTGATGCCTAGGGTCCACAAAACAAGTGGGCAGAGCATTTAATCCAGGGGTCTGGAGCTACACTGTGTGGAAGCTCAGTTTGAGCCATGTGTATGTTCAGAGCCTTGGAATATTGATCTCCTGTTACTGGCAGGTTTTTAGAGTTTGTAGAACAGTCCAGCACAGGAACTGACAATGTTGTACTGAACTAATTAAACTAATGATGCCTAATTAACTTAATACTTTCTGCCTGCACATGGTCAATATCATAAGACGTAGGAGTAGTATTAGGCCAGTTGGCCCATCAAGGTTGTTCCACCATTCCATCATGGCTGATTTGTTAACCTTCTCAACCCCATTCTCCTGCCTTCTCCCCGTAACCTTTGACACCCTTTCTAATCTAGAACCTATTAACCTCCACTTTAAATATATCCAATGACTTGGGTATATGCCATCTGGGGCAATGAATTCAACAGACTCACCATCCTCTGGATAAAAAATTCTTCCACATCTCTGTTCTAAATGGACATCCTATTCTGAGGCTGTGCCTTCTGGTCCTGGACTCCCCCACTATAGGAAACATCCTCTCTACATCCACTCTATCTATGCACTTTAATGTTTGGTAGGTTTCATCAAGATCCCCCATTATTATTCTAAACTCCATCAAATACAGGTCTAGAGCCATCAAACACACCTCATACATTAACCCTTTCACCCAGGATCGTTCTTGTGAACCTCCTATGGACCCTCTCCAGTGCCAACACATCTTTTCTTGGATAAGGGACCCAAAATCCCTCCATTCTCTGCACATTCATGTACCTATCTAAGAACCTCTTACAAGCCTCTATCATACCTGCCTCCACTACCACTGACAGCATATTCTAGGTACCTCCCACTCACTGTGTAGAAAGCTCTTTGTACATCTTCTTTGAACTCCCCCCCCGCCCCCCCAACTTGAATGCATGCCTTCTAGTATTAGACATTTTGATCCTGGGGGAAAAATTCTGACTGTCTATCTTATCCATATCTGTCATAATTTCATAAATCTCTATCAGGTCTCCCCTTAGCCTCCAGAGAAACCAACCCAAGTTCGTCCAAGCTCTCCTTGTCCCTCTAAGACAAGCAGCATCCTGATGAACCATCATTTTCAAAATCTGGTCTTTCAAAATAGACAATGGCCAAGTTTCTGTGTCAGTCTTAGATTTCCTCTCTCATTGCAATTAAGAGTGTAGAAAATGGACGTATTCTTTCAACCTACCCTGTCAGAATGTCCAGTCCAGTCCCGGTGAAGGGTCTTGGCCCAAAATGTTCCATAGATGTAGCCTGACCTGCTGAGTTCATCCAGCATTTTGTGTGTGTTACTCTGTCAGATAGGATGGTGGGGTGGAGATATGTCTCTGCTAGCCTGCAGGTCACCCTTGGGGAAGGTGTAGCCTCTGCTTAGCCCCCCCCCCCGATCAGGGTCACGTGAAGCCATGGGAGCAGGTGGTGGACGGTTGTATGAGCAGCCGGTGCAGATCACAAGTCCTGGTTATGCGACCACGACCAATGACGTCAGGCAGACAATCTCTGAAGAGTATTGATAATGACTGCGGTCACCTATCTTGTATAGGCACTGCCCAGAAGAAGGCAATGACAAACCTCTTCTGCAGAAAAATTTGCCAAGAACAATCATGGTCATGGAAAGACCACAATTGTCCACGTCATACGACACGGCACACACAAGCGAACAATGTATTGTTACCACCAGGCCAAACAACATGGAGCTGAGCTCCACCTGGTTTTATAGTCGATTTGGTGACACTCCATAATAATTTAACTAGTTGCCTTTACAAAGCCACTTTTATATGTGGGAAAAATCCCACGCTGTGACCTAGACATGTCGTCAAAAAGAACAGATGGTGAGTTGAAGGAACTGACAGGAGGGTCAGGGCTTAGCAAGTGGCATGGACTTGGATGGAAGGAGCGAGAAAGACTGAGGGAGATAGAAAACATCAAGTGGAATCAGAGCAGACAATGGTCAAATGCTTTCCTGTGATGTTCGTCTCTCAGTTAATTCAATGACAACATTGATGTACTTACATTAAAATAACATTATTTAATAATTAATAATTTTGAAAAAGACTGCTCTGAACTTTTCCCTGAATGTTCCATCATCTCCTGGATTCTCCAAACTTTAAAATAACTTTTTCATTATCTGGCTTAAGTATAGTTGTGACATTTCCAAGTAGTGTTTACATTCTGACTGTTATTTCCTAAATTACTTCTCAGGGTGTGGTGGACACATCATTCTCCACAACTTCCACCATCTACAATGGGATCCTACCCCCAGACACATCTTTACCTCCCCCCACCCCCCACTCTCTGCTTTCCACTGGGATCGCTCTCTGTGATTCCCTCGCCACTGATCTCCCTCCTGGCACTTATCCCTGGCAAGAGGGACAAGAGCTAAATCTACCCGTACACCTCCTCCCTCACCAATGTTCAGGGCCCCACATGGTCCTTCCAGGTAAGGTAATACTTCACCTGCAAGTCTGTCGGGGTCATCTAATATATCCGGTGTTCACAATGCAGTCTCTCTACATCAGTGAGACCTGACATAGATTAGGGGACCCGCTTTGTTGGGCACGTTCGCACCATCTGCAGCAGGGAAGATTTCCCTGTGGCCAAACATTTTGATTCCACTCCCCATTCCCACTCTGACATGTTGGTCCATGGCCTATTCTGTTGCCACAATGAGGCTAATCTCAGGTCGGAAGAACCTCATGTTCCATTTGGGGAGCCTCCAACCTGACGCCATCAATCTCTATTTCTTCAACCTTTCATAATTTCTTCCCTCTCCCTCTTCTCTCCTTTTCCATTTCCCATTCTGGCTCCCTTCTTAACCCCTTCTCTTCTCCTCACCTTGACTATCACCTCCTTCCCTTTTCGTGCTCTTCCTCCTTCCCTTTCACCCATGGTCCACATTGCTCTCCTATCAGATTCCTTCTTCTTCACCCCTTAACATTTTCCACCTATCACCTTCCAGCTTCTCACTTCATCCTCCTTTCCCCACCTCCCCCCTCACCTGGTCTCACCTATCATCAGCCAACTTCTACACCTTCCTCTCCCCCCACCTTCTTACTCTGGCTCCTTCCCCCTTCCTTTCCAGTCCTGATGAAGGGTCTCGGCCTGAAACGTCAACTCTTTATTCCTTTCCGTAAATGCTGCCTGACCTGCTGGGTTCTTCCAGCATCTTGTATATGTTACCCCGGATTTCCAGTATCTCTTGTTTCCTATATTGACCATCTCTTGTTGGCATTAGCAATGTGTTCACACCGTGAGGTTAGATAGGGAGTCCCAGGATATTGAAGTACTCATGGTAAAGGAATGCATCAGTGTGCCCAAGTCTGAATGACCAACATTCTTGTACCCCTGCTGCCTATGCTCTCCAGTGCTATAGGCCGTGGCTGTGACAGGTGCCATTGAAGAATAAGCCTCCTTTCAACAGTGGATATTCAAGTCTGAGAGGACCATGGTCAGTTGGGGGCTTCAAATGAGGCAACCCAGCATATCTGAAGCCCTTAGGTTCTGGTGTTAAGCAAAACCACTTGGACAGTATTAGCTTTACCTTGGGGCTGCTCTGCTCTCACAATCAGAGGCTTTGGGTTCATTATCCCACTTTAGGTTTGGGCTGCAGCTTCCCATAGCAACCCAGGAAGTCTCATCTGGAAAGTCGATAGCCAGTTGACAGTTCTCAGTGCACTGAGCTCCATTTGCTTATTCTTCACTAAGATGTCACGGTGCAGGATGGGACTGAGAGGAGCATGAGAGTGGGGAACAAAACCACCACAGTGAGCATGTTGCATTGATGTCTTTCAGAGGAAGCTAACATTGGTGTTACAGCAGTGAAGAAGGTGATTGACCGTAAGATTACAACAGGATCTTGATCAAATGGACCAGAGGGTCGAGGAATGGTAGATAGAGTTTAACTTGTAAACTATTGTATTTTTGTAAGACAAACCAGGGCAGAACTTGTACAGTAACTCGTAGGACCCTGGGGAGTGTTGTAGAACAGAGAGAATTTGGGGTGCAGGTACATGATTCCTTGAAAGTGGAGACACAGGTAGACAGGGTGATGAAGAAGGTGTCAGACACATTTGCCAACATTGGTCAAGGCATTGAGTACAGCAATAGAGGTGTCATTTTACAGCTGTACAATATGTTCACAAGGCTACATTTGGACTACTGCATACTTTCCTAGTTACCTAGCTGCAGGGAATTGTGTCATAGAACTGGAGAGGGTGCACAGAGTATTCACAAGGATGTTGCCAGGACAGGAGGGCTTGAGTTTTAAGGAGCGGATCAATAGGCCAGGACTTTTTCCCTGGAGCTTAAGCAACTGAAGCATGACCTCATAGAGGTTTATAAAATCTTAGCAGGCTCAGATATGGTGAATTGCCACAGTACTTATCCCAGATTAAGGGAGTCCAAAGCAAGAGGCCATAAGCCTAAGGTGAAGAGGAATGATTGAAAGGGAATGAGAAGGGCAACTTTTTGCAGAAAGTGATATGTATTTGGAATGAGGTGCCAACGGAAGTGGTAGAGTGAGCATAGTTATGACATTTAAAATATGGTTGGACAGATACCTGGATAGGAAAGGCTTGTAGAGATATGAGCCAAACTCGGGGCAATAGGACGAGCTCAGTTGGGCAACTTGATTGGCATGGATAAGTTGGGCCAAGGGGCCCAGTTCTACTGTAGGACTCTGGGATTCATTGACTCTGTGATTCTGTCACCAGTTATGAAGGTGTAAGGAGATGTGCAGAAGTGAATGTTGCCAATTGGCACCTGCCAAGCCTGCAAGTGCTCTGAATATCTTCATGCAATGAAAGTAGATAATGGCGTGTCCCATTTGCATTAGTTTGTATTTTATGATCAAAGCATACTTTTGGCAAAAGAAGAGTAAAGGAGGGGTGGAAAGTTGCCGTGAAAGGTCACGCTGGTAATTGGGTGGGAGGGAGCAACGCTGGAGCAGAGAGCTCAGTTTGGTGAGGTGAGTTGTTTCCGTGCTGTAAATCTAATGCAGATCTCTGTAAGAAGCACTGGTCGTGGATGACTGATTATCATGGAGAAATAGGGTCAATGCTACGTGCTTGTTAAGTTCAGACAGCTAAGTGGTGATGCAGAGCATAGGGCTATCATGTCATTAGTTGTGCGCAGCCTTTATTCAAACAAATACACACATCTATGAGTTTCTGCTTCTCTAAGCTTGTGTCCTTTTAAGTGCAGAAGAGGGTCCCTAATTACTCCACAACACTTAGCTACGATCAACTCTGATTGATACAGCTCATTGGATACAATTAACAGGACTGCTTCCTGTTGTTTTTCTCAACCCGTAAGTGAGAATATTAGTCTAGAGAATGAACAAACACATTTTTATCTCCAAGATAACAACAGGGTTGTTATGGCACTGAGTGTGCAATGAGATCGTACAAGATAGAGAAAACACTGATGCTGGACGCCTGAAATAACAGAGAACGGTGGCAACACTGAGCAGGTCAGGCAGCATCTGTGGAGAGAGAAATGGAGTCAATGTTTCAGGTTGATGACCCTTCTCCCACCTGAAATCCTCACTGTTTCCTGCTCCACAGAAGCTGCCTGACCTGATGAGTGTTTCCGGCATTCTTTATCAAGATTTCATAAACTCAGTACCTGGCATGACAGATGATGACTCTGAATTCAGTAACTCTTGAAGAGTGGGAGCCTGCATAATCATTTCCAAAAGTAACTGCAGTCCACCCCAAAATAACTGTTTTGTGTTGTCATCAAAGAGGATAGAATCCACAATGACACTGCTGATGAAGAAAAAGTAGCGGGTATTGCGAATACTGAGCTATTGTGTGTAATTTATATATGATGAGGGATGACTCTTTCTTATAGTAAAGGATGTATCTGTACAACATTATAAACCATAGAAACATAGAAAACCTACAGCACAATACAGGCCTTTCGGCCCACAGAGCTGTGCTGAACATGTCCTTACCTTAGAACTACCTAGGCTTACCCACAGCCCTCTATTTTTCTAAGCTCCATGTATCCATCCAGGAGTCTCTTAAAAGACCCTATTGTTTCCGCCTCCACCACCGCCGCCGGCAGCCCATTCCACGCACTCACCACTCTCTGAGTAAAAAACTTACCCCTGACGTCTCCTCTGTACCTGCTTCCAAGCACCTTAAAACTACGTTTGTATGCCCTCTCGTGTTAGCCATTTCGGCCCTGGGAAATAGCTTCTGACTATCTACATGATCAATGCCTCTCATTATCTTGTACACCTCTAATGCTTATGTACATTTTAAAGGATATATAACTGCAATGAATGGTATATTTATTCTTTCTTTATAAAAGGCACTTCCTTAAAAGAGTGCCTATGTATCTTATGATAGGTGCTTGTATGTATTATGAAGATAAATTGAATCTTTATTGGATGTTTATATGCTTTTTCTGCAGGGTCTGTTTATATCTCAGGGTGAAGGCAAATCTATCATTATGATGAAGGCTGTTTATAATGGATTGTGTTCATATACCTTAATGTGAAGGTTGTGTTTGAATATTATAATAAAGTTTGATTGCATACCTTTTTATGAATTGTGTGTTTAGACCTTGTTAGCCGGAGCTCGTGCATGTTTCAGCGTGTGTAGAGACTGAATATGGTCTTAATGGCCACTTGCTGTGATCATTCAGAGCCATTTATCACTGTTAGCCGTTTTTGATGTGGTGGTTGGATAATTCCTACAACAGCATGTGAATGGATTAGTTAATTTTTGTGCACTCCTGGACTGCTTTGATACAGTAATCGCTCACTTAACTCAAACAACCAATCCATTAAAGGCTGTGTATTTTCTGAGTCAGGAGGTAACAGTTTCAAAGCCCACTGTACAGATGGGGGTGGGGAGCACACACTGTGGTGCTGCTCTGTTAGAAAGTCCGTCTTTCAGCCAAGGCATTGAACCAAGGTCAGGGGCTGCTTAAGATCCTTTAAGATGATTTGAAGGAGAGCAGTGAGTTTCTCCTTGATGTCCTGCTGCTCAGCAACAGGAGTCAGAGATGGCCTGGTCATTTGCTCATTTGCTCACTGTGACTACATTGCATATTCTTGTTCATAGAGTCTAAGGGAAACGGGTCCTACCGTCCATTGAATCTGGCTAATATGAGGGGGCGTAATTGTAAGGCGAATGGAGGAAGGTATAGGGAGGACGTAGAGGTAAGTTTTTTTACACAGACTGGTGGGTGTGTGGAACGTCCTTCCAAGGATGGTGGTAGAGGCAGATGCATAGAGGCACTTAAAAAACTGTTAGACAGGCACATTGATGATAGAAAAATGGAGGGCTATATAGGAGGGAAGGGTTAGATTGATTTTAGAGTAGGTTAAAAGGTCAGCACATCATTGTGGACCGAAGGACCTGTACTGCGATGTAGTGTTCTATGTTCTATATACTTATATACACTTATCCTACATTAATTCCAATTTGTAATATTTTCCCCACATTCTCATTCACCACAACAGTGATGTTTTGGCTGACTAGAGTCACAGAGTCATGGTCTTAGAGTTGTAAAGCCCAACTGGTTCCTGCCGATCCAGCAACCCCTGACAACCCTGCTTTAACCCACAACCCTGCTTTAACCCTAACCTGATGACAGGACAATTCACAGTGACCAATTAACCTACCTGGTATGTCTTTGGACTGTGAGCAGAAACCAGAGCTCCCGGTGAAAACCCATGCATTCCATGGGGAAGGCGTACAGAGAGGACACCAGGATTGAACTCTAAACTCCAACACCCCAGGCTATAGTGGCATCGCAATAACCACTATGCTATCCTTTCAAATATTGCAATTTTAGTTCACCTATGTGATAGTGTAATGCACCCTTTGGCCCAGCACCTCCACATTAACTGAGGGGCCTGACTATGCCAGTTCCACTTGCCTATATCTCTAAATTCCTCTCCTATTCATCTACCTGACCAGATGCTTCTTAAACACTGTTATTGTATCCACCTCTACCACTCGTTCCAGATACCTATCACCCTCTGTGCTAAAAACGTGTCCCTTTGATCACCTTTAAATCTTTCATTCCCCGCCTCCCCACTTCAAACACATGCTCTAGTTTTAGATTCTCCACCATGGGGAAAAGACTGTGACTATTTACCCTATCTATATGATTTTATAAACCTCTATGAGGTCAGCCCTCAACCTCCTATGCTCCAGAGAAAACAGTCCCAGCCTATACAGTCTCTCCATATAACTCAAGCCTTCCAGTCCCAGCTGTCGACCAGCTGTCGACCCGTCATAGAACGTCGACCATTACAGCACAGACCAGGCCTTTAGGCCTGCAATATTGTGCCAACCTTTTAACCTACTCTAAGATCAACCTACCCCTTCCCTCTTAGTAGTTCTCCATTTCTCTGTCATCCCTGTACCTGTCTAAGAGTTTCTTAAATGACTTAATATATCTGCCTCTACCACCACCCCAGAAAGGCTTTCCACACACCCACCTCTCTCTGTGTAAAATCTTACCTCTAACATCCCCCCAACACTTTCTTCCAATCATCTTAAAATTATGCCTCCTCACGTCAGCCACTTCCATCCTGGGAAAAAGTCTCTGGATATGCACTCAATTTATGCCTCTTATCATCTTGTACCTCTCCATCAAGTCACCTCTCATCCTCCTTCACCCAGAGAGAAAATCCTAGCTTGCTCAACCTATCCTCATAAGACATGCTCTCTAATCCAGGCAGCATCCTGGTAAATCTCCTCTGCACCCTCTCTAAAGATTCCACATCCTTCCTATAATAGAGTGACCAGAACTGAACACAATATTTCGAGTGTGGTCCAATCACAAACAAGAGAATATCTGCAGATGCTGGAAATCTGAGCAACACACACAAAATGCTGGAGGAACTCAGCAGGCCAGGCAGCATCTAGGAAAAGAGTACAGGCGATGTTTCGGGTTGAAACCATTCGGCAGGACTGACCAGGGCTTTATAGAGCTGCAACATTACCTCACGGCTCTTGAACTCAATACCATGACTAATGAAGGCCAACACACCATACACCTTAACCATCCTATCACGGCAAATTTGAGGGATCTATAGACATGGACCTCAAGATCCCTCTGTTCTTCCGCACTGCTAAGAATCCTGCCATCCCTGCAGATCTTTTCTGTACCCTCTCTAGGTTAATCCTACCCTTCCTATAGTACGGTGACCAGAACTGCACAAAGTATCTCAGGTGTGGTCCCACCAACAGCTGTAACATTAGGTTGTGAAAAATGCTGTATAAATGGCTGGCTTTCTTTTCTTTAAACATGTGTAATTACATCACCCAACACTGACACTAGAGTCTAAAACATTTTCTTTTGAAATAGTTATCTAATTTGTTAATATATTTTTGGTTTACCGCTTTCAAACTAGGCACGGAGCAAATCTCTCGGAACATGCCTGCAGAAAGTATGAAATGAGGGAGTGAGACAGGAAGTTATTACTTGGCCCAGATGGTAACTGCTGGCATGGAGCCACGTAATACTGTCTTTGCTTTTCTTCCCCGGTCAGCAGTGCAGTTTCCTCGATCACAATGATTTCTCAATTCCTTCCAGCCTTGATCCACTGGCACATAAAAGCCAAGTAGGCATTAACACCCTTTTCAGAACCATTTTGTCTCAAGCGAGCGGTGGTCTGCATTGAAGACGCAGCAGATCACTGGATGTCATTCAGAAAAGGCCAGGAAGTTGCATACAGTTCAAAAGAAAATGTATTTCAGTCCGCCAGGGACTCGAGAGGAAACGAGTGATTATGTTAATAACTCTGCTGAGCCAGTAAATCAGGACTATTCACATCAGCATGCCAAGTATGGCAGTGGTCTCTGATTCACTGACCATCTTTTCATTCAGTTTCCTTTTGGAAAGGTTCACACAGCGGTCACCAGCTCTGGAAAAGTCTGGATGAAGTCTCCATTCTGCTGCGAAACGCAAACCCTTGCAAGGATTATACCTGCCTCTGAGTCATACACATAGGAGCCTAAACTTCCCAAGCCAAACTTACCACGTAACATTGGTGTAGAAGTGCACCCGTTGTGCAATCACCGAATAACTTTGTGTGATAACGTTGTCAGCAGCCATCTCAACCCCTTGAGTTTTTCCTCTCATCTGGAGGATTACAAAGGAACATGAAATCACATTGTTTTAGTTTACGGAATCATCCTAATTGCTCTTTACAAACACTGAGATCTATTTTAGGCCATTTGACCCATTGAGTCTGATCCTCCATTCAATTATGGGTGATTATTTTGCTCTCAATCCCATTCTTTCTCATTTTCTCCCCAAACCGTTAACTCACTTACCAATTAAGAACATATCAATCTTTGCAGAGCATACTCGATGGGCTGAATGGCCTAATTCTACTCGTGTGTGTGTGTGTGTGTGTGTGTCCTCCAGCATTTTGTGTATGTTGCTCTGAAAATCACACTGATTCCATCTCCTGACCCCACTCGCCCACCACAGTCCACCTGCCAGCCTTTCTATCACTGCTCTGGCTGAGATGAGGCAGTTCAGCAGATGAACAGTGACTGAATAACACACAATATGTTGGAGGAACTCAGCAGGTCGGGCAGCATCTGTGGAGGGGAATGTACAGTCTAAAGAGGTGAGGGGAAGGGGTGGCCGGTGAAGGGTGGATCCAGGTGAGGAGTGATGATAGGCAGATGGAGGGGAGGAGAGTGGAGTGGAGATAGTGACAGTGACTGGGAGGTGACAAAGGGCTGCAGATGATGAGATCTGATAAAAGAGGAAGGTGAAGCGTAGAAACATATAGTGGAGGTGGGAGGGCAGATGGGAACAGTGGGAGAGGGGACCCAGTGGGAGGAGTGTGTTGGTGATGGTTAGATGGAGTGGGTGGGGAGGGGAAAGGAACAGGGTGATGGGTGCTGGAGTGGGTGTAGGAGGAACTGGGTAGATCATGAGAAGAGAGAAAAGGGACAGAGAGGGAGCAGGTTACCTGAAGAATTCAACGTTCATGCCGTCGGGCTGTAGATTACTCAGGGGGAATAGGAGGTGCTGTTTCTCTTGAACCTGACCCCATCTCCTTGTGCATGCTGCTCTGTGTGGTGACTGTGAGCTACTAGAAGGCACATTGTGACCACTTTAGTGTAATCTTCTGACAAAGTTCGGCCACACCATTTCTCTTGTTCTGCAGATATCCCTCTGACAGCACCAGTGCAAGACGGTTGTGTGTAAAATCCCAAGAGATAAGTTGTCTCTGCGATACTCAAACGACCCATCTGGCACTAACAACCATTCCACAGTCAAAGTCAGTTAAATCACTTTTCTTTTCCATTCTGATGTTTGGTCTGAACAACAACTGAACCTCTTGACCATGTCTGCATACTTTTATATATTGAGTTGCTGCCACATGATTGGCTGATTCAACATCTGTATTGATGAGCAGACATTTACCTAATAAAGTAGCCACTGAATGTGTGTGTGTGTGTGTGTGTGTGTGTGTGTGTGTAAATTATGCCATATATAAAAGACATGGGAGCAGAATTAGGCCACTTGGCCCATCGAGTCTGCTCTGCCATTCCATCGTGGCCAATTTAGTGAGGTAGCGTTCACGGTTCATGGACCATTCAGAAATCTGATGGCCCGAGGGGAAGAAGCTGATCCTAAAATTTGAGTATGTGTGTCTTAAGGCTCCCTGTAATTTTCAGTGTCATCACTGGCTCCACCTGCTTGGAAGGGCAAGTCAGACTTCTCCAGTCCTCCCGCCATCCATGTGACCCTCCCGTTTCCTCCCACACCCCGAAGTATGAAAATCAGTCATTTAATTGACCCCAGTGTGTGGGTGCGTGGCAGAATCTGGACGGAAGTTTGTACTGGTTTATTACTGGTGTGCCATCCAGACAGATCATGCCATGCATAATTACATTGAACAGCACTGACATAGTAGAAAGGAAAAGAGATGGTGAAATAAAGACTTGCAGTTACAAAGAAAGTGCAGTGCAGGCAGAAAAATAAAGTGCAAGGGCCACAGTGAGGCAGATTGGGAGATCAAGAGTAGGAGAGGTTCAAAGTTCAAAGTAAATTTATTATCAAAGTACATATATATCACCATATACAACCCTGAGGTTTACTTTCTTGCGAGCATCCTCAATAAATCCATAATAGAATAATAATCATCATAGAATAGAAGTCAGTTCAAGAGTTGATAACAATGGGATAGAAGCTGTCCTTGAGTCTGGTGGTACATGTTTGCAGGCTTTTGTATCTTATGCCCGATGGGAGGGAGGGGGGAGAAGAGAGAATCACCAGGGTGGGAGGGGCCCTTGATTACATTGGTTGCTTTCTTGAGGCAGAGAGAAGTCTAGACAGAGTCAGTAGAGCGGAGGTAAGTTTGAATAATGGAGTGATTGGAGTTGATAGGAATAAGAGGGGAATGGTTTAGAGGGCAAATTAGTGAAAGAGGAGGACTGCTCTGTGAGCCGGCGTAGATTCAATGGGCTGAATGGCCTCCTCCATCATAAACAAATGTGGAAATGCACCTCAGTTCCCCTTACATCATTGCACTGTACCTCTTTTTATTTACCTTCCTCCCCTTTCTAAAGTTCTGAGTTGATTTAGCAACATTTGGAAAATGAAAGAACATTTTGTTTGTTATAGATTTTTGGATCTGTTCTATTATTGTTGCCTGCACACTAATTGCAAATAATCTATGCAGTAACACAAGGTACAGCCCGGCAGATAATTCCCAAAGCACCTGCTCTCTGAATGAGACTGAATCACTTTCTTTCTTGTTCAATTTCTTTTAACAAGAACTTTTTCTTGAAACATTTTGATCTCATCCAAGTCATTGTATTCCTGTTATGAATGCTCATTTTAAATATGCTGATCCTCACGAGAGTTGCAAAGCAACTGAGGACTCTTAACCATTTCATGAAGAGCACAGAATAGCAAAATGATCAACCTTGCTGCTTTACAACCCAGGGCCCACTTTATTAGGTACCTCCAGAATCTAATAAAGTGGGAATGAGGTGTACTGTATAATCATGGTCTTCTGCTGCTGCAGCCCACCCACTGTTGCAACACCTGGTTATTTGAGTTACTGTCAGCTTCCTGTAAGCTTGAACCAATTTGGCCATTCTCCTCTTGTGCGCAAAAATCCCAGGAGATCACTGGTTTCTGAGATACTCAAACCACCCTGTCTGGCACCGAGAATCATTCCATGCTCAAAGTTTTTTAAATCACATTTTGTCACCATTCTGATGTTTGGTATGCACAACAACTGAACCTCTTGATCATGTCTGCATGCTTTTGTGCATTGAGTTGCTGCCACATGATTGGTTGATTAGATATCTGCATTAATGAGCAGATGTACAGGTGTAACTAATAAAGTGGCCTCTGAGTGTATATTGGTGCAGTGGTTCATTTACTGAGCACAGCATTGACCACCACATACACTGATTTGATAACTTACCTGGTGTTATTTCAGACCTTGATCTCATTGTATTACATGCTTCAGGTTCTGAGGTGGAGGACAATCAGTTGGTGTTGTGTGAGGGAGACCCTACCTATTCTGGCTGGGTTGATGAGTTGGTCAAGAAAGAGACTTGCATTTCATTCCATCCCATAGCGCCAGTGAAGTACCTTTGTGCTGGTATGACATAGGAAATGCAGCAACCAATTTCTGTACAGTAAACTCCTACAAAACAATGTCATGAAGACCAGGCAATATGCTTTACTGGTGTTAGTTGAGGAATGACCACAGGGAAGAACTTTCCTTGTCTTCATTAAATAATGCCATGAGATTTCTTAATGGTATTGGACTTGGTTTATTACTGTCACATTGAGAAGCTTTTGTTTGTGTGCCATCCAGACAAATTATGCCATACATAAGTGGTAAAAAGAGAACGGACTGCAGGATATAGCATTACATTTACAAAGAAACGGCAGTACAGGCATACAATAACGTGCAAAGGCCATAACAATGTAAACTTGAGAGATCATGAGCTCATGTTTCATCTGGCCTCTGGAGCTGAGAGACAGCGGTGCTGCCCCTTTGAGATGAACAATGACTTGCTGATGTTGCCAGTGACATCTGCATCCTGTGAATGAAGATATGAGGGCTAAGTTTTGTAAGGCAGAGTCCTCACTGCAGTATGAACAATCTGGAATACATTCATGGTTGTTTGCCTGGAGGTAATGACCCACTTGTTCCTCCAGGGAATATTTACAACAGGTAAGGGATAGTACAGAACTTAGCAATTTACCATGACACCATATGTACTCGCACAGATGAAAAAGCATGGTCTCTTTCTGTGCTTCAAGATCCTATTATCTGGTTGATCCTGGGACTTTTCCAGCTGGTTCCATGGGCAGGGCAATGAGCAAGTGAATGGGATGAGGGTGGGGAGGGAGGGTGTGGGGTGGGGTAGTAGAGGTGGGTGGGAACCAGTTTCTCCCTTTCTCACAAGAAGATTATAGAGGAATCGACAGTCCTTAGTGCCTAATGTCATTGAGAAGTACTTGTGAACTAAGGCAATACCTTTGGCCTTTCATAGACTGGAGCCAAGCAAGTGAGCAGTTATTTTGGATATCTTCCTGGCTCTTTGGGATTCAAGGAAGGGAAAGATGGGAGAACATACACCATAGAGCGGCCGGCAATGGAAAGGGTAGACAACTTCAAGTTCCTGGGCATCAACATCTCTGAGGATCTATCCTGGGCCCAACACACTGATGCAATCATGAAGAAGGCATGCCACTGGCTGTAATTCATTTAGAGTTTTGGTAGGTCACCAAAGACTTAAGCAAATTTCTACAGCTGTACCGTGGAGAGCAATCTGACTGGTTGCATCACTGTTTGGTGTGGAGGCTCCAATGCGCAGGATCGCAAGGGGCTATAGAGGGTTGTAATCAGTCTCAAGCATTCAGGCTTGGAGATGCCAGAAACAACCAGTAAAAATGAAATAATTTCACTGCTTGAACAAGTTAGGAACTATGAAGAATTTGAAGGTATCGCCAATCATATTGAATTTACAATGAAAATGAAGATGTTGAGCATGCAATCATCAAAAGCACGGTATGAAGGCAGTCCTTTGGGTGTTTGCATTGATTCTGTTCATTCACAGTCAGTCAAATGAACATGTCAGCATACACTGAATGAATCCCTCTGTCAATTACAATTAGGAATTAATACACAGTTTTATAGTACTGCACTAGTATTAGTAATGTTCTCATTTGTTCTGTATTTCATTTAAATGAATAATTTGTGACTCAATTAAACAGTGGTTTGTCTTTTTTATACCTTTTTAACTATTTCCATAAAACTTCAGCTAATGTTCTGGTCCTGAAGTGTCCCAATTAATTGGAATCCACTGTATATAAATTACCTGGATGAAAATGTAAATGGATGTGTCACTAAGTTTGCAGATGATACGTAGATTGGTGGCGTTGTGGATAGCATAAAAGACTGGAAAAGAATATGGCGAGATATATGCAGATATGGGCAACAAAATGGCAGATGGAGTTTAACCCAGACAAATGTGAAGTGTTACACCTAGGAGACTGTACAATGTTAAGGACAAGAGCTTCAACAGTGTTGATGAGCAGAGGGATCTTGGGATCCAAATTCATAGCTCTCTGAAAGTGGCTGCACAGGTTGATGGCGTGGTTAAGAAGGCAGATGGCATACTTGCCTTTGTTAGTTGAGACATTGAGTTGAAAAGTCAAAAATTATATTGCAGCTTTATAAAGCTCTACTTAGGCCACATCTGGATTATTGCATACTATTCTGGTTGCCCCACTATAGGAAGGATGTTGAGGCTTTGGAGAAGGTACAAAAGAGGTTTACCAGGATGCTGCCTGGATTAGAGGGCATGTGCTATCATGAGAGGCTGGATAAACTTGGGTTGTTTTCTCTGGACAGCAGAGACTGAAGGGAGACCTGATAAAAGTCTCTGAGATGCATAGCTTGAGTAGACAGACTATGTTTTTCCCAGAGTTGAAATGTCTAAAACCAGAGGGCATGCAATTAAGGTAAGAGGGGGTAATTTCAAAGGAGATGTGAGGGGAAAGTTTCTTACCCAGGAAGTAGTGGGTGCCTGGGGTGGTGGTAGACATTAGAGTCTTTTTAAGAGTTGTTTAGATAGGCACATGAATGTGAGGAAAATGTAAGGATATGGACATTATGTAGGCAGAAGAGATTAGTTAGGAATTAGTTCAGCACAACATTGTGGGCTGAAGGGCCTGCTTCTATACTGTATTGTTCTATGTTCTATGTTCTAACTCTTGCCTGAACTTGCCTACATCCACCAATCTATCAACCTTCCTTGACATTAACCTCATCACCCAACCTTTGTTCATCTGAAAGCTTGTATATACCGCACCAGATAGCCGCGTGGGGCAGCACAGCAGTATAATGGTTAGTGCATGTGCTTTACAGTGCCAGGCTTCTCCCCACGGCTGTGTGGGTTTCCCCCAGGTGCTCCGGTTTCCTCCGAAATTCCAAAGTTGTGCAGTTAGTGTTAGTGAGTTTTGAGCGTGCT
Organism: Mobula birostris; assembly: GCF_030028105.1. Classification (NCBI taxonomy): domain Eukaryota; kingdom Metazoa; phylum Chordata; class Chondrichthyes; order Myliobatiformes; family Myliobatidae; genus Mobula; species Mobula birostris. Next base: position 56,544,902 of record NC_092402.1, read on the forward strand.
ATGTTGGTGCCAGAAGACACCTGCCTAATTTGACTTGATGCAAACAACACATTTTACTGTACATTTTGATATATATGTGGCAAATAAAGTGAATCTCTCTAATGTCCTCACCTGAATTCAAATCAATATTACGGATTGTGAATAGATAAGCCCCACCATCCCTGCCCCCACTGTCACAATTCCTCATGCCAGTATTTTATCCCAATCATACATGCTGTTATTTGGTAAATTGGTGATTATTGTCTCATGTACCGAGGTGTAGTGAAAATCTTTGTTTTGCATACCATCCATACAGATCAATTCATCACATTGAGGGAAAACAATAATACTTTATACTTTATTGTCGCCAAACAATTAGTAGTAGAATGTACAATCATCACAGCGATATTTGAATCTGCGCTTCACACTCCCTGGATTACAAATATTAAAAATAGTTAAAATTAGTAAATATTAAAAATTTAAATTATAAATCATAAATAGAAAATAGAAAAATGGGAAGTAAGGTAGTGCAAAAAAACCGAGAGGTAGGTCCGGATATTTGGATGGTACGGCCCAGATCCGGGTCAGGATCCGTTCAGCAGTCTTATCACAGTTGGAAAGAAGCTGTTCCCAGATCTGGCCATATGAGTCGTCAAGCTCCTGAGCCTTCTCCCGGAGGGAAGAGGGACAAAAAGTCTGTTGGCTGGGTGGGCCGTGTCCTTAATTATCCTGGCAGCGCTGCTCCGACAGCATGTGGTGTAAAGTGAGTCCACGGACGGAAGATTGGTTTGTGTGATGTGCTGCGCCGTGTTCACCATCTTCTGCAGCTTCTTTCTGTCTTGGACAGGACAGCTTCCATACCAGATTGTGGTGCACCCTAGAAGAATGCTTTCTACGGTGCATCTATAAAAATTAGTGAGGGTTTTAGGGGACAGGCCAAATTTCTTTAGTTTTCTCAGGAAGTAAAGGCACTGGTGGGCCTTCTTGGCAGTGAACTCTGCTTAGTTGGACCAAGTCCGGTCATTTGTGATATTGACCCCGAGGAACTTAAAGTTTTTGACCTGTTCCACTGCGCACCACCGATGTAAATTGGATTGTGCGGTCCACTACTCCTTCTGAAGTCAACAACCAATTCCTTCGTCTTGCTGACGTTGAGGGATAGGTTATTGTCTTCGCACCATGCCACCAGGTTCTTAATTTCTTCTCTGTACTCAAACTCATCATTACCCGAGATACGGCCTACAATTGTTGTGTCATCAGCAAAACTTATATATTGAGTTCGATGGAAACTTGGCTACACAATCATGTACAATAATACAAGGGAAAACAAGAACACAATGCAGAATATGGTGATCCATTTGCAGAGAAAGTGCAGTGCAGGCAGACAAATAAAGTTCAAGGGCATGACGAGGGAGACTGTGAGATCAAGATCATCTTATCGTACGTTTAATCGCCTCTTGCATGATACCTTACCAAAGGCTTCTGAAAATGCAAACACAGAAGATACAAAAACCTATATCACCAGGCTCAAGGACAGCTTCTACCCACTGTCATAAGACTATTGAATGGCCCCCTAGTATGATAAGATGGACTCTTAACCTCATAATCTACCTAGTTGTGTCCTTGTACTGTCTAACTGCACTGCACTTTCTTTGCACTATAACACTTTATACTGTACTCTTATTGTTTTACCTTGGTGCACTGTTGTAATAAAATGATCTAAATGGATGGTATACAAGACAAGTTTTTCACTGTACATTGGTACGTGTGACAATAATAAAGAAAGTTACCAATTTACCACACTTACAGTATTTGCACTCTCAAAACATGGCTTCCCTTTCATAGATCCACATTGACTCTGCCCAATCCTGTTGACATTTTCTATGTGCCTTGTTAACGATTTTAAATCAGAGATTACAGCCTTTCCTCTGCCACTAATATCAGGCTAACCTGGGATAAAATGCCCCTATTTCTTCTCTCTCTCTCCTTTTTTTAAACAGCAGAGTTATGTTTCATCTCTTCTTATTTGTGGGAACTCTTTCAGAAGCTGTGGAATTTTAGATGACAGCCAATGCATCCGTAGCCATTTCCTTTAAGATCTTAGGGTGCTGATCATGAGGGATTAATTGCCTTTCAGCCCTATTCGTGTTTTACTAATTATCTTTAGAGCCTTATAGATGTACAGGTCGATTAATTGCTCTCTGTAAATTACCGCTAGTGTAGGGGAGGTATGAAGAATTGGGAGAGTTGATGGGCATATGAAAGGAAGTTGGTTACGGGAATATAAATTAGAGAAATTGCACTGACAAAAGCCAACTCATTCACAGTACAACAAAGAAAATCTTTCATGTTTCATAAACTTTAAAACTTAGTGTTAGTGTTCAGTGGTTCAGCAGTTTGTTAATGACGAGCTACAGACTTCCATTCTGTGTTTATTGTTACAATTTGTAACAGTGTTGTAACTTAAAATACTGACAGTGTAAATATGTTGAAGCTCTAAAATGTTTCAAAGTAAAGATTCTGGTACGGTTATTACTTAGAACATTTATGGACTATATTCTTTAACACACAATTACAGGGTATTTCACAATTCTATTAACATAGATTTCAAAATTATATTAATATTATATAAAAGAAAGTTCCAGCTCTGTTGCAACAAAGGCCATGTGTGCAGGAGCATTTCAGTTATTGCGCAGCCACGTACCTGTGTAACTTAGGGGTAACAATGGTGCCCATCTAAGCTAATACTTTATTCCTCTAAACCTTTTAAATCCATATATGTACCAAATGTCTTTTAAATACTTTTAATGTACCTACCTCAAGTCATTCCATAGTTACACCATCCTCTGAATGTAGTTGCCCCTCAGATCCATTTTAAGTCTTTTCTCTCTCTCCCTCTCTCTGCCCCTCTCTCTTCCTCTCTCCTTCCCCTTCCTTTCTCTCCCCCTCCTCTCTCCCCCCTCTCCCCCTCCCCTTCCCCTCTCTCCCTCCCCTTCCCTCTCTCTCTCCTTCCCCTCTCTCCCCCTCTCTCTCCCTCTCTCTCCCCCATCTCCCCCCTCCCTCTCTCCCCCTCTCCCTCCCTCCCCTCTCTCTCTCCCCCCCTCTCTCTCTCTCCCCCCTCTCTCTCCCCCTTCTGCCTCCCTCTCTCTCTCCCCCCTCTCCCTCCCTCCCCTCCCTCCCTCCCTCTCTCTCTCCATCCCTCTCTCCCCCTCATGATTGTATACATCTCTATCAGGTCACTCCTTGATCTCCTGCATGGCAAAGAATAAAATGCTAACCTAGCATTGTCTTGGCATTGGGTCAAACAGTCTCTTGTATTGTTTGAGAATTCAGTATAACCTGTTATTCTCCACTAGATCTGAGAAATTTCTTGTGCCTCTTCTGTGAAGACCACACAAAATATTTGTTTAATCTTGCTGACATTTCCCTATTCCCCAGTATAATTTCTTCTGTCTCAGACTATGTGGGGCCCATATAATTTTTTGCTGATCATTTCCTTTTTACATATCTACAGAAACACTCACAGTCTGGTTTTATGGTGCTCATTTGATTACTCTTGTGTTCTGCTTTCCTGTTCCTTATCACTGCTGTGGTCGCCCCTTGTTGAATGCTGAAAATTCCCAACCCTCAGGCTTACTGATCCTTTGGCAACATTACAAGCCTTTTCCTTTGATCTAATATTATCTATAACTTCTCCTGATACCCATGGTTGGACCACATTTCCTCTGGGTTTCTGTGCAGTATAGGGATATTTATTATTGTGAACTATGTATCAGTTGTCTAAATGTGGAAATTGCTTGTTTAATGTGGTGTTTTCAATGGAATTTCCCAATCTGCCAGACTCACAGCTCACATTGTGCCTCAGTAGTTTGCTTTATTTAATTTTTAAGACCCTTGTTCCAGATTGAACTAAATTACTTTCAATATTTACATTAAATTCAATTATACAATGGTTACTTTTCTCTAAGAACCCCCTCACTACCAGATCATTAGTAAATCCTTTCTCATTATGTAAAGCGAGATCCAAAATCAGCAGCTCATCTTCCATTTTAACCATCTAGAGAAGCATTACAAATACATTCCACACTATTACTGCTAAGCTTGTTTGCCTTGTTTCTGTGTAGATTAAACTACACATCTTTATTGCATTACCCTTGTTACATACTTTAGGCCTCCGATTTCCTGATTTATGTGATGGCTCGCATTCCCACTACCACCTGGGGGCCTGAAGGACCATCTACCCTACTGCCAAACTAAAATTCCTACTTTTTGACTACCAGTCTTATTCTCCAAACACCAAACATACTTCCTGACTGGCAGTCATGCCCTCTGACTACCATTGCGACTTCCTGAGCACCAGTTCTCGTTCCTAACTGCCTACTGATTATCAGTCCTATCTTCTGACTACTAATTCTACCTCCCAACTACCAATCATGTCTCTTGATTATTAATTGTATGCCCCGACTGCTAATCCTCCTCTCTGACCTTAAATGCTACTCTCCATCTACTAATCCTACCCTCCTAAAAACATATCTTACCTTCCAACTACCAATTCCACGTTCCTCCTATCCTCCTGACTGCTCATTCTACACAAAGAATAACAATACAATCCTCCAACTACCAATCCTACCCTCATGACTCCCAATTCTACCCTCTAATCACTAATCCTACCCGACAATGATCAGTCTGGACGGCGCAGTAGCGTGTAGCAGTTAGTGTAACACTATTACAGTGCCAGTGAGCCAGGTCCAATTTCCGTGGCTACCTGTAAAGGGTTTTTGTACATTCTCCCCGTGACCACACAGGTTTCTTCTGGGCTCTCTGGTTTTCTCTATCATTTCGAAGATGTGCCGGTTAGTAGGTTAATTGGTCACGTGGGTGTAACTGGGTGCCGCTGGCTCGTTGAGCCAGAAGGGCTTGTTACCGTGTTGCATCTCTAAGTAAATAAAATAAAACAATCTATCCTTCCAGCAACCAATCCTACCCTATGACCGGAAATCCTTCATTTTATTTATTTATTCATTGATTGATTGAGATACAGTGCGGAATCGGCCCTTCTGGCCCTTCGAGGCATGCCATCCAGCAGCCCTAGCCTAATCACGGGACAATTTACAATGACCAATTAACCTACCAACTGATACATCTTTGGAATGTGGGAGGAAACCAGAGCGCCCGGAGGAAACGCATGCATTTCTACCCACAAATCACTTCTACCCACTGCCGACTAATCCAAGTAATCCTACTTCCTATCCCTCAACTAACAATCCTACCACCTGACTGCCAATCCTACCTCCTATCTGCTGACTCATCCGACATAACGATGACTGATTAACGGGCCATCTCAGTTGCCGTTTGTGGGATCTTGCTGTGCCCCCCTTGGCTGTCACATTTGGCCACATGACAGCAGGGCACTCTGCAAGCCATGTACTTCCAGCAATGTGCTCTGGGACGTGAAAGACAATGTATAAGTGCAGACTCATTCTCAGGCTGCCCAAGAAGTACTTTGAGATTTAGACTCCTTTTTCCCAGGACATTCTGTTTCCTGATGCCTAGTGTGTAATTGGAGAAGGCATCTCAAACTTCTTCAAAACGTAGTTAAAAAGAGGGCAAACACAGTGAGCTTCCAGCCCAAAACATTTTTGGCCATACGTTCCGTTCTGGCCCATTTCCCTCTGACCCTTTCTTGAGTTTTTCCACTTGGGCCTGTGTTTTCTTAATGTCTCAATATAGCTGCAAGGATTTATGTTTAATTTTGGCCCAAGGATTGTCAGAAGCTGTGATCTCACTTAACCCTTTGGAACCAACACTCTTTGGCTCCCTGATTTTAGTTTAGTTCAGCTCTGTAGTATGGATTACCTTGGTAGGACGCCCTGTTACTCATGAGTGTTACAACATTCGGTAGTGATGTGTCACAAGGTTCTGCGAGTTAAGGAATTCTCTGAGTCAATGGTGCAATGATTAACTGTCTTTGATCCATTGAGGAAAAGGTTGTTTCAGACCTGATGCATAATCCCTGCTGTTACAAGACTTATTTCATTAGGAGTTTGAGGAGATTTGTTATGTCATCAAAGACACTTGCAAATTTCCACAGATGTACCGTGCAGAGTATTCGGACTGGCTGCATCACCGTCTGGTACGGGTGGGTGGGGGGGTGCGACTGCACAAGATCGAAGTAAACAGCAGAGAGTTGTAAACTTAGTCAGCTCCACCATGGGCACGAGCTTCCATCGTATCCAGGACATCTTCAAGGAGCAGTGCCCCAGAAAGGTGGCATCTATCATTAAGGACCCCCATCACCCAGGACATGCCCTCTTCTTATTGCTACCATCAGGAAGGAGGTACAGAAGCCTGAAGGCACACACTCAGCGATTCAGGAACAGCTTCTTCCCCTCTGCCATTTGATTTCTGAATGGACATTGAACCTGTGAGCATACCTCAGTACTTTTTAATTTCCTATTTTTGCACTACTTATTTAATTTAACTACTATATATATATACTTACTGCAATTCACAGTTTTTTCTCTCTATTATCATGTACTGCATTGTACTGTTGCCGCAAAGTTAACAAATTTCACAACATATGCCGGTGTTATTAAACCTGATTCTGATTCTGATTTTATCAAGTGGTTCCCTAGTATAATAACTTGGACTCTTGACGTCATCATCTACCTTGTTGTGATCTTATAATTCCTTCTTTACCCGCACTACATTTTCTCTGTAGCTGTTACACTTAATTGTTTTGCCTTGTTCTACCTCAATGCACTGTGTAATGATCTGATCTGTATGTACAGAATGCAAGACAAGCTTTTTACTGTTATCTCCGTACATGTGACAATAATAATCCAATTCCGACTCCGATTCACCTCCAGTAGGCACCTCAAGTTTCCATAAATTCCTTCAAATTGGTTGAAAGGATGTATGAGTTGACCCCATTGTTTTCTCCCAGATGAACATCCCCAGCACGACAGCTCTCTGTCCTGAGCTTGGTGAAAGGAACAGCTCACCAGGTGGACAGAGGGAAAGATTCAGGGATGGGGCAGAGTTTGTTAAGTGTGTCCAGGACGGATTCCTGTCACAGTATGTGGACAGGCCGACTAGGGGGAATGCCATACTAGATCCAGTACTAGGTAATGAACCGGGTCAGGTTACAGATCTCTCAGTGGGTGAGCATCTGGGGGACAGTGACCACCGCTCCCTGGCCTTGAGCATTATCATGGAAAAGGATAGAATCAGAGAGGACAGGAAAATTTTTAATTGGGGAAGGGCAAATTATGAGGCTATAAGGCTAGAACTTGTGGGTGTGAATTGGGATGATGTTTTTGCAGGGAAATGTACTATAGACATGTGGTTGATGTTTAGAGATCTCTTGCAGGATGTTAGGGATAAATTTGTCCCGGTGAGGAAGATAAAGAATCGTACGGTGAAGGAACCAGGGGTGACAAGTGAGGTGGAAAATCTAGTCAGGTGGAAGAAGGCAGCATACATGAGGTTTAGGAAGCAAGGATCAGATGGGTCTATTGAGGAATATAGGGAAGCAAGAAAGGAGCTTAAGAAGGGGCTGAGAAGAGCAAGAAGGGGGCATGAGAAGGCCTTGGTGAGTAGGGTAAAGGAAAACCCCAAGGCATTCTTCAATTATGTGAAGAAAAAAAGGATGACAGGAGTGAAGGTAGGACCGATTAGAGATAAGGGTGGGAAGATGTGCCTGGAGGCTGTGGAAGTGAGCAAGGTCCTCAACGAATACTTCTCTTTGGTATTCACCAATGAGAGGAAACTTGATGATGGTGAGGACAATATGAGTGAGGTTGATGTTCTGGAGCATGTTGATATTAAGGGAGAAGAGGTGTTGGAGTTGTTAAAATACATTAGGACGGATAAGTCCCCGGGGCCTGACGGAATATTTCCCAGGCTGCTCCACGAGGTGAGGGAAGAGATTGCTGAGCCTCTGGCTAGGATCTTTATGTCCTCGTTGTCCACGGGAATGGTACCGGAGGATTGGAGGGAGGCGGATGTTGTCCCCTTGTTCAAAAAAGGTAGTAGGGATAGCCCGGGTAATTATAGACCAGTGAGCCTTACGTCTGTGGTGGGAAAGCTGTTGGAAACGATTCTTAGGGATAGGATCTCTGGGCATTTAGAGAATCATGGTCTGATCAGGGCCAGTCAGCATGGCTTTGTGAAGGGCAGATCGTGTCTAACAAGCCTGATAGAGTTCTTTGAGGAGGTGACCAGGCATATAGATGAGGGTAGTGCAGTGGATGTGATCTATATGGATTTTCGTAAGGCATTTGACAAGGTTCCACACGGTAGGCTTATTCAGAAAGTCAGAAGGCATGGGATCCAGGGACGTTTGGCCAGGTGGATTCAGAATTGGCTTGCCTGCAGAAGGCAGAGGGTCGTGGTGGAGGGAGTACATTCAGATTGGAGGATTGTGACTAGTGGTGTCCCACAAGGATCTGTTCTGGGACCTGTACTTTTCGTGATTTTTATTAACAACCTGGATGTGGGGGTAGAAGGGTGGGTAGGCAAGTTTGCAGATGACACAAAGGTTGGTGGTGTTGTAGATAGTGTAGAGGATTGTCAAAGATTGCAGAGAGACATTGATAGGATGCAGAAGTGGGCTGAGAAGTGGCAGATGGAGTTCAACCCGGAGAAGTGTGAGGTGGTACACTTTGGAAGGACGAACTCCAAGGCAGAGTACAAAGTAAATGGCAGGATACTTGGTAGTGTGGAGGAGCAGAGGGATCTGGGGGTACACGTCCACAGATCCCTGAAAGTTGCCTCACAGGTGGATAGGGTAGTTAAGAAAGTTTATGGGGTGTTAGCTTTCATAAGTCAGGGGATAGAGTTTAAGAGTCGCGATGTAATGATGCAGCTCTATAAAACTCTGGTTAGGCCGCACTTGGAGTACTGTGTCCAGTTCTGGTCGCCACACTATAGGAAGGATGTGGAAGCATTGGAAAGGGTACAGAGGAGATTTACCAGGATGCTGCCTGGTTTAGAGAGTATGCATTATGATCAGAGATTAAAGGAGCTAGGGCTTTACTCTTTGGAGAGAAGGAGGATGAGAGGAGACATGATAGAGGTGTACAAGATAATAAGAGGAATAGATAGAGTCGATAGCCAGCACCTCTTCCCCAGGGCACCACTGCTCAATACAAGAGGACATGGCTTTAAGGTAAGGGGTGGGAAGTTCAAGGGGGATATTAGAGGAAGGTTTTTTATTCAGAGAATGGCTGATGCGTGGAATGTACTGCCTGAGTCAGTGGTGGAGGCAGATACACTAGTGAAGTTTAAGAGACTACTAGACAGGTATATGGAGGAATCTAAGGTGGGGGGTTATATGGGAGGCAGGGTTTGAGGGTCGGCACAACATTGTGGGCCGAAGGGCCTGTACTGTGCTGTACTATTCTATGTTCTATGTTCTATGCTCAGTGCCTACTTATAGAAATGCCCCATCCCCCCTACTCCTGGGGAATCTCTGGCCCACGACCTCTCAGTGTGGGGAAGGATCATTTGGGATGGGATTGGGAAGCTTGAGCCGATGCATCGGGAGTACACGGACAACCTGTGTGAGTGGTGGAACGAGTTCACCACCTCACAACTTACTCCTCTGCCCCATCTGTTGAAGGGTCTATGGGTCCCACATTGGCCTCAAAAGTCACCCTTGGACCCACAGAACCAGGGTGGAAGCAACTTATCCTTAACCTCGAGTGACTCCAAGGACAGTAGTTTTGAGAAGATGGCATGGCCCGGACGGTGCTTGGACATAAGGAGGGAGCAGAGGGCTGCAAAGAAGAGGAAGGGGGGCAGGCCAGAAATGCAGCAGGTCGTGATCCTGGTTCAATACTGACCTTGGGCACTGTCCTTATGGAGTTTGCACATTCTCCTCGTGTCTGTGTAGTTTGTTCCCCTGCCCCCCCCCCCCCCACGGGTTCCTCCCACATCCCAAAGACGTGCAGGTTGGTGGATTACTTGGCCACTGTAGGTTGCTCCTAGTGTGTCGGTGAGTGGTAGAAACTGGGGGGAATTGATGGGAAAGCGGCAAGAACAAAACAGATTGAGTGTAAATGACAATTGATGATCATATTGGGCCGAAGGACCTGTTTCTGTGTTGTGAAAAAAAGACCGTCGAGGCCAGAAGGTCAGCTGCCTCTTATGTGCTGAGATATGCCATGCCAGCAATAACAACTTGCTTTTAAAAATTGCCATTAACATACTGAAATGTCTAATGGTGCCTCGTGGGAACGTTACCAAGCAAACATTTGGCATTGAGCCATATTGAGAGATAATAGCAAAGATGACAAAATCTCGACTAAAAAGGCAGGTATTAAGGAGCAGTGCTAAAGGGAAGAGATGACGAGGCTTTATCGGGACTATGAGAGTTGGAGTTTCCTTGTTGATTCATTCTGTTTAAATAAATCCTCACAAATTGTAGCCAACTTTCCCTGATCAATCTTTGGTTCATATAGAAGCAGAGCATGGGTCAACTTGTATGCTATTGAAAATAAATTGGTAAATTGGTTTATTATTGTCACATGTACTGAGGTACAGTGAAAAACTTGTCTTGCATTCCGTCCATACAGATCAGTTCATTACACAGTGCAAGGTGCAGCAATAACAGGACGCAGAATGAAGTGTAACAGCTACAGAGAAGGTGCAGTGCAGGCAGACAATAAGGTGCAAGATCATAACGTTGCGGACTATGAGATCAGGAGTCCACATTGTTTTAGGAGACTGTTCAATAGGTTTATAGCAGCTGTCTTTGAGCCCCTCTCACCCTAAATCTATGTCCGTTAGTTCTTGATTCCCTGATCCTGGGTAAGACCCTGTCTAGGCCCCTCATGGTTTATACCCCTCGAGAAGGTCACCCCTCAGTCTCCTATACCCCTAGGAATAAAGGCCACAGCTGACCAGAACTCTCTCGAGAACTCAGGCCCCCTGATCGCGCAGCACTCCCTCGGCAGCAGGCAGCTAGCCTGGGTTTCAGGATTAGAACCAGGTTTATATCACTGATGTCTGTCATGAAATTTGTTGCTTTTGGCAGCAGTATAGAACAAGACATAAAAAAATTATTATAGGCTACAATAAGGGTATATGAGAATTAAATAAGTAGTGCAAAAATAGAGCAAAATATTGAGGTGGGTTCATGGGTTCATTGTCCGTTCAGAAATCTGACAGTGGAGGGGAAGAAGCTGTTCCTAAAGTGTTGAGTGTGGGTCTTCAGTCTCTTGTACCTCCTCCCTGATGGTAGCAATGAGACCAGGGCATGTCCTGTGTGATGACACTTCTTTACTGAAGTATGGCATGAACCCACAACTTTGTGACTGGGGAGAGGAATGCTTATCACTGAGACCAGTGCAAGAAGCGTTTCTCCATGGTACAAACTAGTTCAAGGACTTTTAAAAGAGTCAGCACCGTGCAGTCCCACAAAGAAATGGTCAACACTTCGAAGCAATTAATTAGACTCAGCAGTCGATAATGCAATCAGCTCGAGACCCAAGTGCTTCTTTGTCTGCTGGCAATCAGGCCACGAACAGGCAGGGGGAATGATTAGTTCTCTCTTCACCGTCACACACCACCCCTACCATCACCACCAGCCTCCCAGCTCCATCCTTTGGGGCATCCAATCTGCCCCATCCAATCTGACTAATTGCATACCTGCCGGTGTGATTCATTGCTCAGGGTGTAAATCTCACCGCCAGCCTGATCAAAAGGCAGTCATTTTCCTTCAAGCGAAGTTCCGCCACTTACATCGAGTTCTGCAAGAGCACTTTCCCAAAGTTAAACTAATTTTGCAGGAAGCAGACACAAGTCAGGCCCTCTGCTGGATTTTCATGGGCCTCACGTTCTCCCAAAGGGAATTTGTTTGAAAGACCTTCCCTCTCCTAACTTCCTGCTTCACTCTGTTTATATTGTAATCTCAAATGTTTTTTTTAGCACTGCTTCCTTTATTTTTACTCAGACATTTTGCCTTTTGTTTAACTTTCCGTCAGACTGTGCTGGAGAAATTTCAGAGGGCAGCTTTAATTCTCTCAGATCTCTGCCTTCTCTGGCTGGGCCTGGGTTCTGGGCATAATAAGGCCTCAGCATTCACATAGCTGCAACGGCTTTAAGTTCAGGCCTTTGTACCATGGGCTGTGCTGCACATTTTCATCAGCCCCTGCTGACTCCAAGGTATAAAGACCCCTACTCTCATCTTTCACTGTATCCCAACATACTTTTAAAATGCAGTTCTGGTCATCACACTACAGGAAGGAAATGCTTAACCCAGAGAAGATGCACAGAAGACTCACAAGGGCTGCTGGCTGGATTGAAGTTATCAGGAGAGACTGGACTGGCTGGGTCCCTTTTCCCTGTGGTGAAGGAAGCTGAGGGTTGACGTGGTAGGGGTGTATAAGATTATGACAGGAATAGATAGGATGGACAGCCAGAGACTGTCTCTCTTGGCAGGGGTGGCTAAAACTAGAGAGGAAAGGTCCCGGGGTCAGACACAGAGTGAGGCTCCCTCCAACCATCCCATCACACACTCCTGGGGTCAGACACAGAGTGAATCTCCCTCCACACTGTCCCATCACACACTCCCAGGGTCAGACACAGAGTGAACCTCCCTCCACATTGTCCCATCACACACTCCCAGGGTCAGACACAGAGTGAATCTCCCTCCACACTGTCCCATCACACACTCCCAGGGTCAGACACAGAGTGAACCTCCTTCCACACTGTCCCATCACACACTCCCAGGGTCAGACACAGAGTGAACCTCCTTCCACACTGTCCCATCACACACTCCCAGGGTCAGACACAGAGTGAATCTCCCTCCGCACAGTCCCATCACACACTCTCAGGGTCAGACACACAGAGTGAATCTCCCTCCACACTGTCCCATCACACACTCCCAGCGTCAGACACAGAGTGAATCTCCCTCCACACTGTCCCATCACTCACTTCCGGGGACAGACACAGAGTGAATCTCCCTCCACACCATCCCATCACACACTCCCAGGGTACGGGTTAGAATGAAAATCCCCCTGTCCCACTGAACATTAATTGTTCAACTCAACTCTGCCAGCACATAATGTGAGCAGCTGAGTTGTCCCATTGCCCAGGTGTCAGGAAATTTTGGAATTAGTTATTGCTAAGGTTCCTCAGCTCTTCTAAGTGACATTCTAAAAAGCCGAAATATCAGTTTTAGGTTCCAATCTTATTAATGTTGGGTGAATATTTACATACCATTATTAAGTTGAAGGCTCAGTATACACTCTGGGCTGAAGCAGACTCCTCACATATAGAACGTATCTGTTACGCCTTGCTAACCTTCCCAGCAAGGTTGAGGTGTGGTGCAAGGTAGGGGCAAGAAAACAATTAGTTCTCACAACTGTGTCATCACAACCATTGCAAGGGAATAACTGGCTGGGAAGAACTTGCAACATTGCGAGCTTTGCAGTCCTGACACAGGGTTTCAACCCGAAACGTCGACAATTCCTTCCCTCCCATAGATGCTGCTGGATCTGCAGAGTTCCTGCAGCAGGTAGTTTGTTGCTGCAGATTCCAGCGTCTGCAGTTTCTTGTGCCTGCAAGATTGCTTTTGTCTAGTACCTTACACATCCGCAGGTTGTCCCTTCAGGCTTACAGCCAGTGTTGATGCAGCCATGCTGCAAGATGTTTTTTTTTAAGTAGTAAGCTGCCTTTGGTGGTGTATCTTGAAGCTTTTAACTGTTGGTCAAGCACCCGGAGAAGGTCTCTGTTCTCCGCACAAGCACAGTGGGATCTCTTGAACAAGAAGGCCAGGCCATGGTTACATACTGCGACCTGTAAATCCCAAGCAGGACAAGATGTGACAATAAAGTTCACGGGAGCACACATGCAGATTGTTTGGCCTCACAACTCTTGTTTCAGACAAAACCCAGCACTTAACTGAAGAGGAGTCCCAGCTCGAAAAGCCAACAGTTTATTCTTTTCCATAGATGCTGCCTGACCTGCTGAGATCCTCCAGCATTTTGTGTGTGTTGCTTGGCTTTCCAAAGTAGACTGAGGCCCTCTGGTGGCTAATAGAAGGAGACTTGAG